>NC_138873.1:6688471-7372638 GCF_965194805.1 Balaenoptera borealis | reverse complement strand
AATATTTTCTTTTAAATTTTCTTCCATTTCTTTAAAGCTAGGAAGTCCAACACATGTAATTAAGGGAAAATCATTTCAGACCCATTTTTTTTCTGGAAAAATACCATAAGTACTATTTTCTATATTTTATGGAAAAATACCATAGCTTATGTAAACTGTAAGCCATAAAAGAGCTTATAATGTAGGTTTTATGTATTTTTATATCACTGTAAATCTTGTTCTAATAGCTATGCACATGGTAGATACTGCATAAGTATCTGTTGATGGAACGAATGAGTTAATTCAATGAATTATCACTGACAAGACTTTAATTTTTCTGGTTCTTGGCACCTCTTCCTTTGTATTCTCTTTCTGTTCTCATTTTCTGAGAATTTGTGAACTAATAAAAGACAAAGGAGTGTCTTTTTTTAAGGCTCCGTATGCAAGATTTCTATTCCTTTTTGCATCGCTGGATACTACATCTTACATACCTGGTAAGAGCTCTCCTCTTAGAATTGCTCTCTGGGTGAGAGTTGATGTAGAACCTGTCATAAGATCCCTAATTCCCCTTGTTTTAGTAGAAATAGGATTGCCTTCTGTTCAAATCCTGCTCATTTGCTAGCGCTTCTTCAAATTATTTTGTTAGAATTTGAATAATAGGTGATTAAAATAAGGTAATTTGGTTATGTAGAGATCTGTACCATACAGTTTCCCAAATTTTTTGCTGTTCAAAATTTCTTCAAGACATGAACAAGTGAGATAGCCCTTTTTTTGGGGGGCTAAAAGCTTGTACTGACCTTAAAGTATATATATTTGAATTCTTCAGCATTCCATTTCTAGGCTATCAGAAAGTACTCTAACTGAAACTGGGTTTTACATGGAGAGTAAGAGAACTATAGGAGTACGTATCTTGCCTTTACGTATTTATTTTTTTAAAAATTGCTTTCTGCCAATCAAGAGGTCCCTGGTTCATATCCGAGGTGTCCCCACGAAAAAAAAAAAAGGGAAGGGAAAAAAAAAAAGAAGTAAAATAAATTTATTGAGATATAATTCATATGGCATACAGTTCGCCCATTTAAAGTGTCCAGATGAGTTGTTTTAGTGTGCTCGAAAGTATGTGCAAACATCACCTGGTCAATTTTAGAGTGTTTTAATTACCTCAGAAAGAAACCTGGTACCCTTTAGCTACTGCTGCCTCCCAACCCCCATCCCTCCCAGTCCTAAGCAACCATTAGTCTACTTTCTGTGTCTGTATATTTGCCTGTTCTGAATATGTTATATAAATTGAATCATATAATATATGGTCTTTTATGACTGCTTTTATTTAGCCTAACGTTTGCAAGTTTCATCCATGTTGTACCATGTATGAGTCCTTCATTCCTTTATTTGGCTGAATAATATTCCACTAAATGCATATGCTACATTTTGCTTACCCATTCTTCACTCGGTAGACATTGGGTTGTTTCCACCTTTTGGCTAGTATGAGTGATGCTGC
This sequence comes from Balaenoptera borealis, assembly GCF_965194805.1. Taxonomy (NCBI): domain Eukaryota; kingdom Metazoa; phylum Chordata; class Mammalia; order Artiodactyla; family Balaenopteridae; genus Balaenoptera; species Balaenoptera borealis. The sequence continues at coordinate 7,371,164 of NC_138873.1, read as the reverse complement.
TATAAACATTCAAGTGTTTATACAGTTGTTTGTGTGGGCATATGTTTTCATTTTTCTTGCATATATATACCTAGGAGTCTAATTGCTGGGTCATAGGTTTTTCAAACTGGCTGCACCACTTGACGTTCCCACCAGCAGCGTATGAGAGTTCTGACTTCTTCACATCCTTGCCCATGCTTGTTATTATCAGACTTTAAAAAATTTATTTATTTATTTATTTATTTTTGGCCGCACTGCAGGGCACGTGAAATCTTAGTTCCCTGGCCAGGGATCGAGCCCGTGCCCCCTACATTGGAAGTGCGGAGTCTTAACCACTGGACTGCCAGGGAAGTCCCTTTCTGACTTTTTGATTATAACCATCCTAATGGATGTAAAGTACTATCTCATGGTTTTGATTTGCATTTTCCTACTGGTGGTGAGCGTCTTTTCAGGTGCTTGTTGGCCATTTGTATATCTTCTTCGGGGAAGTGTGTATTCAGATCCTTTCCCCATTTTTAATTGGTTTATTTGTCTTTTTATTATTGAATTATGTTCAGGTATATTTAAAGGAGAACATGAACATTGGAGAAAAATAAAAGATATTTAAAAAACCCCAAATGGAATGTCCGAAGATGAAAAATACAGTATCTGAAATGACAAATACACTGGTTGGGATTATCAACAGAGTAGACACTGTAGAAAAAATTTTGAACTTGTTGACATAGCAACAGAAACTATGCAAAATGTAGTACAGAGAGTACACCGACCAGAAAAAAATGTATAGAACATCAGCGACATATGGGATAATATCAGGCCCTCAGCATATCTGTAATTGGAGTTCCTGAAAGAGGAAAGCAAGGGGGGGAAACTGAAAAAAATATTTTAAGAAATATGGCTGTAAATGTTTCACATTTGATGAACAAACTATACACCTATAGATTCAAACAGTTCAATGAACCTCAAGAAAGATAAACCCAAAATTATCAGTGGAAAATCACTGCTTAAATCTCTTGTTCTTCCATGGTTTCTACCCTTGTATGCCAGTTTTATAAATAACTTTATTCTTTTTTTGTTAAAATAAATTTATTTCTTTATTTTTGGCTGCGTTGGGTCTTCATTGCTGCGCACGGGCTTTCTCTAGTTGAGGCGAGTAGGGGCTGCCCTTTGTTGCGGTGCGCGGACTTCTCATTGCAGTGGCTTCTCGTTGTGGAGCACGGGCTCTAAGTGCATGGGCTTCAGTAGTTGTGGATCGCAGGCTCCAGTAGTTGTGGCTCGCGGGCTCTAGAGTGCAGGCTCAGTAGTCGTGGTGCACGGGCTTAGTTGCTCTGTGGCATGTGGGATCTTCCCGGACCAGGACTCGAACCCGTGTCCCCTGCATTGGCAGGTGGATTCTTAACTGCTGTGCCACCAAGGAAGTCCCAATAACTTTATTCTTGTAATTTTTTTCTTCTGCGTTCATGTCTCTAGTATTGTATTATATAAAACATTCTCCTTTTACCTCATTCACCAAACCATTGTGTTCCATGTTTGCTTAAATTTTTTTTCCTAGAGGCTTTGCCTTTATTGTATTTAGTTGTAGCCTTGATTATGAACCATTTATTTAAGGATTTTTCTAATTATTCCTAAATTAATTGGGCTGTTAAATTAAATGTTAATTTATTTTAATTAACCACTTTTACAAGAAGCATGAAGGACAGTGTCATTCCAAACGTAAAACAACAGAGTGTCACAAAAGATTGAAAATTGCTGTCTTATTTGGTTAACTTGACATTGATGTGATATAGAAGTCAGCTTTGGGCAAAGCCAGTGTATGTGGTCTGGAGGGGGGCTGTTATTCTTGCCTAGTGCGGGTGGAAGCAACCTTGTAGCTTGAGTATTGATTTGAATTACTTATGCATCTGATACCTTTATCCTTTGAATGTCTGTTTAGTATATGTCAGGATGAGATATTTTGAAAGGAGAACCCTGCTGAATGTGTGGTAAATATTGTCTAGGTCCATGCTTCTTAACCCTTTTTGGGTCGTAGACTACATTTGAGAATCTGATAAAGCTATGGACTCTTGACTCCAAAAATGTATGTGATTAAAATTTACATTCAGTTTCAAAGGACTCATAGTCTCTATGATGGAGATATAAAGTAATATAGTTTTGATACTTTATTTTTTACATTCCCTATATTTTGTACATGTTGCATTTAATTATATACTGTGAGATACTTCTTTTCGGAAACTGTGAGTGGTATTTATATACTCATGGGCCTTCAGGCCTGACATTTCCAGTTAATTTCACATTAGCCTTATGTATTCAACCGCAGTTACCAATTATGTTCTTCTTAGTGAAGAAAACTATAAAATTAAAAATAGGAGCTTTTTTCTAAAATATTTTTAGGTCTGTTAAAATTATTTCCCCCAGTTTATATAGTTTTTAGTTAGAAGAAAGTTATATTTTTCATGAGACAAACTTTTTGTCTGTGTCTTTAATTACATCTTTGATGTTGAATAGTGTTTTATTTCTTAGATGTTAACTTGCCGTTTTTAAGGATTTCATAACTCCTCTCAAGTGAACAGTCCTTTTTTTTTTTTTCCTCCTCTGTTGGCTCCTGGCAGGTGAATTGGCCTTGCTTGTTGGACTAGTGTAGACAGAATAGTTGTTTAGATTGACTTTAAGATTGAATAGTTGAGAAGCCTTGTGTGTTATATCTTTATGCCTGTCTGCTAGTGTAAGGTGATATGGGAAATACTTTGATGAGAAAGGTCAGTTCACTCATGCCCTTCCCCTACTTAATGCTCTTTGTGGCTGCACCTTTCTTTTAGGATGAATCTGATTTAGCGTAATCTAATGACTGCCTGCCCCTTTGGGTGCTCTTGTTTGGTCTGCCCTTTACTCTAGGCCATCATGGCCTTTTTGTTTCTCAAATGAGCTGTGGGCTCTTCTGTCTCAGCCACTTTCCCCCTCCCTCTTCTGGTTGGTGCCTTCAGAGCTTCTGAGTTTCCGTTTAGGTGTTCCTTCTTTGGAGATGTAGTCCTTGTTATCACCCTGTGGGTTCTCCAGGCTAGATCCTGTCTGCTCGTATGCTTTGTAATCTTCCTTCACAGCATAATGAAGAACTGCACTTTAAAGACTTTTGTGTGTGTACTTATGTGCTAAATACCTAGTTCTTTCTATAGGTCGAAACTTCAAGAGGGAAGGAGTGGTGATTCTCTTGTTCACTGTTGTATGTTTTCTCAACTCCTAGCACAGCGCTTGCCCAGTAGGGCTGATGGTGAATGAAGTGAAGGTCTAATGGTGTAGTTGACGCACATGCACACATAGTGCAGTATGAAACAGTTAATATGTGTTTTCAACTGTAAATAAATAAATCATTGGAATAGAGACCCAAGAAACAAAAAACTGAAAGGGAATGAAATAAAATAACATACATATAAAAATTTTATATCATTTTCTATCTCTTACACAAAATCCATTCTCAAACAAAGTTAATTGTTGTTAATTCCAAATAACTGGCCTCTAATTTAAAAGACCTGTTTTTCTTTCCCTCTAGTGGGTAGTTTTACACTTTTTTAGTCTTAAACACACACAGATTTACATGAAACAGAAACACCAGCTTGGTCTGTTGAGTCGTCTGTTAGAGGAATAGTACTTTGGTGTTCCAGGGAAGACAGGGTGTGGTTCCTATACTTGTTAGGGGCGGTAGGAAGCTACCTGAGGGAGAGTGGAGTTGAGTTACACCTTTTATTTGATATGCAGACATAAGCGGGCCAAACAAAACTCTCACTTTTCCCCCTCTCATTTGTATCATAAGCACGCTGTGTCTCCCTAGGCTGGAGTTCAGACTCAACGTCTTACCTAGGCTGACAGGTGAGGAAGTATAGACCTAGAGTGGCTAAAAGACTTCACCAAAGAAGGGAGCCCCAGAGCTGACCAGAGAACTCTGTCCCTGAACTGTCCCCAGGCTTTTTCTCCAGCCAGTAGGGACCTCCTTCCACAGGGGAGGTACTCCTCTGTGCCTGCCTTTGGGAGAAGGCAGACATCCCAGTGACCTAGGAGTGAGGGGTGGGCTGAAGTTGGGAGGGTCCTGGGCCTTGGGGTCAGACCAGGGCTCCAGTTCTGCGCAGACACTTCGCAGGGAGCAGACAAGTTACCTTTGCAACTCCTTTTCCTATTCTGCAACATAGGGATTTGTGATAGTACTTGCAGTGGTGTTGGGAAGACCAAATGGCATAGCATTTGTAGATTGCCTAATTGAGCGATAGGTATTTGATAATGAGACTATGATAATTCTCATAATCAATGAGGATGGGCCTTCTGGGCAAAGTATCCTTTCCTAAAATGGTGCCATAGTCCTTAATCCATAAGGAGTAAATTAGATTATGTAGGATATTTAGTGTCTGGCAGATTGGTATTCGGTATGTAAGGTAGTAGTTACACTGTTACAATGAAAATTGTTCATTACTGTGTGACAAATTATATAGCTGATGAAAAACGTAAATAGAAATCTGATGCATATCCCAGTTTAAGAAGTCACTGTTTTAAATGGCATTTCCTCACCTACCATTTAAAAATTGTTTTACAACCACAATCTTGGTTATACTGATAAAGAATGGCTTAATTTTATAATTAACGTTACATTTTTCATTTAGTCCTGGCTCTTAGTCTTTTATACCTGTATAGTAACCCAAATTTCTTCAGCATTGTCATGGAACTGTTCCATATAATGTCATTATATTAATTAATTTTTAAATAAATTTTTTATTTTAGAATAGTTTAGATTTAGCGACAGTTGGAGATAGTACAGAGAATTCCCATATATCCTGTGTCCAGTTTCTTCTATTGTTAAATTTTACATTACAGTGTATATTTGTTACAACCAATGATCCAATATTGGCACATTATTATTTACTTAAACTCTGTACTTTATTCCAATTTCATTCATTTTTCCTAATGTTCTTTTCTTCTTCCCAGATCCCATCCAGGACACCACATTATATTTAGTCATCATGTCTCCTTATCCGTGTCTTGGCTGTTACAGTTTCTCAGACTCTGTTTGTTTTTGATGACTTGAACAGTTTTAAGGAGTGCCAGTCAGGTATTTTACACACTGTTCCTCAGTGTGGGTTTGTCTGGTGTTTTTATCATGGTTTGGCTGGAGTTATGGGTTTTGGGAAGATGACCATAGAGGTGAAGTGCCCTTCTCATCAGATCAGGAGCTCATGCTCTCAACATGACTTGTCACTGATGATGTTAACTTTGGTCACTTGGCTACATAAATTGTTTGGTTTTTTCTGTACAGATTTGTCTCTTCTCCTGGTTATTTGTATAGTAATTATTTATATCCATATGGACTCATGGATTCATGATTAGAATCCAGTGCTTTGTCATTTATTTTCTTGCTCAGATTGTTCCAGCTTTGGCCAGTGGGAGCTCTTTCGGTTGCTCCTGTGTCCTTTTAACATGATCCCATTGGTTTTTTGTTTTTTGAACACTTCCTCACTTGCTGCACTTACAAGATACTTCAAGCTCGTATTACATCTTCCTTGCCCCAGTCCTGGAATCAGCCATTTCTCCAAGAAGTCCTTGTTCTTTTGTTGATGCGTGGTATTGGAAACCAAGATCTGGTCTCCAGATAAATGAGCTCTTTCTGTGCTAGTGTCAAAGCAGAGGTGAGACATTTAATGTCCAAATTGTCCTAATTGCTTTTCCCACTTTTCTTTCCATTTTTCTTCACTGAAAACCCTGGGAGAGTATCTCATACGCTTGTATTTTTTCCTCGATTTATCCCTCAACAGTTGGAGTTCATCTTTTGGAAGTATTTGTGTGTCATAGAGCATATTTATAGGAACTTTTTAAAATTTAAATTAGAAAAAAGATAAGTTAAGGCGATTCAGACAACTCATCTGTTTCCTACAGAAAGTGGCTCTTCAGTTACTCGATTTCTGAGAATTACATGGGAAGTAATGACATAAAATACTTTTTCCAGATATAAATTCAAATTAGAATAAGGGGATTTTTAAAAAATGTTCTCACTTATAAGAAAGAGAGAAAGTAGAGGGAGATCATAATTCTTTTTTGCTATCTTTAAAGTTTTAAACATTCGTCTTGTTTCTCTTTAAACTCGTAAATGTTTTAGGTGCACTTGGCATAGGGATAAGCCTCTTTGTTTGTTTTTCCTCCCAGCTTTGACACAGGTTTTCATCTTTCACATGTCCCTGCCTTAGTCCCAGAGTTCTCTTTACTTAAGCCTAAAAACACCTTTGAATGAATCATCATTTTATGTTGCTTTTCTTTAAATATTTTTTTGTTGGCATTTCATTGTAACTTGCATCCGCACTGAGACAGAAGTGGCGCTTATGTTCACTTCCTGTATTGAAAGAAGCGCTCCCTGTATCCACTCCTGAACAACCAGGTGCACCTAAGAAGAGTTTTTATTCCCTTTTGATTGTCTCCTTGCCAATCTGTACACATACAGTCTAGTATTGATTTGCAAAGCTTTGATAAACATATATCAATAGATATACTCACATTTTTTGGAGGCATTAGAACTGGCAAAAATAAGAAAGCACACTTAAAAATGTCTTTCTTTGTCCCCCTTTTTTTTTTATTAAAAAAAAATTTTTTTTAATTGTTTTTTTAATTTTTTTAAAATTTTTGGCTGCATTGGGCCTTTGTTGCTGCGCGCGGGCTTTCTCTAGTTGCGGCAAGTGGGGGTACTCTTCGTTGTGGTACGTGGGCTTCTCATTGCAGTGGCTTCTCTTGTTGAGGAGCACAGGCTCTAGGTGCGCGGGCTCAGTAGTTGTGGCTCGCGGGCTCTAGAGCGCAGGCTCAGTAGTTGTGGCACACGGGCTTAGTTGCTCCGCGGCATGTGGGATCTTCCCAGACCAGGGCTCGAACCCTTGTCCGCTGCATTGGCAGGAGGATTCTTAACCACTGTGCCACCAGGGAAGCCCTGTCCCCTTGTTTTTAAGTACTCAACTGTTGGCAGTAAAATTGCAGAAATAATAGAAATAATCACATTTGTCTTTTATCTATAGCATGACTCATATGTTTTTAAATACCTAAAACTTTTCTCTCTCTCTTTTTTTTGTTCTAGTTCTTTTTGGATATCTTCTGGTTAACCAGAAGTGAAGAATAATAATATGAAGTCTTTAAAGCATTTTGTAATATTTGTTTATATGATTTTATGATTTTATTTTCTGAAAGCCTTCATCTGAAAATATTTTTAAAATAGCTTATAATTATTTTTATTTCTAATGATGAGTAAAGTTTATCCATATGGGATAATTTTTCTTCATATATATATATATATGTTTTCTATCTTTGTGTTCTATTTTGTTCGACCTACATCAGGACTGCTAAAGTATACCTTGTATAAATCTTTGTGTGAAATAAAAGACTTCTAGAAGATCTAAGCCAGGCAGGCCTTATACACTCATCTGTCTAACCCTTTCCAAGACCTAACCCTATCCATTTCTTCTGTAAGACATATTGACTGACGCTCACAGCATCATGAATGCTTACGACTGATAGGCTCTCTCTAGAATGCCTGTGATTTTCTGTTCCCATCAATTGAACTATATGCTTATCAAGAGTTCCTGGTTTGTTCCTAAATCTTTTTAGGTCTATTGTATGCTTTAATTGTAATTGCAGAATTTAGTAAACTATTATGCAGACATATGAGATGTGAATGCAAAAGAGAATTGTAGTTTCTGTATAAACTAATTTGGAATGCTTTGGAAAGTCTCAAGATAGGTCATGAAAAGAAACTTACCATCAAATTAGGGATAGGAGAGAACTGCTGACGTTTAGGTAATCCAGAAAAATTACCCTCTGAAAATCTTTAAATTCTTGTTCCGTTTTAAAGAACTAGAGAGTGGGGATGGCAGATGCAGCGCTTTGGTTGTGGTGTATGTGACAAAGTTGACTCGTGACTCTTCTCAGGGACTCCCACCAAAAGACAAGTCTGTGGCCTCATCAGAGTCGCAGCAGATTTAAACCCATTCATGGGCTTAAAGGAAAAATAAAATGTTTAAGTTGTGTATGTGTGTCAGTTATCTATTGTAATTTAACAAACCACACCAAAGCTTAATGGCTTAAAGTAAAAACCATTTATTATCTGTTACGGTATTGAGTGGTTCTTCTGCTTTTCATGGTGTTGGCTTGGGCTCAGGGACAGCTGTAAGGTCCAAAATAGCCTCACTCGCACACCAGCAAGTTGGCACTGGCTGTCAGCTGGGATGGGAGCTTAGCAAGACTTTGACCTATCTGGTTTCTCCTTCATGCAGCCTCTCCACCTGGCTAGTTAGGCTTTGAAGACCATGGCAGTCTCAGGGTAGTTGGATTTCTTACATGGTGGCTCGCATGCCCTGGAGTACAAAGGTGGCCTTCTTAAGGCTTAGGCCCAGAACTGGCCCAGAGTCTCTTTTGCTGCATTGCATTGGTTAAAGCAGGTCACAGGGTCAACCCACATTCAAGAGGAGGTGATTATACAAGGATGTGAATGCTGGGAGGCCAGCAAAGTAACAGCCAACACAGATGTTTCAAATTTTTTATTTGCATGTCTCATTTTTAATGCTTTTAATATGTATTTGAAAAATTAACTGCCTGACCGTAAGTCCCAGTGATATTGGATAAGGCTTCCAATAAATGAAAGTGTTTGTAAGCAAACATAATAATTTGATTAAAACTTGTATTCTTACTATTAAGTGTGGGAACGAAGGGATTTCAGCCCGTGTTATTCTGATTCCAGAACCATTATTCCTTATACCATACTCCATTGCTATTGTTTTGGTCAGTAAATAGTCATGTTACCACCTAGGGTTACAGTATCACTTAAACAACATTATTGTCAGAAGTCTATCTTTAATTCTTGTAGCCTTTAAAAATTTACATTCTTCAAATTATTAAATGTGATTTTATTAAAATAGAATTTAGATAATAATTACATCTGAAGTATCAAAGATAAAATTGTTAACCTTACAAATCCATTTATTCAGCAGACAGTTATTGGGCATGTCATCTGCACCAGGCACTGTTCTGGATACTGGAGAAACAGTGGTAAAGAAGACAGATGAGGTCCCTGCCTTCATGGAGCTTCAGGTCTAGTTGGGGGGATAGTTTCCTGTTCATTTCCATAGAAAATCTTGTTTTAAAATGTCTACTTCCGTTTAAAAAAAAGAATTTTAGTTAAAAAAAAAAGTTTGAGTGTCCATACTGAAAAATAATGAAGACATGCTAGGTTTGTAAAGACCCTACACTCTGAATCAATGCAAAAGTTACATAGTGAATGTTGGATAAACTTGAGATTTGATAACAGCTTACCTGGAGGTAGGCTGATAAATGTTCAACTACCGGCGATAGTAAAGATCAGCTAAGTATTAATTGGCTCTTACAGTACACACCAACCGTGCCACCTCAGACTTAGCTTAGCTCCTTTTAATTTATACTGCAGGCCAAGCAAACTATTGTGTATAAGTTCTTTAAAAAAGAAACTTAGAAAATCTAACCCCTCTGCCTACCCCTCCTCCCTTTCCCACAGTAGCAAAAGCCTCCCTTTAATTATTACTTAATAGAGAATAGGTTAATGGGGAGGTGGAGGTGGAGGAGACAGCTTCACACAGGTGACAACTGTACTCATACGGAATAAAATATTTTATGTTTAAGGACTTTGCTAAAGAACTTTTAATGAAGTATTTTGTTTGTTTGTTTTTTAGGGCTTTTGCAAAACCACCGATGTTCTCAAGCTCATCTAATGCAACTTCATCATTTTATAGATGAGCTATTTCAGGCACCATGTGGTTTTACCTACTATGTCAGAGCAGAACTATTTAACCCCAAGTTATTTGAATTTTTGTCTTTCACATGTTTCATATAAAAACTACACTAAACCCCCTTGGGTTGAGTTTAAGACATGCTTTTCTTAGACCGGATTCTATGTCAAGTGAAGGGTACTTGAGCAAAGTTTTATGTTAAAAGAATGCAACATTGTTTTCTGTGACTGTCAGAAGTTTAGTACCAGAAAGACTTTTCACATTTGTATGTTTTCAAACACAAGTAAGAAAAATGTTTCAGGGCAGCTGATGTAGACCTTGTACTACTTTCCCCATCCAAAATAATTGGTATCCATGGGAACATTCTGAACCAGTCAACTGACCACATTAGCTCATCTCACATGAGCTGATACAGAATGAGGTTTTGGATGCTTTCTGTTAGTTAACTGAAATGATGCAAGTTCTCTTGAGCTGACCACTAGTATTTATTTTCCTAGATTTTGTGTCTGAATGGTTTTTTTTAAAAGGAAAAAAAGAAATAAACTTTAGCTTGATTTCTCTTCCTACCCCTCCCCCCCATTATGTATTGTTTCTTAGCTAAAGCTTCCAAACTAAGTTGTTTTTCTCATGCTGCTTTTTTTTTTTTTTAAACAACTTTATTGGAGTATATTTGCTTTACAATGTTGTGTTAGTTTCTGCTGTATAACAAAGTAAATCAGCTGTATGTATACATACATGGGATATCCCCATATCCCCTCCCTCTTGCGTCTCCCTCCCACCCTCCCTATCCCACCCCTCTAGGTGGTCACAAAGCACCGAGCTGATCTCCCTGTGCTATGCAGCAGCTTCCCACTAGCTATCTATTTTACATTTGGTAGTGTATATGTGTCCATGACACTCTCTCACTTCATCCCAGCTTACCCTTCCCCCTCCCCATGTCCTCAAGTCCATTCTCCACGTCTGCGTCTTTATTCCTGTCCTGCCCCTAGGTTCTTCAGAATCTTTTTTTTTTTTTTTTTTTTTTTAGATTCCATATATATGTGCTAGCATACGGTATTTGTTTTTCTCTTTCTGACTTACTTCACTCTGTATGACAGTCTCTAGGTCCATCCACCTCACTACAGATAACTCAATTTCGTTTCTTTTTATGGCTGAGTAATATTCCATTGTATATATGTGCCACATCTTCTTTATCCATTCATCTGTCGATGGACACTTAGGTTGCTTCCATGTCCTGGCTATTGTAAATAGAGCTTCAGTGAACATTGTGGTACATGACTCTTTTTGAATTATGGTTTTCTCAGGGTATATGCCCAGTAGTGGGATTGCTGGGTCGTATGGTAGTTCTATTTTTAGTTTTTTAAGGAACCTCCATACTGTTCTCCATAGTGGGTGTATCAATTTACATTCCCACCAACAGTGCAAGAGGGTTCCCTTTTCTCTACACCCACTCCAGCATTTATTGTTTGTAGATTTTTTGATGATGGCCATTCTGACCAGTGTGAGGTGATACCTCATTGTAGTTTTGATTTGCATTTCTCTAGTGATTAGTGATGTTGAGCATCCTTTCATGTGTTTGTTGGCAATCTGTATATCTTCTTTGGAGAAATGTCTGTTTACGTCTTCCACCCATTTTTGGATTGGGTTGTTTGTTTTTTGACATTGAGCTGCATGAGCTGCTTATATATTTTGGAGATTAATCCTTTGTCAGTTGCTTCGTTTGCAAATATTTTCTCCCATTCTGAGGGTTGTTGTTTCGTCTTGTTTATGGTTTCCTTTGCTGTGCAAAAGCTTTTAAGTTTCATTAGGTTCCATTTGTTTATTTTTGTTTTTATTTCCATTTCTCTAGGAGGTGGGTCAAAAAGGATCTTGCTGTGATTTATGTCATGGAGTGTTCTTCCTATGTTTTCCTCTAAGTTTTATAGTGTCTGGCCTTACATTTCGGTCTTTAACCCATTTTGAGTTATTTTTGTGTGTGGTGTTAAGGAGTGTTCTAATTTCATTCTTTTACATGTAGCTGTCCAGTTTTCCCAGCATCACTTATTGAAGAGGCTGTCTTTTCTCCATTGTATATTCTTGCCTCCTTTTGTCAAAAATAAGGTGACCACATGTGCGTGGGTTTACCTCTGGGCTTTCTATCCTGTTCCATTGATCTTTCTGTTTTTGTGCCAGTACCATACTGTCTTGATTACTGTAGCTTTGGAGTATAGTCTGTAGTCAGGGAGCCTGATTCCTCCAGCTCCATTTTTCCTTCTCCACATTGCTTTGGCTACTCAGGGTCTTTTGTGTTTCCATACAAATAGTGAAATTTTCTGTTCTAGTTCTGTGAGAAGTGCAGTTGGTAGTTTGATAGTGATTGCATTGAATCTGTAGATTGCTTTGGGTAGTGCAGTCATTTTCACAATGTTGATTCTTCCAATCCAAGAACATGGTATATCTCTCCATCTGTTTGTGTCAGCTTTGATTTTTTTCATCAGTGTCTTATAGTTTTCTGCATACAGGTCTTTTGTCTCCTTAGGTAGGTTTATTCCTAGGTATTTTATTCTTCTTGTTGCAATGGTAAATGGGAGAGTTTCCTTAATTTCTGTTTCAGATTTTTCGTCATTAGTGTATAGGAATGCAAGAGATTTCTGTGCATTAATTTTGTATCCTGCTACTTTAACAAATGCATTGATTAGCTCTAGTAGTTTTCCGGTAGCATCTTTAGGATTCTCTAGGTATAGTATCATGTCATCTGCAAACAGTGACAGTTTTACTTCTTCTTTTCTGATTTGGATTCCTTTTATTTCTTTTTCTTCTCTGATTGCTGTGGCTAAAACTTCCAAAACTATGTTGTATAATAGTGGTGAGAGCGGGCAACCTTGTCTTTTTCCTGATTTTAGTGGAAATGGTTTCAGTTTTTTACAATTGAGAATGATGTTGGCTGTGGGTTTGTCATATATAGCCTTTATTATGTTGAGGTAGGTTCCCTCTATGCCTAATTTCTGGAGGGTTTTTAATCATACATGGGTGTTGAATTTTGTCAAAAGCTTTTTCTGTATCTATTGAGTTGATCATATGGTTTTTATTCTTCAATTTGTTAATATGGTGCATCACATTGATTGATTTGTGTATATTGAAGAATCCTTGCATTCCTGGGATAAACCCCACTTGATCATGGTGTATGATCCTTTTAATGTGCTGTTGGATTCTGTTTGCTAGTATTTTGTTGAGGATTTTTGCATCTATGTTCGTCAGTGATATTGGCCTGTAGTTTTTTTTTTTTTGTGATATCTTTGTCTGGTTTTGGTATCAGGGTGATGGTAGCCTTGTAGAATGAGTTTGGGAGTGTTCCTCCCTCTGCTATATTTTGGAAGAGTTTGAGAGGATGGGTGTTAGCTCTTCTTTAAATGTTTGATAGAATTCACCTGTGAAGCCATCTGGTCCTGGGCTTTTGTTTGTTGGAAGATTTTTAATCAGAGTTTCAATTTCATTGCTTGTGATTGGTCTGTTTATACTTTCTATTTCTTCCTGGTTCAGTCTCGGAAGGTTGTGCTTTTCTAAGAATTTGTCCATTTCTTCCAGGTTGTCCATTTTATTGATATATAGCTGCTTGTAGTGATCTCTCATGAGCATTTGTATTTCTGCAGTGTCAGTTGTTACTTCTCCTTTTTCATTTCTAATTCTATTGATTTGAGTCTTCTCCCTCTTGATAAGTCTGGCTAAAGGTTTATCAATTTTGTTTATCTTCTCAAAAAACCAGCTTTTAGTTTTATTGATCTTTACTATCATTTCCTTCATTTCTTTTTCATTTATTTCTGATCTGATCTTTATGATTTCTTTCCTTCTGCTAACTTTGGGGGTTTTTTGTTCTTCTTTCTCTAATTGCTTTAAGTGTAAGGTTAGGTTGTTTATTTGAGATGTTTCCTGTTTCTTGAGGTAGGATTGTATTGCTGTAAACTTCCCTCTTAGAACTGCTTTTGCTGCATCCCATAGGTTTTGGGTCGTTGTGTTTTCATTGTCATTTGTTTCTAGGTATTTTTTGATTTCCTCTTTGATTTCTTCAGTGATCTCTTGGTTATTTAGTAGTGTATTGTTTAGCCTCCATGTGTTTGTATTTTTTACAGATTTTTTCCTGTAATTGATATCTAGTCTCATAGTGTTGTGGTCGGAAAAGATACTTGATACGATTTCAGTTTTCTTAAATTTACCAAGGCTTGATTTGTGACCCAAGATATGATCTGTCCTGGAGAATGTTCCATGAGCACTTGAGAAGAAAGTGTATTCTGTTGTTTTTGGGTGGAAAGTCCTATAAATATCAGTTAAGTCCATCTTGTTTAATGTATCATTTAAAGCTTGTGTTTCCTTATTTATTTTCATTTTGGATGATCTGTCCATTGGTGAAAGTGGGGTGTTAAAGTCCCCTACTATGATTGTGTTACTGTCGATTTCCCCTTTTATGGCTGTTAGCATTTGCCTTATGTATTGAGGTGCTCCTATGTTGGGTGCATAAATATTTACAGTTGTTATATCTTCTTTTTGGATTGATCATTATGTAGCATCCTTCTTTGTCTCTTGTAACAGTCTTTATTTTAAAGTCTATTTTGTCTGATATGAGAATTGCTACTCAGCTTTCTTTTGATTTCCATTTGCATGGAATATTTTTTGCATCCCCTCACTTTCTGTCTGTATGTGTCCCTAGGTCTGAAGTGGGTCTCTTGTAGACAGCATATATACGAGTCTTGTTTTTTTATCCATTCAACCAGTCTATGTTTTTAGGTTGGAGCATTTAATCCATTTGCATTTAAGGTAGTTATCAATATGTGTGTTACTATTACCGTTTTCTTAATTGTTTGGGTTTGTTATTGTAGGTCTTTTCCTTCTCTTGTGTTTCCTGCCTAGAGAAGTTCCTTTAGCATTTGTTGTAAAGCTGGTTTGGTGGTGCTGAATTCTCTTAGCTTTTGCTTGTCTGTAAAGGTTGTAATTTCTCTGTTGAATCTGAATGAGATTCTTGCTGGGTAGAGTAATCTTGGTTGTAGGTTTTTCCCTTTCATCAGTTTAAATATGTCCTGCCACTTGCTTCTGGCTTGCAGAGTTTCTGCTGAAAGATCAGCTGTTAACCTTATGGCGATTCCCTTGCATGTTATTTGTTACTTTTCCCTTGCTGCTTTTAACATTTTTTCTTTGAATTTAATTTTTGATAGTTTGATTAATATGTGTCTTGTCATGTTTCTCCTTGGATTTATCCTGTATGGGACTCTCTGTGCTTCCTGGACTTGATTGACTATTTCCTTTCCCATATTAGGGAAGTTTTCAACTTGCCTAACCTGAGTGCTGCACTGTAGTGTTTATCAGAGAACACAGAAACCCTGATCTACCACATGTCATCAGTGCTCTCTGCTTTGCTGCTCAGGTTGTGCTTTCTGTTGTGTGTGCTTCGCAAAGCAAAAGCAGTGGGACTCCGAAGTCGGGGCAAGAGTTGCCCACTCAGCAGTTAAGCTTGTCACCAACTAGCACGTAAGTGATGCTTAGTTCTGCTGATTTGTATCTTCTGGTCCTTTGCTTTTTTCTCCCTGATCCTTAAGTGTTTAGTTTTAAACCTCATTTATGTTAGAAAGAATTCTCTAAGCAACAGGAACTGCACATCAATTCTCTTTATTCGTGGTGAGAGCGGGAGCATGGTCGTTATGTTCTCTTCGTGAGTTTCTCCCAGTACAGATAGAGGAGAAAGATTACAAGGCTGAGGAAGAGACATATCCACAGAAGAGTGTTATGGAGAGTTTTTAAAAGGAATTTTAAGTAATTGAAATTTGAATTCCCTTCATACATGACTGAATATTTTCTCTACTTGTTGTCCTCCATAGACAAGAGTACACATCGGGAGATTCAGCTTGTAAGAATTCTGAGTCTGATCCTGAGGACTTTTCAGATGAAACAAATACAGAGAACCTTTATGGTACCTCTCCCCCCAGCACACCTCGGCAGATGAAGCGCCTGTCAACCAAACACCAGAGGAATAATGTAGGGAGGCCCACCTGTCGAGCTAATTTGAAAGGTAAGTCTTGTACTTAAAAAGATATATTTGAGAGGGCGTGGCATGTTTGGTTTATAATCTTTATGTAACATGTAACGATTGATAGATGCTTTTTCTACAGTAATGTTAGTTATCCCTCTTATTTTAAATTTGATTTTATGCTGCCTTAAAGTTTTATTTTTAAATTTTTGAATTATCACCATTAGCAATATTGTTAATCAAAGAGAAAATAATTCTCCAGAGATAGAAAGGTTTGTCCTGAGTAGTTGTTAAAGTCAGTGTGTGAGGCATTTGCATTCCTTTTAGGACGTGGAAGAGGACACACGTGGATGAATCAGCGTGCCTGTCCAGGATGGCTGCTGGTGTACGGGATCGATGCCCTTCTTTTATTCTTTGAATCTCTTAGGCTGAAACTTCTAGATTCTGTCTTCCTGACATGATGTATTGGGCAGTTTGGGAAAGGCAGGGCCAGGCTTTCTTCCCCAGGATTCCCTAGGCGGCCTGAGACCTGTGCTCTGCCGGTGATCATGATGCTGCCCTCATGTACGGGGCCCTCGTTCCCACTAAGCACAGGGCCTGGGTGGTGTCCCACCTTATAATCACGCACAGAATCTGTGTTTTACTTTTCTTTCTGTTTGGAATCCCAAAGCCCAGATAGTGTTCTGCTCCTAGAAACTGTTCCTGCTCCTCAGACTGTTCTCTGTTTCCATTTCTTCCTTCCTCTGAGCACATCACAGCTGTTCTGTTCTGAGGCAGAGGAGTTGAATCATGCTGACCTGCTTCCTTGTACCTGCTTTCTGGCATGGAACCTCAGGTCACTCAAGCCTTACGGTTTTAGAATTTCTCTGTTAAATTCAACAAACCACTTGTCCTAAAACTGATCTCATAGTTTCCTAGAATTCATCTACCTATTACTGTGCAAGATAGGGGTATCATTCTTTATCTGCTCTGAGAAATTTCCCCTTATCACATGTTCTCCCTACTGAAAAGAGACTCATTTCCATTTCTCCCTTTCTTTAGCTCATTTTCTTCCTCTCTTTCCCTTTCCCACACATTTCCTCCACACATTGATCGCTCATGGTTAATGCCGGCAAGTTCATTCTGTGTCCCTATCATAGCCCTTCCTCAAGAAAGAAGAAGGGTAAGAGAAATGGACTTTATTGTACTTATTTGCTTGAGTGAAGTCTTATCCAAGGAGGAATTCCTAAGTAATAAATAGTCTTTCTTTCCCATAGGGAAGATGATTTTTTTTTTACTTTCTTTTAAAGCTATATTTGTAGTAGGATGTTAACCTATGGTCTGCATTTACCCCCTTTGGAAAGTAATAGCTTTCCATTGCAATATATTATCTTTAAAATCAGTCCTTTTCCATTTTCTCAAATAAATTTCTCAAATGCCTACAGAAGTTCCTTTTGAAGCAGTATCTACTGAACCAATATTAGTTAATACATATTTGCTTCGTGGTGGTGAAATGCGATGATGCCAATGGGACATCTGCTTTGTCTTCACTTGTTCATACTATTTTAGAACCAGAGTTGAGAACACAGTCCCCCCATTTTATAGATTGAGAAAGTGAGGCCCAGGGTTTTAAAGCAACTTCTTAAGGCCAGAAGGCTTGAGATAGTGGCAGGACTAATTTTAGGTACTATTTTTATTTTTATTTTTATTTTTTGGCCATGCCACACAGCTTGTGGGATCTTAGTTCCCTGACCAGGGATTGAACTTGGGCCCTCGGCAGTGAGAACGCAGAGTCCTAACCACTGGACCACCAGGGAACTCCCAGGACTAATTTTAGAACTAGTTCTCCTGGCCCTCAGTTTGGACTTTTTCCCCAGTACAAGCAGCAGGGGTTAAGCGTCTCTGAATGCGGTACTTGACATGACTGTACGTCTTTAGTAATCAGTCAGAAAACCCGTCACTGGATACTTGTTGAGCTCTGCTGTCCTTCTGGGCTGTGTCAGAGATAGAAGGAAGAGGGAAGGTTGTTTCTTTTCCTCCTCAACTTCTTTCAGTTGTTTATTGCATAAAATTACAGAATTTTAGATCTGGAAGGGGTCTCAGAGACCACGTGAATTCCTGCCGTTTTGCAGGTGAAGAAAGAATGCTCATAAACCTTTTGATTTGTAGCTATCTAATAGCAGACCTAGGGCACCAAAGTTCTTAATAACTTATGTTTTCTCTTATTGCAAAAGATTACATGTTTGTCGTAGGGAGTTTAGAAAATACTGACAAAAAGAAAGAAAAATACCCATAAACCCAATATGCAGAAATAACAGCTTTTACCATCTTTGCCTTGTAGTCTCTTTACGTGCATATATTTGTGTTGTGATACGATAGCATACTATATTTACTATTTTATAGCTGGCTTCCTTTTTCGTTTAATGATTCATGAACTTTCTGTGCCATAGAATAACCTGTGCTGTTCATTTTAATGGCTGTCGAATCATTTGTAGCAACGTTTGCCCGGTTATCACTCACAGTTCTTGAGCGCTTACCTAAGCGCTGCGCTTAGCTGCTCAAAAGAGTTATCTTTTAAATATCGTAATAACCCAATGAGATGTAGGTTCTATATATCATTATTCAATTTATGGTTGAGGACGTGACACAGAGAGTTTCTAGGGCGTGTAGTTTTAACTGTCCCAGTCATGCATATACTAGAAAGCAGTATGTTTGCTGTCCGGTGAACTGTTTTTGTCAACATTCTTGTTCATGAACACCAAAAAAAGATGGAAAGGAAGCAACCATGTTGGGCAGGTGGGCCATGTTACTGTTCTGGTGATGGCGTGTTTGTGTTGAGCTGGTAGAACAAACAGTGCTTGAGAACTCGCTGGCTGCAGCAGCAGAGCGTGGTGGACCGGAGCAGAGCACAGGCTTGGTTGCCAGATGGCCTGGATTCCGATCCTGGTTCTGCCGCCTTCTGTATATGCCACCTCCGTGTCTCGTTTTCTTCATCTGTGAGGTAATCTGCCTTACGGTGTTGTGAGGGTTTTACGTTCAGTAACTACTAGCTGTCGTTATTATTATTGTGAGCTAAAGGTTTCTTTCTCACTACTTGCCTTAAATTTCAAAGTAGAATTAAATAATTATATCATTGACGGTACCCTTATTAATTGGTGCCCCTACTTTCAGGACACTGAGTCTTGAGTCACATAGTTACCGAGGTATGGAGCTGGGACTGCAGCCTGGGTCAGTCCTGTCTGGCTTTTCCGTTTCTTGTAGCCCTTCCTAGCTCCCTTCCTTCTTCTCACTCTGTATGTTGCCATCATAGTTACTTTTTCTCCGGGTCTTTCTTTCCTCACCTCCCTCCCTTTCTTTTTGCCTTTACCTCTCTTTCCTTTCTTCTACCTCCTCTTCGCATCCCCTTTTTTGTTCCTCCCTGCCATTCCTCCCTTATTTCTCCTTCATTCTTTCCATTGACTCGGAACTTCAGTGACTCCATAGGCGGGTATTGCATTAGATGATCGATAAGCCCTTGCTCATCTCCAGTAGGAATCACAGAGATGAGCAGGCAGTCCCATCTTGTGTGGTAGAGCTGGGGTGGAGGGGAGGGGGGGGGGCTTCTGTGGGTGCCCACAGGAGGGGATTGAGCAGACCTGGGCTTCGGAAGACTTCTGGAACAAGTGACATTTGTGGTACGGCCTGAAGGCTGAGTCAGGGAGACCAGTATTTCAAACTCATTTGTCAATCATAATAGTGTATTGGTCTCTCAGTATTTTCAAGAGATTTTTAAAATTAATTAGATTGGTCAGATTTATTTTAAAAGCTTTCCAAGGAAATATGAACTGACGCATTATTTCTTTCTCTCTGCAACAAGCAAAGGCTGCCTGAATCATACGATTCACTTTAGAACTGCAGTGAAAGTTGAACTCATCTTTTTAATTAACATCACCAATAATATTTTCGTTTTTCTGCTTATCTGTTGCTGTGTGACAACCACCCCAAAGCTTAGTGTTATGAAAGCGTCCATTTTATCGTGCTCACGGTTCTGTGGGTAGAGTGACCACTAACACTGTTGTCTTTAGTGATGGTAGCCATTGTCATGAGCTATTATATGGATATGATTCTTTAAATATTCTTATTATCCTAGGCTCAAAATAACCAACTACTGTTGTTATAGGCTTATTTTTTATAATTGGAAATTTAGTACCAGGCAACCTTCTGACCAACTGGTAATAAATTGAGGGTTCCCGTGAGAGAACTGCTCACAGAACTCAGGAACACACTTTACTTATGTTTATCACTTAAGTTGCCTCATTAGTGTAAATTGAGGTGTGATTGATAGGGGCTCCTTATGAATAAAAAAGACACTTCTATCAGAAAATTCCAAGGGTTTTAGGAGCTCTGTGTCAGGAACCTGGGTTTTAGGAGCTCTGTGTCAGGAACCTGGACAAAACCCAAATATATTTCTTATGTTAAAAAGCAAAATTCAGCCAAGTAAATTTGAAGATTTGATTGGCTTTATTCATGAATCAGGCAGCATTACATCTAGCAACTAGAAGGGTGCTCTGAGTGGTTGTGCAAAAATGGAAGGGATTTTATAGGAAAAAGGGTGGAGTAAGGGAGCTATTAGCAAAAAAAAAGAAAGGATTATTTTTTGACCAGACATCTTTTTTTATGGGAGTGGGGAGGGATGACAGGGGTTTTATCATGCAGATTACCTCTTCCTCTGGGGGACTGTAGAGGGCCTACTTGATGGGTTACTTTATTGGTATTGACCAGAAAATTCTAGACTGTTCAATTAAAACTACATTTCTGGGAGAGGTTGGAACTGCAGTGAAGTAACGTATAAAATATAGGTTTGCCATCATGGGCTTTTAGCATGCGACTGACACCATTTGGGGCCTGTGGTTTTCTTTCTAATACTTACTACACCCTGATGAGCATTATCAAATACTAGCAAAGATATGAGGAGATGGCAGCTTTCTTTTTTTTTTTTTAAATTTATTTATTTATTTATCTATGGGTGTGTTGGATCTTCGTTTCTGTGCGAGGGCTTCCTCTAGTTGCGGCAAGCGGGGGCCACTCTTCATCGCGGTGCGCGGGCCTCTCACTGTCGCGGCCTCTCTTGTTGCGGAGCACAGGCTCCAGACGCGCAGGCTCAGTAATTGTGGCTCATGGGCCCAGTCGCTCCGCGGCACGTGGGATCTTCCCAGACCAGGGCTCGAACCCGTGTCCCCTGCATTAGCAGGCAGATTCTCAACCACTGCACCACCAGGGAAGCCCAAGATGGCAACTTTCTTACAAGGCTGGTGTGAGTGTAAATTGTCTCAACCCCAGTGTGGAAGTAATCTGTTAATACAGTCAGACTGAGGTTGGTTATATCCTTGACCCAAGCAAACGCACTTTTGGGAGTAGACTTTAGAGAAGTTCCTGCAAATAAACACGAGAAGTTCTGCAGAAAGACTCGTGTCACTCATTGTGATTTCTTCTCATAATACGCAAGCGGGTAACCACAGACGGGGAAGTTCAAAACAATATGTATCGTAGTGGTTGTCTGCGAGAGGGGAGGCCTGAGGAGGGGGCCTAGGGATGTAGGACAACGGTGAGGTCACCACTGCCCGCAGTGTTTTATTTCTTTGTACTGATGGACTTCAGATGTGTTTAAAATTATTTTATTCGACTCTTGCGTTTTCCTGATTTTGTTTCCCTGGGAATGTTAAAAGGTATTTTTGTTTTCAAAATGTTAACTTCTGCTTTTAGAAGCTGTGCTAAATATTAAATATATAACAATGTTATGATATCTAGGTAAAGATGGTTAGCTCTTTATTACCCCAAAAATACCAGCTATGTGACATCCTGACAGATGTAACGTACCAGTTCAGCTCTTGAATTAACTCACTGACCAGGATTGATTTCATACTTTGGTGAGTAACAGAATTTAACTGTGGTGTTACTTTAGATCATATTTTTTGGATAATGGTAAATAACTACCAAACTACAGCAATTAAGATTTTGATAAATTTTGGACCATAATGTGTAGCTACCCATGTGTAGCTGTTTCTCCTTAAGGCTGGTTTAAGAAGAGACAAACTATCTCATCCTTAAATTTTTGTTCTTTTTAATTAGCAGAAGGAAGTAAATCCAGTTCATCTCATAGTTTTAAGTAGGTTAAATAAGAATGAAGACACCCAGGCCAAAGCCCTTTTCAGGGTGAATCTGCCTCGTAATCATTATCAGCCCCGTTTTGCAGGAGTAATGTAATACTGTAAGAGCCAGATTACAGAGGTAGTAATCTGTAATCTGGCATATACATGTGTGCATATTAATCTCCTTATCATTAGCAAATATCTCAAGGTGTGTGTGTGTATGTAAATGTGTGTGATTTTTTGCTAACATAGTGAGATTAGCAAGTTTTATTTTTTTAATATAATACTGCTATAAAATTGATCTGGTAAAATGGTTATAAATCAGATTCTATCTGTATAGTAAGAGAAATGTTCTTTGTGAACTAGAGTGGACTTAAATCTATATTTCAGCTCTTTAATCCAAACTCAGCCTGACTTTCAAGGTTCTAATTTATATTTCCAGTCTACCCATCTACATGTAGACTCACTATGCCAGCCAGACTCTCTTCTTTTCTGCTTTTGTGTCTTTTTGTATGTTTATTCTGTGGCTTAAAATATTCTCTTGCCTTCCTTGCTACCCTTATTTAAGATGAATCCATTCTTCAAGGCATTCAGTCAAGTACCTGGTCTTATTTGAAGCTTCCACGTATCAGTTAGCCCACTGTAATCTGTCTTTTATGGCACTCAGCATCTTAACCTTTCCTTAGTCAGACAGCCCTGCCCTGTGAGCAGCTGGACAGGCGTAAAGGTGGTTGATGACACAAACATGGGTTAGGGTCCCTGTCCCGACATGTCTCATCTGTCTGACCATCCATGTTCTGCAGGAGTCTCCGTTACAGTGTTGTTGTAAAGATGATGACAATTTCTGTAAGCCCTTACCTCATAAATGGGTAAAGCAGTGTTTGAATAGAGCAGTGTTTTCCCAAATGTGGTGTCATTCTAGCCAGGTTGAATCTGAGACACTGGGAGTGGGCCCAGGAATCTGCATTGTAGCAAGAATCTGAGTGATTCTTAATGTTTACTAAAGCTTGAGAACCTTGAATTAGAAGATCTCTAAATCCCTTCATATTGTTGACATTGATAGCCTGGCACATCACTGCTCTAAAGATCATCTCACATTTAAAGTAAAGCGCAGATACCTGTTTCTGCCTTCTCATTTGAGAGATCGAGGAGGGCCAGTGTTTTGAATTTGACATACATGTATGGAAGAACGTACGGATTGCAAGGACTTGATGAAAAATACACTTTATACATATTCTAAAGAGCTGTTTCTAGGTGTGAATTGTGGGGAATTCAGTTGACGGTCTTATTCTGTTTAAACAAGTGAACCAATATTGCTTGTCATTTGTTTGCGTTCAGTTTCATTATACATTTTTTTGTTCTTTTCCTTTCATGTTTCTCTGATTTGGCAGGAGTTATTGGTGATTGGCCAAAGGAAACAGTAACTTCTTGGAAGGTTTGTTTTAACAGTACTACAAAGTCATACCACTTAATTTATAGCCACTTGGGAGCTCAGATGTTCATTAGTCTTACTTAAGTCATTATGAACTAGTTTCGTAGTACGGTAATTAGAACTTGTATAAAACATTCTATATACTTTTGATCCATTCTCCTTTACAGAAACTCTGTATTTGACTTTCTGTTCATTGCAGAGGGATTTAGTATTAACAGAAAACTAAACAAACAAAGATTGGTATTTTCTTTTTGCACAGTAGCTAGACTGGGGCTTAAGTCTATTTTAAATTTAAATTATGTCATTTTAATGATGTACCTATTTCCATTTGAGTGTTTTTTTTTAAAAAACCAACTTGGTTTTTTGTTTTGGAAAAAAAAAAAAAAAAGCTTCTTTGTCCCATCTTCCTCCTTTCCCCATTTGCTTTCCTTTATACACATTGTAGGTCCAAAGACTGAACCAAAATTTTGAATACAGAATTTCAAAAAATTGTGTAATATACCATTTTTTATGCTGTAAGATAGGCTTCACAATATTTGTGTATAATCTACAAAAATTAGGTTTCTAAGCTTGCTAAAATTGGATTCTGTTTATACAGAAAAATGGGATTGTGGCATTTCCCCCCTTAAGTCCTTTTAATTGTTGGAATAAAGATCAAGGCTCAGAAGCTTCATCTCTTGATATTTTCATGCTTTGACTATTAGCTGCGTGGTAAATTTAGCGTAGATTTGGACTTAAAGTCCGTAGCTCAGTCTTCTGTGTTGTTCAGGTCATCCCAGCTCCTCTCATTTCACCCTTTGTTTCCCTTAGGACCTTTAAATCATGGGTTAGAAGAACATTTATAATTTATATAAGGAAAGTAATACTTTTTCACTGTTCACTTACTTTTAAGTTATACATTATATGCAGACGTTCTCTGGCCTTGGTCACCAATGCTACCCTACATTCATTTTGTAAAGTCTTCTTAGAATCCTAAACCCCAAGCTAACAAAATAGTTTTTTGTTACATAAGTTTTTGATTTCTCTGACTCAAAACCATGTGGATGCACGTATTAGTTAATATAACATTCTTTCCTAGGCCTGCATTGCCTCTCTTCTGCACACTTTTCTTGGATATTCTTGTGTACTCTCCTGGTATTAAACAACATCTGTATATACTGATAATTTCCAAATTGGTATCTCTGGATTTCTCTCCTGAGCTCAAGACTCATAGATTAGTTACCCACAGACATCTCTACATGAATGTCCCATAGGCACCTCCAATTCAATATATTACAAAACAAACTCATTATCTTTATCTCCAATCTTACTCCCTGATACCATGTATATATCATTTTGCATTTCATAGTAAGAAAGTATAGTATGATTTGATATCTTGAAACATAAAATATAATGGAGTTAAATTTGGAAGTACTTGTTAGCTTTGCTTTCAAATAACCATTGCTTTACCAAGTAGAAATGAGTGATATATATGTGCTATATTAATAAAAGTGTAAAGAACACAGTTAAACAAAACAGCAAAGAGGAGGCAAAGGGCTGGCCTGGACACATTTTTTATAAATGAGGATTGATAAGTATTTGTAGCTAGAAACAATAAAACTGTGAAGAAATTTCTTTTTTAAAAAACTCGACTTTTTAAAAAATTAAAAAAAATTTTTATTGAGGTATAATTTATGTACAATATTATATAAGTTTCAGATGTATGACATAGTGATTCACAATTTTTAAAGGTTACATTTCATTTATAGTTATTGTAAAATATTGGCTATATTCTCTGTGTCGTATAGTATATTGTTGTAGCTTATTTATTTTATACCTAGTTATTTGTATCTCATCCCCTAACCCTATCTTGTCCCTCCCCACTTCCTTCTCCCCACTGGTAACCATTAGTTCTCT
The DNA here is from genome assembly GCF_965194805.1 of Balaenoptera borealis. Lineage (NCBI taxonomy): Eukaryota > Metazoa > Chordata > Mammalia > Artiodactyla > Balaenopteridae > Balaenoptera > Balaenoptera borealis. Next base: position 7,345,994 of record NC_138873.1, on the reverse strand, counting down.
ATATCTGTGAGTCTGCTTCTTTTTTGTTATATTCACTAGTTTGTTGTATTTTTTAGATTCCACATGTAAGTGATATCACACAGTATTTGTCTTTCTCTGTCTGACTTATTTCACTTAGCATAATACCCTTCAACTCTATCCATGTTACTGCAAATGGTGAAATTTCATTCTTTTTTATGGCTGAGTAGTATTCCATTGTATGTGTTGATATGTATGTATACACACACACACACACATACACACACACACATCTCTACATCTTCTTTATCCATTTATCTGTTGAAGGACAGTGAGGTTGATTCTGTATCTCAGCAATTGTAAATAATGCTGCTGTGAATATCGGGGTGCGTGTATCATTTTGAATTAGTGTTTTGGGGTTTTTTTTTGGATATGTATATCCAGGAGTGGAATTATTGGGTCAAATGGTAGTTCTATTTTTAGTTTTTTGAGAAACCTTCTATAGTGGCTGTACCAATTTACATTCCCACCAGCAGTGTATGAGGATTCCTTTTTCTCCACCTCCTTGCCAACACTTGTTATTTGTCTTGTTTCTGATGATAGCAATTCTGAGTGAAGAAATTTCTTGAATGGACTGTATAAAACGTTTTAAGACATTTAGAAGTAAAGTAGATTAAAACTACAGATAAAAGTTCTATTGTTTAAAAAGTGTTGCTAATTTAAAAGATAATAGTAATAATAGTTTTATATTAAAATATAACACAAATCCTTACAGACAGTAAAATCCTTTTTGATGGATCATAAAAGAAATTGAACATAATGTAAATCAGGTTGGAAGTGCTCTTGGAAATACTTGTTTTAAAGTCCTTATTTTAAAACTAATTTAATTTAAATTGATTTGGAAATACATTGGTTTTAAACAAATTTTCTTTGGTGAATTGATTTTGGGTATGTTAGTCTGTAACCATATAAATATACTCTATTTCATCAAATCTAAAGGCATACTATAATATTATATACTAAGAAAAACATGCTTATAATTGATGACACAGTGTGTTCTTACACTTAGAATTTTTAATTTTTATTTAAAGAACTCTTTTATACTTCTTGATATTTAGGTAATAGATTTTTAAAAACCATTTATTACTATGGTGCCTATATATAAAGGAAAATGTAAATGAAATATATTAGTGAATATATTCCTAAAAGTTATTTATATCACCATAATTATAAAACATATTCTAATTTCAGAGAAGTTAAAATACAAAATGTGTGTCCTAGATTCAATGAGACAGTTTACCTTGAGTGTAGAGGGGACATGGGGACAATGCTGTAGGCTTGGGCATCATCAGTGTGTGACGTGGGTGTGAAGGAGGTCACCCAGGGAGAGGGAAGGTGAGACAGAAGAGACCTAAGAGAAGGGCTTTGAGAAGCATTAACTTTTTAATGGAGTGAGCCAAGTTCCCAGGAGAGAATTTGAAGAGGAGGGACTCAGAAGGTAGAAGAGAACCCTGAGAGTGCTGTGTGTAGAAAGCAAGAGACTGAAGGGGTTTAAGTGAGGTAGGGTGGTTCCTAGTGTCAGAAATGCCAAACAGGAAGGAAGATGTGTGTTCATCTCAAAGCCTGGGAATTAAGTTAATAGAACTTCTTACAGTTACGTGAAGGGAAAGTGTGATGTTTACTTCCTTTGCATTAATTTTGAATGACTTTATGTGCCAGTATAATAAACTAGGCAAATTATACTAAATTAGGCTATATGTCTTCAGTTTTCTTAATGTTAAATTTAAAATGTTATTGTTCACCTGTTTGTGGCGAAGAAGAAATCAAGGAATAGAATAAATTAAGGTAAACATTTTTGCTTATCTGTCTTTCAGTGTTTTATGAGAATAATCTTAAGGTGCCTTAAGTGGTCTTTCCTCAATCTACTTGATTTTACGAATGAGAAAAGTAACCCAGAAAACTTAACTGATTTGCTCTAAGTTGATACTTCAGTTCATGGCAAAGGCAGGAATTGGATGTGTTCTCTAAATCAGGTTTCTGTCGGATCTGCCATACTGTTTCTCCCTTCTTAAGTTTAAGGTGATAACTTGTGAAGATTTGACTAGCTGGATGACTGCACTTTGTAGTAGAGAGGTAAGCAGATGGTTTTAGGTTAGTAATGGAGAATATTAGAGAATATAGCAAGTATTATGTAACAGGGAAAACGGGTAAAACCTTTTTAAAGATTTAGAGAGAAGTGTTTTGTGTGTGTGTGTGTGTGTATTCTCTTAATTTTCAGCATATGGTATGATTATTTTCTTCAATAACAGTCTGAAAATATAAGTACATGTGAATATCAGTCATTGAAACATTGAGAATAACTTTATATTTTAGAGTAACATAATGTTCTGCTTATTTTTTTAATAGAAAAAATGAATGCACCAAACCAACCTCCACATAAAGACACTGGAAAAACTGTGGAGAATGTGGAAGAATACAGCTATAAGCAGGAGAAAAAGGTCCGAGCAGCTCTTAGAACGACAGAGCCGGATCATAAGAAGAACGTCCAGTGCTCGTTCATGTTGGACCCAGTGGGTGGGTCTTTGCCCAAAAAATCAATGCCAGATGTGGATCTCAATAAGCCTTACCTCAGTCTTGGCTGCAGCAATGCTAAGCTTCCAGTGTCTGTGCCCATGCCGATAGCCAGAACTGCACGCCAGACTTCTAGGACTGACTGTCCAGCAGATCGCTTAAAATTTTTTGAAACTCTACGACTTCTGCTAAAGCTTACCTCAGTCTCAAAGAAGAAGGACAGGGAGCAAAGAGGACAGGAAAATACGTCTGCTTTCTGGTTTAACCGATCTAATGAACTGATCTGGTTAGAGCTACAAGCCTGGCACGCAGGACGGACCATTAACGACCAGGACCTCTTTTTATATACAGCCCGTCAAGCCATCCCAGATATTATCAATGAAATCCTTACTTTCAAAGTTAATTATGGGAGCTTTGCCTTTGTTAGAAATGGAGCTAGTGTTAATGGTACTTCGGTAGAAGGGCAGTGCAGAGCCCCTCATGGGACAAAGGTTGTGGGTTACTCAACATATCATGAGCATCTCCAACGCCAGAGGGTGTCATTTGAGCAGGTCAAACGGATAATGGAGCTGCTGGAGTACATAGAGGCACTTTATCCATCGTTGCAGGCTCTTCAAAAGGACTACGAGAAATACGCTGCAAAAGACTTCCAGGACAGGGTGCAGGCACTCTGTTTGTGGTTAAACATCACAAAAGACTTAAATCAGAAATTAAGGATTATGGGCACTGTTTTGGGCATCAAGAATTTATCAGACATTGGCTGGCCAGTGTTTGAGATCCCTTCCCCACGATCATCGAAAGGCAATGAGCCCGAAGATGAGGGTGATGACACAGAAGGAGAATTGAAAGAGTTGGAAAGCAGTACGGATGAGAGTGAAGAAGAGCGAATCTCTGATCCAAGGGGACCAGAAACCAGGCAGCCCATTGACAACAGTTTCAACATCCAGTCACCGGATTGCGTGACGAAGAAGCTCGAGAGGCTTGAATCTGAGGACGATTCTGTTGGCTGGGGAACACCAGACTGCAGCACAGAAGCAGGCTTTAGTAGACATTGTCTGACTTCTATTTATAGACCATTTGTAGACAAAGCACTGAAGCAGATGGGGTTAAGAAAGTTAATTTTAAGACTTCACAAGCTGATGGATGGTTCCTTGCAAAGGGCACGTATAGCACTGGTAAAGAGTGACCATCCAGCGGAGGTAGGTTTCCGGTAGGCAATAGTATGATCTTGTCCTCAGTTCCACTATTACTTGTAAATTACAATGTATGTTGTGTTATATATAATATGTACTTTCATGGTCTTGATTTTTTTTTCATTGAAGTATAGTGGATTTACAAAGTTGTGTTCATAGTCTTGATATTTTTAAGGCATAAATGGTAGTTATTATAAATTGCAGATTTAAACGTTTCTATAAAGCACTGTGATAAAAGGGAAAGTGGATCTGTGAAAACTGTATGAAACTGAGTGAATTAAGTGTGTGGAGGGAAAAAAATCCAACGATTAAATATAGGATGGAGAAGGACAGGCTAGGTATAAATAAAGAGGGAAGAAAGCCATAATCATGGGTGACCACAAGCTGAATATGAGTCAGTAAAAAAGTCAACATGATGCTAAAATATTTTTAAATGAGTATGGCATCCAAGGTCATGGATATAGTTCTTTCTCTATTCTTTGCAATAGCTTACTTCCTTTTGAGTTGCATGTCCAGTTTTGGTCACTGGATTTTAAAGAGAGATGAATTACAGAGAAGGCCAAGAATGATCAAACGGGAAAAGTATACACTATTTGGTAAGGTTACAGTGTTTAGTGTAGTTGCTGCAAGTTTAAGGGAAGTATTATTATCAAAGACATGTTTCGATATGAGAAGATTTTTGTGAGAGGAATATGTCTAGTAGAGGAGTTGATTTGAAAATAGTACAGACTTGGTTTTAATAGCTTTATATCTCAGAAATTCTTTACCATTAAGGGTGGTAAAACTAGAAAGGGGCATACTGTTGGATATTGTTCTTGAGAGTGAAAGAGTATAAGCAATTTTTCTGTTGTGGTGAGTTTGCATGTTCATCTGGCTAAAACCAAAAGCACCCAGATCTTTGAGATCCCTAATTACGTGAGTAGGGCTGTGATTCTAAATTTTAATAGCTAAGCACATACATATCGTATATACTTTTACTTTTTTTAAACTTTGGTTTATTACACAATCTGGCTTGCTGTGGAGTCAGATGATAAAACTGAAGGTATTCCTTAAGATGGGAAACATTGGAAGAGAACCGGAATTTGCAGAATTTGAAGTTTTAATCTGATGGCCAGATTATGAACCCTTAGGAGAAGGGGTCAGGTGTTCTTATAATATAGCCGGATGTTTGCAGAATGAATCAATACTTTGTAGCTGTTAAGAGGTTAGTTTACTTTGAGTATTATTTTGATTAGAAATCTCAAAAATGAATTTTCTTTGAGCAGTATTTTGACTCTGTGAATGATTTTTTATGTACATCTTTTTATTAGGGCAAATAATGTTTTTCCCTCTTAGTCCATGAATGACTATTTTATAATAAGAATTTATTATAGTGCAAGTTTCAAAGTCAGTAGAGCAGAACTAGATATGTAGTAAAGATTTGGCATATGCTTCAGAAGGTGAATAGCTTACTTTAGTTTAGGTTTTTGGCTAGAGAGTGGTTAGGTTCTAACAAGGACACCTATGGACAGGACGGGGTTGATTAATTGTTATTATGAAGCACTGTTTTTGAAGTAATAGCAGTGAAAAAGTCCTGGCATTATTACCTCATCTTTGGTTCACTGGTTCTCCTAGGAGAGAGGGGCTTATGGTGAGGGCTCAGGGAGACGTGTCAGGGCTTCTTAAAACTGCGTTAACGCTCGCTCTCCCAGACTGTCTTCCTCTCCCCTGAGGACCCTCTGTGGCAGTGAATCACCGCTGCTGAGCTTTGCATCCATTAGATGTGTTGGAACAAGAAAGAGATTGAGAATGAGCGCACTGCATTTTCTATTAGAACCCTTGCTGAAAAAAGATGATGAGGTAGCCCATAGCTTTGCATTCCTATCAAAGTTGAATGCCTTTGGTTTGACCAGTTGAGATTTAACTGAATGAGAAAGTTATCCTTGTTATAGAAAAAAAAGAAATACATACACATTCAAAGTGTGTGAATTAAAGATGTTTATTAGAATTATTTGAGATTGTTTACTTTAAAAAAAAAATGCAGTACAGAAGCCCCTCTTGTTTCAGATTTTGGTTTATAAAATGTTGTGTTTGTAAAATAATGAAAGAATAACCAAGAGCTAAAATTCTTCTGTATTGGAGATTAATCCAAACTAATAAAAATAAGCCTCCAAAATTATAATTAACTCAATGGGAAAGTAAGACTTTATTTTTATTCCTATTTCAGGGACATAATTTCTATAAGGCGAAGTGTATGTATACAAATGTAAATGAATGTATGTACACTCCCCTTCTGGGTTTGTTTTGTTTTGTTTTAGTCTTTTTACTAAGTATGTCTGGGAAAGAGCCACAATTTTGAAGTCAAATAACTGGATTCCATTCCTTGATGCTGCTCTTTCTCACCACATATCTTAATGTCAATGACTTAATCTTTCTGACCGTAAGTCTTCACATCTGTAAAATGGGTATAATAATACTTCCCTACCTACCTCACAGGGTTGTTGTGAGGCTTGAAAAGATACTTGTATAAATAGTAAAATGCTATAGAAGTCAAATATAAACTATTTTTTTTAAGAAGTGTTGTTACACTTTTTTTTCCCCCCTTGAAACTTAACTGTAAGTCAGTAGGGGCTAGACAAGTCTGTATTTTTATTTTTTAAATGTATTTTACTTTTTAATCTCTGCCAAATAATCGTACATTTTTAAGGGCATACATTTTAAGCAGTGGATAACCTTTTAGGTTTGAGGACAATTTTCATTCTTAATTGTTAGAAACATCTTGACCAGCTGGTACTGTAGATTGTGCCCACTACATATCTTCTGTTTTGCACAGTTTTTATGGCTTATGTGATAATATGAATGAATATAGTTGAAGGATTTTGTAGAAAAGAAGAATTATACTCGTGATATTTGATTGCTCTTATCTATGATTATATTTTTATTTCTTATGATTAAGTTACTTACAACTTGTGTTTATAACTAACATATCTAATATTTAATTCTCCTTGGCTTGTAAACATGCTTTATAAAACAATTTTCCTCTAAAAATTATTATTATATTTCAATATCTTTAAATTTAAAAGTGCAACTAGTGATACTAAAAAAATTCTGTTTGCAGATTGTTTTAATAATATGAATATCATAAACAGCCTTAATAGTTTGTTAAAAATTAGATAATGTTATAGCTCCCTAACTTCTGTAAATTCATTTTCTCAGGACGTGTTTCTTTTTTTTTTTTTTTTTTGGCTGCATTGGGTTTTCGTTGCTGCGCGCGGGCTTTCTCTAGTTGCGGCAAGCGGGGGCTACTCTTCGTTGCAGTGCGCGGGCTTCTCATTGCGGTGGCTTCTCTTGTTGCGGAGCACGGGCTCTAGGTGCGCAGGCTTCAGTAGTTGGAGCACGCGGGCTCAGTAGTTCTGGCATGCAGGCTCCAGAGCGCACTGTCGTCAGTAGTTGTGGCATGCGGGCTCAGTAGTTGTGGCTCACAGGCTCTAGAGCGCAGGCTCAGTAGTTGTGGCACACGGGCTTAGTTGCTCCGTGGCATGTGGGATCTTCCTGGACCAGGGATTGAACCTGTGTCCCCTGCATTGGCAGGTGGATTCTTTTCTAATTTAATTTTTTTATACAGCAGGTTTATTAGTTATCTATTTTATACATATTAGTGTATAATGTCAATCCCAATCTCCCAGTTCATACCCCGCCACCCACTGCTTTCCCCGCTAGTGTCCATACGTTTGTTCTCTACATCTGTCTCTATTTCCGCCTTGCAAACCAGTTCATCTGTACCATTTTTCTAGATTCCACATATATGCGTTAATATACAACATTTGTTTTTCTCTTTCTGACTTAATTCACTCTGTATGACAGACTCTAGGTCCATCCACCTCACTACAAATAACTCAATTTCATTTCTTTTTATGGCTGAGTAATATTCCATTGTAGATATGTACCACATCTTCTTTATCTATTCGTCTGTCACTGGGCATTTAGGTTGCTTCCATGACCTGGCTATTGTATATAGTGCTGCAGTGAACATTGGGGTGCATGTGTCTTTTTGAATTATGGTTTTCTCTGGGTATATGCCCAGTAGTGGGATTGCTGGGTCATAGGGTAATTCTATTTTTAGTTTTTTAAGGAACCTCCATGCTGTTCTCCATAGTGGCTCTATCAATGTACATTCCCACCAACAGTGCAAGAGGGTTCCCTTTTCTCCACACCCTCTCCAGCATTTGTTGTTTGTAGATTTCTGATGATGCCCATTCTAACCGGTGTGAGGTGATACCTCATTGTAGTTTTGATTTGCATTTCTCTAATAATTAGTGATGTTGAGCAGCTTTTCATGTGCCTGTTGGCCATCTGTATGTCTTCTTTGGAGAAATGTCTATTTAGGTCTTCTGCCCATTTTTCAAATGGGTTTTTTGTCTCTTTAATATTGAGCTGCATGAGCTGTTTATAGATTTTGGAGATTAATCCTTTGTCCATTAACTTGTTTGGAAATATTTTCTCCCATTCTGAGGGTTGTCTTTTCATCTTGTTTATAGTTTCCTTTGCTGTGCAAAAGCTTTTAAGTTTCGTTAGGTCCCATTTGTTTATTTTTGTTTTTATTTCCATTACTCTAGGAAGTGGGTCAAAGAAGATCTTGCTGTGATTTATGTCAAAGAGTGTTCTTCCTGTGTTTTCCTCTAAGAGTTTTATACTGTCTGGTTTTACGTTTAGGTCTTTAATCCACTTTGAGTTTATTTTTGTGTATGGTATTAGGGAGTATTCTAATTTCATTCTTTTACATGTAGCTGTCCAGTTTTCCCAGCACCACTTATTGAAGAGACTGTCTTTTCTCCATTGTACATCCTTGCCTCCTTTGTTATAGATTAGTTGACCATAGATATGTGGGTTTATCTCTGGGCTTTCTACCCTGTTTCATTGATCTGTATTTCTCTTTTTGTGCCACTACCATACTGTGTTGATTACTGTAGCTTTGTAGTATAGTGTGAAGTCAGGGAGTATGATTCCTCCAGCTCCGTTTTTTTCTCTCAAGATTGCTTTGGCTATTCGGGGTCTTTTGTGTCTCCATATACAAATGTTAAGATTTTTTGTTCTAGTTCTGTAAAAAATGCCATTAGTAATTTGATAGGGATTGCACTGAATCTGTAGATTGCTTTGGGTAGTACAGTCATTTTCACAATATTGATTCTTCCAATCCAAGAACATGGTATATCTCTCTATTTGTTTGTGTCATCTTTGATTTCTTTCATCAGTGTCTTATAGTTTTCTCAGTACAGGTCTTTTACCTCCTTAGGTAGGTTTATTCCTAGGTATTTTTTCTTTTTGTTGCGGTGGTGAATAGGATTGTTTCCTTAATTTCTCTTTCTGATCTTTTGTTGTCAGTGTATAGGAATGCAAGAGATTTCTGTGCGTTAATTTTGTATCCTGCAACTTTACCAAATTCATTGATTGGCTCTAGTAGTTTTCTGGTGACATCTTTAGGATTATCTATGTATAGTATCATGTCATCTGTGAACAGTGACAGTTTTACTTCTTCTTTTCCAATTTGTATTCCTTTTATTTCTTTCTCTTCTCTGATAGCCGTGGCTAGGACTTCCAGAACTATGTTGAATAATAGTGGCAAGCGTGGGCATCCTTGTTCCTGATCTTAGAGGAAATGCTTTCAGTTTTTCACTACTGAGAGAATGATGTTTGCTGTGAGTTTGTCATATACGGCCTTTATTATGTTGAGGTAGGTTCCCTCTATGCCCACTTTCTGGAGAGTTTTTATCATAAATGGGTGTTGAATTTTGTCAAAAGCTTTTTCTGCATCTGTTGAGATGATCATATGGTTTTTATTCTTCAGTTTGTTAATATGGTGTATCACGTTGATGATTCACATATATTGAAGAATCCTTGCATCCCTGGGATAAATTCCACTTGATCATGGTGTCTGATCCTTTTAATGTGTTGTTGGATTCTGTTTGCTAGTATTTTGTTGAGGATTTTTGCACCTATATTCATGAGTGGTATTCGTGTGTAATTTTCTTTTTTTGTAGTATCTTTGTCTGGTTTGGGTATCAGGGTGATGGTGGCCTTGTAGAATGAGTTTGGGCGTGTTCCTTCCTCTGTAATTTTTTGGAAGAGTTTGAGAAGGATGGGTGTTAGCTCTTCTCTAAATATTTGATAGAATTCACCTGTGAAGCCATCTGGTCCTGGGCTTTTGTTGGAAGATTTTTAATCAGAGTTTCAATTTCATTACTTGTGATTGGTCTGTTCATATTTTCTATTTCTTCCTGCTTCAGTCTTGGAAGGTTATACCTTTCTAAGAATTTGTCCATTTCTTCCAGGTTGTCCATTTTATTGGCATAGAGTTGCTTGTAGTAGTCTCTTAGGATGCTTTGTATTTCTGCAGTGTCTGTTGTAACTTCTCCTTTTTCATTTCTAATTTTATTGATTTGAGTCCTCTCCCTCTTTTTTCTTGATGAGTCTGGCTAAAGGTTTATCAATTTTGTTTATCTTCTCAAAGAACCAGCTTTTAGTTTTATTGATCTTTGCTATTGTTTTCTTTGTTTCTATTTCATTTATTTCTGCTCTGGTCTTTATGATTTCTTTCCTTCTACTAACTTTGGGTTTTGTTTGTTCTTCTTTCTCTAGTTCCTTTAGGTGTAAGGTTGGATTGTTTATTTGAGATTTTTCTTGAGATTCTTATCTAGTGCACCACCAGGGAAGTCCCAGGACATGTTTCTAATTACATACACAGTCTGAATAACAAATGGGTTGGTTTCTGAAGTTCACTTTTTAAGACAGTTGTTTTGATCTCGAAAATAATTATCTAGAGAAACTGCTGTAAATGAATCTCAGGCCATCAAATAAAACTTAGGAAGATCTAAGCAACTGAACTGACAAGGCCAGCCAAAATTTTATTCGTGGCAGCAAGGACAACATAATGTAAGAGTCAAAAATGAGAGAAAGCGTTTTTTGTTTTTTGTTTTTTTCTTTTTCCCTCTTTGTTTTTGGACCCAGAGAAGATCCTGGTTCTTTCTCATGCTTACTCATTTATTTCCTGGTTTTCTTATTTCCTTGATACTTAGAGCATCCCAGGATCTTGTTGTTCCTACTTATTTCTCCCACTTGGCTATAATATACATTCCTCTAATCTAAGCATGATTGATCTCAAGTCTTAGGAATGAATGTGTCTGATAGCCATTTCATAATAGTTTGTGCTGGTGTCCCTCTATGATAGAGATTTTCTAGCCTCCGATTTCTACTCCTTCTCCATCAGATACTACTTGTAGAGTACCTTTCCCAACCTTCCTTAAAAATTAGTAAGAATCATCTCAGTCCAGTAGTTTCTAGATGTCCTTCCCAACAGTTACTGTAGCTGTGGGTTTAGTTATGTTATTTACAGTTCTATTTTAGGTTAAAGATTAAAACAAGAAACCACGTAAACATATATAAAAGATTTATCCTTCGTGTCAAAACTACCTCCATGCAATTGCATTCTTTTTTTTTTAGTACACTTGTAATCATGAATAATTTTAGATTTTTTAGGGAACTTGCAAAGATAGTACAGCGTTTTCATATGCTCTTCATCCAGCTTCCTCTAATATTGACATCTTACTCGACTCTGATCCATTTGTCAAAATTAATATACTAACATTGGTACAAAATACTGTTAACTAAACTATAGATGTTATTTGGGTTTCTGTTTTTCTACTAATGTCCCTTTTCTGTTCCAGGATCGACGTGTCTTCCTAGTCTCCTCTGATCTGTGATAGTTTCTGTTTTTCCTTATTTTTCATGACCTGGATGGCTTGTAGAATGTTCCTGAATTTGGATTTGTCTGATGTTTTCTCATGATCAGACTGGAATACTGGCCTTGGTTATGAGAATCACAGAGTTAAAGCGCCCTCATGGCTTTATATTATCACTGCTGATGTTAACCTTGATCACTTGGTTAACGTGGTGTCTGCCAGGTTCTTCCACAAGTGACTAGTTTTCCCTGTCCACGCTCTGTTCTTCAGAAGTGAGTCACATTCAAGGAGACAGGAATTAATCTCCACCTCCGGGAGTGGGGAGTATCTGCATATATTACTTGGAATTCTTCTGTGAAGATTTGCGTCTTCTTTCCCATTTTTTTATGCAATTGTTTATCTCAGTATGGACTCATAAATGTTTATTTTTTATTTGGGATTATAGTCCAATGCTATTGTTGTTTTTTGTTGTTGCTCAAATTGTTCCTGCTTTAGCCATTGGAGCTCTTTCAGGTGACTTCTTTATCCTTGTGATATGCTCCCATCCTGTGTGTGTGTGTGTGTGTGTGTGTGTGTGTGTGTGTGTGTGTGTGGTTTTGCTTTTTGAGCAATTTCTTACTTTTTGGCATCATCTTGTATTTCCCCTGTTCCAATCCTGAAATCAGCCGTTTCTCTAAGGAGTTCTGGTACCTTTTATTGGAGAATCGTTTTTGGGAATGGAGATCTGGGCACGGAATGTGTTCATTACCCTTGGGGTGTCAATTGCTTCTAGGCCTTCTCAGTGATAGAGTTAGAAAATACAGGTATGTCTTCTAACCCATGTATACACACAGACCTGTAGTTACTTCTATATCTGTCTTTCTACCTGTCTGTTAAAAATAAATGTGAGTTCATACTGAGGTCTCTGGCGCTAATCCAGCACCACAGGTTTCATCCTAGCCTTGATTGTAACTTATTTCTCTGGCAGTGAGAAACCTGGCTCCCATTCCCACAGTGTATTTATATATTTGTGCAACCCTAATTGACATGTAAAGTAGTTTCAGAATTGCTAACCAGTACCCCTGTGAGGACTAAATTTACCAACTAGAATACAGTGTTGAATTGTTAAGTACAGTTCTTTTTGTCTTTAGCCTTAGAGTATGTAGACAGAACACAGGTTTCCACAGTTAGTTAGGCCAGCACCTTTTCCTTCACCCTCTTCAGTGAGGTTATAACATGCGTTTGTAATATAGTTAGGTTCATTTATCTCAGTCTACATTCTGTCCTGGGGTCTCCTGGTGTCCTAGTTGATATTTTAAAATTTGTATACTATAAAGGTCACTTTTTGTGTTGTTAGTTCTTTGGGTTTTGTGCATTTAAAATGTTAAATACCCATAAAATATCTGAGCCATAGATTGTGATATGGTTATTTTATGCTCCTCCCTTTTTGCTTTACCTCATGAAATTTATATATCTTTAGAGGAAGAGAAAGATAAAATGAAAAATTATATTTTAATGTAGTATACAAAAAAAATTAACTGTCTGACTGATTACATATTACCATGCATATTACTCCAAATTCTAGGAAGATTTTTGCTTACTTTATTAAATACTTTTTTTGAATTAAGAATGATCATGTAATTATTATAAGTTTAACGGCCAATGAAATATTGTTTGTCTTTGGATCTAACAATAATTATGCTATTTTTTCCCATAAGCACAAGAAACCTTGAAGAGGTTGTCTTTTATGTTCAGAATTGGTAAAGCATGTAGAAACTAGGAGATATATATATATATATATAATAACAACTATCATTTATTGTCTTACCATGTGCTAGATACAACAACCAAATGAAGTGGCATTGTTGTTATTTCGATATTTTACAGATAAGGAGAGTAGATAACTTGCCCCAAATCACAGAAACTGTAGATTGTTGGAGGGATTCAAACCCAGTATTTGGGGATACCAGACTTTATGCGAATGGTTTCCAAACCTGGCTGCACATCAGAATTACTCAGGGAGCTTTTAAAAATACACATACCTTCGCCCTTCTTGGATATAGGGCAGGTCAGAATCTCTCAAGGTAGGACATAAGTACTGACATTTTTAACCTCCAGTGTGCTTTATATGAATCCAGACCAGCACCAGTGCAGTTGAGAGTCAGCCCATTGGAAACACCTTAAGTAGGCTACAGTACTCCCGTACCTCCTCTTCAAGGTCAGTGTTCATTAATACAGTTGTCATAGTTAATTTTTATTTGCTTCAATCATCACCTGTCTGATTTCATTAGTAAAGTTATATAAACTTTTTTTAAAAAGCTGCCCTAACTCATTTTTATTTATTATTTATTTTTTACAGTATGTAGAGGGAATTATTTTTTATTGAAGTATAGCTGATGTCTAATATTATTTGTTACACATGTACAATATAGTGATTCACAATTTTTAAAGGTTATACTCCATTTATAGTTATTATAAAATATTGACTGTATTCCCTGTGTTATACAATATATCCTTGTAGCTTATTTATTTTATACATAGTAGTTTGTATCTCTTAATCCCCTTCCCCCATGTTGTCCTTCCCCCCTCCATTCTCCCCACTGGTAGCTACTACATAGTTTGTTCTCCATATCTGTGAGTCTGCTTTTTTGTTATATTCACTAGTTTGTTGTATTTTTTAGATTCTTATATAAGTGATATCATACAGTATTTGTCTTTCTCTGTCTGACTTATTTCACTTAGCATAATACCTTCCAAGTCCATCCATGTTGCTGCAAATGGCAAAATTTCACTTTTTTGGTGGCTGGATAGTATTCCATTGTATATATATATACCACATCTTTTTTATCCGTTCACCTGTTGATGGACGCTTAGGTTGCTTCCATATCTTGGCAATTGTAAATAATGCTGCTATGAACATTGGGGTGCATGTATCTTTCGAATTAGTGTTTTTGTTTTTGTTTCAGATGTATTGTATATATATACAATATATATTGCTGGGTCATATGGTGGTTCTATTTTTAGTTTTTTGAGAAAACTCCATGCTGTTTTCCATGGTAGCTGTACCAGTTTACATTCCCACCAACATACATGAACTTTTTAATTGAATAAGTGGCAAGATAACAAGCACATGCTTCCTCATTTGCCTATAGGTTTTTTGTTTTCTTGAAGGAAGCATACTTAACGTGAGGCAAAATAGGAAGTTGTACCATATTATTTTTGACTGCAGTGAGCCAGCTGACTCAAACTTGATGTAAGATGAAAAAGATGAAAGGTAGAGCAGAACTCTTCAGCTTGCAGCGGGGAACTGGATCCCATGACGACAGCAACAACAAGACTAGTAGCTGGTCTTGAATACTCATATATGGAGTGGGGTTGGTCAGGTAACTTTGTCAAGGTCGCACATCCAGTAAGTGGCAGGGCCAGGATGTGAAACCAGAACTCTCTGTAAAGCCTGCCCTTCATCATTACAGTATTCTGCCTCCCCAAGTTATATTTTGTCCCACACAGTGCTTTAAATATTTTTTGACTTAGTAGCTAACATTTAAAAAAATAGAAGATTTCACATGAAAATCCTGATTTTTGTTTTCCTTGAGATACTGGGAGGTCTGTTCACAGTGGGCCCCATCCCCACGTGGTAGCACCTGGTGTGCTCGCTCCAGCTTTGCACGGTGCCCGTGATGTCTTACTCTCTTCCCGTCACCCGCCCTTGCGCACTCATTTACAGCCCCACCAGGCCCTGTAGGCGATATGACCCCCAGTATAGAAGTATAGAAACTAACTTTTGAAGGGTAACATAAAGACTGTTTTGATCTCATCCGTCATTTTATAAAACAATTTGCTTTCTTTTGTTTTACTCATTTCTTGAAGTATATAAGGAAACAAAGTTGCTGTTTATCCTGTACCTCTGCTCAGAGTAATCATTTGGTTTATATCTTCTAAACCTTTTTGTGCTTATGTAAATATATATCTTTGGTATATAATGCAGATAATTTTTTTTCCAAAAAACCCCCATGTGATAATGCTGTATTTATTCCATGACTGGTGGGTACCCCCCTCCCCCCATATATTCTCTGCTTTGGATCTGTCCATATTGGTGTGTGTCACTCTACCTCAATTCCGTTTGAGAACTACATGCTATTCCATTACGTGAGTGTTAACATCACTTATTTAACTATTTCACTCTTTTTTTTAATTCTACCCTCTGCCTCTGGCAACCATCAATCTGTTTTCTGTATCTGTGAGTTCATTTTTTGTTTATTTTTTATTTCATATATAAGTGAGATCATACAGTATTTATCTTTCTCTTTCTGACTTATTTCACTTAGCATGACACCCTTCAGGTCCATCCATGTTGTCACAAATGGCAAGATTTCCTTCTTTTTTATGGCTGAATAATATTCGTGTGTGTGTGTGTGTGTGTGTGTGTGTGTGTGTGTGTGTGTGTGTGTGTACATACCACATTTTCTTTATCCATTCATTCCTCATTGGGCACTTAGGTTGCTTCCATGTCTTGGCTGTTGTAAATAGTGCTGCAGTCAACATGGGGGTGCACATAACTTTTTGAGTTAGTGTTTTCATTTCCTTCAGATAAATAACCATTTCTTTGAGATAAATAACCAGGAGTGGGATTGCTAGATCATATGGTAATTCTATTTTTAATTTTTTAAGGAACTGCCATACTATTTTCCATAGTGGCAGTACCAGTTTACATTCCTACCAACAGTGCACAAGGGTTCCTTTTTCTCTGTATCCTCTTTAACACTTGTTATTTCTTGTTTTTTTGATCATAACCATTTTAACAGGTGTGAGGTGATATGTCATTGTGGTTTTGATTTGCATTTCCCCCATGATTATAACCATTTCACTCTGAATGGACACTTATATGGTTATAAAAAATAAAACCACAAATATTCTTGTACATACCCCTTTATGAACATAGTCTGTTCTTCTTGTAAGAACGGTTAGTTAAAATGGAATTGTTAGGTTATAGGATATGCACATTTAAATCTTTCCTAGACAGTGCCAGATTGCTCCCCAAAAAGGTTGTAGTACTAATGTGTGCTTTCCCCCACAGTGTAGGAGAAATCCCATTTTCCCTCATTTTTGCAGCCATAATCAGGGAAATCTATAATTTCATTTTTATCTTTAACTTCCCTCATTTTTAGTGACATTGAGTTTGTTGTCATGTTTATTGCCCACTGACGTTTCTTTGAATTTTCTTTCATTTGTTGTGTTCATTTTCTGTTTTTTAAAATTATTGATCTGTTGGAACTATTTATGTTTTATGTATATTATTCATTTTTCTATTATGGCTGTAAATATTTTCTTCCGAACTGTCTTTTAACTTCATGATGCTTTTCACTGGAAAGAATTTAAAAACTTTTTATGTAGTCATACTGTTTTATGGTCACCTTATTTTATGTGTACTCCAAGATTATAAAAAATTTCTCCTATATATTTTGCTTATTCTTTTTACATAGTTAAAACAATTTTGTTACGGAAAATATTAAACGTATGCCAAACAAACAATAACACTATGAACCTACTCAAATCTGTATTCCAGCATCATGGTTATTAAACCGTGGCTAGTACCTACTACCATTTGACACCTTCCTCTATCACTTTGAAGAAAATCTCAGATATCATCATATTTTATCCTTAAATATTTCAGTATATTTCTCTGAAAGACGAGGGCAAGTTTTATAAATATACCACGATACCATTATCACACCTAAAGAAATAGCAAAAACTTCTTGATATCATCAGATTTCAGGCTCATGTTCATATTTCTACTGTACATTACTGTCATGGTTTTTTAAAAAAATATTTTACAGCTTGAATCAGTTTGCAAGTAATGTCTACACATGGTAATTGTTCATTATATTTTTTAAGTCTTTTTAAATCTGTAGGTCCCCCTCCCTTTTTTGCCATATATTGATATTTATTGAAGAAGTTGGGTCCTTCATTCTGTAGAGTCTCCCCCAGTCTGAATTTTGATGATTGTACCTCCAATTGATCTTTTACAATGTTTCTTTTTTCTCTGTGTTCTCTGTGAATTAACTGTATGATCTGGTGGCCTAATCAGAGTCAGGATCTTGATTGATTTGTTAATTGGTTAACACTACTTCATTAGGACACATGTAATGTCTGACTGTCTATTTGAGACAGTAGTGGTTGATGATCATTGCCTAGATCTCTTAATTCATTAAAGATTGAAAAGCGATGATATTCTAATTCTCTCATTTCTTCTTCTTTACTAGTAGCTTTATTAATTAGATATTGCTTTAAAGAGAAACTGTCCTCATCCATTATTTGGTAACCCAGTGAAATAACTGAACAGAAATGGCAGGATGAATATGCTTGATTCTTTCCCTTTTACTTATCATCTTTCAAAGTAAATGAGTTGATTTATTGGTGACCAACTAATGTTTTTTTATTAATATTTGAACTCATGAATTGAAACATATTTATGTTTCAATTCACTGACTTCATTATTGTAATCCATTGAAGTAATTATGGTAACTGATATTCACATTGTCCCATCTTTGGCCAATGGGAACGTATTCAAGTTGGCTTAAGTCCTTATTTCACGACCCTAGTGAATAGTCTTTGATATCTGATATAACAAGCTGTTTTAGGCTTATATTGTACATTTACTCCAGGTTGGGAATCTGGTGTATCTTCAAGGAACCCTCATTCCTTTTATTGGGAAATAGTATTTCAGGACCACAATCTGGGCACCAGCATTGCTCACTGGAACTGAAATTGTCCTTGTTTTAGTTCTTTTCAGTCGTCAGAAGAACACGCGCACAATATATATAATAAGTGCATACTGATAGTAACAGTTCAAATTCAGGATTTCAGATTTTTACTTAATCTCTTCTGACTTTTCTTTTACACTGAAAATTACCAGGAATGATAGCATTCGAGTGTCATACACATTCCAAAGTACACTCACAGTAATCTCAGAATAACACCATCAACAATGTGGTTACTGAAAAACAGTTTAAGATTTTTTCCCCCATCCTTAAGGTGGTACAACCCTTTAGGGATATAACATCAAATTACAGTGTTTTAAAGACACTCGAATGATTCTTCTCATGGTTATGCCACTAATTAGACATACAGTTAGATCCTCTTCTTTTTTGTTGTTGTATATTTGAAATAACAGCTTTATGAGACAATTCACATACCATGAAATTCATGATTTTTAAAGTGTTCGGTTCAGAAGTTTTTACACTATATTCAGAGTTGTGCAACCATTACTGGTGTCTCATTTTAGAACATTTTCATAACCCCTAAAATAAGCCCTGTACCCTTTAGCTGTCACCTCCACAATCCCTCTATCACCTTCAGCCCTAAGCAACTGCTTATCTACTTTCTGTTTCTTTGTATTTGCCTATTCTGGACATTTCATATAAATGGAATCATACATGTGGTCTTTTGTGACTGGCTTCTTTCATTTAGCATAATGTATTCAAGGTTCATCTTTATTATCATATGTATTAGTGCTTCATTCCTTTTTATGGCTGAATAATATTACATTGTATGGAAATACCATACATTTTGTTTATCCACTCATAGATTCTTTTAATTTAATTTTTTATTTTTAGGTGTTGCTTTTTAAATTTAATTTTTGCAAAAATTATGTAAAATACTTGGTTTTAAGAGAAAAATCTGTGGAATAATATATTTTTAAAGAAGCCTGGTTTCTCTGATAGGGATAGTTAAGCTGTAAAAAAATTGTTTTATTCTAACATGTTTTTAATATAAAGCTTGTGTATGCAATTTTCTTTCCTTATTTATTTTTAATATATGACAGGCTTATTTTTATCCCTTAAGGTTATCATTGTTTCATTGTCTTTATGTAATGCACTTAGTGTCTCTCCCACCCCCCCCATTTTTTGGTTATTTGTTGGTTCCCCGCTGTGAGGTATATTATAATTATCCTTTTCTTTTTTTAACTCAGGTTCTCATTTGAAGTAATTTTCTTTTATTTCCAATGAAATGCTAAGACGTTTCATATGCCCTCCCTTCCTCCCCAGATTTTGATAATTGTGGTATATCTACCTCGTTAGGTCATGTAACCGTTATTGACAGTACTTTCTCCCTTACAGTTATCACTTAACCTAGTCTTAGTTCTACAGTAGTGGGTGGGTGGGTGGATGGTGGATGGATGGGTGGATGGTGGATGGATGGGTGGATGGATAGATAGAGATTTAGATTTAGATACATAGTTTTGGTCTTTTGTTTTAAGGCTCCTTTTTAGATCTCATATCAGAGTCCCTTGAGTCATTGTGGTTGGGTGACACTAGTTCCCTAGCAGATTCCTCAGTAAGGGCTCATGAAAACTGTGTTTCATGAGTTCTTGGATTTTCCTAACAGTTGCAACATATATACCTGAAAGTCTGTTTGGCTGGCCATAAAATATTTGGCTTATATTTTTTTCCCCGAATAAATTTAGTATATGTTATCCACTGTCTTTTGCCATGAAGCATTGAGATTGCAAAGTCTGATGACAATATGATTTTTGTGTTTCCACTTAAAAGAACCTTGGTTTATTTATTTAATTAATTTACTTATAACCTGGATACCTAAAAGATTGTCTTTCTTTAAATTCCAGTAGTTTTACTTGGTGCTGGTTTTTCCACATTGATATTTTTGAATACATGATGTCCTTTCAATATATAGTTTCAGGGTTTGGTTTTGTTTTTATCTTTTTTTTTTTTTTTGATTCAAGTGAATTTCTTTATGTTTTAATTTTTTCTGTTTCATTGGTTTGGTTTTCTTCTCTGGGAACCCCTACTGTATGTATTCTGGATCTACTTTGCCTATCTTCTCTTTCACTTCATTTCAAATCTTTTCTTTTTTTTAAATAAAATTTTCCTCCTCATATTTCTGTGAAGGCATTATCTCTTTTGTTTATTTGCTCTGTGTTCCATCTAGTTTTTTATTTTTGAAATGATTTACAATTTTTGAAGAATTATTTTCTGAGTTCTTTCACTTGGTTTGTGAGTGTTTCTAATTCAAATTTGTGTCATTCTTTTATATTTTCTAAGATTTTAAAAATTTCTTTTAGCATGTTTTGAGAATCAGGTCACTGTCTCATCTGCTTAGTGGGCATGTCTTTCTGGCATGCGTTCATTGTCTGTAGGGTTATTCTGCTCCTTATTCTCTCTCAATTCTCTCTCACAGTTATTTCCTTAAAATAACCATGTATTGGATTCTAACACAATCCTTTTTTCTTGTTCATTTTTAAACATGATATTTGTTTTTATGAACTTTAAAAAAAGAGAGAGTTAGGAAAGCGTTTAAGTTTATGCTTTAAGCTCTCTCTTCTGAATTGGTAAGTAATACATCTCTTCTTTTTTGAGGTCTCCTGGCTGTGTTCCTCTCCCCCTGTTTCTGGCCCTTCTCTTTCCTTTACCTCTGTTGTCCTTTACTGGTCAGTTGGATTTCACCCCCAGCAGTTTCTTCTGGGTATGGAGCTTTGTCCTGGAAGGAAATTTTGGCTGAGAGTTTCAAGAGTTTTGGGGGTGTAAACCACTTCAGCCCCTTCAGACCTTATTGCCCACCCATTGACTTCACTTAGGAATTGGTGCCACAATCATTCCCAATGTCAGGAAGCCCTCAAATAGAAGCAGTGAGTTTTCTATTGAGTATTCATTGGTAATTTTGGAATTTGTCCCTTTAGCCCCATCAGACACTCCGTTAATCCCCTCTGTTTCCCCTGTACAAATGCTGATAGGGATCTGGGGTACTGGTTGGGTGTGGCGTGTGGGTATGAGGTATCACATGGGTCCAGGGACTATCTGTTTCCCTCCCCCTTTCTATTTTGGGGTTCATGAAGTTACCTTTCACCTAGTTGTCTCATGGAGTTTTGATTTTGTTGTCTTAGTCGTTCTGTCCTTGTGGGGAAACTAAGGGAAATTGAAATCCTACTGTCATCACTGTCTTTTCAGAAATCTTTTTATCATGTTGACCTGTCAAATTGCCACTACTTGATCATTTTTGATTGACTAAAATGGTAATTTTATATGGTTTAACCTAAGGTATAGCTCTGTGTTTAGGTTCTAAAACATTTAGAATCTCTTTTTCAAAATATATAGGTTCAACATATATTTTTGTATTTACATTAATACTTAGAGTCGGCCCTCCATATCCACTGGCTCCTCATTTGTGGATTCAGTCAACCACAGATCAAATTGAAATCCATGGATGCGACCCCGCAGATACTGAGGGCCGGCTATACTGTGCCATTTTATGTAAGGGGTTTTAGTATCAGCAGGGGGTCCCGAAACTAATCCCCCATGGACGTTGAGGTATGACTGTACTTTTAGTTGCTCATAACAGGCAAAAATTTCTAAAAGAGCCATGTAATTAAAAAAATGATTAATTGCAATAACGTGAGGTTGGGATTCCCTGGTGGCACAGTGGTTAAGAATCCGCCTGCCAATGCAGGGGACACGGGTTCGAGCCCTGGTCTGGGAAGATCCCACATGTGCAGAGTAACTAAGCCCATGCGCCACAACTACTGAGCCTGCGCTGTAGAGCCCACAAGCTGCAACTGCTGAGCCCATGTGCCACAACTACTGAAGCCCACGCGCCTAGAGCCCGTGCTCCACAACAAGAGAAGCCACCGCAATGAGAAGCCTGCACACCGCAACGAAGAGTAGCCCCCCACTCGCCGCAACTAGAGAAAGCCCACACGCAGCAACGAAGACCCAATGCAGCCAAAAATTAATTAATTAATTAATTAAAAATATAATGTGAGGCATAAGTGTGTAGGGTAAGGGAAGGATGTATTTATTCTTTATTTAATTCCCTAAAATGCTCATTGGATTATCTGTTATTTTTCAACTTCTTGAACTGCCTGCCTTTTTTATATTCTGAATTATTGTAGGTAATTGGATATATTTCTCTGCTCTGTTGCTCTGTTTATTACTGTGCCAGAACTTTTCTGTTTTAAATACAGTAGGTTTACTAGTAAGGTTTGGCATTGTGTAGGGCAGTTCTTCCCATACATTCTTTCTTTTCAAAAGTTTCTGGGCTGTTTTTATTTTTGTACATTACTTTCTTACACCTGAACTTTATTTAATGAATTTATTAACCCACACAAGATGCCATTGCGATTATGATTGTAATTACATTGAGTTTTTATTAATGTCCCTACATTATGGAATCTTTTCAGTTTGATTGGATTGTTCAGGGATTTTATACTACATTTAATACTATATTTCTCACTGGAATGAAAGAATAACAAATAGGCCATTCTTGCACCTTATTACCCCTTTCCTCTCTCCCTGTGTTTTATTAAAATAATTGGGAGTTTAGGATCCAGGTTTTTCCTCACAGTATGCTTTTTTATTTTTTTCAGTTTCCAGTATTCCTTGCTAAAACTTGAATTATAGTCCTTAACCAAGTTATCACCATGGAGTTGTATCTGCCTGTATACGTTCTTCGAGATTCATGGCTTCTCATTTCCTTGGGCATTTTTCTTTTTCTATCTTGAGATCTTTATTCTGATCCAATTTTCATTTGACCAGACTCTCCTGTTCTTCCTCAGGTAGTTTTTTAGAGAAGGTAAATGAATTGTACTTTGGGTTCTTCCCCATTCAAAGAGGTTTTTTCCCCTTCTTCTTTACACATTAGTGATATCTTGACTGTGCAAAAAGCTCTCTTCCACCTCTTCCTTTTGTTCTTTCTGGAACTCCTATTATTCTTCTGTTACAGCTCCTAGGTCTGCTCTCCATTTCTCTTATTTTTCACTCAAAATTTCTATTCCTTTTTCTTTTGCTCTGGGTTATAGTGATCATTTCTGCAGTTAATTTCTAAATTATTATTCAGACTTTGACAGCATTCATTCTATTTTCACTCCCTTTATGGAATTTATTTCAGAAATCTTGGTCTTTTTTTTTTTTTTTTCCAGAGGACTTTAATGAGATCTTGCATTAGAGTATTTTTGTCGTTGTCTCCTGTGTCCTACATTCAATCACCGTCAGCTTTTCTGATTCTTCACGTTGGTGTCCCTAGTTAAAACTGCTGTCCCCTCTTCCATGCTCAGGAGTTTTTTAATGTCTGCTCCTCTTTGTCCGGATGGGGATTGACGCCCCAGGCAACACCAGCAGGAATGTGTCTCCTCAGCAGCTGTGTAGGCCGACGTAGCTGCTGGTTCCCCAGGCAGTGTTGTCTTGCAGTTGTTGAGAAGGAGGGATTGTCCCTTCCCAGTGAGCCTGAAGCAGGTGGGTCAACAGGCTGGAACTACAGAGAATGCCGAAAGAATTCTTTAGAATTTTATCCTAGAAAGCTTGCTGAATTCTGTAGAGCTCTAAATAAATATTTTATCTGATGTCGTTCTCCACACCAGAAGAAACAAGCATTTATACTGCCTAAAGCTTTTAAACAGACATGTCTTAACCCTGACCACATTTATCACAAGTAACCATTTTAAAAATTATGCAGCTATTTTAGAAATTCTTGCCTGTTATGGGAAACTAAAGTATGTATTAATTTAAATGCAGAAATATGTGTTGAACATAAAAGAATGTGAGTGGGGGAGACCAGTTAAGAGTTCACTCAATGACAGCACAGATATGAGTGACATTTGGAGGCACAATAACTAAATTGGTGATGTTTTAAACTGAAGAAAAGTTGAGATTTTCAAATTTTGATGGCTTCAGTTTTCTCAGTAGAAGGAGAAGGCAAGACCTTTGAATGATTGGTCAGGATGATGTTGCCAGAGTTTTAAGAACACTGAGAAATCTCCAAATCTGCCTTTTTATGGGGAAAAGCATAAGGAGTTTGATGGGGATGACTGTGTGAGCAACAGTAGGATTCCTAGAAAACATCAAAAAACATATATTTGAGTGGGACCAGCCAGGTTAATTTTATGAATTTTTCTCTTTCAGCCTCCTTTGGTATAGCTCAGGAAAACAAATGGACAAAACACTTGGTTAAACCCACTAGTTTTTATGCTTACACAAATGGCTACCTGGTTTTGTAATCTTTTCTCAAATTTAATAATTCTCTGGTTTTGTCCGTCTAGAGATAGTTGTGAATAATACTGTGTATAGCCTTAAAACTAAATGCTCCGATTATTTTAAGTATGATGAACAAAATGTATGATGAAAAAGGTGAACTTGGTTCTTTTTCTACTATATTTTTTTGATAAAAATATTACAATTTCATTTTAGTTCTTGTTATGGTTTTCTAATACTTTTAGAGCTTTTTAGGTCTCAGTTGAAAATGGTGAATTATTCTAAAGATTATTTTTCCTGTAAAATTATGATTTTTATAGGTTTGTCAGCAAACTATAGAGAATAATAGTTTATAACTACAACTGTAGGAAGTTCTCCTGGATGCTCTTTTAAGCTTTGTTGAATTTGTGTTACAGTTTTCTGAATTTCCGGATCCCATGTGGGGTTCTGATTATGTGCAGTTGTCCAGGACGCCGCCTTCCTCGGAGCAGAAGTGCAGCACTGTCTCTTGGGATGAACTGAAGTCCATGGATTTACCCTCATTCGAACCTGCCTTCTTAGTCCTCTGTCGAGTCCTTCTGAACGTCATACATGAATGTCTCAAGTTAAGGTTGGAACAGAGACCTGCTGGAGAACCATCTCTCTTGAGTATTAAGCAGGTTTGTTTCAAAGACTGTTTAAAAATATTGAACATTTATTATATTTTTCTACAGGCTCAGCATTTTTATTTTTAGGATTTTCCCCCTAATTGTTGCAAATAGTGAAAATGAGTGTATGCTAGTGTTTTTAAGCTGCTCTGTTTAGGGTAATTTAAAATGTTCTTTTTTCCATGCATTCTTCAAAGATGAGATGATGATTCCACCTGTCTATCTTCCACTTCCTCATTCTAAAAGGTTATGAAAGTGTGGTGCTGATATGACCCTCTATGTCCTATTACCATCAGTCTTTGAAGACTGGAAGCTTAAAATTCATTCATAAGAGATAGCTTAAATTCTTAAATTTTTTTTTTTGTTGTTATGTAAGCAGGTAAATGCCTGCAGTATGTAGGGGTGGGATGTGTTTGGACATTTTGCTTGCTCAGGCACTTGTATGGTTTAAGCAACAATGACAACTTCTGCTTTCTTAATTATTATTAATTTTGGGCGGGATTTTCTAGTGAGTTTGCTACTCCAAGGGTAACAGAGGAATGGTTAGAAGCAGTTGTATCTACCAGAGTGTGTGCTGAAGAGCGTTTATATTTATGCCTTATGATACGACCGTATTGACATTCACTATATAAAATAACCATTTCAAATTTTGGTGAAAAACAGTTACTGTGTTTTTTGTGGACTGTGCTTGTCCGTCCGCATGGAGTTTGAAGGGCTGGGGGCTCCTAGGCTCTGAATGGCAGGATGGGCAGAGGGGATGAGTGCAAGCTGGAGGACAGGCGGTGCGAGAGGTACGAAATAGGACTTGACGTTGTTTGTGTAATTAGGTGAGGAGCCGGGCGACTAATGGAACTGGAGGTGGAGTCCTGCGCCTCACCATTATCGCTTCGGTTCCCATCCAGCACAGCCCAAGCTCTGCGTCCACCTTCGCTCTACTTCCTTCTCACCAGCTTGGTTCTCGTTACTCGCCTGCTATCCACTTGGGCCACACTTTTCACTTGTCCTCCATGTTGCAGCGGTTATTTAGGAAGTTTTGGTGAAATACTTACCTCCCCTCCCCACAAAACAAATACATACTTCAGGAATATAAGCTGCTGAAACAAGGGGAAGTGTACCTTTTACTAACGGGGCTGTTGTGAGGATTAAACAGTAATTTATGTTAAAACATTTTGAAAAGTAAAAAACCAATACTTAGATTAAGATAGCATTACTAGAGTAAAAATAAAATAGAAATTTTGGCTTTAATGCATTCAGATTGAGTTGTAAGCACCTAAGTGACATCTTTAACGGAAATTTATGTTAACACTTTTTAATGGATTTAACTCTAGCCATCGCTCTCTTACTGTGGGTAATTATTTTAAAAACATTTTGAAGGGGATCTTCTTGTAAAAGCAATCCATGTTTATTTTAGAAAATTTGAAAAGTACGGAAAATGATAGACAAAAATGGAAGTTATCCTATTATTCTGCCATTCAGAGATAACCACTGTAACATTTTGGTGTATTTCTATCCATTTATTTTTCTGTATGTACATACTTTCTGCACATATAATTTAAAATAAAAAAGAAAGAAAAGAATATGAGTTTTCATCCTTAAATTTTTTTCAGAAATAAGATTTTAAATGGCTGCATTAGTGTTCTACCATATAAGTGCATCATAACTTATTTAATCCCCATTGTTGTTTTGAATAATATTGTGATAAATAAATTTGTATGTAAGTTTTAGTCTGCATCTCTGATTATTGCTTGAGTATAAAACGTAAAAATTAACTAGTGAGTCATACATTTTTAGATTCTAGAAAGTTTGTACCAGTTTACTTTCCCTGTAGCAGCACCGTGGTTCCTTTTGTGTCTTGATAATGTATCTTAAAGCTAGTGCAACTGTGATCTTGTTTCACAGTCCCTGCTGGTTAGAATTTGAGGGCATGAGACCAGCGTGTTATTGATGGAAGGACAGTAAAGGTCCTCTCATTGCACCTTCCCTCCCTTCTCACAGTACCTCCTGGGCCTACACATGGCGGTTTCACTCATCCTTTTGTTTTCTTTCATTTTTTTCCCCCCTTGACTTCTATTTAATTTTATCAGATTAATCTTAGGTTTGTTTGTTCTTGTGATTGAGTGTTTTGATGGTAAAAGCCACAAATCACGGTAGGTAAACTTGGCTAAATTATTACAAAGGCCACCAGACTCTGTGGTGTGTAAGTATATTTGAATCTTTATTATGTTTTTGGTTAAAAATGACCAGTCTCATGAGGAAATTTTTCTCTTGTATCCCTTGTCTTATAATGTAAACTAGTAGAAAAATAGATCTTTTTCTGTAGAATTTATTTTCTATAAAAATTTATGTGTAGAACAATGTATTTTAGCAAATCAGTTTTCTGCCTGTATATTTTTCTTTGTGTATTCATGCTATACTGTTAAATACTTTTTTTTTTTTTTTTTTTTACTGTTAAATACTTTTGTCTTCACTGATTTATTTTAATGATTCAGTTGAGATTACTGAGATATTTATGTGAAATGAACTGACAAAGACTCTGGAAAATATTTTAGGGTTTTCAGAGGCAAGGTTCTCTTTTCCTGAGCTTTTTGAGGATTTACGTGGAAAATGTGTGAAAACCGACAAATAATCTGGTGAGAATGTGTGAAATGGTAGAACTTGTGCCTGTTGTCTTGCAGCTGGTGAGAGAGTGTAAGGAGGTGCTGAAGGGTGGCCTTCTGATGAAGCAGTACTACCAGTTCATGCTGCACGAGGTCCTGGACCACCTGGAGGAGACCGACTGCAACATCGACGCCTTCGAGGAGGATCTGCACAAGATGCTGATGGTCAGGAGAGTGGGGAGAGACGTCTGACTTGCGTGTCTTCTCGCACACGCCGTGCTTGCCTGTGCTCTTCTGGCCTCTGTACTTCTGCTGCTGTTATTCCTTCCTGCTCACAATGTCTTCTCTCCTCCTTATCTGCCCACTGAAGATTTACTTTCGAGTTTTGTCTGACAGTTTTCACCTTTCATGTGCACCTATCTATACCTTCTCTGAACTCTTACAGGGTTCTAATTATAACCACACTATTTCATACTTAGCGATGTACCACCTGTCTGTCCTCAGGTTTCCCTAATTAGGCTGAAAGCTGCACAAGCCAGGGGCTGTGATTGAAGTGCTTTTGTCTTCTGTAAGGTTTGGTAGAGTGTTAGTAAATCCATGTTAGAGGCATTAGGGTATATGCACAGACGATTACTTAGTGTGGCAGGTTGATGAAATAATATAGGAAACAGCAAAGCTTGTAGGCATATTGTTTTTTGGAATGCTTTCACCCTTGCTTGACATCTCATTGCGTCCTGCCTCAGGATGGCTGCAGCACCTCCAGACACCACCCTCACTTTCTAAAGAGAAAGGCAGAGGGGAAAAGTCTCCTTGCCAGCTAAGTCCAGAGCAGCGAAAGCTCTCCTGGAAGCCCCACCCAACAGATGTCCCCTACATCCTACTGACCAGACCTTTGTGTGGCCTCTTCACTGAAATGGAGGCTGGGAATGCAAAGATTTAGCTTTTCAGCCTCTGTAGTAGAAGGAGAGAAAGAAGAGTGTCGCTGGGGAGGGACTTATATCTGGCATCTTACGAGAAATAATTTTGAGTCTGAAATGATTTCCTAATCGTTTGGGAGAATACATAAAAGACCAGAATGTGTAAAATGTGGCTACATTTTGAAATACTGTATATATTGCTTATGTCAGGAAAGTCTTTATCATTGAAGAGTTATGGTAAAAAACAGCAAGGAAATTAATTTTTCTCTCTGTGGATGATTAAACCAGAAGTTTAAAAGGACAAAATGTGCTTTGCTTTCCAAACTGTCTTAGATGGCTTTACAGAGGCGCACGCCACACCTTTTACCATGTAATCGCTGAGGCAGGAAGGGTGAGATTAGGCAGGAAGGGTGAGAATTAGGCTCTGCCTTCCAGGTCATCCACCTCTAGTGCCCTCGGTGTGCCTGTGAGATGTCGGAAAGCTCAGTTAAGGGAAGTACGTACCAAAATTCTCAGCCAGTTAGAGCTAGAAATGCTTAGGATTTAGTTTTGACTCTGCTACCAATTTTCTGTGTGAGGCATCATCTGCCTTAGTTCACCTCCATAATTTCACAGATGAAGAACTAGAAATTATCAATAGTTTTAAAATTGTGCCCCAAAGTGTGCTAGATGGATTAGTGCAGGGGCATATTTTGCGAACTGGTGGAGCCCAAACAAAGTCAGTGTTTTTGTCAGGAAGGCAGGAGAGCGTGGCCTTCGGAGAGGTGGTCACGCCGTTTACTGCTCCGCCTGCCCTCCTTTAGATGCGGAGGGCCCGTCCACGGCGAGTGAGAGCTGTGGCCTCTTGGGGTGTGAATGGTCAGGAGGCAGCAGGGCATGCCCCCGTAGACGACATACTGCCAGACAGTATCCTATCCTGTAAGCCAGGGAAGACCGCCGAGTGAGAGATGGGTTAAGAGGGCGAGGGGAAGCAGTGATCAGCAAATTATGATGCAGGATATCTGTGACTGAGGGGTCTTTACTCTGTGCTGCATCAGCCTTCTGACTCGAAAAACTGAGGAACTTATGCATGCAGTTACTTCCAAGGAAGTAACTGGTGAGTATTTGTTTGAGCCAGCAAAACCAAATTGAAGCTGTGAGCTTTCTTAGCTCATTTCCCTGGCCCTGGCCTTTAGAAAT
The DNA here is from genome assembly GCF_965194805.1 of Balaenoptera borealis. NCBI lineage: Eukaryota > Metazoa > Chordata > Mammalia > Artiodactyla > Balaenopteridae > Balaenoptera > Balaenoptera borealis. The sequence continues at coordinate 7,316,258 of NC_138873.1, read as the reverse complement.
AACTAAAACAATAAACGTAATATGTGATGTAGGAACATGTGATAGACAGATTGAAGGAACTCACATAAAAAGAACTTAAAAGGAGTGAAAATATGAAAATGATGAACAAGATGTGATAGTTGTAGGAGACACACAAGGGAGAGCTCAGACTTGCACAGTTAGTGTTCCTATAGAAGAATAAAGGACAAAGGAGCAGAAAAGACTCAATTTTCCATTCTAGAGATATTATTGGGTGTCTGCTGTGTGCCAGGTAGGCATCGTGCCTGGTACTGAAGGCTCAGTAAGGAGCATAAACTCCCTCTTGGAGTTTAAGAACGATGGGGAAAATGACTATTAAATAATTGTACAGACATAACATTACAACGGTGAAAAACAGCAAAGGAGAGACACGGGTCTTTTATGCACTCTCACAGTAAGATCTGAGTTCATGTGGCGGTGAGACAAGTCTTTCAGGAAGGGGCAGTTGGAATTTATCTGAAAGTTGCTGTGTGTATTATAATCCAATTTATGTAGTAATAATTTGAAAGCTTACACAAAACAGTACTGTATCTTGTAATTTGTGTAATAACAGATTATTTAAAAAAACATATAAACCAGAAGGGGGCATACTAAATGCGTAATTGTTACCTCTGAGGAGGGAGGAAAGAGAGAAGTGAAGAAAGAACCCAAGGAGAAATTAACTTTGTGATGTATTATTTCTCATCGAAAAAATATCCAAAGCCAATATGACCAAATATTAACATTTGTTCATTCTGGGTATTATTTGTAAAAATATTGTAAAGCCACTTTACTTTTTAGTTAAAAAAAAAAAGAGAGAGATTGAAAGGAACACTTTGCTGACAGAGAAGGAAGCAGATGCAAAGTCTCTGTGATGATGCAGGATAAGGGAAGCAGCTTTGGAACAAAGGTTCCCAGGAAAGCCTTGGGAAGGGACCACTGTGGCTGCAGTTAGAGGAACAGCCTGGGGGGATCCAGAGTCAATGGGAGAAGACCAGGCAGAGACTAGTCTAGAGGTGCACACGCTAGTCCCTGGATTACAGTGGAATAGCATAAATTTAGGAAAAAGCATAAGGCTTCGAAAGAAACGAAGGAAGTGAAGTTGGCCGGACTCAGGGATGGATTGGATATGGGGGAGGTGTCGAGAGTGATTGCTGGCTGTCCAGTTTGTGCAGCAAGATGAATAGTGAAGATGGTAGGTCCAGTGAGAGTTTTTAAAATCGAAGATACCTGAGACCATTGGAAAGCCTTCGGCGTTGATTTTGTTAAGGGAAAGAGATGAAAGAAAATCTCATATGTATATATATATGTAAGAGAAAGGAGAAGACCGATGGTGTCAGTTTCCTCGGGTATCACGAGGAAACGGGTCTCAAAACACAAGTGCTGGGCTTAGCGGGAAGCACAGCTCCTCTACTGTGAAAAAGGGAAGGATGGTAGGTAACAGCATGTAGGTTTCTGTTATTTATTTCCCGACGATGAGAGCTTTTATATCTAATGACTTAAAGTTTTTTTGTGAAGAGAGACGAGATCATCGGCTGAGAGTGGGTTAGGATGGGTTTTGGCAGTTTGAGGAAAATGGAGACGTTTCAAACTTGTGGTTGTAGAGAGAAGGAAAGTGAGCTGAGCAGAGGTACAAGTATTACCAGAAATGTGTGCCGTGTGGTTGGTGAATGTGACTGTGTAGAAGAGTGACTCCCCTCTGCCGTGGGACTCGTGGCCCTCAGCTTCTGGACCGTGCGGATGGGGAAGGGAGCTGGGCTTGTCTTGACAGGCAGGTGAGAAAAGGCAGGTGAGAAAAGGCAGCGTGAGCATTCCAGGCATGGCAGGGTGTAGGACGGTGGCAGGGACATGATCGTACTGACAGGAGTGCTGAATAAGGAGGACAGGGACCCAAGGAAGAGAGGAGTGAGTTGGAGGAAGAAGAGGAACCCGTGGACCGGAGTTCCAGATAAAGTGAAGAGAACCGTGTAGAGGGGGGAGTTGGGCAAACAAACTGGAGCGAGGAGAGGAGGTGTTAACATCAGTGTGTTTGAATTGGGCTTCGAGCGGTTCTGGTATTGGCAGGATCAGAAACGAAACCTTGTCAGAGAGGAGAAAAGGTGGTTGGAACTGGAGGCCATGGGGGAACGGAACTGAAATGGTGTCGGGGCGTCGTGCACCTGATGTTAAGTCACACAGCTGGTGGCTGAGCCTGGGATGGAGAGAAGACTGAGTCACAGGCTGGAGTCTGACGACTGACGGGTAGTTGAAAATCAGTAGATGATGGTGTGCAGAGGGGGCGTCGATGGTATATCTGATGACATCAATCTTAAAGGGGTAGGGTATGTCTTTTGTTTTGTTTTTAAGTAAGACTGTATAAGAGTGATGGTTTGAAGTAGCAGTGAGGTGCACGAGGATGCTGACTGTTTGCAGCCCTTGAGATATACTGTAAGATAGTTGCCCCTTGAGAGGGTTGCCAGGGAGAAGTGCAGCTCTCAGGACAGCCAGGTTTCAGGGAAGCCAAGGAGGTGAGGGAGCGTTCCAGGAATGGAAAGGGAGGTCCTGGGCCCGCTGTACAAAAGACTTGTTTCATTTGGATGAGAAGGTCATAGACCCGTAAGTTGCAGGTTCCACACACACAGCTGTATTCATAGTGGACCCAGGACTGGAGATTCGTGCTGCACAGCCTGGATGGAGGAGGACCCAGAATTATCCAAAGATACAAGAGAAGGCAGTTTTTTTGAAATAAAGACCCCAGATTTTTGCCTACTGAAAGTTATTGTTGGATCTCAGAAAATATTCATTTCAGTGAACCCTAAGATGTAGCCTGGTGAAATAATTGAAATCCAAGACTAGAGAAAGGGTCCTGTAAACATCTAAGCAGGGAAAGGAAGCCACCTTCAGGGAGCAGGGAGAATGGTGATTAGTCTGGCATCAGTTTTCTTTATACTAGCAGGACACACTGCATTAGAAGGTAGTGGAGTAATGTCTTCAAGGTTCTGAGGGAGAGAATGTGTAACTTAAGTATTTTATACCCAGTCAAGTTATCCTTTCAGTAAAAGAATCCACAAACAGTGATGTTTCATAATATAACAATTGTTAACCTGTCTTGAGAAAATCTACTTGATAGTAAAACCCTGCTAAGCAACAGATAAATCAAGATAAGAATTGAGGACTGGGAAAGCTGTTGTAGAGGACTTGTGGTGGGCATAAACCCCACCTTAGAAAGATTGGGTATTTTGGTTATAGATCATAATCTATATGTCATAAACCTTGAAAAATTATATCACGAAAATCTGGATGTTGGGAAGGTATAGTGGGAAGAAGTGTGCTCATTTCCTCCTCTTAACACGTAAGATACCATCTAAAGTTAAAGTAAGTAATTAAAGAAATAAAGGTCCCAACCTCTTAAAGGAATGTTATTCACAATATATTAATAATGAAAATTTCTGTATGCTATTTTGATTTTTTTTAACTTGATCGTACTTTTCTATACAGTGCAAATATTGTAGTTATTTTCTTAGTAACTTGCAGCAATTGTGAATAATGTGTTAAATTGCTGAGGAGTCGAGTTACACAATTAAAGAAAAATGCTATTTAGACATCAGTTAACAGTGATGCAGAATCTCGCTTCTCTCAGAGCTTCATGCCTCAGTGGTCCCTCTTCCACTCGCCCTTCTGATTTATAGCTTTCATGTTAACAGAGATGAAAGTTGTGGGTTGTTGAATTCTATTCTCAGATATCTCCTTTTACATTTTTGTATTTTAAGGTATATTTTGATTACATGAGAAGCTGGATCCAAATGCTACAGCAATTACCTCAAGCGTCTCATAGTTTAAAGAATCTGTTAGAAGAAGAATGGAATTTCACCAAAGAAATAATCCATTACATCCGGGGAGGCGAAGCACAGGCTGGAAAACTTTTCTGGTAGGAATCCTTATACGCCTGTCTTCCTTTCTCAGTTGTACTCCTGGCTTGCTCACCAGTTCTATTCTACATGTTTGAGTGTTTAGTTCCATGAAAATGACAATCATTCATATCTTTTGTGTGCCGAAGCTTTGTTATCCTTAGAGCAGTGGTTCTCAGCCAGGGGTGATTTGCCCCCTGGGGACGTGTGGCAGTGTCTGGAAACAGTTCTGATTGTACTGACTGGGAGGGGCTACTGGCATCTAGTGGGAACAGGCCAGGGATGCTGCTAAACATCCCACAATGCACAGGACACAGGACAGCCCCCCAAACAAAAATTATCCACCCAAAATGTCAAGTTTGAAGTTGAGACATCCTGCCTTAGAGTACACCCTCTTGGTTATACAAAAGGAGGAGAATTTAAGGCCTCTGACAAGTGGAGTAGACCTGGAGACCTTTTGTATCAGTCTTGGTGGGCACTTCCAAAGCCTAACAAGTACGTATTTTCACTGATACTGGTTTTGGGAATGTAATACTAGTCACAGAATCTCTTTATAAACTGGGTATTTATATATGGTGAAAGAATTGAAACGTAAACCAAGGAAAAGCATTAGGGAGGGGGGGAGTGCTCACTGGTCTGTCTGTTCTAGGAAATGAATGTATCTTCTTGAGTACAGGCACCTGAGTGTTGAATGTGGGGTGCGTGTGGTGTTTGCTGGGGGCCACTCCCCTGCTGACTGACTGAGGACCAGGCCTCTCCTTGGCTCTAAACTCTGCTGCAGTTCTTTGGTGCTGCCTTCTCTCACTTGCCCCATCAGCCATTTTATTTCTTCATTTCCTTTTTATGAGTTCTTTTACACCCAGCTCATGTTTCCTTCCCCTCCATTTATGTGCACTCTTTAGGACTTCAGCTTTTACAGAGTTTCCTTCTCACTTCAGAAACTCATTGTCCTCACCCTGACGGTCTTTGTTCCATGCTCAGTATCTCAGGATGATGTATTCACTTTTCTGCCCTAACCACCAGTTCTTTTTATGTTTTCCTCTATCTTTATTTTGAGTGAACAGTGAACTTGCTCTTGTCTCAGGACTCATCCAGTCCTTCAGGCCGAGGTTCCCAGTCTGTCCTGTTTTCCTATTCAGATTGGCTCTCATAGTCAGCCTTATGAAAAAATGCATTCACTACCATTTTCAGCATCTCTCCCCCTCTTAATTTTCCATTGTTCTGCTTTGCCTGTAATTTCTTCTGTTTGCATCTTCTGTTCTCAGGCTGTCAGGCTTTGTTAAGGAAATTTTTTTTAAAGGTTACTGTTTCATTTCACTACCATTTCTTGTTATATAATTTCTTTGTACCCTCACTTTGTACCCTGTCAGTCTTTTTGTTTTTATCTTTTGCTTGTCCTTCAGGTTCCGTTCAGTGCAGTCTCTGGCCTTCAACTTCATATTCGTGTTCTGAGAAGCTCCAGAGCTTTTTCATTGCCTCTGCTGTGGGACTGTCCACCTGCACTGTTCTAGTTCTGGGCGTTTGTTGTGTTAGTGCAACATTCTGCTTCATACACTATTTGTCCCAGGTTCGGTCAGTCTCGGCATTAACCCTGACTCCTTTCTCTTCTCTCACACACCACCTCTAATTCCATGCGGCTGTCCCTTCAGAATACATCCAGAATCTGACCTCTGCTCACCGCTGCCTATTTCCCCTCTTGCCAGCCTGTTATTTCTTACTTGTATTGCTGTAGTAGCTCTCTTAAGTAGTCTCTTTGCTTCTGCCCTTCATCTTCTGTGGTTTATTCTCAGTGATCTTGTTAAAATGTACATCAGGCCATTTTTACCTCTGCTCCAAACATGCCAGTGGCTCTCCTCCTCACTCAGATAAAAGTGAGAATGCCTAAACAATGGCGCATAAGGCCTGGTACGGTCTGGCTTTTCATTCAGTCTTTGTCCTCGTCTCCTGGGTTCTCCTGTGCTTACTCTGTGGCCACAGGAGATTCCTTCCTGTGTTTCACAGGCTGGGCCTGCTCTGGCCTCAGGCTCTTTGCACTTGCTGGTCCCTCTACTTGGACTGCTCTTCACCAGTTATTTCCATGACTCATTTCCCCACTTCCTGTAGGTCTTTGGCCAAGTGTTACCTTCTGCATATTAAAAGTTGAAATTCCTACCTGCAAGTACACCTTAGCTTTCTTCCCTATTTTATTTCTCTCCATAGAACTTATCCGTATCTGAAATACTGTATATATATTTTTAAATTTTATTTATTTATTTTTCTCCATTCACTGGAGGGATTTTATCTGTTTTGTTCTGTACTGCTTACTCCATAACAGATACTGAATATTTGTTGAATAAATTGATCCTGAATATCCTTGTATACTACTGCTCTTAAAAGCATGTTTCCAATCAGGACATTTTCCCAGTCGGTTATTTTTAAAGCCCACCCTCTTTGCCTACCAAAGGAAGATCACACAGTTCCATGACATCCAGGGCCTTCCACAGCACGGCCCGGTTACCTTCCTGATCTTATCCCCCCCTCCTGTGCTCTTTCCAGGTTGACAGTTTCTTTTCACAAACATGCGTCTTGCTTAACACATCGTCATGCCCTTTGATCATATTTATTGTTCTTCCTGGACTTTCCTTCCCCCTCCTCCATTCTCTTCCTGTCAGAGCCACTCTTCCCACTGTTGTAGTTGCTGCAGTTCTGCATTGCCCGCAGGGCCCATTGAACTCATACCTTCAGCTGGGTTTCATCTCGCTCCTCAGACAGCTCCCCTAGCAGTTACCTTCTGCCCCATCCGATGTTGGTTGTAGACTTACCTGCTCTGTTTTACTAGGTTATAAGCTCCTTTTCATCATAGAAACCAGTAAGCTGCCGTTGAATTTTTACTAAGCTCATTTAGATTTATTTTATACGATTGGGTTTGCATTTTAACCCTAGTATTTAGATTGTATACTTGATGAGAAGCATCAGCTGATTAGAGTAGTTCATGTTTATTGACTATGAAAGCTAATTGTGAGGGAAGTTTTTAAGAACAATTGCATTTAAGGAATTCACTTTATTTCTTACTCCAACATTTAGTTCATTAAGCTTTTAAAAAATATTTTGTTGTAGATATATGTTTGAGGCCATTTTATACCATTTTGAACATTTGTTTAAGATGAAAATAATATGTGTGATAATTACATAGCTACTGTGAATGTAATTTAAGATTTTAAGGTTTATAATGAAAAACTGGTTGTGGAACAAAGGTACATACATTCCATAATAGAGATTTCTACTTTTTTCACATTAATCATGATTTTATATTAAAAGAAAATTCTCACTGTCATTGATTTTTAAACTATTAAAATAATAGCTGAATCTTTGAGTTTCTCATTCAAGAATTAGAGTGAGTGAGGACAGTTTTTCTTCTCTGGTTTACTTTTGTTGTTTTTGTTCCCTTAGTGACATTGCAGGAATGCTGCTGAAATCTACAGGAAGTTTTCTAGAATTTGGCTTACAGGAGAGCTGTGCAGAATTTTGGACCAGTGCTGATGATAGTAGTGCTTCAGATGAAATAAGGTTGAAGTTGCATTTTCTTTCCTCTCCCATTTTTTATTTCATGTAGTTTTAGTCTTGGTAATGAGCCTGAAATGAGCCTTGTTGAAACCAAATCATGTTAGACTTGAAGAATTTGGGTAGTAGACATAAAGGGATTTATTTCTTACTACTGTATTGTCTTTTTATATGATCTCTTAGTTATGGTTTTATGTCAAATTGTCTTTGAAGGTGATTTTTATTTAACCTAATAAAAACAGTGTCCTTAGAGAAAATGTTGTTTAAGTTGACTAAAAATGAGTAGAGTAGAATTCATTCACATGTTCTGGAATGTCTTTAATTAAATAATTGTTTCTGTCCTTTAAAGACTCTGTAGCAGTCCATGAATACATCTAATTGATATTTGGTACATTTTTATTGTTTTTATACTAAGCTTATCCCTTCTGTTGAACTTTAAGCTTGAGTACCTGAAACCACGGCTTGCACATCTACTGCATTTCCTCCAATTCTGTGCAGATGGCATTGAGGATGAACCACGTTAAAGTGCTGTTTTTGTGGCATATGTAATACTCATATAGCTATTTAGTGGCCAATTATCAGCAATATCCTATGAGTCAACATTAGGAAGTGCTCAGGCAGAACTAACTTCTCTAGAGATGTTTTCTCTCACTTTCCAAAATTTGATAAAAAACGCATTTTTGGGTTTCAGAACACTGGGATGTCTTTATGCCAGGATTAGAGAAAGAAGTTGACCACATAGGCTCTCACCTGGGAAAATACCTAATAGCTGAGAAATGGGGTGAATTAGTTTGTAGAAGGTCTTGCAGTTTTGAACGCTCACATGGAAGATTCAAAATGTGAGAATTCAAGAATTAAGATGGTGAACTAGAGAATGGCTCTGATAATGCTCTGGTTGTTTACTAGACGTGGGTTCATGGGCAGTGATTTGTGGGGCTGACTCTTGTCCTGGCTCCAGAGAGGCCACGTGCCTTGTGCACATCTCTTCCCAAGTTACAGCTCAGTGATGTCCTGTTGGTGGATGGAAAACACCTGTGATGGGAGTATTCACACCATGAAAATTGGCAAGCACCACACAAGACAGTATTTTTGGGAGAGCAGGTTGTTAAACGTTTACTGGTTCACTACTATTATGTATATATTCCTTTTTAGTTAGATTATGAGCTGGGAGTCAAGAACTTATTTCACACTCCAAGAATTATCTTAATGAAGCCTTTAGAAGATTGAGCATACTCTTATTTGGAGGTTATTAAGTGTGCCTTACTTATTTAAAAAATACAAGTACTTTCTAGAAAGCTGTAGGGAGCAAGCTTTTGAATATTATGAATCCATTCCCAATAATTGCTTGCTTCTAAAATCCTCGGTCTTCATTAACGTGATTTGGAATTTGCTTCATCTGTATTGTTGTGTATTTCTTGGCATACCGTAATGTATTCTAACTGGATTTCAATCAACTTGGCAGGAGATCTGTTATAGAGATCAGTCGAGCACTGAAGGAGCTCTTTCACGAGGCTAGAGAAAGAGCCTCCAAAGCACTTGGATTTGCTAAAATGCTGAGAAAGGTGAGTTAACAATCCTGATTAATTATTATTTTTTTCTTATTTTTCTTTTATCTTATTTTTTAAAAAGCTAACCCTAAAGAAGTTTCTTTGTAACTGTGATCCTAGGACCTGGAAATAGCTGCAGAGTTCATACTTTCAGCCCCAGTTAGAGACCTCCTGGATGTCCTGAAATCAAAACAGTACGTTAAGGTATGTATTTAAGGTGGCATAATTATTTTACCTTTCTTACTTTACTCTAAACAGGCAAACTTTTTCTTAAAGGTCTAGATAGTAAATATTTTAGGCTTTGCAGGCCATATGTGGACCCCAGTTTTAAGACTGTCCCATAATTTCCCAATGCAACAATTAGAAAAACAAAGTTTTTCATACTTGACTTAACTAACTTGTTTTAAGAATGCAGAAGAAAAACCCCAAACATTTACTCATACAATATAATTTATCAAATTAGTTACACATATATATTTAAAATAATGTCTATAAAGTAATGTGTTGCTTTTAAGTAATTGTTTTCTCACCCTCACATTTCCTGAAACAATTCAAACTTTCTACATGAATCTTTGATGTCAGTGTCCTGGCCATCACTAGACCCACTTTTTTTTTTTCTTTAATTTTTATTTATTTATTTATTTATTTATTTATTTATGGCTGTGTTGGGTCTTCGTTTCTGTGCGAGGGCTTTCTCTAGTTGCGGCGAGTGGGGGCCACTCTTCATCGCGGTGCGCGGGCCTCTCACTATCGCGGCCTCTCTTGTTGCGGACCACAGGCTCCAGATGCGCAGGCTCAGCGATTGTGGCTCACGGGCCCAGCTGCTCCGCGGCATGTGGGATCTTCCCAGACCAGGGCTCGAACCCGTGTCCCCTGCATTGGCAGGCGGACTCTCAACCACTGCGCCACCAGGGAAGCCCTAGACCCACTTTTTGAGTCACCATCTTTGCTCCCATTTAAGCTGTTTGAGCTTAGTACTTTTAGAATCTGTGTATGATGTCACTGGAAGTTTTATCCCACGTGTGTTTATGTGTGACTTGCACAACGTAATCACATATGTACCCCTTGTTAAAGTGATCTTTAAAAGGCTTTTTACGGTGCCCCTGTCAAGAATAATTAGTGGATCTGTATTAACATTTATTGCCTTTCACTGAGTCAGGTGACTTTCTGTTTCAAAGACATGGTGCCGGGGGCTTCCCTGGTGGCGCAGTGGTTGGGAGTCTGCCTGCCGATGCAGGGGACACGGGTTCGAGCCCTGGTCTGGGAGGATCCCACATACCGCGGAGCGACAAAGCCCGTGAGCCACAATTACTGAGCCTGCACGTCTGGAGCCTGTGCTCCGCAACAAGAGAGGCCGCGATAGTGAGAGGCCCGCGCACCGCGATGAGGAGTGGCCCCCACTTGCCGCAGCTGTGGGGGGGGCCCTCGCACGGAGACGAAGACCCAACACAGCCATAAATAATAAATAAATAAATTAAAAAAAAAAAAAGACATGGTGCCGGCATACTCCCCTGGGATTCCGCTCCTGGTGCTGAAGACCCTAGCCACCAGTGCCCACTGCAGTGCATTGCTCTGTGGGGACAGCTTTGCCTAAAAACTGCACTGCAAAGTGGCATTCGCTCAGGTTGTTTCAGGCTGACATGCTTCCCCTGATGAGTGTTCTCTTTGTTGTTGACAATAAAGAAATTGAAGGATGCCCTGTACGTGGACAAACTTTACCAAGCCTCTCCCCCAGGACAGTCACACTCTCCCTCCTCCGGTCCCATTGAACTGAGTTGCAGTCGGCTCTCCGTATCTGCGGGTTCTGCAGTCGCTGATTCAACTAACTGCAAATTGAAAATAGTCAGGGAAAAAACATTCCTGAAAGTTTCAAAAAGCAAAACTTGAATTTGCAACATGCTGGCAACTATTTACATAGCATTTACATTGTATTTACAACCTTTTACATAGCATTCACATTGTATTTGGTATTATAAGTAATCTAGAGATGATTTGAAGTGTACGGGAGGTTGTGTATAGGTTACATGCAAATACTATGCCACTTTATATAAGGGCGTATATATTTATATTTTGGTATCCGAGGGGATCTCGGAACTAGGCCTCTGTGGATGCCCAGGGTCGACGGGACTTGCCGCTCCCCTCATAGCTCTAATTAATGCCTTTCCCACATCTCCTTGCCCAAACCCACTTGTCCTTTTCTAGTTTTTTTTTTTTTTTTTCTATAATATACTATGTTCTTTAATTCAAGATTTTGGATTGTTTCTTTTCCAGGTACAAATTCCTGGCTTAGAAAACTTGCAGGTGTTTGTTCCAGACACCATTGCTGAGGAGAAGAGTATTATTTTGCAGTTACTCAATGCAGCCGCAGGAAAGGACTGCTCGAAAGACTCATATGAACTACTAATTGACGCCTATCTGCTTCTAACCAAACATAGTGACCGCGCTCAGGACTCAGATGGCAGCTGGGCCACGTGGGAGGCACAGCCTGTCAAAATTGTGCCTCAGGTGGAGACTGTTGATACCTTGAGAAGCATGCAGGTCTGTCTCACTCCCAGTCCCTGCCCCACCGTTCCCCCAGTGCCTGGAAGCAGCATTGCTTACGTAAAATACTTTTAGGAAAAGGAATTGTTAGCAGCTCATGAATGATCGGTTTAAGCAGTCTCAAGTATCCACTTCCCCAAAATAGACCTTGATGTTTTAATAGATAGTTTTGTAGCATTATTGTACTAAAATATTCGGCCAAATTCTTTAAGTATGTTCAATTATACCAAAATATTTGAAATGTTTTCTTTATATCTTTCCTTACTCCAGCCATGTATGTAGTTAGAGCCAACCACCCCTGATCTGAAAGGAGTTATCTACTCCTTTAATTTGTAGTTCCAGAAAGCCCAGTTCTCCAAGTACTCTGATTTGTTGGCTACTTAAGTGTTCATTTTTGTAGTCAAGGTTGTCACCTGCCTACCTAACAGGGATCCCATGACAATCTGTGTAACTCAGTAATTAAAACTGTAAGAAGCCTCCTCATGCCTCTGTGTTCAGCTCTGGAACAGCGGTGGTGAGTGCACCTGTGCACCTTGAACTCAGCCTGACCAGAGCTGGGCACCCTGGCCAACTGTCCCCTCAGCTCTACGAATCTGCCTTTTCTCTGTATTCTCTGTCTCAGTGACTGGTGCTCTGTCCACTCAGTTGTTTAAACCAGGATGTGACAGTTCATACAATTTCAGCCTCCCCCCCTTCCCACTTAGTCACAAGCCCCAGCACCGAAGCCTTTCTAGTACATGAGCCTTTCTCTGCATCCCCAGAGCAGCTGCCATGGTCAGACCTTACCAGCCCTTTCCTGGACTGTTGCAGGGCCCTCCTTGCTTCAACCCTCGCCTTCCCTCCCTCCAATTCTGTATTTGTTTGCTTGTTTTGGTACTTCCAGAATGATCCTTAAAATTCGTACATCTCATCACAGGTCTACTCAAAATACTGCAATGACCATCACTTAAAGAATACAAATCATAAAGTCTTGATTTCTGTTTCATGCAAGGCCCCTCATCTCATCCCACTCTTACTCCTGCATTTTCTATCTCCACATGCTGCTTCAGCACACACACACACACACACACACAGACACACCCTCTGCTCCAGGAGTAATGAATTTCTTGGAGTTCTAGCATACTTCAAAGACTTCATGCCCACTTAATTCCACGGGGCTCCTCCCCATTGCGCTGGAGAGCGGAACCGTCAGTGCCCACTGCAGTGTGCTGCCCCATGGGAGCAACTGTGCTTGACAACTACTTTCTGATCAGATGGTTGCTGGCCTGGTGGCCCTGAGGTTGGTGTTGTTTTGGGACTGGGGGTTGAACTAGAGTGGAAAGCTAAGTGGGTCTGTGTTTAAGCCCTGTGCTTGCTTTTCCTCCCAGGTGGATAATCTTTTACTAGTTGTCATGGAGTCTGCCCATCTCATAATTCATAGAAAAACTTTCCAGCAGTCCACTGAAGGACTCATGACTCTACGCCAGGAGCAGACATCCAGTCAGCCCGTCATCGCCAAAGCTTTGCAGCAGCTGAAGGTATTTCACCATCAGCTCTACCGTAGCTAATTTATTTACGTTTGGTGTAATGCTAGGGAAGAATCAGTTTGTTATAATTTAAGTCACTCCAGGGACTTGAACTCTTAAATTGTCCTCCCCATTCTCCCTCTCTTCCCATTTTTCCCATGTCTAAATTAAAAATTTCCTCGATCTTTCTTGGAACTGTGTAACATTAGAATTGGAGAGGATAAACATTTGAATCGTTACATGACTTCTTAATGGTCAAGTGGTTGGTCAGTATTGGACTTTTAGGTCTCCTCATTCCTAATCCAAGTTTATTTCTCCTTTAGCAATTACCAGTATTTACTAGAGGCACCTTAAGTCAAAAATGTGTAATTTAAAAGAAGAGTTATTTATTCTTTCATTTAACAGATGATTCAGTCAAATTAATTGAGAAAGCTAGTTGCAGACAGGCAGAAAGGCCTTCAAGTTCATGACAAGGCAGAGCCTTGCCTTCTCTGCCATTATTTCCCGTTTTCACCTGCTTCCTATTTTGCACTCCATTTATCAGTCTTGGTCTCATGCACACTTTCCCGCAGCCCGTCAGTCTTCTCAGTCACCTTAAGGCTTGACTTCTTGAAGAAGAAGAACTTCTTGAAATTACAAGTAGTTTTGATAAACGTTTGTTTCCCTTTTGTCAATCTGATTTGTCTTATTTATCTATAAACATTCTTTCTTATAGATTGTCACCCCACTCAGATACCAGGGCAGGGGACTTTTGTTTTTTCTTTTAGTTTGAGTTAATGAATTCTGGAGAGTACAAAAGTATATAAGATATTGATTCTCCTTGAGCTTAAGGAATTTGTAGCCTTAAGGATCTGAACTGTCACACTAAAGTACAGAGGAGGGAGAGATTAGACCCTCCTGGTAGCATCTGGGACTTCCTGCCATGGAGGCATTTCAGCTTGGGAGTATTTCAAAAGATGCAAATTGGGAAGGGACCAGTAAGAGAAACATTTGGGCATTGGTGTCTGTGGGCCAGGGTTATGGGAACGCTCACTGAATATCAAGCAGTCTGATTTGGTTGGATCTTGGTGTATACAGTGGAAAGTAGTGAGAGATGAGGCTAGTAAAATCAGGTGGGCAAAAATCAGGCTGTTGAGAGATTTTGGATTTCATCTTCTAAGCCCCAGAGAATTGTCGAAGATTTTGGAAGAATATTTTGGAATACTATGTAGAGGAACTACCTGATAGAGACATGTGTACATACGTGTGTGTTTAAGGGTGGGTGGAAAGGGAACCCAATTTGGAGCTGTTGTACTATTAATTAGGGAAGACAACAAAGCTTGAGCTAGGGCAGGGTTTCTCAACCCCCATACTGGTGACATTTTAGGTCAGTCCATAATTCTTAGTTTGGGGGAGCTGCCCTGTGTGTTGTAAGATGTCTGGCAGCATCCCTGGCCTCTGCACAGTAGATGCCAGTAGATTTCACAACACCCCCCCCCCCCACCCCATGTTTGGACAACCAGAAATATCTCCAGACGTTGCCAGTATCCCCTGGGGTGGTAACATTGGCCCCGGTTGAGAACCCCTGAGCAGGGAGATAAGAAGGGCAGTACGACTAATAACACTGTGGAGGTCATTTGGAAATCATAGTTCACTCTGTGGAATTGAAACCTTACTTACACTTGAGCACCCACCGAGGGGAGAAAACAACTGGTGGTTGACAGGCAGAAATATCGAAGCTGTAAGCCTCTATTCAAAGACCACCTTGTAATTAGGCATTATATTTTAAATGGACTGTTTTCCTTTTGTATTTCATAAGTTTTTAAGAATACCTAATACAAATAAAAATGAAAATACTAAATTTTTTTCTATTTTTGGTCATTCCTTTTGAATAACCAAAATAAATATGACTGGAATATATTACAATGGTCAATGTCTGTGTGATGATGAAAGAAATCTTCCTCTAAAATACAATAAGTATTGTGTGATTTGTTGCACTTTGGATTAATTATGGTTTGGGATTCTTTAGAATGATGCATTAGAGCTTTGCAACAGAATAAGTGACGCCATTGACCGAGTGGACCACATGTTCACTTCAGAATTTGACGCTGAAGTTGATGAATCTGAATCTGCTACGTTGCAGCAGTATTACCGAGAAGCCATGATTCAAGGGTACAATTTTGGGTTCGAGGTAGGTACAAAACAAGAGGAAAAACCCAGTACAATTTTGCAATTGCTTTGTAACTTACTTACAGAAAGCATTAGGAATCTTGTACAGCAAATCTCATGATCTCATTATTGTAATCACAGCTTAGTCAAGAATGGCATCTTACATCCCTATTGAATATCAGAAATGCTGGGTTACTTTTAAACTGTCAGATATTTACCCAGTTTTTATTTTGTGTTAACAGCTATCCACTTACATTTAAAAACCTTCTTTAAGAGATGTTTAATATCATAAAAAAGCATATTCTTAATTTCAACTTATGAGGAAGACATTTGTGAAATTGCATTTTAAGACATTATTTTCTCTATAACTCTTCGCACTCTTTTTAGAATATGTGAAGTTCATTGGCTTTTGCTTTTTGTTTTTAGAAAAATGACATTTAAACAGCATTATAGTGTTTAGGTATTTGTGTAATCGTTTTCTTCTTAATTTTGATATACGTGAAATCTTCTTACAGTATCATAAAGAAGTCGTTCGTTTGATGTCTGGCGAGTTTAGACAGAAGATAGGAGACAAGTATATAAGCTTTGCCCGGAAATGGATGAATTACGTCCTGACTAAATGTGAGAGTGGTAGAGGGACAAGACCCAGGTAATGACCATGTAGGATGGCTCCTTCATGAGCCATGTGGGGTTGCTGATACTTCATTCTTATATTTTATGTGGGATTTCTGAGCAGATGACACAAAAAGCATTTTGAACTCTTTGGTGATCAGTTTTTTTCTTCCTTTTTTAAAAACGAACCTATTTACATAGAAGCCCCCGTAAGTCTTGGAAAACTTTTTCTTTTGTAATTGTTCCAAAATGAGTTATCTTTAAGCAGTTCACATTCTCCCTGGACAGGTCTTCCTGATTGCTAATCTTCTTTTCTCCTTCATGAAATTTACGCCCGTTATTTAGTGTAAATGGAAAAGAAATTGGTAACCTGTTCCTTTACTAAAAAGCTATTTGTCTTTCTCAAAACATGCTGTAAACTTACTCAACACGAGGCAGATGATAGAGACACAAATGTGTTTTGTCCTAGATGGTAATTTTCCAATCAGATTACTTTTCAGTATTGTATAGACTAAAACGGCTATGGCATCTTCTTGATTGTTTTGTGACTCTTGAACTTTTCCTTCATGACAGGTGGGCAACTCAAGGTTTTGACTTTCTGCAAGCCATTGAACCTGGTTTCATTTCAGCTTTACCAGAAGATGACTTCCTGGTATGGGATATTCTAAAGTGTTTTTCCTTAAAAAACACAAATAAGTTGATCACTCTCTAGTTCTGATTGTGTATCTTTTTATTAATTTAAAAGCGGTTCTTAAATATTTTCACATAGTTGTAATGATAATGCTGAGAGGTTAAAGCACTAATAGCAGAGTAGGACATTCAGTGCTCTTTTTATAACAATATTGTTCAGCTTACCAAGTCAGCGTACAGTTGTTTGTGCAGCCTGGCACTTACAAAATACGTGTCAGTTTTGTATTTTATAAAGTGCTGCTGCTTTTTAGCAGCTTAATGAAGAACAAGGAATAGCTGTTTCACTTCGGTGTTAGTCACCGTGCAGCATGTGGGATCTTAGTTCCCCAACCAGGAGTTGAACCCACGCCCGCTGCAGTGGAAGCACGGAGTTTTAACCACTGGACCGCCAGGGAAGTCCAGTGTGCGTCAATATAGAGCATAATGGCAAATGTTAAATATTATCACCAGTATCCAGATAAATTCCATCAGATCAGAAAGATGTTGTTCAAATGTGAATTCATTCATTTTAGCCTCCAAATAGTAGAGGTGATTACAGAAGTCCTTTGTTTGTGTACATCATTGCACTGTGGGGAGCTGATAAAAAATGGAATTGTATATTATCTTAAATTATGTACGATTTATGTTTATACCTATTTTCTTTTAAACTAACTTTGAAAATATTTACTTAAGGATAGCCTGTTTCTCTTAAATATACCGAAAGCCTAATTTGTGCGACTTATATAATTGAGTGTACATTTTTTCTCTTTTCCTTTTCCATTTCCTTTGGTTTCTAGAGTTTACAAGCCCTGATGAATGAATGCATTGGCCATGTAATAGGAAAGCCGCACAGTCCTATTACAGGTTTGTACCTTGGTAAGAAAACAGTTAGAGCGCCTCTCCTAGAACCTACTGGTTTGGGTGAGCACATTGTCTCATCATTGCAGTTATTTAAAATGCTACAGAGGTTCTTTAAGAATATTCAGGAAAATGACAATGAAAGTTACAGGAATGAGGTGTATACGAAGAGAACTCCACAGTAGTCTTTCTGAATTTAACAGGAAGATTAAAATGCAAGCACAAGGTGGTCTGTGCTTGTCCACAGCATTAAACTGCAGGTTTTTTTCTTTTTACACCAACACTCTCATTCTGTTCTCCCCCCTAAATTCTTTTCCTCTGGGGAGGAGAGACTTGTAGAAATAGCTGTCTGGTAAGAAGCAAGGCCTTTCTTGCTGCAGGTGGGTGAGTATAATTGTTCTGCCCTTCCTTCCTCACCTTTTGAAAGAGAATGAGTTTGTTTTCTTCACAGCTTTCCCAAGTACCCATTCCTCACTAATGTAGAAAATCCTAATTGGTCCCCCCCCCCCATTCCTATTTGGTGTTACTTAAAAAAAGAAAAAAGTTAAGTTCTGCTATAATGTACTTATATTACAGTTTTCAGTTCCAGTTGACATGTAGCTTTACAGTGTATGTTGAAACTTTAAAACAAAATATGTATCAGAAAACGGCTGTCTTACCCTATTCTTGAGATAGTAAACCAAAGCAAAACTATATTTATATGTAATAAACAACCAAAAATGAAAACTTAGAAATTTTAAACATTTCATTTACACAAAAGAAAATAATTCAGAAATGGTAAATTTATTGAGCAGCAGCTGTATCTTAAAGGGTACTTGCTAGCTACTCAAAGTTTAGTAGACCAGGTCTTAATGCTCGATTTCTTTATCTTTAAAATTCACCCAGTTTATACCTCTTTTTCTCCCAAGGCTGCTGTGAAATGAAAGTTATCATTTATAAAACTATTTGAACACTTTATATAAAACGTGCTATATTCTCATCAATCTTTTGATTAAGCATATAATCATAAATACTTTGTTTCTGATTTCCCAAAATGTTTCTCTAAGAATACATGATAAATAATTCAGTAAAAATTACTTCTTTAAAGTATTTTATTACATAAGGAATCATTTTCATTGTAGAAAAAAATTACAATGTAGAAAATGTATGTAGTAAACATACATGTAGAAAAATATTACAAAGGGAAAAAAACCTCATACCCACATAGTTCACAGGTAGTCACTGCTGGCATGTGAGCCGCTGACCCTGCCTCGCCCCACACTGCGGGTGGGACAGTCGGTTCGCAGCACTCCCTGTGGGCACGAGTTGGCCTTCGTCCTCTCAGCCACTGGGATGGTGGAAACTGCCCTGGACGGAGAGCCAGATTGCCTGGCAGTTGAGTGACCTGGGGCTGCTCATTGAACATCTTTGAGCCTCCCCTACTAATGCTTAAAATCAGATGCTAATGAGGGTTCAATAATGTAATGACATTTTGTGAATTGTAGCGCTCTGCACATGGCAGGAGTCATCATTTGGTTCTGTGCTCTTTCCTTACGAGAGGAATTAATGAAAGTGAGAGCACATTGTCGTTGTTGCTGCTTACTGTTTTCTCTCCCTCTGCTCTACCCTCGTACGGATGGGTAGATAGACACTCTGTCATTGTAAGCAGATGGTGACAGTCTGGTATAGAACCTTCTATATTTTCTGTATACTCATATAATTACACGGATGCATTTTACCACACCTTTCTTTATGCCCATATAATCACACAAGTACAGATGTCATTGTTTTTTTTCCTGCCATTTACTGTATAAAAATTGGATCACATTGGATATTAATCTCTGACAATTGTAGAAATCCCTCCATGTCAACAAGTATAGATCCAATTCATTCTCTTTATTGGCTACGTTGTGTCCATTGTGGATATTCTACAATTCTTTCCACCATTTCCTTATTTGTTTGGTTAGTTTTGCCATGAAAAACATCTCTATGATAAATGTTCACCACTAGTGAAATTTGAGCATCTATTTTATGTTTATTGGCCATTTGGATTTTCTTTTCAATGAAGTAGCACAGTTTTGTAACAGATATACATACTCTTAAACGAAATGTTCTGTTTCATGAATGAAGAATGTTAAACTTGTGTGTGTGTGTGTGTGTGTGTGTGTGTTTTAAAAGTATTTGTTTATTTACTTATTTATGGCTGTGTTGGGTCTTCGTTTCTGTGCGAGGGCTTTCTCTAGTTGTGGCAAGCGGGGGCCACTCTTCATCGCGGCGTGCAGGCCTCTCACTATCGCGGCCTCTCCCGTTGCGGAGCACAGGCTCCAGACGCGCAGGCTCAGTAATTGTGGCTCACGGGCCCAGCTGCTCCGCGGCACGTGGGATCTTCCCAGACCAGGGCTCGAACCCGTGTCCCCTGCATTGGCAGGCAGATTCTCAACCACTGCGCCACCAGGGAAGCCCCATATGTGTGTGTGTTTTAACAGGATGTCTTTATTTTTATACCTTCATGGGAAAATTTTGTAGTAATTTTTGACTCAGTAGTTCTTAGTACGTTTGCTGAATTAAAGACATAAGCATTCTCACCAAATCATTTTTGTTTTTTCTTTTTGCCTTTGAATTTGCCTATTGAATTACTTCCATTTAGGGTTGTAATAGTTGATATAATGAGCCAGAGATACAGATTGCCTGGATTTCTTCATAACAATTACTTGATTTTTGTTTTGCAAGTTTTCCCTTCAGATCTCTCCGTTTTTGGTACTCCTCTCTCTCCTGTGTAGTGTTATTAAAAGTAAACAAAAGCCATGAAGAAGGAAGTATTTTCATTTAGGATAAACATATTTAGAGTAAAACATATGTAGACTAAAATTATTAACATGTGAAGAGAAAATATAACATTTTTAAAATAACTAGGGAGGGTTAAAACAAAGTTAAAAATCAGAGGAAAACATGTTAGGGAGAAATAGACAAAATATATCATATTCATGACTAGTTACATTTAGTCATTGGGGAAGTAGAATTGTCAGCATTTTTGTAATTGCTAGGTAAGGTCTCTTTTTAAATTTTGGTTAAAATTTTATCTAGTTTTTAAACTTTGTTTTAAATCGTATCCATATTTACCTTCTACCAGAATATTTAAAAGAAGAAGAGAAGAAAACATGTTCTGAAAAGAATAATCAATTTAAACCAGTGTCCATCCTCCTGATTTGGTTTAAAGGAACTAAATAAAACTCCCAGTACTCACGAAAATGACAGTGACCTCTCCCCAGCTCAGGACCTATTGAAGTATCACCCCTGACCAGAATCTTTTTAAAAGTTCAGACAACATAAAGAACTCCTTTTTAGTGGAGAAATGCCACATAAACCACATTTTCATCTGTCTCTAAAATGTGTAATATAATTTTATTAACTTTCAGAAAGTGACATTTTCCCAGCACTTGTGTATGTAGTACGATTTTCTTACTTATATAAATGGTTTTATTTTGATCACCAGCAAAAGCAAGCCACCTCCCATTTCCACTGAATTGCCTGGTTTGACAGTTTTCTGCTGACCCCTTAACAAGTTGCGTTTGTCGCTCTTTTCACTGGCAGCCATTCATCGGAACAGCCCCCGTCCTGTGAAGGTACCACGATGCCATAGCGACCCTCCTAACCCGCATCTGATTATCCCAACTCCAGAGGGATTCAGGTATTTGGTGCTTGTCTAGTTGCTCGCTTTATGGATTCTTCTCTGATGTGCGTTCTGACGCTCCAGGAGCTGCTCATGCTTTTGCTCTGATACCAAATACTGTTTTCTGTGTTCTTGTTTATACATTTTAAAAAGCTCTTATTTTCGTTATCTTGAAGACATACCACAGTGCCTTAGTTACAAAAGAAGACTTGCAAGTTTGAAACAGACTTGTACCTTTCAAGATAACTTAGTTTCTCAGCTTATTTACAACCTCAAGCTACTAAATGCTTTCCAGCTTTGGAATAATTCTTTCCTTTCCTTTCTTTGAAAAATAACTTTAGGAAAACAAATTTGAGTGTGCATAGCATGGTAAACATTTGAAAAACGGAACTAAATGTCATTTTAAAAGTGGAGAAAAAACTGGAGTGATCCTTCCACTCTTGACTTTTATGTGTGTACGTAACTACGAAGCAACTTAAATTCTAAAGCGAGTTCGGAAACTCTAGTACATTCAAAATACTTACTTGGAATGTGGTGGCATTTCTGCATCTTGAAGTAGTGAGCATTTTTTCTCCCCTGTATAATCAGTTTTTTAAAGTTTATTTTTTTACATTACTTGCTAGGAAAGGACCACAGTTATTGTTAAAAATAATTAGTTCGAAATTAGTTATTTTTCTTTTTCGTACCTAGACCAGAATCTCAAAGAACAGTTTGCATTTTATATTTGACAATTATTTTTGGCTTCCTCACCCGACTTTATTCTTAATGGAAACCACGTGAGAGCCCATCCCCTGTGTCACCTGTGTTCCTGAAGCTCTTCTTCTCCTCCCAGCACCCGGAGCGTGCCTGCGGACACGCGGAGCCTCAGCAGCCCCGCCGCTGCCACTGTCACTGCCACCGCCGCCAGCGGTCGCCCCGGCCCCTCCGGCAGCGACTCTGCGCCGCCCAAACCCATCAGCAGTGCCCATGAGACCAGGTAGCCCCCCGACCAGCGTCACGTCTCCTCCCCCCGCCCCTGGTGCGCGGCCGCCGCGACCTCAGCTTTGGGGATGTGTCCCGGGACACGTGGGGCCTGCTTCCCCGCGGTGTGTGACGCTCAGGGGCCCTCCGTGGGGGGTCGTGGTCCCAAGGCTCCAGCACAAGTCGGTAATCTGCCTGATGTTTACATTCCTTTGGCACAAATGTTAACCAAAATGACCGGAGTCTCTGCTCATAATAACTATGAAAAGAGTGTCAGAGGAAAGAACCCGGTCCACTGATAGGAGAGTTTTGGCAAATAGTGCCTTTCCTGAGGAGTTTCTGAGGAGTCACTCAAAGATGACTTCTAGGTAATACCATTAGGTGGTGATTTGTTTTTCTAAGAGGATTACTTTTCTCACTCGGTTTCCTAATTTATGCAGTTGTTGATTAGAAGTAGTTTATAGTAGTGGAAAAATGAGTTCATGTGGTTTGTGTCTCATATGGAGACTAGATCATTACTGGAGAGAGCTGTCAGATGTTTGGCAGGCTCCAGAAAAATTTAAGTCTCTTGCATGAAGTCTTTTGTAGAAGTACTGAGGCTGTGGCAGTTTTTCCCATTCTAGCTGGGTTTTTTTGAGGGGGGGGGAGTGGGCAGGGAGGGTAGAGGATTTCATCAGGGTCTCATATGCTTAATGGAGAAAGGACATTTGGTGGCTCTTAATTCCCCCCTTGTGCCTGGTAGAATGGACACCGTCACTATTCTCATCTTCCCATAAGGATGATGATAGAGTCGAACAAAATTGACCAAAAAAGATGAAATTTTGAAAGAACTCAGTGCTCTGTATCCTGCTCCTAAGAAAAAATATTAGTATGTTGGCAGAAACATGGCACATGCTTTTAGAATTTAAAGTAGACTAAAATATTTTTAGACTTAGTTTATAACAGTCTAAAATTTCTACAGATATTTCCATTTTGCTCATTCACTAAAATAATTAATATTCCTAATTTTTAGCGACAACTGTCTATAACCTAAAAAAAAATGCCGAAGTACTTTACAGCTTAAGCAGTCAACTAAAAAAATTAACAATTAACATTGAACAAATCCCCATTTACCCTCTTTTTCTCATGTTTAGAACATTTCATGGCAGACATTTCCACACGTGCTTCATGTCCCTGCGGGGGGTTAAAACTGTCTTTTTTATTAACGCAGTAAGGGAAGCGATGTGCCCTAAAACGCAGTCATAGTTGAGGGGAACACTCAGCCAGAACTGTGGTTCACACGCAACTTCTCCAGAACTGGAGGTTTCGTGAACTCTGGTTGAGGCTTTTATAAGTTGGTGGTGTGTGCGTTGAATGTACTTGAGTACAGAAGTTAAAATACGTGCAGTCGGCCTCTCCCCGGGTTTTGTCCCCCAGGCTTTGCATTAAGTAGTTTCTCAGCATGTTTTGAGCAGCGTTTCAGAAGTGTTCTTCGTTTATGCTTTAGGACGATCCTTGAGATTTAGAAATTTTACTTCCATTGTAACATGCCATCTTGAAGGCCTTCGTTCACAGAGGAATAAAGTGATCTGTCCTTCGTGGCGGTGTGTGTGGCCGTAGGTGCAGAACAGCAGAGCCGTGAGGGCGTGCAGAGCCGCGGGTCGCCAGCCTCCCGGCCGCCTCCAGCCTTAACCCCGTGGCCCAGCCTCCCGCGCCTGTGCAGGGACCACACGTGCCCCTCAGCCGGGGTCTCCGAGCAGCCCTGGGCCGTGAACAGGCTGTGAGGAGGCAGGGTGGTACCTGCGCTTTCTGACGTCGGCAGGCGTGTGTGCAGCCCTTGCCTGTCTTAGAGATACGTCAGCCACGGTGAAATTTTACTTTGCCCCACAGCTTCTGATAAATATTTTGATTCGATACAGTTTGACTTAGGAAATAGTCTGGGCTTCAGTTATTTTACCGTTGTTCAGAAAACATTTTTGCAGTTTCTCGCTGCTGCCTCTTACTGGTCTGCAAGAGCTGATTGTTCATTTTTCAGGAATCCTGCAAGCCAGTTGTTACGCCACGGAAATTGTTGAAGTCTATACCCTGCCGCTCCCCCTGCAAACGGTTGTTAAACGTTCCACCCGTGCATCACTTCATCTAAGTGTGTTTTCTTGCCTGTTACACTGGCAAAAATGTGAGGATGTCGAATTGGCTAATCTTCTCTCTGGGAAATCAGGAAATTAGAAATGTCGCGTGGCTTCTCTGTGGTCCCAGGCTTTGGCACAGCTTAGGAGTGGGGTGTGTTTCTTCACTTCAGCATCAGTGATTTTTCCAGGAAACAGTGCCAAGACTCTTTGATGAACTAATGGCAGTGGAAGGTGTCCCCGTCACTTCAGACTTAACAAGTACTATACCAGATATGAGAGTTTAGGGAAATAGAGGAGCAGTGCATACTTCATAATTTGTGAATGTCTGTCCAGTAGACAATGTTGCTTTAAACCTACTCAGTCTATAATAAAAAAGAGCATAAATGCTACCATACTTCATTATATCATTCATTTAAAAAAATATGCACTAAACTTGTTAATAAACTAACACTGTATTTATTTTGGATGATTTGAATTATAATTTTAACACTTTCCCTTATTTAATTCTGGGCTTTAATCTTTATGGATTCATTCTGGATGGCTGAACACTTTATTCTGGAAAAGCAGCAAATTAACTTTGCCCTTTATACGTTAAGCTTCCTGCTCTTCTGCACTTTTGCTTGGCTACTGCTTGAGAAATTGATAGGTATTCCCTTACATTTGCTCATTAAGAGATTTGAGCTCTTTGAATCATGTAATGATTTTAGCACTTCAAATAGAATTAAGTACATAAATATAATGTGATGATTTTAAATATTAGCCAGATTTGGCTCATACTTTTTATCCATCCTGGGCTTAAAGTATGGCGCTTTCAGCACATGTCAATGACACTTCAGTAAATACTGTTTTATTTTTTTTGTTGTTGCTGTTTTTAACATAAAGCGATACATGATGCAGTCAGGTTCTCACGCGTTCTCCTTCCAAACTCCAGGGACAGGTGTCTCCGTAGGAGCACTGCTACTTTGGGAGAATAATTCTTTGTTTGGGACTGTCCTTTGTGTTGTCCTTTACCCACTAGATGCCAGGTGTTCTTGGGGGGGAAAGTTACCCCCAGTTGAGAATCCCTGCTCTGGAAGAATCTCACAGATCTTTCATTTTGAGTTCCATTGAATTGATAGCTTAATTTTCAAAAATATTAAAACAGGGGTTCCAGCGTCCCTGAGAATGATCGATTGGCTTCCATAGCGGCCGAATTGCAGTTTAGGTCCCTGAGTCGTCACTCGAGCCCCACCGAGGAGCGAGATGGTGAGTGTGTAAGGTGTCACCTGCATCTCCAGTCAGCCTAACCGTTTGTCTCAGTCCACCAGTTTCTGCTGTTAAGGCTTTTTAAAAGAAATGACGAAAAGGAGTGACAGAGCCTTGTGAGAAGGATTAGTGCTGAACACATCGGCTTTTTAATAGATGCCTTTTTAGCTATATTTGCATCTTTTCTTTTTGTTGCTAAATAATTTTAAAAAGTTATTATTCCTGATATTTTAATTGTTGAGCACGCTTATTCACTTTAAAAATATAAAGTGGCACTGTGCTTGTTGATGATATGCTGAAGTTTTATTATGATGCAGAACTAGGAGTCTTTGCTCAGAAACCACATGGTTGCTCCTGCTGTAGCTCTGCTGGGCTCCTGGGCAGGGCCTCGGGAGGGGGGCCCCCAAAGAATCCAGTTTCTGCTCAGTATTCTAAGGTCTGTTACTTGTGGAAAGTTTTTGTGGTTAAAGTCCTGTAACTCCATTAACAACTTTTTAGCTTGGTGCAATTTGCTATAAATGATTGTAGAGACAGCTTTTCACACTCACCTCAAACAGAAATTAACCACCAGGAATGACAGGTTGATGGTAACTAATCATCGCTACTCACCATTTCAGTCTTGCTCTGAATTAAATAAGCTTATTTGTTTTATAAGTCTTAATTTGTATGAAAAAATACTTTCTGCAGAACCAGCATATCCAAAAGGTGATTCAAGTGGGTCAACTCGAAGAAGTTGGGAACTTCGGACACTTATCAGTCAGACTAAGGGTAAGAGAAAGAATGTTGAACTTAACACGTTTAAGCATAAGGTGAGCAGTTTCCGCTAAAATATGCTTTAGCTTCTGAATTATTAGACCTTCTACGTTAATGTTTTGTGATCTTTTTTATACCTCTGACATCACTTTCTGTCTGTGCTGTGTTTGTGTCCATTTCCTATTTTTTATAAACTCCTTTGGAGCAGGAACATGTCTTACTCAGTTTTGTATTCTTTAAGCAGTGTGATGGTTCATTTTATATGTCACCTGGGTGGGCCCTTAGCATAATTCTTTATACATGGTAGGAATATAATAAATATTTGCGGAATGAATAGCCATGTATGTCTTATGCTAAGAAGCTGAGAGAAAGCATTCATCTTATAAAGCAGTCAATCAGTATGAACCAGAAGTCATCAATATAAACCCGAAGAATAAACAGCGGAAAAATCTGTGGTCTAGCACAAGATGCTTTCACATATTCTTCGTCACAACAGTCTTGAGTCATGGGCAGAATAGAACCTGTTCTCTTTCTGTAAATGATAAAAGTTTCTGAGGGGCTAGATAATTTGGCCGAGGTCGTCGTAACTGAGAGCTGGGACCAGACTGCACTCCTTCTGCCTTCCGGCCATGCTCTTCCCACCACAGCTCCCCTTCGAAAAGTGTGAGACTGGGCAGCAGAAGAGCCATCACCGGGCCTGGAGCAGTCAGGAGGGATTCCAGGGAGGGATGAGGCTTGGGCTGGCCCCTGAAGGAAAGAGGTCTGCCTCAGGCCAAGAGGAAAAGTACCCAAGGAGAAACCCATCTGGAGGCCCAGTGACTGAAGAATAGACCAGCCGGCCTGGCCTGGCCCGACCCAGCCTGGATAGCATAGATGTAAATGGAGGTGGAACTGAAAGGGTAGGGGAGACCCGATCACGGCCACTCTTCAGCGATGGGCTAGGTGATTAAGGCCTTACCCAGAGATGGTGGGCAGCCCCTGAAGCCTCTTGAGCTGGAAAGCCTCTTATGTTCAGGGAGTGGGGGTAAGGAGGGCACTGAGGAAGCTTGACCTGCCGGCCTGAACTGGGGAGGAAAATAGGGAGAAGGGCTAGAAATGCCGTTGTAGTCATACGGTGTAAAACAAGGTACTGGACTAAGGTGGAATTTTTTAAAAGCCATGGAAGCAAAAACAAGTGTGATGCCACATTTGACAGGCCTGGGCAGGTTAGGTGTGGAAGAGGGTTTGGAGTTCGGCGGAGATTTCCTCAGCTTGAGCCTGGTGACAGGAAAGAGGGTCTTCTCCAGGGGCTCTCACATAACCAGTAGTTCCCACGGATACCAGGTCTTTGTGATAATTTTCAAAACAAATACTTTGTAGTCAAGTAAACTTGGGAACTCTTGGGAGAGTTACAGTTGACACTGACGTATTAAAGACCGGGAAATCTTGAGAAATGTTTCCTGTTAAAAAAAAAAAAAAAGTAGGCCTTTCCCAGAAATATTTGACAGTGGAGTCCATGACCTCACAGCTATGAAATCTTATTCAGTGCTGAGTAGACTCGATGTGTCATGTATTGAGGTAAGGGAAACAAGGACCCATGTGTTTAAGAAATGATTGTAGTCAGACGCTGTAGTGGGACCATTAGTAGTCAGACGCTGTAGTGGGACCATTAGTAGTCAGACGCTGTAGTGGGACCATTAGTAGTCAGACGCTGTAGTGGGACCATTAGTAGTCAGACGCTGTAGTGGGACCATTAGAAATCCTGGGGATTTCTCTTCTCAGAGTAACCTTTCAATCATCCCAGTCCTCAGTGATCTCTTAGACAGAACATTCAGGCTCTTAGATGGCTAGTGAGGGTACAGTATGAGAAATACGGTAGTAGAGATGTATATAAAGAAAGCAGTGCTTTTCACATTATGGGTTTTGACCCTCTAGTGGGTTGTAAAATCAACACTAAAAAAAAACTGGACGGAGTCCTAGTCACATGTAGAAAGAGTAATAGTGTTTCATGAAACTGTAGTTTTAGATATCTATATGTGTAAAAGATATTTCTTACTGTAAATCATGATAAAATATGTTGGAGAAATAGAGATAGCTTGATGGGAAAATAAGGAATAATAATAACAATAGCTAAAATTTACTAAGTATTTTAATGTTCCTAAACATTAAATGGGCTAAATGCTTTATGTGTGTGATTTCATTAAATTCTCACAGTATCTCTGAATGAGGTGGTATTACCTTCATTTCACGGATTAGGAATTTGATGTATAAAGAAGTCAACTAACTTGCTGATTGTCAAACACCTAGAAAATGGTGAAGCCAGGGTTTTATTCCAGGCATTCTGATTCCAGAGCCCTTACTCTAGAGAAAGGAAAACTTAATTTCCTTCCCAACAGAGACGCTTCCTGGAAGAGGTGTAGTACTTCTGCAGAGCTCTGACAGCGAGAAGACAGGAGAGTGTGAGCAAGGGGATGGGGTGAGAAGCGGTTTGGGGTGACCCACAGAGGCTTTTCAGCTGGGCTGGTCCAGAGCCTGTTGTAGGAGAAGTGAACCGGGAAGGAGCCTGCATGCACAATGGCCTCGGACTTCCGGTAAACAGGTCATGATGAACCGTGAAATAAATTATGCAGGAAAAGAACACAATCAGATTTTATGTTTTAGTAAGAGAATCCTGGTCACTGAGAGCGGATTGGAGAGAGGAGACAAGGCGGGTTGTTCCTGCAGAGTCTAACCATCGCTCTTGCCACAGGAAATCATTGATTCTGTCTGAGTAGCTTCTGTTTTATGTGCATATTTCTGTAGTGGGTGATATACTCTGAAGTTGCTAGGTTTTGATGGACTTTAATTCACCTGCTGTGTATCTGAATAGATAATGCTGTGCTGGAGTGCTAATGTCTGTTGCTCTGTTTTTATTATTATTTGCTGGAAATTGACTTGATTATAGTGGTTGGGACGACTGAGTTTGCACTTCTCCCTGCAGATACCGCGTCTAGGCAAGGACCCATAGAAGCTATTCAGAAGTCAGTCCGACTGTTTGAAGAAAAGAGGTATCGAGAAATGAGGAGAAAGAATATCATTGGTCAAGTTTGTGACACCCCTAAGTCTTATGACAATGTTATGCACGTTGGCTTGAGGAAGGTGACCTTTAAGTGGCAAAGAGGAAACAAAATTGGTAAGGAAACTAAAGAACAGGACACAAAGATTGTCTCTGTTAGAAATAGCAATAGTTACACTTCTTTAGATTAAATCTTACATGGTTGGTCCTTTTCTCTTAGGGAGGTGGCAAATATACAGTGTATCTTTTGCAGAGGGGTTTGGTTTTTGTTTCATTTGTAAAGTGTTTTCTAAGAACAATACAAAAGAGACTTTAGAAAGAGAGTTTTCAGTGGTTCATTAAATGGAATGGTTTTGCCTGATAACTCCAGAAGTTGCTAGTGGAGAACTACTTAACTTTTACCCATTTGTTCTAGTCTGTATTCTTTTTATCTTATTCCCACAAGATCATTATTGAAGCGAGACTGGATACAAATTAAGAGGGGACAGTCTTTTCTAAAACATTAATTAATTTCCAAGTGAAACAGTTTCTTGTAAAATAATTAGCGATAAGATTGTGTGAGAGAAGGAGCTGATTATGTTTCAGATCTTTCCCCTATTTAAATGCATTTATCTGGACTTCCCTGGTGGCGCAGTGGTTAAGAATCCACCTGCCAATGCAGGGGACATGGGTTTGAGCCCAGGTCTGGGAAGATCCCACATGCCGCGGAGCAACTAAGCCCATGCACCACAACTACTGAGCCTGCGTGCCACAACTACTGAAGACTGCTTGCCTAGAGCCCGTGCTCCGCAACAAGAGAAGCCCGCGCACTGCAACGAAGAGTAGCCCCTGCTCGCCGCAACTAGAGAAAGTCTGCGTGCAGCCACGGAGACCCAACACAGCCAAAAATAAATTAAAAAAAAAAAACAAAACTCTCATTTAAAAATAAGTAAATAAATAAATGCATTTATCTGTTGAGCATTTAGGTCTGAAGAAGCAAACAAAGTTGTAATACAGGACTCTGGGAGCCTCAGGACATCGAAGTTTTCGTAGAGCTGTCGGAAGAAAACACTGAAAAGAATCAAGTCCTTTATAAATTGTATTAATTCTTGTTATCAGTCTTATTCAGCCATATATCCCCTTAGTTTAATGTCCCAAAAGGTGTGTTAGTAGAATATCCCACTAATATCCCACACATCTGGATGTACAGCAATGAGGTGCATTGAGACGACAGTCAGGCTTACTCCTGGCCACTAGCCTTGCCCGCCCACCTCACCCAGACCTCCTTGAGGGCCACAGGGGCTCAGAGGTGTGCACTAGGGGGCTTAGTACTCACCTTCATGCCTCTTCTGGGATTTGCCGGTCAGTTCTACTCTATCCACAGGCATTTACAGGTAAGACATAGTGAAAAGATCGCCTAAGACTTCAGTTATTACGGTTATTAGGGAACATTCAGAAATAGTTTAGATCTTGCTGTAGTAGACTATAGTAAGCATGGTCATAGATATATGAATACAGATTTGGAATTGGAAGAGATTATTGTACGTTTGAATGAGTTACAATGGCCTGGCTTTGTTGGCTGAGAGCTGCTCATTTGTTCCCGTTCACAGGGGAAGGGCAGTATGGGAAGGTCTATACCTGTATCAACGTGGACACCGGTGAACTGATGGCTATGAAGGAGGTGGGTGCTCCAGCCCTCTGGGGGCCTTTTTGTCTGAGGCCTCTGTGTGGTAGAGATTTGGAAACGAAACTTGTGTTTATGAGGTTAGAGCTGGCCTAAGTGCTTCCACAGTGAGTCGTCTAGGCCTGAGGTCTGCTTCTTAGCATTTACACCACTGGGACCAAGAGGGGACTTGGGGTGGGGGGGGATTTGTGGTAAGGTTCAGAAATGAACAGCTTTTTATCTGCTGGAGGTAGAAAGCAGGAGCAGGGAGCGCCTGAAGAAGGCCCCGGCGGGAGGCACGGAGGGCCGTGGGGGGTGAGGCTAGAGCCGCGGGACCGTTGGTCCCCGAGTGGCTGTGAGGGGGCAGCGGGCACATGTGGCCCCCTCCTCAACCCCTGCGGCATCTCTCCATCTCCCCTGTGTGGCACTTACCCGTGCTGCTTTATGACCTCATTCCCGCATGGCTGTAAACTTCGTGAGGGCAGAATCTTATCTCCTCTTTTGATCTTGCCCAGAACCGAAACACCTGTGATTGCTTCCTGAATGTTTCATGTTTTGGTTAATTCAGTCTGTAGTTACGAAAATGATCCCATTAGCTGTTATCTGACCACATATTCTAAAGCAGGCGTGTTTAATTCGACAAGGAGAAGAAAGTCTGGCAGTGAAGTCACAGACACACTGACCTTGGTGCCATGGGGCTGGACAGTGGGCATGTCAGCATCCGGGCCCTTGCATTCAAAGTCGGCGTCTTTCTAGCTGGTGACGTTGCCAACAGTAATCAACAGTTTTCCTTTCCCAGATTCGATTTCAACCTAATGACCACAAAACTATCAAGGAAACGGCAGACGAACTGAAAATCTTCGAAGGCATCAAGCACCCCAATCTGGTTCGGTATTTTGGTGTGGAGCTGCATAGGGTAAGCCAGCTTTGATCACACTGTTTGGTGTGAGCGGTCAGTGAGGGCACAGATGGAGTCCTGTCCTACATCACAGGTCTTCTCATTTCAGAGCACAGTAACTTTGCCTAATTATCAGGAAATCTCCATGAGTTACATCATTTCTGCCTTCTCTCTGAAACTAGAGGAGTTCTTCCTAAAATGTAAGTTGTAGACTGTAGTCATTTAACCCGACATTATAAAGCACTGAAACCCATCCTGCCAACCAGAAGATTTCTCTAATGCCCCTTACACAGCTGTGTGTCGCTTTTTTTTTCTTCCATTTTTTGCTGAACCACTGTTGAGTACATTGTTCGGTAACATTTTTTCTTTTATATGTATTTAAGGAACCATTGTGAAATGAGAGAAAATTAAGACCTCAGATTATTTTCCCCCTTGTGTTTAGAGATAAACACTTTGAGGGAAAGAGGACAACTTGGAGCATCTTGGTGGAATATGAGCTTCTGGGGAATTTGGATATTGGTGATTTTTTACGTTTTTCACAGATAAATTCATATCTGAAAAGGATGTGTTTCAGTACTTAATAATATATTTATAGGGACAGCCCTGTTGGTCCCTGTCTGAGATTATATAGCGGACTGAATTTCAGAGGATTATAGACGTTTATCACCTGTGAGTTGGAGATGTTCTTATCCCAACTAGCTGTATAATTCCAGACAGAGGAGGCAGGCAGAGACACGGCTGTAGGGGAGTTAGAAATGACCGTTTTGAGACGAATTCAGTATTCAGGATGGCAAGTGTAGCATACCATTAGAAAGAGGAGTCCTCTGGGGTGTGGCCAGCGAAGCGTTCCAGGTTCTTCACTTAGTGTCCACGTAAACACAAGGCTGCATTTGATTCCTCCCTTAGGAAGAAATGTACATCTTCATGGAGTACTGTGACGAGGGTACCTTAGAGGAAGTGTCGAGGCTGGGACTTCAGGAGCACGTCATCAGGCTGTATTCTAAGCAGATCACCGTTGCAATCAATGTCCTCCACGAGCATGGCATAGTTCACCGTGACGTTAAAGGTAATGCCCACACTCAGCTCCCCGCCGGAGCCAGCTGTGCCCAGCACACGGTAGCTGCCCCCACGTCGCTTCTTCCGGCGCCCGCACATCACGTCTCTACAAAGAAATACCTTTACTTGAAGTAGTCTTCTGTAAAGAACCCAGCATTAAGAAACTGCTGGACACATGTCTCTGTCTAGGAGTGTATAAGTCCGCTGTTCTGTTCAGCACTGCTTTTAGCCAAATCTATTACCCCCAAAATGAAACTTGCTATTTTAGAGGCTGATTTCGCCTGCCCTGTGTATTTACTAGACATTCGTGATCAGAGCATCCTTTCTTTTCCTTGTGTCAAGAACCTCGTGTAGTTATATATGAACGTCGTGAATATGTAAAGTGACGGTGAATCAGGAATGCCGGTGTAAGTTATGATGTGTAGCTGAGCTTGGGGAGGGTTTATTTACACCACCCTCCTCCAGTGTAGAGTTCTGCTAAAGATCGATTTGGTCATGCTGACTGACTAAAAGTGCTGTTCCCTTCTCATGTGTGGTGAGTGGCCATGCTTCTGTCCCAGAACTGTCCCTCTTGCATTTACCTTAACCACACCGTGCCCCTGACCTCTGTATTTGGGAGTCTCGGGGATAATTAGAGTGACAAATTAGCTTTGTCTCTAATGGCCCTAGACTGAAGGATTCCATTCTGTCCCATAGTCTGAGGCCAGCCTAAACAGGTTGACTCTAGAATGGCCGGACTTCAGACCAGGCATTCGCCTCAGAGGGGGCTGGGTTACCCATCACCTGCTTTGCTGGGTGGAAGAATTGTCCGCACTCTCTGAGGCGGCTCCTCCTGAATCCCCAGTGTACCCCAGTCTTGCTGCCCGCCCGCCCGTCCACCGCATTGCTTTGCTGTCTGGGATCATTCTGGGCATTTGCTTAAATGGCTCTGGGTCAGGCCATGGCATTGCCTGTTTCCGGTTGTTCTGACACAAATTCCACACTC
Organism: Balaenoptera borealis; assembly: GCF_965194805.1. Lineage (NCBI taxonomy): Eukaryota > Metazoa > Chordata > Mammalia > Artiodactyla > Balaenopteridae > Balaenoptera > Balaenoptera borealis. The sequence goes on along the minus strand of NC_138873.1, from coordinate 7,282,624 downwards.
ATGAAATGGTACCTTCATGTCGTTGGCCACGGCCGTAAAGAGAATCCCCGAGAGTCCTTGAGTCAAGTCCGTCCATGTGCATCCTTGGGATATTCTTTGTAGCTCATCGTGTCTGAGAGTGTGGGCCTGTGAGCTAGCTGCAGAATCATGCAGTTAGCGCCCGTGTGCTCCCGGGGGGACCACCTGCCTTGGGAGCACTCGGGCTGCGAGGACCGACAGATTGCAGCTCATCGTGTGGCTGGTTGTCTAGTGTGAGGGGCTCTGGGTCACTTTTGGAAGGAGGTGCCGTCGACACGTAGCGCTGAGCTGGGTGGCCCGGTTGGAGTGGCCGTGGCCGGTAGCCTCTGGAGGAGGCAGAGCCGCCCTGGGAGATGAGCGGTAACCCCGGGTTCCAGCTGGAGTACAGGCCGGGCCTGTGTACTGCTTGCGGAGATGAGAGACAGTCACAGAACGTTCTTTTCAGGCAGTCTGAAATCAGTCTACTGGTGGCCTCGGATACAGCTCTGCAGACCAGCAGCCTGTGTGCCAGGTCTTGTCTACACGTTGCTTTCTGTTGCAGGAGCTGCTGACCGTATACAGACTCTTAATTTTCAGGGACTGCCGCCACAAGCATTTGTGTTTTATGTGTACTTTCTCTTTAAGTATCTCCCTGGGTTTTTAATGTTAGAATTTATGCATGTATTTCAGTTCAGAATTTATTGGTCAGAGCTGTCTGCACTGATACTAAAATTTCTTTGCTGTGTGTTAACATTTGTGAATAAGGCTTAAAATCTTTCTATGATTACACTTTGCAAGTGAAGTTTCATAAGTCTTTATAACTTTTGTAAATCAAGTTCCTGATAGTTTAGGTTACCATGTAAACTTTAAAATGCCTGCGTTGTGTTTTAGAGGCTCACAACTGCTTCTTTCTTGTTAGGTGCCAACATCTTCCTTACCTCATCTGGACTAATCAAGCTGGGAGATTTTGGATGCTCAGTAAAGCTTAAAAACAATGCTCAGACCATGCCTGGTGAAGTGAATAGCACGCTGGGGACAGCAGGTGGGTCCGGCTAGATTTGTCTTTGCATTGGGGCTCACTCCAGTGTGCTGGGACCCCGGCTTTCCCTTTTCTTCCTGGTCAGCGGACGTGGAGAGCAGGTGAGGGCTTCTAACCAGGTGGGGGAGGGACCACCCCCGAAAGCGCTTGTCAGATTGGGAAATCACATTTCTCCCTTAGACTTAAAGGAGGGAAGAAGCCCTCTTTTCTTCCCAGAAAAACCTTGTCATTCACGTTGGGTTTATTAAAACTATTCTAGTCAAAACAACATGTTTAAATGGTGATTATTTGTTTTGATTGTTTAGAAACACGGCATAAAATTTTACATCCTCCTTTGCAGGTTAAATTTCATATTCTCATTGCAAATACAATTTATCTGAATATTTGCACATTCAGAATTGTCTTTCAGAAGATAATTTGGCTTCCAAAATGTCCATCCAAGAAATTGATTTGAAATATTTATTTTCAAGTTTTGATGTTTTTTAGTATGTAATTCAGAGAAAGACCCCCCCCCAACCCCCGAACAAATTAGTTGTTTCTTCTATATGGAATATTAGGCGATATTAGTGTATTGCTTGGCTCTAGTACTACATGCTGCTATATTTATAACCCATTCTTATCACCATATCTGTGACTTTTAAAGCATACATGGCTCCAGAAGTCATCACTCGCGCAAAAGGAGAAGGCCATGGGCGTGCAGCCGACATCTGGAGTCTAGGGTGTGTTGTCATAGAGATGGTGACTGGCAAGGTGAGCAGAGCCTGCACCGGGGGAGGGGGACTTGAGGAGGGCACTTTACATTAACAGAGCAGTAATTGTGGTTTTACTATCATTATGAATACTGTGGACACATTTCCTGCAAAATAGAGAACATGACCTGTCAAAAGATAAGTAAGTTAAGACAAGTGACAAACTGGGAACCAAATATTTGTAAGATACATGACTTAGAGAATTCCTCAGAGGAACAAAAAAAGCATAAAGCTCAAATTAAAACACAGAGAAGTAAGCAGCTGTGAAGAGAAACATGAAGTTGAAAACTTACGTCTGCACAAAGACTGGCACAAGAATGCCCATATCAGCTTTATTCATAATTGCCAAAACTTGGAAGCAACCAAGATATCTTTCAAATGGATAAACTGTGGTAATCTACATGATGGAATATTGTACAGCAACAAAAAGAAACTGGGCCATGAAACGACATGGAGAAACCTTAAAAGCATATTGCTAAGTGAAAGAAACCAATCTGGAGAATTCCCTGGTGGTCCAGTGGTTAGGACTTGGCACTTTCACTGCTGAGGGCGCAGGTTCAATACCTGGTCGGGGAACTAAGATCCTGCAAGACTGGAGGCATGGCCAAAAAAAGAAACAAGCCAATCTGAAAACACCACGTACTGTATGATTCCAACTATATGACATTCCAGAAGAGGCGAAACAATAAAGGCAGTAAAAGATCAGTGGTTGACAGGGGCTCTGGGAGAGGGAGGGAAGGACAAATAGGTAGAGCACAAGCATTTGCAAACTGTTGTGTATGACATAGTATCTGAAAATTGATCTTCTGATGAAGATACCAGTAATGAACAATTATACAAATATATAGAGGCACAGTGTGTATGTGGGTGTAGCCATTACTTATAAAGCAAAAAAGTTAGAAACCTCTTAAGTGTTACTAGTAGGAAATTATTATACAGCTATACCTCACAGCTGCTGAAAATAAGTGCTTAGTAACTATTAGCTAATATTATTTCTATTAGCATTAACATAGAAAGATGCCCATGATATCTGTTATTTCAGTCAAGCCATGCATCAGAGAAAGAACAAGTTCTCACACTGAAGAACATATGTCTCAACAACTAAACGATGGTACACAAATTAGAATGCCATACAAACTCAGTTCTTTCCCCCATGAATCTCATTTCCCTGTAATCATAATAAAATAATCTAAGCTTTACAAATTATCAATAATTTGATGCCGATTATTCAACAGGGTAGCATATTAAACATCCCTGTATGATAACTGTTGAATTTTGTTTGATTGACATTTTTATATTATTTTATATGTTACATTTTTTATTTACATGATGATGGCATCTAGATAATGCTGGACTAATTGGACACCTAAATGGGGTAGGCAGACTATGCTCACCACCTGGTTTTGTAAATAAAGTTTTATTGGCACATGGTCACACCCATTCATTTATTATATTATAGCCTAAGGCTGCTTTCACGCTACAGTGGGAGAATTGAATAGGTGTGACAGAGACCATATGGCGTGCAAGCCTAAAATAGTTACTGTTTGGCCCTTTAAGTAAAAGTTTGCCAGCCTCAATATGTATCAACATTGAGATGCCTAAAAAGAGATTGGGCAGTTGCATTTCTGTGTGGCCGTGTAGTAGTGAAACCTGATTTTTTTTTTCTGTTTTTAGAGACCTTGGCATGAATATGAACACAACTTTCAGATTATGTACAAAGTGGGAATGGGGCATAAGCCACCAATCCCTGAAAGATTAAGCCCAGAAGGAAAGGAATTCCTTTCTCACTGCCTAGAAAGTGAGCCCAGGATGAGGTGGACGGCCAGCCAGCTCCTCGACCATTCCTTCGTCAAGGTTTGGCAGATTGCTGTATAGTCCTCTCCTTGTTTAAATATTTGAGTTCTGTTCGCATCTGGCACTTAAGGAAATCTGGAAACTTAAGCATGAAATGTCTGTATCTGAAACGGAAAGGAGCTAAATGCATTATGCTGGGGGATTCTGTACGTTTTTTCTGTTGGAAAATGTTCGTCGAGGTTCTCCTCCTTGATCCATGTGGATGGTTTGAGGTGTACTTGGGACTGTTAGATGGAATTTTAAATGGGACTGGATGAAAGACACAATTTTCCCTCTTTTAGAGTACGCAGTCTCCTTGAGTACAGGTTAGTAACAACTAATCTCTGCTGGGAGAGTAGAGACAGGGGAGTAATGACTAAGTATTATGTTAAGAGCTGTGATAATGGTATATATGCCATGTTGTAGGGTCACTGAAAAGAGGAATTTAATCCAGTCGGGTAATCCCAGCTATTACTGTTTTTTTTCTTTCTTTTTTTTTTTTTTTTTTTTTTACTCTTTTTATTTATTTTATTTATTTTTGACTGTGTTGGTTCTTCGTTGTGGTGAGCAGGGGCTACTCTTTGTTGAGGTGCGCGGGCTTCTCATCGCGGTGGCTTCTCTTGTTGCGGAGCATGGGCTCTAGGCGCGTGGGCTTCAGTAGTTGTGGCGCACAGGCTTAGTTGCCCCTGGACATGTGGGATCTTCTCGGACCAGGGCTCGAACCCGGGTCCCCTGCATTGGCAGGCGGATTCTTCCCTGGTGGCGCAGTGGTTAAGAAAGTCCCTATTACTTTCTTTAGAGTGAGATGCCTGAGCTGTTTGGGAGGGTTTAGCCAGGTCGGGAAACGCAGGGAGAAGTATGGCGGACAGAATGGAAGAGACATGGAAAGGCTCACTGCTAAGGGGGTAAAGCAGCCAAAGAACTGTGTATAGGTACATACTGATGGAGCACAGGATGTGGAAAGTGGCAAAACATAAGGCTGGGAAAGTAAGCAGGGACCACATGAAGGGATTTCAGTTTTATAGTAAGCATGACATGATTAAATTGTGTTTCAGAACAGTCACTCTGGAGGTGAGAGACTAGTTGGGAAGCTGCTGACACAGCTGCTGGGTTGGGAGTGGGAGGTCAGGGGTGAGTTACCAGCCGTATACAGGAGTTAGAATGGCCGTGAGTGAGTAACTGATGGGATGTGAAAGGTGCGTGACGGGGAGGAGTCCAGGACGGCTCGCAGGCTCCGGCTTGTGTCACCAGGTTATCGACATTCCATTCGCCAAGATAGGTAAAGAGGGCAGCTGGTGGAGGGTTGGGTCAGGAGATGATGGTCTCTTTGGTAGATTGAGTTCGAGGTGTATTTGGAATATCTGCTGGGGGATTTTAGACAGGCATTTGGATATTTTGGACTGGCACTCGAGAGAACTGTGATAGGATACGGATTTGAGAGAGAGAAATATTGCTGGGAGAGCATTTAGAGGAGACATGGAATGAGAGTGGAAACCTGGAGAAAACGTTTACAGGGTCCTGCAGAGGAGCTCCTGATACAGGAAAGGAAGATGCAAGAGAGGGGTCACATTATTCCTGGGTGAGTGAAATTAAGTAATCAATAGCTGGATTTGCTGCATAGATATTAGGGATTTGTAATTAAATAAAAACGTATTTATTCTTTATAAAGTATATAAGCAATTTTTATTGACTTGATATTGTACAAATACGTTCTTAAAAATGCTTTCAATAGTCAATTCGTAGAGCAGTAACTTAGCACTGACATTTCATTGCATTGATTACGCCTTTGCTCTGTGCCAGGCACGGTGCTGGGAGCTTCAAGATGCACTGATTATGACTTACCTATGAACCTTACATGTGGCATGAATAGGGTTCAGCTCTCTCCTGCCTTCCTCACAGGTTTGCACAGATGAAGAATGAAGCTGATCAGTCTGTGGCCTAGTAGTGTGTGTACTCGGAAAATTCTCGTAATCACTACTGTATGTAATATTTACATAAAGACTGTGCTGAGAAGCAGTATAAGCCTTTTTAACCTTCCAAGACTGAAGACTGCACAGGTGACAAGCGTCACTTCTCCTGCTGCTCCTGTTTGTTCGATGTGGCACGGGGCCCTCCTGAGTGATGGTGTCCACGAGGTAAAGAAGCTGCATGTTAAGTGCCATTACTACTGTACACGGACCATCGCCTCCGTCACCTCTGTTTCTCGGGTGACTGAGAACCGTGACATCAGTGTAGTATTTTTGACCTTTCTAGGTTCAAAAGCAGTTGTAGTGTTATCAGGCGTCCTGGGCCTTGTTAATTTCTTGTTTGTCGAGTGCACTGACTGTGAAACCTTACCTTTTGTTGTTGTTGGCAAGCCGCAGGTTTGTTATGCAAAAGGCTGATTAATGAAATTTAAGAAAAAGGTTCTTTTTTCAATAAATGGTTTATTTTAGGAAAGCTCAGTTATATTGTCTTTTAATGGTTATCAGCTTCAGAGCCAACACATTATCTGATACAGAGGTCTGTCCTTGTCACTCATGTGTTCCTCAACAGAAGGGGTACAATCAAGTGTGCTGAAGGTGGGCGCTGGGTTAGGAGTTCCTTCAGGGTCTAGAATCTCCTCACTGCAAAGGGAAAGACATAAATGAAACAACACTAAGGATGTAAGAGGCCCTTTTAAATCTTTGTATATTAACTGCAAGTTTATAACAGATAAAAGTTGAAGCCTTGTTATCACATGTTGGGGGCTCAGTTTATTTTCATATTAAGATGTATAGGAACTGGGTCAATGTAAATACTGCTGAATAATCTCTTGACAAGAAAGCATCTTTTTCAGAATGTAAATATTTCAGCAGTTAGTTTTCTAAAATAGCCCAAATTATATGTCATTGATGGTGTTCTTTTATTTCTTTCTGCTATTAAATTTTTTTTAAAGATTGACCTTAAAGCTTCCTGAAATCTTTTTAGAAGATATCTGACTCATTCCTTACACGTAGCAGCTGACTCTGGACAAGTCATTGCTCAAGCAGGTTCTGTATTCACCTTCCCTCCAGGGTAGTAGATCCCCTTGCATAGAAATTAATGTCCTTGAGAAAGCTGGCATCACGGAAGGATTTGTACAGACACTTAGAATTTTTTTTTTCAGTTTTTTAAAATAGCTTTTTGAGGTATAATTTACCAATATGTAATATTTAAAGTATACAGTTCAATGATTTTTAGGATAGTTATATAGTGTACAGCCATCATCATAATCCACCTTAGAACAATTCCATTACCCCAAAAAGGAAGCTCATGTCCATTTGCAGTCACTCCTCACCCCTACCCCCAGCCTTAGGCAGCCACTAAGCCACTTACTGTCTCTATAGATTTGCCTGTTCTGGACATTTAATATAATGGTCTTTTGTGTCTGGCTTCTTTCACTTAGTATGATAATTCTAAGGTTTATGCTTGTTACAGCATTGTGTTAATTCTTCATTCCTTTTTATTGCTGAATATTATTCCACTGTATGAATATGCCACACGATTTAGTTATTCATTTACTACTTCCACTTTTTGGTTATTATGAATGATGCTGCTCTGAACACTTGCATACAAGTCTTTGTGTGGACCTATATTTTCCTTTCTCTTGAGAGTGGAACTGCTGGCTCATATGGTAAATCCATGTTCAATTTTTTAACAAACTGTCAAACTGCTTCCAAAGTGGCTGCGTTGTCTTAATTCCCAACCAGCAACGCAAGAGAGTTCTAGCTTCTCCATACCTTTGCCAACACTTGATATTGTCTTTCTTTTTGTAATAGCCATTCTAGTAGATGTCAAGTGTTATCTCATTGTGGTTTTGATCTGCATTTCTCTGACCATGGTGAGCATTTCTTGTGCTTGTTAGCCATTCATATATCTTCTTTGGTGAAGTGTCTATATGAATCTTTTGCCCATTTTTATATTGGGTTATTTGTCTTCTTATTGAGTTGTGAGAGATTTTTATATATTCTGGATACAAGTCCTTTACCAGATATTTGATTTGCAAACGTTTTATTTCCCCCCAGTCTGTGGCTTGTCTTTTCACATTTTTAATGGTTTCTTCTGAAGTACAGAAGTTTTAAATTTTGAAGTCTGGTTTATCAACTTGTTCTTTATTGCATGTGCTCTTGATACCCTATCTAAGAAATCATGACTTGACTCAAGATCATGAAGATTTACACCTATATTTTCTTCTAAGAGTTTTATAGTTTTAGCTCTCATATTTAGGTCTATCATCTATTTTTAGTTAATGTTTGTGTATCACATCAGATAAGGGTCCATGTTCATACTTTTGCATGTTGATATTTATTAGACCCAGCATTCATTTGTTGAAAAGACTGTTCTTTCTCCATTGAATTGTTTTGGCATCCTTGTTGAAATCAGTTGACTGTAAATCTAGGGCTTTATTTCTGGACTCTCACTTCTGTTCCATTGATCTATATGGCTGTCTTATGTAGAACCACACTGCCTTGACTAACGTAGCTTTATAGGAAGTTTTGAAGTTGGGAAGTGTGAGTTCTTCAACTTGGTTCTGCTTTTTCAAGACTGTTTTGGCTATTCTGGGTCATTTGTATTTCCCTATGTACTTTAGGATCAGCTTGTCAATTTCTGTTCTCCTCCCAACCCCCACCAAAAAAAAAAAATCAGCTGGGATTTTGATAGATTGCACTGAAAATACAGAACCATGTGGGGAGTATTGTTATCTTAACAATATTACGTTTCCCAATTCATGAACAGGATAGCTCTCCATTTATCTGGATCTTTAATTTCTCTCAGCAGCGCTTTGTAATTCAGTGTACAACTCTTGAACTTTTTAAGTCTGTTTCTAAGTATTTTACTCTTTTCATGCTATTGTGAATGAAAGTATTTTCTGAATTTCTTTTCAGATTGTTCATTGCTAGTATATCAGTACAGTTGATTTTTGTATATTGGTCTTTTATCCCATGGCCTTGCTGAACTTGCTTAATTGCTCTAGTAGTTGTTTTGTAGACTCCATAGAATTCTCTACATATAAAATCATGTCATCCAAGAATAAAGACAGTGTTTCTTCTTCCTTTACAATCTGGATGCCTTATATATTTTTTCTTGACTAACTGCACTGGCTAGATCCTCTGTCCAGTGCAATGTTGAATAGCACTGGTGAGAATAACATTCTTGTCATGATTTTGACCTTAGGTGGCAACATTTATTCTTTTAATTTATGGTGTTAGTTGTGGGGTTTTGGTAAATGCCCTTTATCAGGTTGAAGATGTTTCCTTCTTTTCCTGGTTTACTGAGAGTTTTTATCATGACTAGATGTTTGATTTTGTCAAATGTTCTTTCTGCATCTATTGAGATGATCAGATGATTTTTGTGCTTTATTAATATGGTATACTACATCAGTTGATTTTTGGATATTAAACCAACCTTGCATTCCTGGGATACATCCTAGTTGATCATTCTTTATAATCCCGTCTGTGTATTGCTATTGCAATTTGTAATGTTTTGTTGAGGACTTTTGCCTCTGTATTACATGAGGGATATTGCTGTGTAGTTTTCTTTTCTTGTGATTGTCTGGCTTTGGTATCAGGATAATGCTGGCCTCATACAATGAGTCGGGAAGTTTTCCTCCTCTTAGAGATTGTGAAGAACTGGTATTATTTACCATACTTCTTTAAATGGTAGAATTCACTAGTGAAACCAACTGTGCCTGGGTTTCTCTTTGTGGGAATTAATTAATAATTCAGTAATACTTTTAAGTTCTGTAAGGTTGGTAGTGATGTCTACTTTTTTATTCCTGAGTTTAGTATTTATGTTTTCTTACTCAGATCTTTTCAAAGAATCAATTCTTGTTTCATTAATATTCTTTATTGTTTTTCTGGGTTCCATTTCATTTTTTTCCCTCACACTAATCTTTATTATTTCCTTCTTTCTGCATGCTTTGGGTTTAATTTGCCTTTTGTTTCGTTTTGTTTCGTTTCTTAAGATAGAAGATGGTGAAGGTAAAAATTATTGTAAAAATAATCCACAAGACCATTTCCTTTTATATATATTGTTTACAAATAGAGCATATATCTTGAACATATTGTAAGGATAGTTTCTCAGTAAGTTAAAAAAATGTAATGTAAAAGCAGGGGGTAGATTTTCTTTTTTATTCTAAAATAGCAGCCTCAACTACTGACATTATATTCTCTAGAGTGAGGTCAGCAAACCTTTTCTGTAAAGGGCCAGAGACTGAATATTCTTGGCTTTGCAGGCTATAGGATCTTGGTTGCAACTCCTCAACCCTGCTGATGTAGCATAAAAGCAGCCATAGCAACACGTACATGACTAGATGTGGCTGTGTTCCAATAAAACTTTATTTACAAAACAAGCAGCACGTGGGTCTTAGTTTGCTTCATGCTGCTCTAGATCACTAAGCAAAATTAAGAAACATCATTTTCCTAGGCCAGTAGAACTTATACTAAAGAGTATTAGCTTTCAAAGGCCATGTGTAATGCTACCTTATTCATATGTCTATATATACTGCCATGAAAAGGTGAATTATTCACTCATCAGGTCAAAACTGAGGTCGGGTGGCTGTGAGCTAACAAGGCTGGCTCCTGTGCGCTTATACAAAGGTGCTGAAGGCAGCTCCAAGAGGAGTCTGAGCTGGCTGCTCAACAGTGCACGTCTGCTTACACAAGGGCAGCTCTGTCCCTTGAAGCATGCCTTTTTATCCCCTAGTAAGTGGAGGATCGCGTATTTTTCTAAAATCAGTGAGCTTGTTCCTCCCAGCGTGTTGAAGCTTATTAGTTGCAATGTCTAAAGTCACTGCCTTGCAAATCACTCATTTCATGGCGTGATAGAAACTTCTGTGCTACTTGGAATGTTTCACCCTCCCTGTAGCCCAACAGCCTCTTAAATTCCCAGCCTCATCCTGATTTAACATCAAAAGGGTCACCAGTCTTCTACTCTGGGATGGGTCCTCTAGTCACATGCTCCAGCAGCCTGCCATTTCATCACATCACTTTTTTTCTTCTTGAGTCAACTATTATAAATTCTAGAGGCACGGCTCTTTTCATATATTAGGTGATTTTTTTCTTATCCATTTAAATCATTCCTGTTTGAGAGTGACTTCTTCCTAACACATGTGCAGCTTCAGTGGTTTCCTACCCACCTTCCAAAGGAAATTATTATCATTCATCAACCCTAACTTTTTGTTCGTACTGCTTTACCTCCTTAAAATTCAAAAGAACATAGATGCCAGAAATTTCAAAACTCTTTAGTCACTCCAACATGTGAAACAAGACTGTATAAAAAATATATTAAAGGTAAAAATTGTATGAGTCTCGCTCAGTGAAAAGCTTCACCAGTACAGCCCCAGGAGATACTTTCTAGATACTGAGAAGATCTAAGTAAGGGCTTACTGTTGTTTTTTTAATCAATTCATAACCTTAATATTCAAATAGGACAAGGGTGCAGGGGCTGAGGAATGCCTGCTTTGGAAATGCTTATCCTTCACTGGAGAAACGCTTTGCTTTTTTCACAGGTAACTGAAGTTCAGAGTGTTGACCAATTTTACTTTGGCCTAATTGTGCTTGAGAAAGATTTTTATTTTTACTTTAGGAAAGGGAGTCAAAAGAAGACAATTGAAATTCAGTTATTAAAGCCTCTAAATCAGTGTCCCTTCATGACTGCTCCCTGTGACCCTGTGTGAGGGGCCCAGGAGCCCACCCTGCCCCCGCGGAGGTCACACTCTGAGGAGACATACACTAGCTATTGAGGTGAGGTTCTGATATTCTGCTCTTTCTGACCAAAATAATGGTAATTTCCAACAGCTGAATGTCATAAACAGATACAGTTGGTGGCAAATGCTGTGAATGGTCTCAGATGTCACAGATCAAGAGAACCAGGAGTACGTGCTTAGTTGCCTCCTGTCAGGTGTCTGCCCGGTGCTTTGGATGCCAGTGTAGCAGCACAGGAAGCCTCGGGGCATCCGAAGTGCTTGGTTTTCATTTAAGTTTATTGGAAGCTCTGGAAATACTCAAAACCCAGGCCAGGGATGCAGGAGCGTGAGATGCAGCCTCCGAGAGCTCAGGGCACCCGCTCGTTCGTAGTTGCCGGGTCCGGCGCTGCGGCTCGGGTGACCCGGTGAGAGCCGAGCCCCTCAGCCTTCTGTAGGGGGTCGGGGTCGTTTCGGAGGGCAGAGGGACTGGCCCTGGGAAGACTGCTTGCTTGTTTGTTTGGAGAAAGACCGGCTGCCCGATCTGCAGCTCCTGGCAGCTCAGCCCCATCCCACCCACCGTAGAAGGAAGGCAGGGCCGGCGCGTCAGTGAACACATGCGTTGCAGCTTCTTTATCTTGTGCTCTGTAAACAGCGCGCTGGAATTGCACGGTTAAGGCGTTGGAAACACAGTTGCTGAAGGAGGTGACACTGAACAGGACAACCTGAGTGACGTGTCCCGGAGTAGACAGGAGGGTCACGCTGGTGGGTGCCCTTCCGAGCAGCTCTGGGGCAGCAGGGGCGGTACACGGCCAGCTGCAGGCACAGGCAGGCGCAGTCGTGGCCCGTGCTGCTTCCGTGGCAGGAAAGAGCGGCATTGGCAGCCCTCCTGTGTCGCCCAGCAGACGGGCGGTCGCCAGAGGGTTTGTTCTTCCCGCTCTAACCCGGCAACCCTGAGCAAAGCCTGACTAGCTAGCGCTTTAGACAGTGCTGGATGAAACCTCTTGTTTTGAACAGGCCCCTCCACGGATGCCTTCTCGCTTCTGTCCATGTTTACGAGTAAGTTCTTAAAGCCTCTGAAAGCCTAATCTGTTTGGCTTGGGGACCAGCCAGGGCACTGTTCCACTTCCCCAGGAGAGAAAGCGGAAACCAGTGGGGTCGGTCTGTGTCTGTCACATCAGCTATTTCTACGTTTTGGCTGCACAGTTACTGGATATTACATCTAAATCTCTGTCTTTCAGACCCACTTAGCATATGTTAGAAAAACACGTTCATCAGTAGCTACTTTTTTTTTTTTTTTTAACAAGGGTTTCTTTAGAGAATACAGCACTCAGGAGATATTCCAGTACGACTGTGTGATCCTAGGGAAAAGGCAAACTGTGGTCTCTCTACAAAATGTAAACAAGGTGGCCGACTAGCTCAGAACGTGCATCCGCTTTTCCTGCATGTCAGTCACAGAATCAGTCCACCTTCCTTAAACTCATCTCAAATGGTTGGTGTTTTTTAAATAAAGAAAGTCCCTTTATGGGCTTGGTTCCTAGAAGAAGTGCATTAAACAACTCCCTGCCTCAAAGCTGCAGGTCTCGGACATGGCCCTTAACACCTGGGAGGACCCTGCACTGATCTCCAGTCTGCAGGAAACTTTGCATTTTTCTCTTCCACATTGGGTTTCAGAGCAGCCTCTGAGCAGGGCTGACCTAAGCCGCCATGGGATGGAGATGTCAGACAAGACAGGATGTGACGCTCGTACTTCATCCCGCACTGCTCGGGGACGGAGAGCTGGCTTCACATCCACAGGTTTTTAATTCTTAGAAAAGTAAACGCCCTGGGAACCAGCACCGTTCTCTGCTGAAGAGATTGTGGCATCGGCAAGACCTGGACAGGGTGAAGGGATTCGGGGAGGGGTGTTTGTCTCTGCCGTTACGGTAACGGGCAAGAGGAACACCGTGTCCCTGTACCGCCAAACAAAATGTTTTTTCATGGAGGAGCCGAACAACTGAAACGCCGTTAGGATCTCTCCCCGGCAGCCCACGCTCTCTGGTTTCCTAAGGAGAATGTTTTGCCCACCTTCCTCCGACCTGGACCCTTAGGTCTGCACTGGTGAGCAGCTTTGTTTGTTTGCTTGTTATGTTTTGTGTTTGGTCCCAGAGCCAATTCCGGTTAAATGTCTATGGGTCCCTTTTATGTTCCAGGCAGAAGGAGTGGTATGTGTTATTAGAACTTAGATTACTGCTGTTGAATGGGAAGACGACACTGAGAAAAAGGACACATTTTTGGACACTCCAAGGTAATTTCTGAGCATTTTTGAGAAGTAGCAGCGTGGAGGCAACTTTCTAAGCTTTCCCCCTTATTTATTTAATGCTTTAGGAGTCTTAAAATGTGATCACATATACTGCTTCATTTCACCCTGGAGACAACTCAAGAGGTAGGTGTTATCATCCCCATTTTACAGTTGGGAAAACAGAGGTAAAATGGCTCGCACAAGGTCTTACAGGGACTTAGCTGCAGGGTTCCATAAGGGTGAACCTTGTAGCTCGGAGCACGGCCAGTGCTTCTGACTGCTCTACTCTGTCTTCTCCCACGGAGCTAGGAGACCCCAGGGTAGAACGGCCCAGGTGTGAGCCGACACGCGGGAACACGGGTGCACACCTGAGGCGCTTATCCCCGGGCTGCTGCCCACAGACCTCTGCTCTTGAGGGGAGGCGGCGTTTGGAACTGGCACGTGGCCTTATGCACGTGGCCTTAGGCAGGGCCGGAAAGGCCCCACCCTGCCCTCGGGGACTCCAGTAAGAGTCCACTCACCCCAGCCTCACCGACACTCTCTTCCCACAACTACGCCAGGATGTTCCCCTTTTCACTTCTGCTGATTTGTATCATTGGTCCCGTAAGCAGAGAGCTTCTCTTAAACCCTCTCGTAACTGCACTTGTGCTTAGTAAGCACTCAGTGACTAAAAGCAAATGTGGGACATGATTCGGACTAGAATAAGCCTTTAAATAGTATCTGGCCAACTTTTATATGGGACCGTTCATCCCTTCTTACATAATCGCAGCAAAATAGGAGGTAAGTACCGGGTGGCATGGGGCAGTCCAGGGAGAAAGGCTTCTCCAGCTCAGCGCACGTACCCATCAGGCCCACCCAGTGCTGCGGCGTCTTGGCCTGAGATCCCATGGTGTCTGGTATCTAATTGTTCTCCTCCGGAAATATTACTGCTTTTCTTTGTTCTGGTTTTGCATCTGGCGTCTGTTGACTGGCAGCAGTTTGCCGAAATCCTGCACGTGGACCATTACTCCAAAGACGGTCCTAGGTGCCAAGGAGCAGAGAGCTCTTCCGCGTCGTGGCAGTCTGGGCTTCCAGAAGGAAAGCAAAAGCCCAGGGGGACCACGTACCACAATGTGTGCTCAGCCTGACCCTGCTCAGAGGAGCTCCTGGGCTTCGGCGTGGTCCTCTGTTAAAGTGAGCCTGCATTTGTTTGGGGACCAATTTCTGCTTGCTACCGAGATGAGGAGAGGTTGTAAAGTCATGTCTCAAATCGCTGCAGAACGCCCAGGCTTTATTTTAATGTTCAGCGTCAAGATGCGGGTCTTCAGGAAGTTGGGCACATCTTCAAGACTTAGGCCAGAGACTCCACTGCAGGGAGACTGGGGAACCAGAGCCGCCTCCCAGGGGCCCCGTCACCGTGTCCCGCGGACACGGCTCAGCTAGCCTCCTGGCCTGCCGTCTCCACGCAGACACTCGCAGGCTCCTGCGTTTGCAAACCCACCTCCTCTAGCCACCCCGGCCCACGGGCCCTCTTCCCCCCAGACCCCTCCTTGTGAGCACCCTCCAGAGCACCGTGGTCCAGAGTCCAAAACGCAAGGCAGGGACTGAATGGAAGGAGGGCGCAGGCTGTGTGAGAACACACCACAGAGGAGCCAAACACTTTAATTTTTTTTTTTTTGGAGGCATAATTTAGTCATCTTACCTAAAGTGACTTTCACTCTGTGGCAATCCAGGGTTACAGAAAACTCAGCACCAAAGGATGGAAGGGAACTCCCCCAGTGTTCCCCACTTCTGCCCTCCCCCTGCACCTCAAGTACCCTCTGAATGATCACACTCACCCGCACCTCATTCTCACTCACACGTGTTCTTTCTCATCGCACATACGCACGCTCACACAGACTCACACGGAAAGAAGGAGAACCGAAGCCCACTAAAGCACGGGGGGAAAGGATTTAAGCACATCTTCCTCCCCATCTGGCGCTGAGGCCATGCAGGGGCTCACCCAGCTGCACCACTGGGTCCCTCCGAGGACGATGGCGGCGTCCACCAGTCCTGCAAGGCCCCCTCTGGATGGCGGTGCGTCCTGGCTCAGCTGCTGTGTTTCAGTTTGCTGTCCATGTTGCCGTAGGCGGAGCCCTTGTCAATTTCTGTGACGCCAATCATCCATCGGACCCCCACGGAAGCTGCAGAAACAGGAAGGGCAGGTTAGGAGACGCCCGCAGGGATGCCGCTGTGACTTGCCCGACGGGAACCAAAGAAGGGAGCTTTGTAAACCTCAAGCATCAGCTGAGAGCTGGCTGACTTGGGTGCACTTCACAGTCCCTGCCTCAGTTAGCCTTGAGCATGGGCGCCGGGGTCTAACTGGACTAGGAGACATTAAAACAGAGCAAGGCTGTTCTGGTGGCAAGTTTTAATCCTTCGGCCCTGGAGGTGAACAGAGCGTGGTGAGCCGTACCCCGCTGCACCCGGGGGCTTGCACAATTCCTCTTCTCCCTGTGCCCATCCCTAAGGCAAAGAGGATTCTTTGGTGAACTCAGTGCAGTAACTTACAAGCACCCTTCCGCAAGGCTTAATGAAGGACATACCAGGCCCTGGACAGTGCAGCAGCTCAAATTCCCGTTTAGCGCCCAGCATGTCCCAACATTGCTTTTGGTGCAAGTTTCAGAGCAGCAGACAAGCAAAGTCCCTGCCTGCCTTTTCTCCGACAGCGGGATTTGGCCCGAACAGAGAAAGTGTAGGACGCACACCAGAGCCCGGTTTAACCACTAGGAGGCTGGAAAACACAGTCTAGAGCACAGAAGCTGCAGTTTAAGCACTCTCTCTGGAGACGACAGACACGGTGAGCTCCTCGGGCGCAGGGACCACATCTATCTCAATCACCTTGGTGTGCCCAGCACCGAACACGGGGCCTGGCAACAGTCTGTTTACAGTATGCATGTAAAAGTGAATAGATGGGGAGAGGCTGAAACCTTCAAGTCGTGATGCTCATGTTTACAGAGCGTTAGTATCGTGTCTGTGAACTGTCAAGACCAGGGAGCTGACTGGGATGGAGAGTCCGCCCTGCGTATGAGGCTCGTGGAGCCCATGGGTCAGCTACAGTGGGCTGCCTTCAGCCTGGGGCCAACTCCAAACAGGCTGGGACATGAGCCCCTGCCCCAGCATTAGAACTTCTGTGCAGTGGAGTTGATGACATTGTGGAGAGTGAACCTCGGACTCCAGTGCAGAAAGGCTTCGTGAGAGGACCAAGACACAGAGTAATTCCGGGCAAAGCGTAGCAAGGCTCGGGCTCACGGGTGATGAGGTCTTGGGGAGACAGCAGTCAGTTCCTCCAAAGCTGGAGACGCCCCGTGTCTCCCAGGGAGAGTGCTGGGCCTCTGCTCACCCCACACCCGGGCAGCCCTCCCCAGCCGTCATCTGCAAGGAGCCCCAGCTTCCTGCAGAGGGCGTGGTCTGCGCCTTCGCCTTCCTGCTAGTGCAGGCAGAAAGGCTGGGTCCAACCTCCATCCCCATCCCACTGGGGGCCTGGCCACCACAGCTCCCCCGGACACCCGGCCAGCCAAGCTGCACACTGGCCGTGTACAGTGCTAACTGGCTGCCCCACTTCAAGAACAAGTGGCAGTGCCCAGGGAAGCTTGAGGCTGTGGAGGAACGTCAGTCGTTTGAAACCACATACGGGTCAAATAAAGCCCCTAGGGACGAGTGAAAAGACTGAGCTACCCAACATCTCCACTCAGTGCAGGTGGCAACCGAGGAGACGCACCCACACTTACTTCCCCAAAAAGGCCTGCACCCACTTTGAATAGCAAAGAGCCTTTGTCAGTTCCTGCTAGGACCCAGGAAATAGTTTTCTTGCTGATGAGCAGAGCCCGGGGAGGACGGAGCTCGCCCCTGGTCCCTGGTCCCTGGTCCCTGGTCCCTGGCGGGGCTTGCAGGCGCAACGGGCGCATGCGCACGGGGAGGGGGCGCCCGGGCGGAAGCCCTCCAGGCTGGGGTTTCTGGGCCCGGCTCGAGCTTCTGCCTGTCGACCTGCGGGATCTGCAGCCGGGCCTTGTCCTCACAGGCAGCGCGGTGCCCTCCTCCTCCCTGGCCCTCCCGCAGATGCGCCCCGCTGGCCCCGAACTCACCCACGAAGAAGACGAGGACGAAGCTGGCCAGCGTCAGGGAGGAGCCGCTGCTGACCATGTTGACGAGGAAGCGGAAGAACGGGTAGAGCAGCAGCGAGGCCCAGAACAGCCAGTTGATGAGCGTCCAGGGCCGCCGCGGGGGCACCATGGGCGTCCCGGGGAAGGTGCCCGTGCGGGAGTACTCCTCCTGGAGGGCGTCCTGCGGGCAGAGGGCCGCCTGACCTCCCGCCCCCGGGCCCCCCACCCCTTCCCCGGCGCCTCGGCCCTCCCCGCGATGAGGTCGGGCGGCCCGCTGGGCCGGAACCTCCTGAACCCGGTAAACGGCCAAGGGGGGGGCGTCTCCCAGCTCGACTCAAATACACTAACATCCTCCCAGGGCCGACAGTGCGCTCGCCGAGCAAAGAGCATCTGCGGCCCTGCTTGGCTGGCTCACCCCGTCGTGGCCCAGTTCTCCAGGGAGCTGAGTTTTCCGGAAAACAAGCGTCCACACACCCAAACTTTATACCTTAAGTGATTAATTTTCCCTTTAACAACTTGACCTAGAGATGTCTAAAGTACTTGTCTTACTTGTCTTCTTTCCCAAGCAGGATGTACTAAATGATACGATTTTCTGACCACTCAAGGTCATGATTAAAATGAGTCCTCAAACGGCCGCTTTGGAAGGAGAGCCCCTGGCCCTTCCTGGGCACTTCAGGGGCTCTGCCCTGCGGCCCCTTCCCGGCTGCCCCTCCAGCCTGGCGGGTCTCAGGGAAATCACACGATCAAGCAATTGTAGGACAAGGTACCATGTGCGGGGTGCTCCCAGCCTCAAGAGGTGAGGGAGACACAGCCAGTCGGCCAAAGGGAGGACTTCCCAGGAAGTGACAGGGACGTGTGGATGCCCAGAGAGATGGCACCTAACCTGCCAAGGCCTCCCATTCAGCCTCCTGGCCAGAACTCAGGTGATTTTTCTCATCCCAGGCCTGATAACTAGGTAACTGGGGTGCGGTGGACTGGATATTTGCACCTGCCTCCCTGAATTCCTACACTGAAATCTTAACCCCCAAAGATGGTGGTATTAGGAGGAGGTGCCTTTGGGGGGGTAATTAGGTCATGATGGTGGAGCCCCCACGAATGGGATTAGTGCCCTTATAAAAGGGACCCCAGAGAGCTCTCTCAGCCCTCCCACCATGAGGACAGAGCAACATGGCAGGCTGGGACCAGAATCTGACTGACCATGCTGGCACCCTCGTCTCTGATTCCTGATCATCCAGCCTCCAGAAATGTCAGAAGTAAGTTTCTGTGGTTTATAAGCCACTATGCCTGTGGGTGGCACTTTGTTACAGAAGCCTGATTGGACTAAAACAGGAGGCGATACTTTTGTGCCTTAAAAAAAAACACCAGCTTCATTGGGGTGTCATTTACATACCATAAAATTCACCCATTTAAAAAATGGGCAAGTTTCCTTGAATTCTTTTCCTTAATAAATAGCCTTGATAGTGCTTTTCTATGGTAATGTTACAATGGGGAACTGAGGATGCTTTTTCTGTCTCGTTTCCAGTGAGAGATTTGCTAAGCCAAGATTTTTTATCTGTAACCTCTAACAAGAGGAAAAAGTACTCCCTTTTCTAGGAGTCAGCAGGATTCTGAACTTTGTATTCCCTCCAGAGTTTTCTTTTTCTCTGGTTTGATTAGAAAACTAAACCCCACCCAAGACCCCCCCACTGCTCCCCAGTGACGTGGTGGCCACTGTGACTCTTGGCAGCCTCGCGGGCTCCATCCCTGTGACTTTGTGACTTTGCCGGGTGGGACACAGGCGCCTGGCTCAGGGCCAGACGTCAGCTCCAGCAGCAGAATGTGTATGGCCTCTCTGGGCTGTGTTATTTCTTTTGTAATAAAGTCTGCCTGGCAGGGAGGGGACTTTGTTAATGATGCCTCCATTTTTTGGTCTCCACGTGTTATCATCCTGTGGCATGTTATACATTGGAACTAGGAACTGTATTTCCTAGAAAGAAACATCACCCCAAAAGTCTACAGGAGGAGAACCTGTTGACAGAGGACAAGTTCCACACTGTGTGCCGCTGCCACCAATGCACTGGGCAGGAGGGCACGGAGGCCGGGCGACCCACATGCAGCTAGATCGACCGGGCTTTCCCAGCGTTCAGCTCAGCACAATAAAATTTCTCTTATGACCCTGGGTAGAAAGGGAAGAAAAGGAGAGGAAAAAGAAAGGGGGGACAGGGACTTCCCTGGTGGCACAGTGCTTAAGAAGCCACCTGCCAATTCAGGGGACACGGGTTCGAGCCCTGGTCCCGGAAGATCCCACACGCCACAGAGCAACTAAGCCCGTGTGCCACAACTACTGAGTCTGCGCTCTAGAGCCCGCGAGCGACAACTACTAAGCCCACGTGCCGCAACTACTGAAGCCCGCGCCCCTAGAGCCCGTGCTCCGCAACAAGAGAAGCCACCGCAATGAGAAGCCCACGCACCGCAATGAAGAGTAGCCCCCGCTCGCCGCAACTAGAGAAAGCCCGCGCACAGCAACGAAGACCCAATGCAGCCAAAATATAAATAAATAAATAATAAGATTAAAAAAAAAAAAAAAGACGGGGGACAGAGAGAAAGGGCTGGCGCCTCTTTGTGTCAACAAATCCAGGCAGGGGGAGCCTTCTGGGAACAGCCCTTCCAGGCATCAGCCAGGGCTCAGGCCTGGGAGTGTGTTGTTTGAAGAGGACCGTGCCTTGGGGCCAAGCCCACCACTCTTCCAAGGAGTGTAAGTGTTACACTTTTCCCTCAGTGTAAGCGGAAATCCCACCACCAGCTTGAAAACCTAATTCCGATTCCTGAAGGAGTCAAACGCGGCCCAGGTGCACCCCTGTGGGCCTCCGTCCTGCTTACGCTGGTGATGTTTTAGAGACCAGACAGGCAACCACACTGTGGAACCAGAGCCATCATTGCCAAAGAGAGCACCCACACCCCGCAAGAATATTTTGCCTTCAGACCAGCGGCGGGAAAATGGACAAAGGGCTCTTGGGGCCATAACTTCCTCTTTTGTCCACTACACCCATGAAATAGTCTTCCATTCTTTCTGTGAAGGCCCCTTTAAAAACATTTTGTGACGTTTTTTCCCCCTGTCGCCAAGTAGCGTGTCGGCTCTGGGGTCATTAACATCCAGGGCGTGAGGTCTCGCCCAGTGGCAAAGGCTCACGCTCCACCATCAACTCCCGGAGGTCCCAAAGCACCACAGCTGCCGCTTGAAAAGGACCCCTAGCTGGTGCAGAGCCCACCCCGCAGCACCGACCTTCTCCTGGTAGAGCTTGTGCAGCCAGGCCGCGCACCTGTCCTCGTCTTCTGGGACTTCTCCTAAAGGGATCCGCCTGCCAAGCAGAGAGCAGCTAGCAAGGAGGAGGCCCATGCCGGGTGCCCCGAACACAGGTTCAAACTAACAATGCTTGCCATCCTTCGGCTTCTATTTAGGTAGTAGCCTAGGTAATGTGGAAGTGAGAGGGTAATTCAGTTGATTGAAAAGAGGGGAAATCCACATCAATATGGGGGGAAATACAGGCCCAAATGCAGTCACGGCCCACGAGGGAATGGCTCAGAGCCTGATTCAATGACTCAGACAGAGACCTGTCAAGGAGGACACCTGCCTCTCTGTGCTCCCTAGCTTGGAATATAACACATACGTGAGATGCTGCTGAAATGTTCTCCATTTGCTTCGAGGCCTCTTTGTAAATTACAGATGCTCTTATCTGTGTCTGTTTCTATGGAGTAGACACATCCTCCAAGAAAGGGGGTCAGTAAAATAAAACTCTCACACTCAGTCTCAAAAATGGCTGTAAAATACTGTCTTTCATTTGTCGGACCTGAGCTCTTTGATGAGAATGAGTTGGTGAGAGAGAGCCACGAAGTGTCTGGGAAGACAAGAGGCTTCACCTAATTATTTACATCAGTGCACGAGTCTCTATTAATATACACAAGACTGTGAACACATTCCATTTAGTACAGACTGCAGACAAGACATTATTAATACATTTATACATTCCCCTGGAAGAAGGTCTGCGGGTCATTTGTGATTTATCTATTTTGGGATGGGCGCCCTATTTTCTGGAAAGGAAACGAAGCCAGCTTACCTAACGTATAAATCTGCGTGGTATTTCTTTCCATTTAGGACTCCCAGCAGTGTTGGATTTTCATTATTTCTGAAATTGAGTGTACAGTCATATACAGCTGAAACTATAAAAAAAATAAAACAAATACAAAGCAGTATATAGCGTGTGAACCCAATTTCATTTTGTAGATATACATATTGGAAAAACAATAATTGAGTTGCTAGCTGATTATCTTGGAATGAAGGGACTACTAATTTCTTCTTCATGCTTTTCTATATTCTCCAAATGTTCTACGTTGAGTACATACCACATTCTGTCATCAGAAAAGCACACAGTTTAGTAACAGAAAACAGTTACTACTGAGGTCAGATCAATGTAAAGCAATACTGCAATGGCCCATCTAGATGATGTACTACAACAGATATCAATATTTAAACAAATATCAATAGCAAGGTACATCAATCCAAAGAATACTATCTAAGGAGGTTTCTGAGTTACGGCAGCATAACCATTCTATGTGCATTTTTCCCCTAGAAAAATAAGATAGCTATAAAACTAGAATAAGATACTGGAAACTTCCTAAGGGACTGAAACATGGTTTAGTCAGTTGACACGTAGCTGAGAAACAAACAAGAATGTGTGATTTTTAACCGGTCTACCAGCTGGTGAGTTAACCTGTCAGCATATTGAAAGTTATGTCAACATTCGCTGCTGCAGCCCCAGGGCCTGGCCCAGGCTCCATGAATGCTTCTTGGATGGCAGGATGGCAAGATGGCAGGAGGACAGGATGTGTGAAGGAACAGGGAGGGAAGAGCAGGGTAGAAATACACAGTGGAAACAGATGGCCCTTCCTGCAGAGTCAGTAAGGCAGGACTGGCCAGTGGAAAGAACAGGAGTTTTGCGGTCAGTCTGGGTGCGAACCCCAGGGCCACCTTTTCCCAGAGGCGGGATCTTCTCTTGAACAGCCCACTCAGCCTCCCTGAGCCTCATTCCCCCGGGTTGCTGAGTGTCAGCCCTTCCCAAAGGCCCCAGCGCATCGTTTGTGCTCAGCAGACTTCACTGAGAGCTCTGCATACCTGCAATTACTACCAATCGAGTGAGTGGGGTGATGGGCGGGTAGAAAGTCACTTGTCTGGCTGGGAACGTGAAGAACCAAGGTTCAAAACCACTGTCCATTTGCTTCTACCTGCCGCCTGCCCACCACGTGGGGTCCACAGCGGGTGCTCTGGCAGCTAGAGCACGTCTCAGCCAAAGGGAGAGGGTCCCTCCCGCTGACCTGCAGGAGTGCCGGCAGGTAGCTTCCCACCCCTCCACCCAAGCGACCGAGACCACTCCCCTGGTCCTCCCCAGCGGAGAGAGGTGTCCCCCTCCCTAGGAAGAGTAAGGCTGGTGGAGAATAGTTTAGTACATCGTCCAGCCATTTTAAGCATAGAATTACGTAGAGTGAAAGGCCTCAGGCTGCATGGGGTCCGGCTGTAGAGCCCCAGGGTGTGAGAGCTCATGTCCGTCAATGGGTTTCACATCTCCTTTCTTCAGCCTGCCCTTACACAGGAGCCTGATGCTTCCAGCAGAGGTGGTGTTACTTCGATTAATCAAGGATGGGGCTTCCCCAGAGAACAGCCTGAATTTGCACAGTTCCCTCCTTTTCCAGAGAAGAAGCCCCAAGGTCTTGAAGTGATAGAACTGGGCCTGGCACTAGATCCATCTGCCTGCAAAGCCCAGCAGAAGGACGGGTACGCCCCTGCCAGCCCCGCCAGCCAGGTAGCCTGGGTGTGACCCCAGCCTGCTGTGTAATAGTAGAGTCACTTGGGATAAGTTCCTCACCCTTCAGGCCCAACTTCCTCATCTGTAAATTGGAAGTAAAAACACTGTTTCCTTCACTGCATCTGGCGGGCACGTGCTGCGGCCGCGCTATGTGTGAGGTGCTTGTGCTGCCTGGCGTGTTAGAATTGCCCGGCCATCATCATCACCATCATCATCATCACCATCACCATCGTCACTATTCGCGGGGGTGGGGCAGCGTGCAGAGCTGGGCAGCCTTCGCCCCTTCGGCCTGTAGGCAAAGCTCAGGCAGGGGGAAGACTCTGCGGCAGGGACCCAGAGCCGCCTGGAGCAGTCAGGGACCTGCAGGGTCCCCACGTGTTAAAGTCAGACTCAGTGCTGCCTTCGCTCCATCTACAGGAGCCGGGTGGCCGGTCTGCGCGATCACAAAGCTCCTGGTGGAGCCGCCGCCCCCAGGCGTGCGGACGGCACCGGAAACGCCACACGGTCCACACCCACGTCCACCGACCCCAATCCCCGGTGCAGGCCGGGGAGGAGCTGGGGGCCTCGGCCTCACAGGGCAGAGAGGACCGGGGGCCGGGGGCGCGGAGACCGCGTTGGGCCCCCGCCGGCTCTCCCCGCAGAATGCTCGGCCTCGGTGGGCGCAGAGCCGGCGCCGGGGACGCGGGGAGGTCCCCCAGCTCCGCCCTCTCGCCTCCTGGGAGACAGGGACAGGGCAGTGGGGCTTCCGGCACCCGCAGGGCAGGAAAGGGTAAAGCACGTGTTTCCAAACTAAAGGGACAAGAATTCAACAGGAGACAGAGACTGGAGCAAGCTGGTCTTGTTGCTACTTGCTTCTTGTCCTTACCTAGAGTAATTTAGGGCTCCGGACTCAAGGCCAGCCGGACAGACGGCAAGGTCACAGAGATCATCGTCTGGAGGCAGCTGGTGCCAAAGACGGGCAAGAAATGCCAAATAAAGCAAAACCGCAACAAAAACCTGGGCTGACCGGGCGTGGGCCCCAGGCACGCAGCACCGCCCGCCGCCTGCAGTACCGGCGCCGAGCAGCAGAGGGCAGTGTTGGCCTAGCGTGCGTGTGCGTACACGTGTGGGCGTGGTGCGTGTGCGCCCTTGTGCAGGCAGTGGCCGCTCCTCCACCGCTGGGTGCCGGGACCCAGGCTAAGCAGGGGTGATGTCCCAGCCTCCGTCCCTGGCTCTCCTCCGTCGGGGGTGTGGGGGGGAGGCATGCGAAGGAAGCTACTCCTGTGGGTGCCAGGGTCCCCTTCCCTCACTGCATGGGGCCCCGTAGGGTCGTCCTTACCTACATTTCTCAAACTCCTCACGGTGATGGCGAAGCCCTTGGTGCGAGGCAGCAGGTGGTGCTTGAGGCTGGGCAGCCCCTTGGCCTGGGCCACCTGCATGCTTATCTGGTGCTTCTTCTCCGTGAACCGCGTGCCCTCGCAGTGAATCAGGAACTGGAAGGGACAAGGTGGCCGTCACACACGTCCCCGAGGCCACTTACACGCCGCATGGTCACTCAGACAGCTCCGAGGTCACACACACAGTCCTGAGGTCACTCAGACAGCTCCGAGGTCACACACACAGCCCCGAGGTCACACACACAGCCCCGAGGTCACTCAGACAGCTCCGAGGTCACACACACAGCCCAGGGGTCACACGAGGTCCCGGGGTCCCGCGCACCATCCCCCGTCAAACGCCGCACGCGGTCCCACGGGAGCGTCAGGAAGTGGCCCGAGCAGGGATGGCCTGGCAGCTGTGCCTGCCCTCCCCGCAGGCAGGACCTCCAGCCCCCGGTCTACGGTGTTCAGGGTCTGTGAGCTTCGGAGAGAGGGTCTACATTTGAGGAGGCTCAGGAAGCAGAGGGGTGAGCGAGCGTGTGAGTGTGACCGGGGCACCACGAGTGTGAGTGTGTGACCGGGGCACCCTGAGTGTGTGACCGGGGCACCCCGAGTTCATATGCGCCGGGGCCCCCCGAGTGTGAGTGTGGCGGGGCGCCCCGCGGGCCGGGCGCACGTACGAAGTACTTCTCCGGGTAGTCCCGCAGGTGCAGCAGGCTCTCAGAGACGGTCTTGCGGTCCTGCTCCCACTTGCGCGTGCAGAAGACCATCTCCGTGAAGTACCACATCCAGCCGATTATGGGGACGTAGGCCAGCTCCTTCTTGGCCAGGACCTTGGAGCCCTGAAACAGAGGGGGCCCGGGGCGTCCGTGAAAGGGGGCGTGGGGTCCTCCCCGACGGCCGCCGGAGGTCTCTCTAGGAGGAGTGAACGCGCACTCCAGGCACGGGGACGGTTCCCGAGCATGTGGAGGCAGGGAGCCTCCGACACCGGTCAGTTGGAGGTCAAGGTCGTGCGAACCCTGCCCCACGGGGCAGGCAGCAAGGGGGCCTGGCTCTCCGAGGGAAGCGCAGGCAGCGGGAGCAGTCGGGAACCTCTGAGGGCCATGGGGTGCTGCATCGTCCTCCGCCAGCTCACACAGGTAGGGGCCCACCCCGGAGTGCTCGCAAAGCCCACCACGCAGACCTCATCCGGGCCGCAGCAACCCTGCTGGCTCTGCGGGTGGGCGGACCCTACCCTCCTTACAGACCAGGAAACGTGGCCCGGCGGGTTCTCTGGGTTCAACAGCTAGGAAACGGTGGAGCCGAGGGGTGAACCGGAATCAGCAGAGATGCTGGGGGAGCTCCACCCGTCTGCTGGCTGGCGCAGCCCCAAGGCTGCAGGTGCTGCAGGCCCCTGACGGGCGGGGGACAAGCAGGGGTCCAGTGGGGTGGAGGGAGCAGGGGAGACACAAGAACAGCTTCTGATCTAGTGGATTGGGTTCTATATGTTTCGCCCCTAATTTTGGAATTGGCCAAGATGCTCCTAGAAATAGCCGTCATCCATCAGTGGCACAGATGATGGAGGCGGTGATGTAGACGAGTGGCGGCCTCAGCTGTGCTCCTGGTGACAACTGTCTGGTCACGCCCCTGAACCCACGAGGCCGGGAAGCAAGAGCCATACTTCAGCATTGCCCTGTCTCTTTTCCCTGTCACTCCCACAAAACTACAAAGCTCAGCAGAGGGGCAACAGGCCATATCCCCCAACCCCCCCACACAGGCCAGAGAAAGGTGTAAACAGCCACTTGTCCCCTTGACCTTAAAAAAACCACAAGCATCTTCCCCACTGGGAGAAGGAAAAGCACAGATACCTTTCAGGAGTAGCCTCTCCACGTTTTGGCGGGTTTTGGTTTTGTTTTTCCCACACACAAATTTCCAACATGCAAATTCCCTCAAAAAGAACCAAGCCCGGGGAATTCCCTGCTGGTCCATTAGTTAGGACACCGAGCCTCCACTGCAGGGGACACGGGTTCGATCCCCGGTCAGGGAACCAAGATCCCACATGCCGTGCAGCATGGCCCAAAAAACCCAACAAACAAACAAAAAACCCCAAACAAAAAACAAAACAAAAAAGAAAGAAAAGAACCAAAGCCATAAAATCTGAGGACCTGCCCCAGAGGGCCCAGAGGCAAGTCCCCAAAGATCAGAGTACTCGCCAAGTGAGGGGTGAGGGCCCACGTGTGCCAGGCACAGGTACACTTTCTACGCATCACCACTCCCCCACAGGAGCCATCTAAAGGCCATCCGCTGAGTCCACGGGTGGGTTTCAGGCTGTGGGAGGCCTCCTGGCCCTCTCCTCAGCCGTCCCCTCCTGTCAGCAGGGATGTTTTCATGGTCCCTACTCCCTGCCCTTCAGTCACCTCCCTGATCACAGCCTTGAGGATGAAAACAAAACAAAAAATCTTCACCAAAGAACTAAACTTACTTTCTCGGCAGGTTAGGATTATTTAAAAAATTACCTACTCCTGAACTCTTTCCAAAAATAATTTGTGGCAATTTGAAGGAGCTATGAATGGTGATCAATTGTATAGCCAAGAGAAGGATCATATACTCCAAAGTAGCAGCTGTTGGGTCTGGAAGGTGAACGGTCCAAAGCAGTCAATCACAGCTGTCTGCTGGGGAAAAGTACTCTCAGGGGTATTTCCTATTAATGGATGCATCCCACGAGACCCAAGTGGGTCTTAGTGGTTGGCCCCTGATGACCTGCTGCTAAAAGGAAATGGCGACTCTGACACTGATGTGGGATGTACATGTAAACCAGAAGACGTGACCGCAACAGTCTGTATGTCATTCCTGTCATGCTGTGTTACAGCACTGAAAACCATCTAAATGTCCCACAGTGGAAGAGCTCTATGAATTACCACATTGTAAATTAACTATACGTCAATTTTTAAAAATTAAATTAAAAAAAGAGTTCTATGAATTATGTCATATACGATATCATACAAACGTAGCTGGTAGGCCAAATCTGCTCTGCCACCTGTTTTTATAAATAAAGTTTTACAGGGACACAGCCGCTCTCTTTTACATGCACGTTGCCTGCTGCTAGTAGGCTGCTAGTAGCATGGCGGCGTCCGTGCTCCAACAGTCAAGTTGAAAAGTCGTGACAGAGGCTATATGGTCCATGAAGCCTAAAATATTCACTATTTGGACAATTACACACAAACTTTGTCAACCCCTTGATTTACAGCCACTAAAATTTGTTTTCTATGAATATTTAATGGCTGGGGAAATGCTTTATATTAAGGCTAAATTTGTTTTTTTAATCTGTAGTCAAAGCTGAGTTTATAGTATGACTATGATTATATGGAAAATGGTAAAACAGAGAAAAATTACAGTAGCTATAGCTGGATGGTGAGATTAGAAGTGATTTTTTAATTTTGTTAGATTTTCCTGGTTTTTTTTTTTTACCTGAATGGGGTATCTTAAGTGGAACTTTGAGAACAGGTAAGATTTCAATAACAAACAGGCTAGGGCACCCACACTTTAACTCTGAACTTTTCAGAAAACTATTTTGCTAGCGTCCCTCTAACAATGCCCTTTTTAAGAAGTGGTTGACATCAGCACATTTTCAACCATTTGCTTCTGGAACATGAGGCTCTGAGTCAAAAACAGCCTATTTGTTTTTAATGAGGAAAAGGAACAGAGGAGCCATTTCTGTTTTTATGTTGAATTATTCCATCTTTCAACCTTAAAATTCTGGATGTTATGATTAGGCCTAGGCCTTGATGTTGATTATGTTTACATGGTGAGCCTCAACTTTCCTGTCTGTATTATTATCAGCAAAGTAATACTTAGCTGAAAGTGTTGCTGTAAAGATCTAGGAACACATGGAAACATAAACCAAAGCTCCTAGCTGAGAACAGGACACACAGGTGTTCAATAATGTGTAGCTATTATTATTACCACAAAGTAGCCACAGCAGCTGAATGTCCCTTTTAATTCAACCCATTTCCTAAGCCAGCTTTACAATGTAGTAATAACAATAGTTACACGTAGTAAAGCACTCCCTGATAGGCACTGGGCTAGGAGATTTACAGGAGTTAACTCATTTATGACCAAAAACTAGAAACGTACTATTCAAATATGCATACAGTCCTCCAGGAAACTTAATATGCCAACAATGCCATGACTCCCCCAGGTCAAGCAAAGGTCTCTGTGTGTGGATGGTAGTGCCTTTAAGAGAGAACGTACAAGAAAATATACCAGTTTCATTGATTCTAGATTAATTTTGAAGGTAGATCTGAGAGGATTTACTGATGAGTTAGATTTATCAATAGAGCCATCTAGGCACAAGCATATCTAAAAAACAAAAAATGTTCCCAGGCAGCACAGAGCAATCCACAACTACAGGGGCTGAAATGTACCCCTGGCCACTTTCTAGATGCTGTAGGCAGTCACCGTCATCCTATCACATCCTATGGTGAAAAGTTTATGAAACTTTCTAGCCTGTGTGTGTGTGTGAGACAGAGAGAGGTGAGAACTGTCTTACCACAGCTGCCCAATGAATCTAGTTAAGCAGCCCATAACCATTTTGAGGACCACCCAGTTGCTCAGGGAAGCAGCCACCCCCATGAGTCCGAAATTCAGCACCTCCAGCCAACTGGTCGACCCCTGGGCAGAGACCACAAGGTGCTACAAAAACCTGTTCTAAGGATGCAGTAAGATCTGGTGCATTCCAACCTGAGATTATGTGGCTCTCGCCTCACTTCTCTCAGCTCTACAGCCTCTGTGGTTAAAAAATGAGCAGAGGGGCTTCCCTGGTGGTGCAGAGGTTAAGAATCTGCCTGCCAATGCAAGGGACATGGGTTTGAGCCCTGATCAGGGAAGATCCCACATGCTGCGGAGCAACTAAGCCCGTGCACCACAACTACTGAGCCTGCACTCTAGAGCCCACGAGCCACAACTACTGAGCCCACGTGCCACAACTACTGAAGCCCATGCACCTAGAGCCCACGCTCCCCAACAAGAGGCCACTGCAATGAGAAGCCTGCACACTGCAACGAAGAGTAGCCCCCGCTCGCCGCAACTAGGGAGAAGCCCACACGCAGCAACGAAGACCCAACGCAGCCAAAAATAAATAAATTAATTAATTAATCAATTTAGAAAAAGAAAAAGAAATCTAGCAATTTCAGTGTTATTTCTGCCACTAAATTCTGCAAATAAGTTGTTGGACAGACATGCTCCCCAGCAAAAGAAACGGGTGCAGGAAAAGATGAGAATAGAATATGTCTCTGAGATGTAAGTCCCTGGCCATAGTAAAACACAGAGAAAAGACTGGAGCTCAAAATAATAAACCGGAGGGGTGTGTGTGTGTGTGTGTGTGTGTGTGTGTGAGAGAGGAAAGGTGAGAGACTCAATCTGTGCCAACTAGGGTACCACATGTGACCTAACTCACTTACACTGCATTTCTTTGTCTTGCTTTCTCCCTTCTCTGAGGCTAAGGAGGAAAATGCTGGGGACCTTACACTACCAGAAAAATCTCAAGAGAGTCCCAAAGCAAAATGAACACTGTCCCACAATTAGTCACAGCCACAGGGGAAAGGCATAAAACAAACATGGAGCAAAAGCAGCCTGAGAATTCATCTGCTGGAAATAAATAAATAAACATGTCAAAGTCCAGCAAAATGCTTGCAGCTCTTTGGATCTTGATAACGTCTCCCCCTGACCCCAGCTTACAGGCCTCCAAGCCCCAAACTGCTCTTGGTTTGACCAGAGTGCAGACGTGGAGTGAAAAAGAAGGGCATCTGGGGGCAAACTAGGCAGTTCTTAGGTTCAGAGTAAGTCACAGCTGACTGTGGTCTGCGGGATCAGGGCTCCAGAGGAATTCCCGGCAGGATGCTCTGCCCCGCTCCCTGGGCACGGGTCTCGCGGTGCTGCCTGGCCTCTGATCCGAATGGCCAGCCCGATCCGTCCTGGGTGGGCCTGGGCCGGGGCAGACAGGGAGACAGAGCCTTCCAGGGAGGGGGCAGAAGATCATGGAGTTGCTTCCTTGTGCTCAGTACCTAGAGCCAGTGGGTGTTTGAGGAACAGTCAACGGAAGCTCAGGAACACGGGGGCACGGGGGGCCCTGGGCAGGTGGCAGACGGGTGTGACAGAGGCAGCAGCGGACGGGGCGATGGGTGCAGAGTCGGCTCCCAGAGCAAACGTCACAGGCCTCTGCCAAGTTGCAGGAAGAGGAGGGAGGACACCAGCAGCGTCACTGCCGTACGCCAGCCTGAATTTACCGCCGGTCAGTGTGAGCCGACTTCGGCGTGTTAAAGACAAGCCAGGGCTTCCCTGGTGGCGCAGCGGTTGAGAATCTGCCTGCCAATGCAAGGGACACGGGTTCGAGCCCTGGTCTGGGAAGATCCCACGTGCCGCGGAGCGACTGGGCCCGTGAGCCACAACTGCTGAGCCTGCGCGTCTGGAGCCTGTGCTCCGCAACAAGAGAGGCCGTGATAGTGAGAGGCCCGCGCACCGCGATGAAGAGTGGCCCCCACTTGCCACAACTAGAGAAAGCCCTCGCACAGAAATGAAGAACCCAACACAGCCATAAAATAAAAATAATTAAAAAAAAAAAAAAAAAGACAAGCCAGAGGATCTTGTACAATAAAAAAGAAGACTTGGCGTGTCTAACTCAGGGCTACACTTTTAAAAATAAAGTGCACGCTACCACTTCCAGGAATACACTTGGTTATGAACTCAAGATGCATCTGTACTTCCAGAGACTCCTTTCCGTGGCCAACGCTTCTCCCAGCTCCCGGGGTTGTAAGGGCTTTCACCTCATCTCCATTCTCTCGGGGTTCTTACCTGTGTCGTGCCAGAGCCTGCCTGGCCCAAGTGGTGAACACACAGAGGCAAACGGTGGCCCCCCTGCTTCCTCCCCGAGCTGGTGGTGCCTGGAAGCAATGCCGACAGGGCTGCGGATTAACCGTTAACCGACTGACCAGGTGGGAGTGGGAGGTGGAGAAGTCTTCTACAGACCCACCTGAGGAGGCCGGAATCCAGCTTAACGGGGCTCACAAAACCATGGCTGCAGGTGTAGCCACTGGTAGGGAAAACAACACTTCTCCACAACTAGAAGCTTCTAGTCTCTCTGTAGCCAAAGAGAGAGCCTGACAAGCGCCTATGAAGAAGCCGGGATGAAGGCAAACAAATGCCACGATACCTTGCAGTTCATAAAAGTGATGGGGGATTTCAGCCGCACGGGATCCAGTGCCACAACAGCTGGCCAAATCGCATTTTGAGAACATTCCATCTCTCTTCCATCCTCCACACTTTATTCTACTTTTCATGAGAAAACACTGAATGAAGGGAAACGAATTAGGGTCGAAGGAGCTAATAATTACGGCACGCCTACTTTGTGCTAGGCAATTGATGAGGTATTTTACTTATATTCATGAAACCCTTAAACAGCACGAAATGGGAAAGGTTAACTGAGGTTCAGAAAAGTCAGATAACCTCCCCAAGGTCCCAGAGCTGGTAAATGCAGGAGCCAGGGTACAAGTCACATGTGTGGGTCTTGAAACCACTGGGGAGTTTTGCCTCCACATCTGTCCCTCCCCTGCCACCCTCAGAGGGAAACAGAAATATCTGTTCTGGAGACCTGAGCACACATTCATCTTTCAGGGAATCCACTTCATTGCTTAGTTTTACACGTTTGAAAATAAAACACAGGAAACCTACAATTTGGGAGAATGTGATCATCCATGGGAGGTTTACAGGAAATAACATTCGCCCAGCCTTTGTAAACAAATCTGCCTCAACATCCCTTTCAGAAATCTGTAGTTAGAAAACCGGTCCTTTTATAATCAAACTTTAAGAAATGTTGGTTTTTAGATATGTGTGATCTTGCACAGAAAGAACCACATTTCCTGTTCATAACCAGAAGCATCCTGGCAAAATGAAACCGGGACATTGACAGGTTTGGGTTCAGTTCTTGATTTTCTTGGGTTTTATGACATCTTCTTTCTGATTAATAAGTCCAAAATCACCCCACAGTGACCTTGAGCTGGCAGCCAGCGAACGAGGCCGTGGGAGGGCTGAAATGTACGCTTGGCAAATGGAGAAGAACTGGTCAGCAGAGCCCAGGACCACGGCAGCTGGCCCCATCCTTGCTGGGTGGCCACATCACTCATGATCTCCCTCCAGGCACCCCCATCCCTTGCCTCATAATTCTCCCTTTACCTACTACACCTCTCATCCCCTCCTAAAATCACCCCCATTCTTCAAGGCCTCAGCCCTGTGTCAACACCTTCTGGGAAATTTCTCCATCGCTGGGTGCAGCAGTCAGTGTGCTAATAGCACCGAAACATTATTTTCCAGTTGTTGAAATACCAAAGTCCTTCCCCACAGGTTGGTAAACAGAGCCGCCCCAAACACCAAAACTCACCCCACATATTCTACCTTTACCACGGTGGCCCCAGCTCCTACCCGGGACCTCTGGGCCCTCCCCAGCAAACAAAGGACCCCCAGGAAGCTGCTGTGTGGCTGAGTGGTCTGTGGACACACACAGGGTGCCCCCAGTGGACACGTTCCCCACCTCCCATTATTGTTCAAGCCCTGTGTTGTGTGACTGGCTTATATGCCCCTTCGTTGCCTCTCTCTCTATGTTATAAAGTCACTGAGAGCGACGACTGGACCTTTCAGCCCGTCCTTGTATCTCCACAGCACCCAGCAATGTCTCCTACAGAAAATACACGCAACACGCTTGCTGGATAAATATTATGAAGACGCATCAACTGCCCTCGTCATCATCTGAGGCCTCGTGTCTAGAAGGCGCTAGGGAGCTTTGTGAGTGCCCGCTGCTTAGGAATCAGAATTCTATTCTCCTCCTTCTGCACCTCGATGTACGCAGACATGCGACAGGAATTCAATCTATTTTCAGGCAGAGCTGTGATGGATCCCCTAAATAACGTTAACTAAATGGAAACGTGAGGTCTGAGGCTGAATGTCACGCTGCGGGGTGGCAGGCAGCCTCCGCGCTGGCCCCAGCGATCCTCTCCTCTTGGTACCTCCCTGCTTCCTGCAGTATGGGGTGGGCCCCTCAACTCATCTCCAACAAATGGAGTACAGCAGAAGTTTCAGGTACAGTGAGGCTGTGGCTTCTGCTTCAGGTGTTTTCTCCCACTCACTCTTGCATTGCTCCCCGTGGGGATCAGCTGACACCCGAGCAGAGGCCCAGGTGCGAGAATCAGGCTGGCAACAAACAGGGGTGAGCCTGGAGGCAGATCACTGCGCGGCGAGCCTTCAGATGAGACCACCATCCAGCCTCGGAGGGACCCCTGCCAGGACCCCCGCGGAGCTGAGCTTTGATCTCAGACCACACAAATGGAGCCACTGTGTTTGGGGCTTGTCACCTGCCATAGATAACTAACACATAGGGCTTCTTTAAAGACCCAAAGAGAACATCCCAGTTGGCCTCCGGGGTAACTGCCAAGACACACGTACCCAGCAGATAAAAATGGACAAGAACAGCTGCTGTTACGGAGTGC
This sequence comes from Balaenoptera borealis, assembly GCF_965194805.1. Lineage (NCBI taxonomy): Eukaryota > Metazoa > Chordata > Mammalia > Artiodactyla > Balaenopteridae > Balaenoptera > Balaenoptera borealis. The sequence continues at coordinate 7,248,216 of NC_138873.1, read as the reverse complement.
TTACCAGGCCCTGACACTGCTCAAAGACCCAACAAACGTGATCTTCGGTAACCTTTCGGGGCCACTGTGAAGGAGGACATGCGCATTTTACTGGGGCAGAGAGAAAAGTAAACAGACTCGAAGCTTCGGAAGCCGTGACCCTTTGCATTGCATGCCTTGGCCTGTCCACTGGTCACACTCGCCCCAAGGAGGAATGAGTCAGTGAATCCCTTAAAGACCATAACCAGAGCCTTTGGTGCCTGGCCCATGGAGGCAAGGCCAGCTCCGAGGGAACCAGAGCCTGGGGGACAGGCCACCAGAATGACCACACAGGGTAAAAGCTTATAAAAGACTAAAAGCCCTCCCCCTTTTTTCTTTTTAAAAGAATCCCATCACTTTCTCCACAAATCCAATTTCACATTTAATAACCCTCCTCTCAAGGATTTCTGCAAATTTCACTTGCTTCAATTTCAACTCATTTCCTCTTGGGTTGTTACATGTTAAGATGAAAAATGCCCCCTCAGGAACCTTCTTTATAACTCTTCTTCTCTAAAAAGCAAACTCCTCAGACTCCAGAAGGATCTCAACGTCATGTGTTACTTAAAAAAAAGAGATGGGGGCTTCCCTGGTGGAGCAGTGGTTAAGAATCCGCCTGCCAATGCAGGGAACACGGGTTTGAGCCCTGGTCCGGGAAGATCCCACATTCTACGGAGCAACTAAGCCCGTGTGCCACAACTGTTGAGCCTGTGCTCCAGAGCCCGTGAGCCACAACTGCTGATCCCACGTGCCACAACTACTGAAGCCCGCACGCCTAGAGCCCGTGCTCTGCAACAAGAGAAGCCACTGCAATGAGAAGCCCGCGCACCGCAGCCAAGAGTAGCCCCCGCTCGCCGCAACTAGAGAAAGCCCACGCGCAGTAATGAAGACTCAACACAGCCACAAATAATAAATAAATAAGTAAATAAATAAATAAATAAATAAATAAAAGAAATGAATCAGGTGAGTTTTTTTGAAGGTCAATTAAGACAAAAGTACTGCTAAACAATTCATACAACAAGATGCTGCTTGGTTCCTTTCAAGGGTAGTAGGAATGGATGGGCCGCTTTAGGAAGGGGTCAGGCAGCTCCCCTGGCCTCACGCCCTCCAGGTATGCAAGAAGTCAAACTAGTTGGAGAAAAACAGGATTTTGTATTTATTCTGAATTCTGCAGGTCAAACGCCCTCGCCTAGGCATTCAGCTTTCTCACGTCCATGAGGATGAACATTCAGAGGTGAATTCTGCGGTCAGCCAGGGAGGGAGCAGAGCATAGAGACTAAGAATACAAGCTGGACAAGTTCAAATGCAAATCTGCGTAACAGCTGTGTGACCCCGAGCAGGGTATTTAACCGCAGCTTTTAAAAAAGGGCAGGTGTCAGTTCCTGACTCCCAAATGTTTCTGTAAGGATTAAATACATTAATCGTATGTCAAATGCCCAGTGCATCATAACTGCTGAATAAACATGATCCTTACCCATAAGCAGATATTCATCTTGATTCTGAGCAAGAAGGAAAAGCAGTTGGTTAAGAACATTTCAACAAGTCCTGTTAATGCTTCTGCAAATTCTGAACGACCGAGAGCGAAAAGACAAGTTACAGGGTTGAAGGAGAGAGATGTGTGAGATGGGAAATGCACGTCCGACTTACCCCTAAGACCCCGAAGCGCTCGGCCAGGCTCCAACCGCAGAGAAAGTCGATCTCAAACTTGTGGTTCAGAACAACGATGGCGTTTTCCTTCCCGTACTTGCGGTAGGCCTGGGGGTCCGTGTGGATGACGCACTCCGTGCCCGACCACCATTCCAGCAACATCACCAGCTCTGGAACAAACCACCACAACAGATGGACCTTTATTTCACGCACCCTCTGTGACCAGGGGTCTGGTCTGCTGGGCCAGGGGGCAGCAAGGCTCTGCCGCCCTGGCTGGAACGGTAAGCAACTTTGAGGGGTCAGGTTCTGGATTGTTTCAGCCCAGACCCCAGTTCTTGAAAGGGTTTCGAAGCAGAAGGAAAAAAAGATCGAGAAAACTCCATCAGTCTCCAGGGGAGGAGAGGAAGCTTCGAGAAGGCAAATGACTTGCATTCCTTGATTAAGCACCTTGGGAGAAAATAAATCAGAAAGCCTGAATCCATCAAGAATCCACGCCCTTGTGTTTTCAGAGCCCCGAAAGGCAGCGTGAGGTGATGTACAGAATTCTTAACGTCCCGGGAAATGACTAATTGGGATACTTATAAACGCCATCAAAGAACACTAAATACCCAATTTTTCTCTCCCATTTACGACACTGGAATGCACCAGGAATAATGGAGCACGGCGGTGAAACACCAGCACCTGAAGGGCAAGGATAAATTAGGTCCATTACCTTGCGGGCCTCAGCACAACTATTAAAACACTCTTGTAGGAGCTTGTGAAATAGGAAAGTCCTTTTTTGGGCAACAGTGACCAACTTGCCTTTATTCTTCAGTGATACCTCTAATCTAGGGCACCAATACCCAACCCAGTGGCCTCAGGACAAGCCCTTATGGTAGAAATTGTCCAGGAAAACAGCCGAACCTTGGTGATTAGAACTACAGCTTTGAAATGGAATTTTAGAGCTAAGCCTGCTCAGCAGATGGGTGGGCAGGTGGGTGAGCCCTCTGCAAAGGACGCGCCCCTTTTTGTCACCACTTAGAGGGGTGCACGTTAGGCAGAGGACCCACTCGCCACCCGCCCCTACACACACGCACACAGCCCAGCAGGTGTGGGCTCGACTCCAGCCAAGTCTCCTGTGTGAAAGGCTTGAGCCCTTGGAAACCTCTCTCCTTGAGGCTGGAGACTGGTGCTTAGGTACTGGAGCCGGAACTCTCTAGAAGGCACTACAGTCTAGTTTCTAAGCACGAGCACTGTGGGGCTTTGGACAGATGAACCGCATGGCACCGCAGCCTCCTAATCTTTGGAGGGACGGCCTCACTGGCTTTTGTGAGAAGCAACGGGCATGACACGTAACAGGCACTCTGTGCAAAGTACATGCCAAGCTCCCAACAAACCCGGGCTTCAGCATCTACCAGTGTCATCAGAAACAAACCAAAACACACCCCTTACTTGACACTGAAGAGTCCGCCTATTCCTAGGAGTTGAGAAAACGCTGAGCCCCCAGGCAGCTGTCCCACGGGCAGCGACACTGGTGGGACCTGGAGGTGGCCGTCAGGGAGGGGAGGCGCCCAGGGCAGCCTGGCCGGGCGGGACAGTTCCCGCCGTGTAGAAAGACGCTTCTACTGCTGCACTGATTTGTTCCGAGAGATGGGTGGGCGGGACCCACCTATCCCATTACTGGTCACGGAGCCCGGAGAAGCCCTAAGCAGAGCCGCGTGGAAGCAGCGAGATCAAGCTGAACTGTTGTTCCCTGTGACTCATCGTGCAAACACCTCCTGAATGCCTCTCTGTGCCCCGCTGCTCCCTGCCCAGGGCAGGCCGGGCCCCCCTTCCACTTTCCCCAGCGCCCTTCGTGGCACTTATCACAGCTTGTGACACAGTGACATATGACACCCCGGCCCCTACAGACCACAGGCCCCGCCAGGCACACACCACCTTGCTTGGTTCACCCTGACCCCAGCCATCACTCCAGAACCCAGCACCGTGCCGGCACATCTATGCTTCCCACAAACACTGTTTGGTGACCTGATGTGTGCAAGCAGGATGCGAGGGGCTGGAGGTGTAGTAGCAGACCCACAGCTGCTCCCGGGCTCCTACCCTCCCGGAGCCTGCAGCCCAGAGGGAAGACAGTCGCGCCCTCAACAGGTGGTATGACCAGGAGAGCAGAGGCTCTTCACAGGATGGATGGCTGCCGAATACCATGCTCGTGGATTTGGGGCCAGACCCAGCCAGGCTCCAGTCCTGCGGATGCCACGCAATGGTTGTAAGGCTTCTGGTCTGTTTCTCAATGTCCCCTAAATCTCAGCATCCTTGTCTGTGAATAAAGACAGGAAAAGCTTCTAGAGATGCTGTGGGTATCAGATCATGTAGTCAAGGCACCTAGCATGATGTTGCACATAGTAGGGGATCAGTAAGCTCCTTACTACTATTATACACACGGTAATTCTGTAGCAGGCCTGGCTCTGTGACCAGGGGAGGGGAGAGAGGGAGAGAGAGAGAGAGAGAGAGAGAGAGAGAGAGAGAGAGAGAGAGAGAGAGAGAGAGAGAGAGAGAGACAGTGTTACAGCAACTTCAGCGCCAGAGTAAGCAGTTATGATTTATGATTTCACAGTAAAGGCAATGAGAAGTCACTGGAGCATTTTTAAAGAGGCCACAGCAGCACCTGATTTGCATTTTGAAATGATCACTCTGGCTGAAGTGGGAACAGATCAGAGGCAGGGAGGCCCGTCAGGGGGTGACGGCAGCAGCCCAGTGACAGGTGCCGGCGGCGGGACCAGGTGGTGACAGTGCGGAGAGGCCTGATTCCTCCCTCATCTCAACAGGCTGTTAGCTACACAACTGAACACTGAATCTCACTGGGTAAAAGAGTTTTCTTTCCTTTTTCCCCCCTTATCTTTTTCACCAAGGGTTTCTTTTTTTTTTTTTAATTCACAAGAAGTATTTACATTTATAGTCACAATGTAAAACAGTTCAATTAATCCAGAAGTATTTAGAGGAAAACGTGTAATTCCCCTTGACGGCCTTGCAGCGTGCCCATCAGAATCCTCTTTCTTGTTTGTTTCCAGTTAAGGGACCACAAGGGACACTCTTGGGAGGTTTGACGGGTTTTGCAGGTCACACGCATCGCGGCTGACGTGCTGATTCACTTCCTTGGTGTGAAGCAGAAGTGAGACCTGCAACTGCCCCTCCAACTCCAGCCCCTCCAGCCCCTCTGACTCCTGGGCCTGGCTGTGTCTGCTCCTGGGAGGGTTCGGCTGCTGCAGGACCCCAGGTCACCCACGTGACCCACATCATCCACGCCAGGTGCAGTAAGAACCCACAGAGGTTTCGGTCTGTCCTCACAGGGCTGCAGATATTGCTTGGGGGTCCTGACCTCTTGATCATCCATCCATTTACATCCATCACCCCCTTCCTGACGACTCTCCCTGGGACTTCAAGCTCCAGCAGGAGCTGCAGAGACAAGAGCCCTACAGGGCTAAGGACCACTCCCTTTATAGGTGTGTGCCTCTGCCAGCAGCTCTGCGCCTCTGGGTGAGCTCTGAGGGCCACGTCCTCTGCCCACCCCCCACCCTCCCCCAATCCCAGCTCCCTTCTCCAGGGTGAACCATTAGGAACAGCGTGGACAGTGGCCTTCTAGTCGTTCTTAGGAGTTTACACACACACACACACACACACATGCACACACACACACACACACACACACGTGTTTTCCCCCCATGAGTGGGTTCATACTTCATCGATATTTGAAAGCATATACATATAGCTATTTTCTCCAAATGGTGTATTTGGGGCTCTTTCCATGTTACACAGAAGTACAGCAGATACACAGAAGTATCAGCAAATATTTACCGGGCTCTGGCCATGGGCTGGGCACTGTTCCAAGGCCACACGGTATTGCATTAAATCCTCACATTAACCCTGTGAGAGGCACGATGATTGTCCCCATTTTAAAGATGAAGAAATAGAGGCACAGGGATATCTCTCATTCTACGAAATTGCCATTTTCTAGGTCAAAAATAGCCAGAATGGCAATTTCATGAGTGGTAACTAGCAGCGTGGCAGTTCCTGCTACAGTTATACTATGATTTATTCAGCCATTCTGCCATCGATTAGCATTTTTCCCCTTGTTTTTTATTGTTACAAATACTGTGGTAAACATCCTTGAAAATGCATGTTTAAAAAAAATTGTGAAAGTATTTCTCCACTATAAGTATACCAAGAAGTATACTGAATTATGGATTGAAGAGTATGAATATTTTAAAATTTTACGTATATTTCTAAATTGTCTTCCAAAAAGCTCTAAATGGAAATGTCAGTATTTGTTCAAAGCAGAAGCTTGAGCAGAGGCAGGGATACAGGAGGGAAAGGGAGGGGCTGCCGCACACAGGCGTGAAATCCTAGTTCAAGAGGGAGGACCTCTGGGCCCCAGGGTCGCATTGCCTCCTCACGGAAAGCAGCTCCTCCAGCCTCCCTGCCCTCCCCTCCCCACCCCTCCCTCCCCTCCCCTCCCCTCCTGTCCCCTCCCCTCCCCTCCCGAGGCCCTGATAGGAGCCGGCACCTCATATCATCACGGTCCTCCCGCCCACCGCGATCTCAACCTGCCCGTTAATTCCTGGGCCTCGTAGGAGGGAGGACACACCCTGGTCACCCCATTCTCGCCAGAGGTGTGGGCTGAGCCAGCAGGGCCCCAATGGCTGTCAAACCCTCGTTACAGCCGAGATCTGCGACCAAGGTTTCTTCCATATAACGCAGCAATTTTGAAGCCTCTTGTCCCATTTAAAGATGTTCAGTTTGTTAGATTTTGCAGTCTTTATTTTTGCTACTCCCCGAGGGCAGGGTGGCCGGAGGCGCTGGCAGGAGCCCAGCGCAGGCGTCTTCCCGCAGCTCAGCCGCCTCTGGACCCTGCGATCTGGGGCCACGCCTGGCTCTGGCCAGTTACTGCCGCGGGTTTGGCGAACTCCACTTGGAGACAGGCGGGGCCAGCGAGGTAATGGCCCGGGAGGGGTGTGGAGCACAGGAAGTCACTGTAAAGTCCCAATCTGCTGCCTCCAATTTCAGGGGCTGATGGAAGGACCAGACCCAGGGGGCTGTAAGGGCACACGGTCTGAAGGACAGATTTGTTTTTGTTCTATTTGCTATTGTGGTGCGCAGCTCGATTACAGACAGGAAAAAAGAGGTAGATGGACAAAAGGGAAAGGGGGGGAGAGCGGAGAGGCACCTGGTTCATACTTGCAAAGAAGGAGGAAATGGTAACAACTAACATTCGCTGCGTCAGCTCACACATCACTGTCCCCATTTCACAGCTGACGGCATGGAAACACTGAGGCCAGGGAGCCGGTCCAGCTCCCACCGCTAGGAGGTGCGAGTGCTGGGCCCTAAACCCAGACAGGGGGATTTAGAGGGTCCACGAGGACACCGAAAGCCACGATTATAGGGCGGAGGGGAGAGAAAGAGCATTTAGGGAGGGAAGAGATCAGAGGATGTACTCAGAGTACAAGGATCACACCTTTGACCTCGGGCAGCCCTTCTCTGTGAGAGGGAGACGCCCAAATCAAAGGCTGCTGTGAAGGTTAAACATGCTAAAGTGATTAAAGCATTTAACGCTTGCCCGCCCTAGAACCAGTGCTTTTCTTCTCCTGAATACTGTGACCACCAAGGGTAATACAGCAATAAGGACAAAAGAAATAATGAAGGGACAGAGAGAACAGCCAGGAAAGAACGAGCAGCACACGGGCGAGCGCCGACTTCTGGGCGGCCCTGCTGTCACCCCCAGACCTCCCTGGCCTCAGCTCTGATGTCTCTCCTTTCACTGCAGTCCAGATGCTGAGCAGCTGTGAGACCCGGCTCCCAGGGGTCGACACGCACCCTGGAAACCCAACGATCCTCCAGACCCACAGCCGAATCCTTCTGCAGCCCACGTGGGTGGAAGGGTGAGGGCTCCCTCCTTCTCCACCAAACCTCTCCCCCAGCTTCCTGCTCGCACCTGCCACGAATGACATTTCTCCTCTCTCCAGCCATTTCTGGAAGAAGTGCCGAGAATTCTAATAACACAAGGAGGCAAAGTTCCTGCAGAAAAGGCCTCAAAATCCAGACTGTTCATCAGAGTTCACTGTTCAAACAGCCAGAATCACCCGCGTTGGAGATGCGGGGGACACGTGACCAAGGAAAATGGTATTTTTATAATCAATTTTATCCTACTTTAATAATTACATAATCACATGCGTAATTATATGTAATCTATAAACTAAGTATATATAATTATGTACTCATAATAGTTTTTTTTATAATTTAGCTGATAATAATTTAGGTTAAACATGAAACCTCTCTACCTCAAACGCTTCCAAAATACAAAATCGAAGAAGTTTCTGGGGTTTGACGTGAGACCGCCCCCTCCTACACCCCCGGGGAGGAACACGCCCTGCCCTGGCCTTGGTTTCTGCACTCTCTGGGCCACGTTCAAAAGTGGGGATAAAAACGTGAACTTGAGCGGTTAGTGGGAGCTGAGTCAACAGGGAGGTTTGGGGCCAGCTCTGACCTCGCCAGCCCCGAGGGAGCCCACGGAGACCCTGAAAAGAGGATGGAGTTCAGTAAACAAACGCACATTCACACTATGGCGCGCACATTCACACTATGGCGCTCGATACAGAATCCGGGACTTCTGATGCGAGACCAGCTGCCGCCTGGTCCCCCCGTCTGCCCACCAGGTCTATGGTGGAGCCGCCCAGCCTTAGCACCCCACTCACAGCCCCATAACCGGCTCCAAACGCGGGTGAAGTCGGTTCCTCCCTGCCTAGCTATGCCCCGTGGACCATGCTCATCCCTTCCTCTCTTTTCCTCATGTCTGTTTTCCCTGCCTCGCCTTACCCATCCTTCTAGGCTCAACACATGCCCGTATTTCCACGAAACCGCAGGCCCCGGGCCACCCAGACACAGGTCTTCCTAACTTCCTGCCTCTATCTGGGCTCCACGCAGTTGGGCACTTACTTGTATTTTGTTTTGAATTATTTCTAGCTAATTCCCCAGCATATACGTTTTGGCCACAACCAGATTTCAGCACTTTCTTTCCATGACACCGAACTAGGGACCCAATTGTACTTGCAACATTTCAACCCACATCCCAGTCATCCAAGCATCTGCTTTTCCCACTTAGGTGCCCAGGTCATTGACTGATGCTGAGGCAAGAAGCCTACAAACAGATGCACAGTATATCTATAGGGCTATTAACTTTTCATAGGGTGATTAGAAAAACAATGTCTGAAAAGGTTCCTTAGAATGAAGGGAAGTGTGGGAAGCCCTGCAGGACCTCTCTGATAGAGACGGACCTGCTACAAGCTGGCAACGCAACAAGCCAACTCCTGTGGACCCTGCAGCATCTCCAACACGTCCTCGCAGCCCAGGGGAAGTGCCTGTTTCCATGCAGGCTTTGCCCTTGGCAGGGCATGGAGGCAATGGACTTGACCTGCTGGCTATGTTCTTGGAGTTCAAATCTTAAAGAGCTAATGCTGCCACATTGTAACCTTTCTCTCTGAGCCTTGAGATGGCAGGTCAGGGTGATGAGGGGCCGTGAGAACACTTGCCTGAAAGGGGATGAAGTGCTGCTTCTATCCCGACTTACATCCTGCACTGAAGGAGACAGGAACCGGGTAACTGGTGTTGAGATAGAATTGGACCGAGAGCAGCTGGTATAAATGCTACAGGCGTTTACATTATGCACAGGGAGTGAGTAACATTAGGAACAGAAAAGCAGCTTTCCACCAAGTGGAGCCGACACTCGGCTGCCAATTATTGGGTCTCACTTTCAGGACCAGGCAAAACATCAAGAAGTACGACTGTCCTGAGTGATGTTTAAAAAAGCCAGGTTGAAGCCCTTTGCTTCCCACCCTCAATCAAAACCCCGAGGTGGGAGGACAGGGAAAGGAAGGGTCTAGAACCCCACCTCCACCCCCCCACTCTGGTGCCCCGATAGTCTGGCTTCTCAAAATTCCCTTCCAAGAAAGCAGCTCAGAAATCTCTGAGCCCTGACACCTGTGCCATCTGATCTTCCAATCCCCAAGCATCAGTGTCCTTGTTCATCCAGTAATCAAATATTGAGGCAGTAATGTTGGTAGATGCCAGGGGCTGGAGGGTAGGGGGGTGGTGGGGAGGGAGAATGGGGAGTTAGTGTTTAAAGGGGACAGAGTTCAGTTTAGGAAGGTGAAAAATTGGGGAGATGGATGATGGTGAGAGTTGCACAACAATGTGAATGTACCTAGTGCCACTGAACTGTACAGTTAAATATGGTTAAAATAGTGTGTTTTATAATATGTGACTTTTACCACAATAAAAAAACACTTAAAGAAATATATCAAGGCAGAGTCCACCAGATGCCCAGCACCAGTGCAGGGGCCTGGACATGGCAGTGAACAGACACACTCTAGCAGGGGAGACAGGCAGTAAAGAAGCAAACAGCACACAGATGTATAACGTGGTAGCTGGACGGCTACAAGTGCTGTGAGGGCAAAGGGAAGGGGAAGGGCTGGGGGACAGGGTCTGCGGGGAGGGCTGATCTTTCACAGATGGCCCAGAGGGTGCCTCCCAGAAGTCTCTGAAGTTTAGCATGAAGCTGCCGTGATCTACTTGAAATGTGACCTGCTAGAAGGGAACCTTTCCCAAATACGGGACTTGTTTTGTTCACGGGTGTGTTTCCAGGGCTGAGAGCTGGGGACCCACTGAGAGGGTGGCTTCGGCTGCTGCATAGAGGGTGACGTCAGCGGGCTCGGGTGGAGAGGCTGGCCACAGGGGGTGAGCTGCTGCAATCAGCCAGGAGAGAGGGGACCTGGGCTTGGTGGTGGTGGCCGTGTGGAAGAGGAGTCAGGTCCAGGGTGATGTTGAAAGCGGGGAGCACAGGATTGGCTGTTGGGCTGGATGTGGTAGGAGAGAAGGTTGAGGGGTGATTCTAAGATGTTTGCACTGAACAGCTGGGGATGGACCTGCTGTTGAGAGAGTTGGGAAGCAGTGGGAGGGAGGGGCAGGCGGCAGAGGAACTGGGTTTGGGTTGGGACACGTGAGCCTAGCGCGGGGCCAGCATCCTGGCTCAGAGGAGGTGCACGGGGACCGGTTCGGCCCTGCCCTAGCCTCGCTCTGCCCCAGCCTTTGACTGTTCCTTCCCTGTCACCACTCCCCTTATCTGTGGCCACTTCTATTTCTCCCCCAGACCCGGCCAATCATTCTCCTCACACCTTCCCACTCACTCGTCACCAGTGAGAGTTACTGGTCAGGCTCCCACCCTGTCCAGCCCTTGGCAAGACGAGAAATCCGGCGTCACTATGCCTAGAGGCACCCGAAGCTTGGGAGTAGCAAGCACCATCAGGGCCCAGATTTTGTTCTATAAAATCCACTTCCCCACCGTGTTGCCTGCCCAGGGCACACTACCCACCATGAGGTGAAGCAGCAGTGCATAGACTGTTCTTGTGGACCAACCTGAACCTGGACCCACCCAGCATTTATGTCTAACTCACAGTTTATCATCCGGGGGGGGAGGACCAGGTTAAAGGCCACTCCAGTGAGCGCCCACACATACCCAGAAGGTGGGACACTCTACAGGTCGGGGTACCCTAAGCTAAGAAAGACTTAAAAGACGAAACAACCAAATGCAATGTATGGACCCTACTGAAATCTGAACTTAACACTCCAAATGCTTAAAAAAAAAAAAAAAGTTTGGAAACAACTGGAGAAATCTGAAGATAGACAGTATTACATGATACTAAAAAAAATTACTAACTTTGATAGTTGTGATAACAATGTGGTTGTTTTGAAGATGTCCTTATTCTCTGTAAAACACACCTCATGATAATTTGGGGTGGTAATTCATAACATAAAATATCTGGGATTCGCTTTATAAATTTTCAGCAATTGATCAATGAATAAGAATTCCGTATAACAAAGTATGTACAATATTTAAATCCAAGTGCTGTGAATATGGGGAATCCCTCTGCTATTCTCTTTACTCTTACATGTATTTAAATGCTTCGTAAAAAGAAAGTGAAAGGAGGCAAGTTTCCTCTTACTCAGAAGAGTACGTCCAGGGTCAAAGGCAGCCCCCAGACACCTCAGTCCTGCCTCAACCACTCGCTGCCACGTCTCTAGGGGCAACCATGGGCGAGACAAAGACGGAAACCCTAAGAATATACCCGTGTGTAAAATGCAGACCAAGGCCACACGGGGATTTCCGTTTCTGAAATTTCTGAGATGAAGACTACAATACAACTTGAAAATGCCTTACATTTCAATGCCACTCTATTAAGCAGTTAAAAGGTCTAAAGTCCCCAGAGTGTGAAGGTATTCACTTCTCTGCTCTCCTCTGCTCGCCATGCGGAGTAGTGAGAAATTCTCGAAAGCTGGCATTGTTCCATTGTCCCCAGGGTCACCAGGTAAAGTCCAGGCCACAGAGGACTCAGGCCGCAGGGCTTGGACCCCGGAGCTCAGCCCTTCTCAGAGTGACTGCGAGGAACTGCACCTCCCCCTGCCTCAGCATCCTGAGGGCTAAGGGGGGCCAGTGCCCACGCGTAGGCTGTGCTGAGGCGCTGAGTCAGTGCCCGGTGGGGGGCGCAGGGAAGCCAGGTGACTGCTCTTTGACAGTTACTGCCTTTGGGTGATGTCTCTGACCTCAGTCAGATGAGCCAGTACTTAGCGCGTTCTCCGCCGGGTCTCAGCATCCCAGGGGAGAGATGGAGCACGTGTAAGCTGTGGGGCTCCTACAGGACTTGACAACAGCAACATCCACGCTAAGGGGGAATTTTTCAACACATCGCGAAGGATCTGGCTGAGAGCAGACACTCGAGGGACCCCTACCCCTCTCCTCCCTCCAACCCTTCACACACCGACACTGCTCCTGTTGTTCTGGTCCAAATCCTAGGGCCCCTCAAGACACACATCAAAGGTCCTCCTTTGGAAAGCGGCCCCAGACCCCAAGTTCTGCAGGGTCCTTGCCTTCTGGTCTCATTGGTGCCTTCTACTTAGCGAGGGCGGGTATAGGCCTCAGGACTTGTCCACACTCTTGAGCGGTGACTGAAATGTGGGGTCGTTCCAATTCCCAGAAGCTTCTGGAAGCTTAGACTTCTACTACCTCCCTCCCCCTAAGGCCCCAGTCAGAGTGGTCCACCCAGGATTACTTGCTAAGTTGTTTTAAGGAAAGAAATACCTCTCGAAGCCAAGAAGTATGAAGGCCGTGGGCGTATTCTGCGCTGTTTCCCTTCCCGTGCGCACAAGGATGTTACAACCTGGTGAAGCCTCGGGTCCGAATGTTCCACTTGAAGATGGAAGGCCCTTCCCTACGTCATGGAATGCAAGTCACCCTTCTGAGGCCAGGGTGTGCGCTACAGCTACGTGGGCGAACACACTCCAGCAGTGAACCTGGAAATGATGTGTAAGATGGTTTTCTCAAAGTAAAACTGTAAAAACAAACACCAAGGCACGGACCAGAGATATGCAAGAGGCACCTTAAAGAGAACACGTGGATTCCAGGCCAAGACTCAGGCACCAGCTTTATTTCTAGAAATGGGCACGTGGTGGAGAGAAAAAAAGCAACCGGAGGGCACACTGGTACTTCAGGAGGAAAGGCTGTGCTCACCGCCGGGAGCAATGACGGCCCGACACGCTTCTCACACTGCACACCAGTCCCTGGCGGGGTCACTGCACAGCTACCCAGTGCAAAGTTACTCACCCACTTCCTGGATGTGACCCGAACTCACATGCAGATCAGCCCTCGGGGCAAAAGTGTGTTGATCAGCAAATAGGAGCATTCACTCCATCTCATTCTCTCCCCTGAGAAGCAGATTATTACCTGCATTCTCATTTTTATACCTCAGTGTTTCATAAGATTGCTTAGTATGAGTTCAACAGAAACTGATTAAAATAATAGTAGAGCAAATGCCTAAAAATCTGGGGCTCAGACTCTGGAATGTGGTACTTTTAAGGGTACAAGCAGCTTTGGGGCACTCCGTCCACCTCCCCGCTATGGCTTGGAGCTCCTCTACAAACAGCCATGGTGCACGTTGCCAAAATTTTAACTTATAGCAAACTCACAGGTCATCTGCTCACACCACTAGTGTCCCCTGCCATCCACTGCCACTACACCAGCCCGTCAGTCCACCAGTGCCACCGGTTCCGTGTCTAGGGCCATCAGCCCTTTTCCATTTTCACAGTTGTCTCCATCATCCCTTGATGACCTTCTGTCTGGTCTCTCTGCCTCCAGTGTCACGTGCTCCTCTCGTCCAGTCTGTGCCCAGTGCCAGCTTAACCCCGTCCGCGCCCTCACCGAGCCCTCACCATCTACACAGGAAGTGAGACTCCTTACCCAGCCCCTACTGCTTGGCGCACCCTCTTTCTGCCACGTACCTTGAGCTAAGGTCAAGTTGAGCTACATGCTGCTCCCGGAACTAGCTAGACAGAACTCTGTGTACCTACCCCTGGCCTCTTGCCAAGCCCTTCTCTTGGCCGGAAAGGCTCTTCTTTTCCATAGAACTTCCAAACCTTATCTGTCTTCCAAGCTTCAGCTCAAACGAGATCTTGCCCATGGAGTTTCTCTTGACCACACCCCAACCTCCATTAGAAGTAATTTGTCTTTCTTCTAAATCCCCCCTTAGGGACACTGTGCCAATGGCACTCTGAAGTCAGACAGACCTGATCTGAATTCCCATTCCATCACTTACTAGCTCCATGACATGGGCATATTCCTTAACCTCTCTGACCTTCAATTTTATCTATAAAAAAGGAATAATAAAATATCACTCACAAAATTATTATGAACACTGAATGAGACTAATGTTTGACCAATGTCTGCATAAGAACTACAGCCAACAGCGGCGATGGGCAATCACCTTCCTTCCTTGGATCTTATGTTCTTTCTCACACGTTCAGTGCTGTTTGCTTTGGGTTGGTGTTCCTTCTACATGGACCATATCGTCCCTCGGGGAGGGTTTTGTCTCCTCCAATTTGTTGTCATGCTGCCCACAGAAGGCAGAATAGGACTGGCACAGATATCCACGAATATTTGTCATTTCATAGCTGGTGATGGCATGACTTGCAGCTAAGAGAAACTTCACAAAGATCCAAATCATGTCAAGAATCAGTTAAGGACGGTAGAGTCCTCGGACCCATTTAAACACTTAAAAACAATTTTTTTAAAGCAACATTAAGAAACGACTAATCTCCTCAGGAACACTTTAAGCAGAGTTTAAAATCTACTGAAGATAAATACCTACTCTAAGTTTTCATCCATTTAATGTCCTCTCTCACCTTCCCCTCATCGAAATATGGTGAGACTTATGTTCATAATTCACATTCATTACTCAGAGAAATACATATATTGTGATTTTTTAACAGGATAAAAAGGAATTGAGATGCTGAAATATACACAGTTCACAAAATAAATTTTAGGGCCAGAAGTGTGAAAGAGACACTATGCTGGAATTGTTTCTTAAAAAACTTTTTCTCCACGTGAGACTTTGCTTCCTTCTCTCAGCCTAGGAGGCCATGGAGACTTTGCCCCTTTGGCCTTTTCCAGTACAGGACCAACTTCTTTGCCAGAGTAACTTTTCATTATTGAGGATAATGTGCAGATTGTTTACTCTTCCTTGACTTGTAATAAATGAGGTCACCAGAGAGTTCTGGATCTATCCTAACATCAGTTATTTCCTGAGAAACTTCTTGTTTTCAGTAAGGTAATATTCTGTCCCTATTAAAGGTTGCCAGATAGAATGCAAAGTGCCCAGTGAAATTTGAATATCAGATAATCTTCAAATTGTTTTTTAGCATAAGTATGTCTCCTGCAATACTAGGTGAAAGATATACTAGTGTATGAGCCGTGCAATGTCTGGAACATAACTCAATGAAAATTATTCGTTGTTTATCTGAAATTCTAATTGAACCGGGAGTCCTGAATTTTTATTTGCTGAATCTGGCAGTCGGAGTCGTTATCAACCCAGCAGTAACCATGGCAACAAGCACTGCTGGGCTCTAGGAACAAGCTGGAAACCAACGGTCAGCGTTCAACAGCCATCCATAGCCCCACGGGGCTCTCACCAGCACCACCTCGTACACCCCGAACGGCCGTCTGGTCAAATGGGCGTTTACTCCCCATTTGACAAATGACAAAATGGAAGCCACGTGGCTTTTCCAAGGTCACACAGATTTGGGGGAGCAGGACCACTGCACTTGACGGCTGCGACCTGGAATTCCCGGAAGCCGATGGCACATTTCTGTCGTCCTGCGGCCTCATGAACATGCAGAACACGTGTTTCTGAGAATCTTAGCAATTTTCAAATAAACCTGTGTTTCAATTATATCTCAGTCTAACTCTCAAAGGTCCCTGGGAAATCATTTTACTGGGGTTTGTCTGAGCTGCGTCTAATCGAGTCGTGAAGCCAGTGAGTGGGCACAACAACCAGTTACTAAACCCTAATTGCTTGGCAGCCCTGGGAACACCAAGGCCAAGAATTACGAGGCTCTGCCATCTGTGAACTGTCCTAGGTAATCCCCATCCCGTCTCATTACCAAGGCAAATTAATGTGGGCCGAGCCCAAGGCTGATGCAAGGTCTCCAGCACCCAGAGTGCTTGCAAGGCAGCGAGAACGAGGGCGGGGTCACCCAGCCCAGGCTGACTGCTGGGGGGACGGTGGAAGGACATAACTGAGATGGAGGTGGAAGTAAGGGAGAGGGGGAGTCAAGGATCCAGGCAGGAAGGGAGAACCAGTATCTACTGAGCACATACTGTAGGCAGGCAGTGAGCCTGTCACCTGCTACAACTCATTTATCTGACCCCAGACTCACGTGGCAGGATTAGTAGAACTCCATACAGATGCAGAGACTGAGGCTCAGAAAGTTCTAGTAACTTGCCCAGGGTCACAAAGAGAGTAAAGATTTCTATCTGGTTTGTGCACCCCCAGGACCCAGGCCACTGGGGTCAGTGGGAGGGCCCAGCCTTGCACTGTCACTCAACTTCCTTCCGCTTTACTCTTTCCATCACCCCTTCTTCACCTACCATCCCCCAGCCCCCTCACTGCCACCCCAGAAGAGGCCAAACAGGAACTGTGGTGCAGTTCTTTTGAATATTTGTTTTAGTTTCAATAAAGTGCTGTACTTGGGCAGGCCCTGTGCTCTAGGTAACATTTTCCCAGTTCTGAATGCATACTGTTCTCACGTTAACATGCCTGAAGTCGAGCGCATCTTACTATCCACAGTGTGCCTAGTTTAATTTCTTTTTCTTAGAGATATATAAAATAAGGATGCACCTTACAATCAATGACATCTTAGATTCTATGAAATACAGAAATTTAAAAAACAGGGTGACCTTATCAAGCTGGGTCTTAGATGGGATGTATCCTGTATGTGGTCATGTGTTTGGAAAGGGCCAGGAGTTGGGAGTTGGAAAGGAAGGATGAATAGGTGGAACACGTGGGATTTTTAGGGCAGGTAACTATTCCGTAAGACACTGTCACGGTGGATACATGATACTATGCATTGATCAAGACTCACAGAATGTACAACACAAAGAGGGAACCCTGTTGTAACCTATGGACTTTAAGAATATCAGTGTATCAACAATGGTTCATCAATTGTAAAAAAGGAACCACACTAGTGCAAGAAGTTAAACTAGGGGAAACTCTGTGTGTGTGTGTGTGTGTGTGTGTGTGTGTGTGTGTGTTGAGGCAAGGGGTGGCCAGTGTATGGGAACTATCTGTACGTTCTGTACAATTTTTCTGGAAACCTAAAACTGCTCACAAAAAATAAAGTTTATTAATTTTAAGAAAACACAAGATGGTGAGTTGATCCTTTTATATTTCTTCCATAAAAAAATGTTACAGAAAACACATAAAGTTTTGTTTTACGATTCTGTCTTTGGCAGATTTTCAGCTAGTTTCAATTACCTATGACCCATCAATAGAGAAGTGACAGGAGTTTTACCTAGAAGAAAGTAAAATGAAGTGCTATCAGACCCTCAGGCCTTAAGATAGCGTTCAAGGGAGTAGAAAGATCCCCGCTGGGCCTCAACCTCTGAACACCCCAATCTCACTCTCCAATCACATGGATGACAAAGGAAGACCAGCAATGTGCCTAGTCCCAAGAGGGCTGAAGGGAAGAGGAACGATTTAAACACAACCTGAAATACCCAGCTCTAAAGACAAGCAGAAAGGAAATTATTAGAAAAGTCAATGGCTTTGGCTCACTGCCACCCACGGTGTTCAAATCTCCCAAGCATCTCTCCACTGGTTTCTGAATCCTTTAAGAATACAATATTAAGGGACTTCCTTGGTGGCGCAGTGGTTAAGAATCCGCCTGCCAATGCAGGGGACACGGGTTTGAGCCCTGGTCCGGGAAGATCCCATATGCCACGGAGCAAATAAGCCCGTGTGCCACAACTACTGAGCCTGCACTCTAGAGCCCGTGAGCCACAACTACTGAGCCCACGAGCCACAACTACTGAAGCCCGCATGCCTAGAGCCCATGCTCTGCAACAAGAGAAGCCACTGCAATGAGAAGCCCGCACACTGCAAAGAGTAGCCCCCGCTCGCCACAACTAGAGAAAGCCCACGCACAGCAACGAAGACCCAACGCAGCCAAAAATAATAAATAAATGTATTTATTTTTAAAAAAGGAAGAATATTAAGAAGGCTAACAATCAGATTCCAAATATAATGACATATTTACTAAGTGCTTATTATGGGCTCTGCATAGTGACAACGTATGCAGCAGACAAGGATGCCAATAGCAGAAAGAAAATGGACCAAACATCTTACATAAAAGTGAAGAGATGTTCCACTCCCAGCAGTTCCAATGGCTGATGAAGCTACAGCCAGACAAGAATAAAGATGTGTGTATTTTTTTCCCACCGGTCATGGTCCTGGAGACATCGATTGAGTAATTAAGAACACAATCAAGGTTAAATTGCAGCCGTTTGACTTTTGTAGATTGAGCTTTAAAATATCAATAACAAAGATTTTGTCAGATACAGATTATATGAGCTGAGAGACGGCGTCCAGATGGTAAAGATGTGGTTGCACAAGATACAGTTAATGCGGACAGAATTAAACTGGAGGGACGTTACTGTCACCTTAGTAAGCTGAAACTCTGAAGTCAAGACAGACTGGGTTTGATTAATGACTCCAGTTTTTCTAGGTGATGACCTTTGACAAGCTGTTTAATAGTTTTTCTTTCAATCTTGAAGACAGAAATGGTGCTTTCAACTCTTAATTCACAGCCCCCCCCTTTATGACCAGGACTGTACAGTGTATGAGGACATGAATTGTTCTCCTTCCCGGATTTATAGTCACTGTCTTATTTTGTGCATTTTATTTGCCCCACACTTCTTCTTGCCTTCTTTTGGAATAAGTATTTTAAATCATTTTCCTAGTTTAGAGGTTATACAGTCTTACTACCCTCTAAGTAGTTACCCTAAAATACTTTCCATGGATGGTCTGATACACTGACCTGTCAGCAGGGAGCACCTCTCCTTACTTCTGGTTTCATGAGTAGAGACCTTCCTCTAGGGAGATGCCTGTCCTCCCAGCACGCCTTTACTCACCTGCCCCGGAAGTAGGGTAGTTCACAGGACTGGTGAGTTTGGGAAGGTTAAACGGGCATTCTTGGCCCTGCACCTCCTCCCCAGATGTGCATCTTGCCCCTCCCCAGGAGGTGCTCTCTTGGACCTCAGGAGGCTGTCTGGGCCGCTTGGGTAAATCTCCCAATTTTGGGGTTCAGCCAGCAGGCGCATTTGGCTCTCACACACAGCTATAACTTCCGAAACAGGCTCTATCAGCGGTAAAGAAAATATTTTGGTCACCATCTTCCATGCCTTTGCTTAATATCTCAAATTGTTCAGAAAAATAACCGAGAAGGGTACTATTCTTTGGGGTCCTCTTGGAGATGTCAGTATTATCTATGTCCAAAATTATTATCCAAAATTCCATATATTGTTTTCTCAAAAAAATTCAATTTAATGTAACCACATCAGAAACATTATTCACAATTTAAAGCAGCTGTCCCGTTGAACTCCAAATCAAGTTGAAGGGTAACTCAAGACAAGAAATTGGCTACTATTTTCAGGGTGAGTTTCCAGCTTTCTCTTTCCAATGGCAAGTCTTCCCAAATAAAGGGGAAAAAGGCAATTATTCAGAGGAGACAAGCACAGTAGGATAACAATGGAACTGGAAAACAAACTGGATTATAGACACTTTTTAAGCGAACGTTTATTGTGTGGCGGGTCCTGCAATGAATACAGTCATTCGAAGCTTAAAGCCGACAAGGGATTTCATGATCCTTAGAATCGGCAGTTCATGCAGTAGCCAGTCATCTTTAAAAGCCTAAAGTAGCTTCCTAGACGGCACTTAATGTCATAGATCACTCAGCATGTCCACAGTGTATGCAGTAAAAGCATACTTAGTAGACCTTCATCAAGTAGTCAAGACTCAGAGGGAGAGAAGAAACCTTGAGATGTCTAATGCGTCAGGCTGTGCCAGACGTCACTCATCTTCAACTACCCTGAACGGGAGAGAATTCTAGCAAAGCCATCCTTTATCTCGGATCCAAAACTACGTGCATAGATACTTTACACAGGGAAACTTAACACTCCCCCGGGCTCGTGCTACACATGCTATTATCCTAACTCTCTTTGGCAGCTGCGGTCGCTGGTGGGCAGGCCAACTCCCTCGGCTCAGGCGTTTAAGGCAAGTCTTGAATGTGAAAGTTCTCAAGGTCCACTCCAATCCTATTTCCTTCCAAAGCATTCTGATCTCGTTAAAGCTCCCCCCAACTCTTGCACAGTGACCCGAGCAACTCCCTCTGTCTCACAGCTTTCATATTCATACGTTGCTGCACGTCTTGATATTCTAGAGCCCTTAAAGATGTCAGAAGTTTAGGATGAACATTGCTTGATGGATACCATAAGTCACAAGAAAGAAAAATAATGTTGACCTCTTCCTTGAACGATTGGGTTCGTCACCTTAGAGCGCCCTCTTGCCAGGAGACTAAGAAATGCAGCAGTTGGGAACATGGCTAAGTTACACGTGGGATCCTGAATGTTGCACTTTTACCAACATTTAAAGCAACAGTAGGAAAAATTCAGGAACTGGAGAGTCTGGGAGGTGGGAGAAAATCAGGAGAAAGGGTCTTGGAACTAGGAGAAGAGAATGTTTCAGAAAGAAAGAAGCAGGTAGTCAGTGCCAAATGCAACAGAGAAATCCCATCCAGTAGCACGTGACTGGGTTAACTCAGCGAGGAGCTAGACTGGGTGGGGGGCAACCTAGCACCTCAAGTAGGTCTGAAGCCACAGAGTTAGGGTGAAGGCTAGACTGAAGGGTCATCGTTCAACTTAATGTGTTTAATCCTGGAAACAAGGAGAAGAAAATGTGGAAGAATGAGCAGCAACGTGATGGCTGGGAGAGTTACCTCAGGACAGATTCCTGAGCAAACATTCAGGGGGCACTCGCTGGGTGGCCGGCACCATTCCAGGTGCTGGGAACTCAGTGAACCAGAGAAACAAATCTCTGTCCTCAAAGAACTTGTAGACGAATGGAGGAGACAATGACAGACAAGCAGACAGCGGTGCGTACTTTGTGGGAACCAGCAAATGGCAAAGGAGTGTGTGTGACTCTTTCAATGGGGTGAGGAAAGCATCAGAGCTGGGAAGCCCTGTCTGCAGGATTTAAGTTTATCAGAGCTGGTCAAACATGCACAGACTTTACCTATATTCCCCCCAAACCACTTTCCCAGACTCTGTTCCACGGAGCGCCGATTCAGTAACAAACTGTTAGGTGATGCTAACAAGTGTTTTGGGAGATTGGTCCTCTGGAAAAAATGTCACCAACCAATCTCTTCACCTCTGGACTTCTCAGAACGTTTAGCGTGTTGATGAGACTTTTCCGAGAGGGGCCCCAGCACTACACCTCCTGCCCCTACACACACGGATGTTAATAAGGATCTAGCCTTCCAGGAGACAGTCAGGGGCTCCCGATGAAATAAGTGCACCTGCTGCTCTTTATTCTTGACCTTTTTTTCCATGTAATCTTGGTAAACATTCTCAAAGTCTAAGCCTAGTCGGTCCCTCTTCTGAAAAATCTTCCACAACGGTGGCTCCCTTTTCCAAAGCCCAATGCTCCCAAGGGCTGAGCCGGGCAATCGGCACCAGGCTGGCTCCCCTCCTGCCTCAGGGGCTGAGCTGCTCCTAACCAGAGCCGTCATCTTGTAGAAGCTCCTAGAAGGATGGGGGGGTGGGGGGGGAGAAGAGTCTCTGAAGGAGACCTGCTGACCAGCCCCTCCTCCTCCCAGTGAGGTCATGGCAGAGGCCACGGGCCAGGAGGGTTAAGTGCCTGTGGGCATTCGAGTTCTGGGAATAAAAGTGCTTATCTGGGCTTTAGAGGAAACTAAAGTCCCAATCAATAAATACTCACTGTTGATTGACTGAAATATGGTCCTGGCCTCACCATCAACAGAATTGATAAACTATGCACAGCATTTACGCAAACTCCTCAGGGCTAGCAACTTGTTAGTTCTAGCTTAATATTTTCTCTTTTTGGTGTGTACGTAACTGTCATGTCTGTTTTTACCCGCACTCTTCCTCAATGTCCCATATTTCTTTCTTCCCTCACTCTCCTTTTATATTTTTACATCTTTCCCTTAATTCTTCTATAATAAAGAATGGGAATATACTTCTGTTGTACTTACTGATATGCTTATGGAAGAGTTTTGTGTTTCTTTCTCTTTTTTAAAATTAATTAATTTATTTTTAATTTTATTTATTTTTTTTGGCTGCGCCGCGCAGCATGTGGGATCTTAGTTCCCCGACCAGGGATCGAACCCGTGCCCCCTGCAGTGGAAGCGCGGAGTCTTAACCACTGGACCGCCAGGGAAGTCCCAAGTTTTATGTTTCTTGATTTTTAAAGTGGATAAGTAAAATGATTTATACAGTCTTTCCAAAATATAATAAAAGCCTCTAACTTATACTGCTTATTTTATACCTAATTGTAATCTTTAAATAATTTTTCCCTCCATGGCCACAGTTCTCGGCTGGGGGTGGTTCTTTGTCTCGTCCCCCATCCCCAGGACCTTTTTTCCATGTTTGGAGACATTTTTAGTGGTTACAACTTGGGGGAGGGCTGCTACTGGCATCCGAGGGTCGGGGCCAGGGATGCAGCTAAACATTCTACAATGCACAGAACAGCCCCCATAACAAAGAACTTTCCAACCCCAAATGTCAATAGTGTTGAGGTTGAGAAACTTGCTTAATGGCCCCCAACACTGAGAAAGATAAACCAGGTTTGCATAGTTTTAGGTTGGATTTAGATACAGACTTGCTCAGTCTGTGTTGAGTCCTGGCTCAACCCTTACTAGTTGTGAGACTTGGGCCCAGTTACTCGACCTCACTGTACCCGGTTTTCCTCACCTGTAATGGTCGTTCTGAGGTTTAAATAAGCTAACATGTGAAAAGAGCTTGAGATAGTGCTGGGAACATTTTACGCATTATTGCTCTTTTCCCCTTTACCTTGGCTGTGTGTAAGTGTCAACACCAACAGAGAAACTGACCGAGAACGTGTAGGTGTTTTCAGATGAATACACGGTTACACAGCCTGTTGAGGGGAAAATCCCTTGTTTATATTATCCAAGATTCTATATTTTAAACTCTAGAAAATCCTCAAACCAATCTATACCAGAATTACTGCTAACACTGATTCATTCTCTAAAGTCATAGGGTTTGTTTTTGAAATCCACGATGCAGTAAGCCTTTGGAATAGACTATCTATGTTCTAAACATTTTTCACTGGCCTGGTACAGAACATCTGGATATGACATGCCTACCAATGCAGGTTTTAAAGGATTCTAGCCTGGTAATTATAGAGAAATTACAAAAATCATTCATTGGCCTCTTAGCCTCTTCTGCATAAACAGCACGCTACAACACTGTGCATCAGACTTGCAGAAACCTATAAAAACCTTTCTACAGGACTGCAGACATCTTTGGCGGGCATCTGGATACCACCTCCTCCACACATCTTTGGGTCATGCTCGCCTCTCCTACAACTCATTCACTGTTCAAAGCTCAGGGCCTAAGGAGGCCAAGGTTAAGGGCTCCAACCATAGGTGGGCACCTTGGCTTGGTTCCGGCCATGGCTGGGGTGATGGCTAGTTTTATGTGTCAACTCGGCTAGGTGATACCAACCCACTTATTTAATCAAACACTAACCTAGGGGCTGCCGTGAAGGTACTTTGTAGATGTGGCTACGTGTATCAATATATATCCGTATATTGTTCCTTTGGAGAACCTGATGGACACAGCTAGCCCGCCAGCCCCTTGATGATGGTGACCGGCCAAGGGCAAGAGAACAGTGGCCACGTTCACCACCATCTCTGGGGACATCGCCTGGGGTCGTGCCCCACTGCACAATGTGAATTCTTGCATAAAGAAGATATGCCTCTTGGCTCCCAAGAACACCAGCTTGCCCCGTACAATTGCCACAGATTCCTTTGAGCGCTACCAGAGTGACGTGGAAACAAAGAAAGGGGGAGAGGAAAAGCTACTGAAGAGTGTTTCTAGGGAACCCAACTTTGAATTGGGATGAATCAGGGCATAAAGTGGAAGGAAGAAATAAGGAAAGAAGGAAAAAGGAAAAAATTAAATTCTGCACGAGTCCTACAATTAGACCCCAGTGAAAAATGCAAACTTGTGCATCACTTCTACGGAAAAAATCACAGTAGCATAATGCTAATGATAGTTAACACTGGACTATTTACTACTCACCTAGAAGGCATTCAATAAGTGTTATCAATATTTTAAATTTAGGTCTATGTGCCAAATACTATCATAAAGGATTTACAGGCCAGTGAATAAATGGTGTGGGCTGTCTGAATTCAGAGAGCTTTATCTTAAATAATACTCCGTTTCATCCCCTAATAACTGAAGTAAAACGCTCATGATCTGTGGGAAAAGCTGCATTCTCTTTCTCTCTGTCCATCTCTGCCCAGAGTCTAACCTCAACTAGGCTGGACAAGGAGAAAAAAAAAGTGTGTGTCCTTGAGCATATGTCACAGTGCAGCATAATCTCATTTTCTGTTTGCTCAGGAATACTTTGGAGGGAATTATCTGTGCCGCTTGCCCTCTTCAATAATCACATCCATTATGCTGACTGGGTACACCAGGGGTCCCTCCTTCACCCTCTGTAAGGAATCAGGGACAAGCAAGTTGCAACTTTGCATTCAAACGAAGACCCATCTGTCCCTGGGCCCTTCGGAGTGTCGCCATCCCGTGGCTCTAGCCTCTAAGAAGTGTATTCTTTACGTGTCCCCACTTTCTGATCTACCCAAACTCGTAAACAGAGAGATCCTACTGCCCGGGCTGAAACAACACATTCCAGCCTGGGAAGCTGACAGGGGCAAGGCTGAGCCAACCAGCCGCCCCTTCCCAAGAACAGGAGCAGAACTGCAGCCCCCTGCAGAGGCATCTTGCCCTCTAGCCCACCGCAGAGATAACCACCGAGCCGAGGAAGTCATCACCCATTCAGCAGTGTTACAGAGGAAATCTTGCCCCATTGATCAACTCAGCTTCCTCTGCAGTATTGATCTTCCAGGTCCTTCCTGGAGAAAATGAGCTGGCAGGGAAGTGGGGATTGGAGACTTTTCAAGGGAGACTTAATTCTCCACCTAATCAGATAAGGCGAAGGTTAAGAAGTCATTAATGAAAAAGGACCATTTTCCTCCGGATGAGATTAATGAGCGTCATGGTCCCAAGGGAGATGTCAAAGTACCAAAAGAAAAGGAAAGTACAGGAATTAATTTACTTTTTTTTACATCTCATTTTTATTCAAAGAGTACTTTGGGTTAAAAATAGAACACAGCAGTTAGAAAGTCATTTGTAACAACCAGGGAAGATGGTCTTCTGTTTCTTGTATTAGTCACACTGGTTGGTTTTCAAGGCTGTCATCTGAATTCCCCACCACGAGCTCTGTCTACCTAAGAGGTGCGAGGAGTTCCACAGCGGGCACCCAGCCTGGACTCTGAAGCAGAGCTTCTGAAACTCCCGCAGGCATTGGCCACACCTAGCCGTGCAGACTCTTAGCTCTGAGGGGCTTGAATCTGCCTTTTAACTACTCCAGGGTGATGCTGAGGCTGACCTGGGGGACAGGGGTAAGTGAATTAATGCGCCCCAACTACGCCAGTCCTGCTCTTAACTCTGTAAATACATTAGCTGTATTCAGTCTCTGAACAGTCCAAGGGGACGTCTCCACTTTACAGGTAATCAATTAGACTTTGGTCACTATTCACCTATAATTCATGCCTTTTCCAGTGTTCTTCAGTGGCGTATCTAAGTGCACATGCCTCAGCCTGTCATTCCCTATCTGAGCCTTTGAAGGCTCATCACATGTGTCTCCTCCTCCAGGAAGCCTTCCAGGCCTGGCAAACCTGGATAAGCTGGCTTTCCTATATACGCCCAATACACACTCCTATATCCTGTACTGGATGCGTGGTTATCTATTACTTTGTAACAAGTACCCCACAACTTAATGCCTCAGAACAACAATAAACATTTATTATCTCTGACAATTTCTGGGGTCAGGAATTCAGGACTGACATGGCTGAGCTGTTCTGGCTTAAGAGTCTCTCAGGAGGTGTGCCCATCAACAGACGACTGGTTTAAGAAGATGTGGGGTGTGTGTGTGTATGTATACATATAGATACATACACACACACACACAATGGAATATTACTCAGCCATAAAAAATAATGAAATAGTGCCATTTGCAGCAATATGGATGGACCTAGAGATTATCATACTAAGTAAGTCAGACAGAGAAAGATAAATATCATACGATATCATTGATATGTGGAATCTAAAAAAAATGATACAGGTAAACTTGTTTACAAAACAGAAATAGACTCACAGATATAGAAGACAAACTTAATGCTTACCAAAGGGAATGGGTGGGTGGAGAGGAGAGATAAATTGGGAGGTTGGGATTAACAAATACACACTACTATACATAAAACGGAGACTTCCCTGGTGGCGCAGTGGTTAAGAATCCGTCTGCCAATGCAGGGGACAGGGGTTTGATCCCTGGTCCGAGAAGGTCCCACATGCCGCGGAGCAACTAAGCCCGTGCGCCACATCTACTGAGCCTGTGCTCTAGAGCCCCTGAGCAACAACTACTGAAGCCCACGTGCCACAACTACTGAAGCCCGCGCACCTAGAGCCCGTGCTCCGCAACAAGAGAAGCCACCGCAATGAGAAGCCTGTGCACCGCAACAAAGAGTAGCCCCCGCTCACCTCAACTAGCGAAAGCCTGCGTGCAGCAACGAAGACCCAAGGCAGCCAAAAATATAAATAAATAAATAAATAAAATAGCTAAACAACAAGGACCTATTGTATAGCACAGGGAACTCGACTCAATATCTTGTAATAACCTATAATGAAAAAGAATCTGAAAAAGAATATATAGCTCTATATGTATGCATGAATCACATGTATGAATCACTTTGCTGCACACGTGACACTAACACAACACTGTATATTAATTACGCTTCAACTTTTTAAAAAAGAAAGAAATACCAAAAAGAAATTTGACTGGGGTAGAGGATCTGGCTCCAAGGCAGCCACTCACGGGGCTGGTCTGCTGGTGCCGCTGTGGGCGGAGACCTGCTGTGGGCGGAGATGCTGTGGGCGGAGACCTGCTGTGGGCGGAGATGCTGTGGGCGGAGACCTGCTGTGGGCGGAGACCTGCTGTGGGCGGAGACCCGCTGTGGGCGGAGACCCGCTGTGGGCGGAGACCTCCGTTCCTCTTGCTGGGCGGCTTGAATGTGGCTTGAATGTCCTCACGCGTGGTGGTGAGCTGCCCCCGCCACGGGGGTGGAGGCTGGGCGGCGACAGAGGGTCAGCCACGCAGATGCAATTTTCATGGCCTCGCCCTGGAAGTCACAGACTGTCTCCGTGCTCAGGTCACTAGAAGAGAGTCACTAAGCCCTGCCCACTTTCAAGAGTTAGAGGAATTAGGCTCTGCTTTTTGCAGGAAGGATTGTTAGATACGTTTAGAATTACCGTCCCGCGACAGACTGTGTTTCCCAAAGATAGCTGTATCCCGCATGCTTCTCTAGAGTAAGGCCGCTGCCCCAGCAAGAGGCAGAATCGAGTTCCCCTCCCCTTGATTCTGGGAGGGCCGCTAACGTGCCGTAAGCAACAGGATGTGGTGGAAGTTAAATGGCTGGCTTTCAAGGCCAGGTCATAAAATCCAGAGCACGCGTCACCCCGTGAGTTAGCACGCTCTGGGAGCCCTGAACTATCAGCTAAGAAAACCTGCTACCTTGAGGCTGCCACACCGTAAGCAAGCCCAGACCCCATGGAGAGAGTGTTCAATTAACAACCTCAGCTGAGGTCCCAGCCAACAGCCCACCAGACCTGAGAATCATGACACCCTCAGGGTTCCGGCTCCCAGCTCTGAGGTCTTTCCACTGAGAACCAGACGTCCTGAAGCAGAGTCTAGGCGCTCCCACCGGGCCCTGTTCAGATTCCTGACCCACAGAATCCATAGCCATAAAACGGTTGCTTCAAGCCACTAAATTTTGGGGTAATTTGTTACACAGCAATCAGTAACTGGAACCCACACTGCCTTAAAACTGTCCATTTATTCTCTCTCTCCCCTTAGATCGTTAGACTGCAAGCTCTTCTAGGGCACAGGGTTGTGTCTTACTCCTTCTTATAAAGCCAGCACTCAGAACAGTGCCTGGCATGTAATATGTGTCAAACAAATGTTTGTTAAGTGAATGATGAATGAATAAGAGTTTGCGGAGTTTTGCCAGGATAGTTCTCTTTGGCGGGAATTTAGAAGAACCACGGTTGGAACAGAACTGCGCCTGTCCAGCTGAGATACCCATCTTCCCAGCCCTTGTAGAGTTGTTTGTTGTAGTTTCATCTTGCCTTTCTTGTGACCTTTGAAATTCACCCTGAAAGCATTTAATCAGGGACTCTCTCTGCTCCATGCAAAGATGCATATCATTAACACACACAAACAAATCATGATTCCAAACATGGTTGTGACCACAAAGCCAAAAAGATATTTATGTTTAATTTTGATGCTAGGTTGTTAAATGTTTGGAAAACAATTCCAAACTCTTGAGTTGATTTTACCTTCTTAATTTTAGATATTTAGATATACAGGCCGGAAGTTGTGTTTGAAAAATTAAAAATTTTTCTCAGTTGCATTCAGGAGTTGAATGCATTTACTCTCCATATTAATAAATGCATACAAAGGGGATTAATAGCGTGTTTGTTAACACTTTGTATATCTTTATATAAATGTGGAATATATTTTATTATTTTTTTTCTTTTTTTGAGGGGGGGATATATTGTAAACATGCCTGAAGTTTGAGAAAATGGTCTCGAAGTTAGTCTGGATGGAAGTTTCAACCACTGCATTTTCAAAATGTCTTTCACTTGCTCCAGTGCCTTTTTAAATTATTTTATTGGATTTAATAACAACAAATACCTCCAATTTAATAGTTAAATGACCAATTTTATAACCAGCTCCAGCCCTGAAGGTAAATACTCCAGTTACTACTAATCCCCCACCAAGTCTCCCTTTCCATCTGTATTTACCCCACAGGCACAGACAATTATCTAGAAACTGCACTCAGCTCGCATCATCGCATTATCTCATGATTAAGTTTAACTCTCCCAAATTTTACAAATGCTAATTAAATCTAAAAAAGCAAACAAAATGTCAGTCAAAACTGATCTATAGTTATTTGTCATCAGCAGCTGTTTAAAAAAAAAGAAGTGTTTTCTCAAATTCAAAAGATGTATATGCTTCGGTGTCAAGCATAGTAGTAGATGTATGCTGTGCTGTGCTTGACAGAAGAGGCGGGAATAACCTATCCCCCGAATTAAACGCGTGTTTGCAGTGAAGAAAAGCTTTGAATGATTTTTTCATTCCTTTCCTCCCTATTGTACTACCTTGGAAATATTAGAGTCAGATAATTGCAGTTGTAGTTTAAAAAAAAAAAAGCAGAATCACCCCCAAATCTGAAAGATTATCAAGTTTAAAAATACACCTGCTGTGAATGCCTACATGACACTGCTGATTAAAAAGCACTGGGGAGAATCGAAAGATGCAGCAGGCCTCAGCCTCACCACCAGCGACTGAGCAGGAGAGCTTGACGGTCCCTCTGTGGACACTCTAGGTTGTGAAGAAATGCTGACTTGCCCAGGGTCAAACAGATAAATGATTTACTGGCACGACTGATCGCAAAACGCATACCTTCCACCCTTAGTCTACCCCACCTCCCTCCAGGCTGCCCCACACACACAGGGGGCATGCACGCCCCCCTGACCTCAGGGTCCCGTGCAAGCTGCTCTCCAGGCTCGGCCAGGGAAACTGAGGCCGTGGAGCCAAATGGCCAGAACCAGCCCCGAGTTCCTTTCACCTCTATCTCCTGACGCTGAGGCTCGAGCATTCTCTTCCTGCATCAACTCTGGGCAATAACTCAGGCAATATCAAGGATGACCCAGAGGGACACTTCAAGGTTAAAAGCCTGAAAGAGTGACACTCCCCAGCCAGAGAGGGCAGAGGCCCTGAAGTGCATCTCAAGTAAAAAGGAATCCAGTTATTTCTACTCAAGATGTCCCCAACTTGCACGGAAGTTTAACTAGATAAATACCTGGTTTTAAAGCAAGAAGCAGTAACAGTTTCAGGGGGGAAAAAAAAGAAGAAAGGAAGGAAGGAAGGGAGAAAGAGAGAGAGAAAGAAAGGAAGGAAGACAGAAAGAAGGAAGGAAAGGGAGGGAGGAAGGGAAGAAGGAAGGGAGGAAGGAAGGAAGGAAGAAAAAGAGAAAAAGGCAACATGAAATTCGCTATTGGCAAAAAACAAAACATCAAGTTAAGGTAAATCAATTTTGAGAAATAGTAGAGGAAAAAAGCCATTGTAAGAGTTGAAGTTACAAAAACAACAGCAAACATGCTAACAGAAAACCTTCTGTTCTTTTTTGGCCTCCTTTTCAAAGTAGCTGCTTCTAACACAGGACATTGAAATAGTCCTTCTACACGTCCAGTTCCTGGGCAAGACGGAGTAGACACACTTCTTCCTGTTCTGCTAACTAGAGGGCATTATACACAGAAGGAACATAAGGAGACTCTGCAGGTGGAGAGACGGTGAGGATCAGCTCAGGATCTGAGTGAAGACACGTTGGTGAGTCCCTGGCATTCACATACACTTCTTCATATATGCCAGGCTGCGCTGTAGATGCTGGAAATGCCAATGACCGGAAAAGCCTGCTCTCTCTACCTAAAAGACCAGGGAAAAGGCAGTCTAGCAAGACAGAAAACTTCTAGATGTTAACTGCCCTACTCCTACCAAACATCATGGAAAAAAACCGTGGCCGCACCCTGACCCCCGTCAGCAAAGGCCCAAGTAGGGAACCATTTTCAGGCTATAATGAGGCATCCCTCCAACTCCTCCACCTGCTGGGTGGTGTCAGAGAAGGCTGACTGGGGAGCTGGAACTTTCACCATCCTCCAGTGGGAATAAGTCCCCCTGCCTCAGACATAATAAGGCACCCCCTCTGCCCCACCCCACCAGGGTGGTGTCAGTGGAGGCCTGATGTCGAGTCCAGACGCCCACTTTGCCCAGCAGTAACGAGGCACCTTTCACCCATCCAGGGTGTCCATGGAGGTATAGTGGGGAACCTGGACTTCCACCCCTGCCAGGCAGTAGCAAGGCAATACCCCTTTTCCCCTCTAACACAGTGTCTGAGGAAGCCTGCTAAAATAAGATTGAAATAAGATCCAGAGTCTCAAAACATAATGCCCCAAACATCCAGGATACAATTAAAAATCTCTGTACATACCAAGAACCGAAGAAGTCTCAACTTTAATGAGAAAAGACAACTGACACAGAGCAACACAGACAAAACCGACACTGGAATTATGTAACAAGAATTTTAAAGGGACCATCGTAAAAATGCTTCAACAGCAATTACAAACACACTTGAAGTAAATGAAGAGCTGAAAGTCTTGGCAAATAAACAGAAAATACAAAAAAGAACCAAAGGGCAATTTAGGAACTGAAAAAGCAACAACCAAAATAAGAAACACAACAGATGGACTCAAAAGAGGAAAGAATCGGTGAACTCGAAGATGGAACAGTAGAAGGTAGCCAGTCTGAACAACAGAGAGAAATGAGGCTAAAGACAGACTAAGATAGTCCTTCTAGTCACTCAATGGAATATTCCAAGGAATTCCAGCATTCTTAGAAAGTATAAAGCTATTATCTAGGCACTATTTCCAGATGTGAATTTAAGAGTCTTACATTTCCCCAAATCTTTGTAGGCTGAGTTGATCCCTCCTGCAAAAAAGAGTGGGCACTCAATCAGTGATTCTACTAATCCTCTGGAAGTATAATTGCTAAAACGTCTTTTGCCACTTTAAAAGTAGCAATGGAGCACTATTTACACTAGCCAGGACATGGAAGCAACCTAAATGTCTATCAACAGATGAATGGATAAAGAAGATGTGGCACATAGATACAGTGGAATATTACTCAGCCATGAAAAGGAATGAAATTGAGTTATTTGTAGCGAGGTGGATGAACCTAGAATCTGTTATACAGCGTGAAGTAAGTCAGAAAGAGAAAAACAAATACCGTATCCTAATGCATATACAGGGATTTTAAAAAGCGGTACTGATGAACCTAGTGGCAGGGCAGGAATAAAGACGCAGACGTAGAGAATGGACTTGAGGACACAGGGAGGGGGAAGGGGAAGGGGAAGCTGGGATGAAGTGAGAGAGTAGCACTGACATATTATGGGGAAGGATGCACACCTCTGCGACTGTATTAAAAGCCATTAAAATGTACACTTTTAGGGCTTCCCTGGTGGCGCAGTGGTTGAGAGTCCGCCTGCCAATGCAGGGGACACGGGTTCGAGCCCTGGTCTGGGAAGATCCCACATGCCGCGGAGCGGCTGGGCCCGTGAGCCACAATTGCTGAGCCTGCGCGTCTGGAGCCTGTGCTCCGCAACAAGAGAGGCCGCGATAGCGAGAGGCCCGCGCACCGCGATGAAGAGTGGCCCCCTGCTTGCCACAACTGGAGAAAGCCCTCGCACAGAAACGAAGACCCAACACAGCCATAAATAAAATAAATTAAAAAAAAAAATGTACACTTTTAAACGGCTGATTTGTACAGTATGTGAATTATATCTTAATAAAGTTATTGGAAAAAAAAAAGTAGCAATGGAATCACTGAAGAGCTAAGAGCCCCTCCTGCTCCTAATGTACTGGCTTGTGCCCACCTGTTCTCTGGTGAGTACCAGGACCTCTCCCCTCCCCCCGGCACTGAGGTCAGTTCTCAGGGAAAACAAACCTCCCAGGTCACGTGATCAGTACCCAGGGGTTTTTTTTGTTTTTTGTTTTGGTACCAACTGTTATTCAGGGCACCAGGCTATTCTATGAGATGCTATAAAGCTGGGTAAACATATTTGATAAAACAAGTATATTGCAATGAATTCATTCTTTCAATACTTATTAGTGCTGCTGGGTGCCAAGCACTGTTCTACACGGCTGAGGTACAGCTATGACCTCGGGGCAGAGATCCCTGAAATAAGCTCAAATTCCAGTGAAGTGGGGGCAGGGAGGGGTGGAGAGAGATGATGATAAACAATCAATATAAAAAATGAATTAGTATATTAGCACGTGACATTCCCCTGCTACAAAAAAGAAATGACAGAATAGTGTACGGAGAATGGGGATGGGTGGAGGTTGGTTACTGGGCCAGGGAGATGGACGGTGGCTGGGGGTGAAACGCGGTGACCCTCTGGCAGAGCAGGGCAAGTGTGAGCAGCGGTTCAGGGGGCAGGGGTGAATTCTGAGCGCCACACTACGTGGTGTCTGTCAGCAGTGCCCCCGCCAGGAGAGGGAAACGCGGCCCGTGGCTTGAGTGAGAGCTCAACACTAACACGTACAGATTTAGAATGATCCCAGGGATGCTCGGAGGATTTTTATCTTTTGTGTTCTTAGAAGAGGTGGAATAATGAGAACTGAAGGAGCGATCATTTCTGAGGACTTACTGCTTTCCCCAGCTCATCACCCTGTTAGTATCGCTCAAAACGAGGCTGGGTTGGGTTCAAATTCTAAGACAAAAGACACTGTCGGTTAGTTTAAACATCAGATTTTTCTGAAAACCAATTTTACATTTCAGTCTTTTTTTAATATGAAATTAGCTACCAAGAAAAACACTGTAGTACTAAAAAGTAAGCTACGCGATATTCAGATAAGTCTCTCAAGATGTTTCTACATGGAATTACCCTCCCAACAGGTGCTTGTATGTCTGTCATCTCTGCAGTGTTGGCAACCTTTCTTTTTTATTCACACATTAAAGCCCTTTGTTCTTTAAAAAAATTTTTTTTATCGAAGTATAGTTGATTGACAATGTTCTGTTAGCTTCTGTTGTACGGCAAAGTGATTCAGTTAAGTATATACGTATATATTCTTTTTCATATTCTTTTCCATTAGAGGTTATTACAAGATATTGAACACAGTTCCCTGTGCCATACAGTAGGACCTTGTTGTTTGTCTGTTTCATATAATAGTGCTGTGTATCTGTTAATCCCAAACTCCTAATTTATCCCTCCCCCCCCTTTCCCCTATGGTAACCATAAGTTTGTTTCCTATGTCTGTGAGTCTGTTTCTGTTTTGTAAATAAGTTCATTTGTATCATATTTTAGATTCTACATATAAGTGATAAAAAATGATATTTGTCTTTCTCTGTCTGACTTACTTCACTTAGGATGATCATCTCTAGGTCCATTCGTGTTGCTGCAAATGGCATTATTTCATTTAAAGTCCTTTGTTCTTAATAGCTCAACACAACACACATATACACACCCCTTATACAAATGCGCACGTGCACACACACACACACACACACACACACACACATGCCAGACAGTATTAACATCTGCAGATTTGAGGGTTCCCCTCGACACACAACACTCAAAATTTAAGACAGAATCCAGTAAGGCATGCAACAACTCCTATCTCTAGAGGCCGATTTGAGTTCACTCAAAATAACAATAACAAAAATGCTTGCAATGGGCAACTCGATTGAAAAAGTGACTATCATTCATCACTCAGATTTTCAAGATTCATAGCTACAGGAAAAAAATTAGAAGAAACAGAAAATAATTAGACATGCTCAAAAGAAAACTATTGAACGCCGATGGATTTAAATAAAGAATTCTTTCCCAAGTATTTACATAAGGCACAAAAATACTTAACTTGAATTCCATCAATTCATAATTGGTAACAATTCAAACAGAAGCCTGGATGAAATGTATAGCTGACCAACAGGAAAAAATTGTTAATAATCAGATGAAGCAATATAACCAGAACCACCGCGGGTAGAGTCTGTCATACAGAGTGAAGTAAGTCAGAAAGAGAAAAACAAATACTGTATGCTAACACATATATATGTAATCTAAGGGGAAAAAAAAAAAAGGTCATGAAGAACCTAGGGGTAAGACGGGAATAAAGTCACAGACCCACTAGAGAATGGACTTGAGGACACGGGGAGGGGGAAGGGTAAGCTGCGACAAAGTGAGAGAGTGGCATGGACATATATACACTACCAAACGTAAAATAGATAGCTAGTGGGAAGCAGCCGCAGAGCACAGGGAGATCAGCTCGGTGCTTTGTGACCACCTAGAGAGGTGGGATAGGGAAGGTGGGAGGGAGGGAGATGCAAGAGGGAAGAGATATGGGAACATATGTATAACTGATTCACTTTGTTATAAAGCAGAAACTAACACACCACTGTAAAGCAATTATACTCGAATAAAGATGTTAAAAAATAATAATAAATAAATAAAATTAAATTAAAAAAATAAAAAGCGTGAGTACGCACTGGAAGAAATCCCTGCAAACATCACCATGACCTTGTGTGTCAATTCCCGGGAAAACGCATCACATCCAACAGGGAAGGCTGGCTTTGTCAAGGAAACAGAAATGCAAACCAAATGGGCAAAGCTGGGGTGCACATAAATCAGCTTGAAACCTGGTGATAAGAGATCAGAATGGGGCCGGAATGAGGGAGATTCCTCATCAAAGTGGAAACCTGATGTGTGAAAGGAGTCCCCTCCCTCCAGAGGACAGACCAGAAATCCCAGAGCCTGGCTCAAAGGGGATTGGCTGCTTCTTCTTCTACTGCTGGGATTAATCCGCGAGTTCACAACAATTTCTCCGACAGCTTGCGATACAGTGTGTGTCACGGGGCTGGACAAAAGGGTTTAATGGCCACTCATTTATGAGGAAAGTGTGGCCGAGCCACTAGAAAAAGTTTTTGCAGATTTAACTATAAAGTGTTTGTGGTGGTGACAAAGGCAGAAAGAGGAGGGGATTTTTGCTGTCCCCTTTGTTACTCATCTTGACAGCCTGCGCCCAACCTTACAAACGATGAGGAGCTGGAACCAGCAGAACAGGGGGACTCTGAAGGCACAGGCCAGGAGAGACCGAGAACAAGAGTCAGAACTAGACAGGGCAGGAGGGCACTGAGACCGTCGCTGAGGGAAGATGAGACCAGAGTCCCAGGTAACAGCCCTGGGGCGTCGGAGCAATCCTGTGAAGGCAGAAACCAATCCCAGCCTTGCAACTGCCTGAGCTGAGCTGAATACGGGGAAAGTCACTTCTTTGGTCCACTCTATGTTTCCCTATTTATGCATTGGAAGAAGTCCATCAGCATCATTTCTGGCCTCAGAGGAGCTGCCAAGGGCTCATTTAATCCTCAGGCCAGCAGTGATGTGCCTGGTGCCTGCACTCAGCCGTCAGAATCCCTCCTGGGTTAGTGCCTGCGAAAAGGACAATATTTCAAACTCTATTATATTGTGTTTCTAGTTGTAGTCTTTCAAAAGTACGCCCTTGTTGCCTCCCAACCCTATTCTGCTGGCTTTCCTTAGACAGGACTATGATAAAGGCAACAGGACCGGCCACTGCAGTTTTGTAAAAGAGTTCACATCCAGCTTGATGCCAACAAGTGCTTCTTTGGTGAAGCTGTAACTATGCCCTTTATATAATATTTTAAATACTGATCTAAATCCCCCAAAGGGAATTCTAGAGTCTTCTCATGTCTACAGACCTGAGTAACAACTGTAATACTCATTATTAACCGAGTCGTGTCCTAAAGCCCAACCGCAACTTAGTGGGAGAGAGACTGTGTGAGTGACAGGAAGGGGCCACGTGGTAGGAGCGTGGGTCACGTGGGGAGCGGGCAGCGTTGACTGTGAGCTGGCTGTGGGGACCGCTCGAGGTGGGCTGGTGCAGCCCCTGGCCAGGGAACAGCCTGCATGGCCTGGAAGGGAGCTTTCTGGCTGGGCTCCTTCATCCTCTTCCAGGGCTGAGTCATTTCTCGCTAGAGACCCTCATGTGCCGAATTGGGTAGCTGCCCCTCCCAATCACTCCCACCAGGATAATTAGGATGCTCCTAAATATGTGATTATTCGTGTACAATGTTTATCCCAGCAGCCAACTTCTTCAAGCAGGAAGGAACAGATGACATTCCCATTTCTCCCACTAGGGGCAGGATGAGCGGGACAAAACGTAGGGAAGAAGTCCAGCCCCTTCGCGCTGGGTTGGCATCTGCCTGGCTGGATGCTCACGTAGCAACAGGTGCAGGGAAAGGCTTCCATCTTGGGCTTGGATGTGGTTTGGAAGGTCGCAGTAAGCTTTTAACAGGTCTCCCCCTCAGCCCTCCCCCAGTGCACCCTCCATCTGACACCCGATACATTTTTAAGAGCAACTCAAACAGTGGAATGCCCTTTAATTCAATTCAGCATTTATTGAGCACCTTCTGTTGAGCCCAGGCGCTGTGCTCTTGGGGTGGGGCACACAGTGACGAGGAGCCCCAGCTTCTGACCTCAGGCACTGAGCACCGCCCTCCCCTCCACCCCCCGCCAATATCTCTCCTCAGCTGCACTTCCCACCCTCAGCTCCAGGTGGAAGGACCGCGTGCTCCTTGGGGACTTACTGCCTGTGCTTTCACGTCACCGCCCCTGTGCCTCCCTGTTCTCTCTGCTCATCCCTCTGCCTTCCTTCTTTCCTTCCTTCCTTCCCGTCTTTCTTTCCTTCCTTCCTTTCTTTCCTTCCTTTTCTCTTCCTTTCTCTTTCTTCCCTCCATCTCTTCCTTCCTTCCTTCCCATCTTTCTTTCTTTCCTTCCTTCCTTTCTCTCCTTCTTTCCTTCCTTTTCTCTTTCTTCCCTCCGTCTCCCTTCCTTCCTTCCTTTCCGTCTTTCCTTCCTTCCTTTCTTTCTTTCCTTTTCTTTCTTTCTCTCTCTCTTTCTTCCCTCCCTCCCCCTTCCTTCCTTCCTTCCTTCTTTCTTTCTTTCTTCCTCTTTTTCCTGATTTATACTCTTCCCATCTTTCATGGTGGAAATGCTATGAGTCAGGCCACAACCATGAGATGCCCAAGATGAAACCATGACAAGGAACTTATGACAGGAAAGCCTGAAGGCGAGGAAAGCACAACATGAGAACAGCGCTTTCAGCAGGTGGAGGAGAAGATCCAAACCAGCCCGCTCTAGAAGGTCAGGGGGGAGGTGAGCTCAGGATGGAATCACAGAGGAATGGTTTCCTCAAAGAGAGCTGGGGGACCAGACGCTGCCTGAGCATTTTTGGAGCTTTCCCCGGTGCAGCACAGGGAGGGGAGGGTGGTGTGAAAGCCACTGCACTGCACGGATGAAACCGAGCCCAAGGCTGCAGGAAGGCAGCTGGAGAGCTGTCTGCCCCAGGGCAGGAGAGACTGGGCACCGGGTCCCCCTCCTCCTCCTCACAGCTTTCCGCCCCCCCCCAGAGCCCTGACAGCGTGGCCCCGGCTCCCGGCAACTGTTAATTCATTCCCACCTCAGCCCACACCCCCAACGTGGGGTCAGGACTCTTTCTCAAACAGAGGCAGCGCCAACGTGTCTTTGGGTCCAAATGCCTCTCGGCCGCCTCTGTCAGACTCTGAAGGACCCTTGTCACATCTGGAGGAAGCGAGCTCTCGGCAGCCTCACGAATGTGGCTTTGGCTGAATGTCATTTCTCGTTAGTTTTCTGTAATCCCCGTCAACAGGTCATGGAGCAAGAGAGAAGAAAGTGGGTCTGAACCAGAACACAGAACAGCCATCCGTCTCTGGGGGCAGAGAAAGGTTGGCGGCCCTTCTCAGAAGGATGCACATAGAAAAGTTTTACCTGTAGACATAGATTAACTCACTTTTGTCTACTCCATCCAATTTGAGGTGCACATTGAGTGGTAATGCTGTATTAATAACAAAGGAGTGGGCACATATACCTAAAAAGGAGACGTTATAGTGGATTGGTGACTGTATATTGGGACTTTCAGAGTTCGAGCCACCAGTGGGAACCTTGGGAACATTTTTTTTTGGGGGGGGGGGTTAGTCATTGTACTGATGGTTCCAGTGAGTGGGCCTCTTAGCTCTGGCAAGTGTCTCAGGAATCATGTGTGTGCTTGACTCCCAGATATAAAGACTAGAATGTTTGAGGTTCAAACGTTTATTATGGGTTTAGAATATAATTTTTTACCCATACTGTGTGAGAGACACACTCATGCTGAAGAACCAAGTAGTGTGCTGGAAAATCCTAGCCCTGATTCACAGCTTTGCCAATTTCCATGGTGTAAATACTCTCACCAGGTTGATGTCAGGCTGCCAATTCGTGATCACTGACTGCGGAGCTGTGTAGCATTTCTACTGCACACACACAATCGATGTAACCTCCAGAGTAAGAGTCAAATGCAGTAAACCAACTAGGGAGAGAGAAAAGCCAGTGTTGAGCACCTATTGCCTTTGTTTCATAAGATAATTTATTGTGAGTTTCTCATGGTGTTTAATAACTGACTTGGAGAAGTCCTGACATTCTAGAAGCTGGCTCTGGTGACACTACCGGCTGTAGCAATAGCATCATGACTCAGACTGGGCCAGGTGCTGGAGCCGGGGTGGGGGGGGGAGCCCCCGTCCTCCTTGGTGGCAGAAGTGACGGGAAGGAGAGCTCAAAGCTGCAGGCAGCTGTGCTTTGTGCAGAACACCCACCAGCGG
Source organism: Balaenoptera borealis (assembly GCF_965194805.1). NCBI lineage: Eukaryota > Metazoa > Chordata > Mammalia > Artiodactyla > Balaenopteridae > Balaenoptera > Balaenoptera borealis. The sequence goes on along the minus strand of NC_138873.1, from coordinate 7,208,488 downwards.
GAGTGAAGAACCAGGCCACCAGCATAGAGACGCTAAGCGGGGGAGGGGGCGTCACAGCGCGCCAGCTCCTGCATCCAGCGGAGACCCCGGCGCTCATCACCCTCCCTGTGGCTGGCGCCGCGAGCTAATGAGGCCCTGATCTGTGCTCAGCACCACAGCACCGAGAGCTCTGGCAGACGTCCCCCCTGCGCCCACTCTCACCCTTCACGCAAGGACTTCTGTGCTCTGAGGTCTAGCTGATGACACCCCCTTTTTGAAGCCTCCCTGGCTGGTCCAGCCCCTGTAAACTCTTCTTTCCCCTCTGATAGCCTGCAGTCCTTGGGTCTCTACCATATTACTTAGGAATGAGCTACAGTCTTGTGTCTCCCCTAAGTGTGTTAATTCGGTTTCATGGCTGAATCGAGGTTAGTACTCAGTAAACAGGTTTGGGCTCATTACTTAATTATGACTTAGAAAAATGCAATACGTCCATCTGGGTCTTCCAATCAGCCACATCCTGCAGGTTCCATAAACTTCTCGCCAGGGTCAAGTTGGACAGTTGGTGTGGCACGATGGCTCAGTCCAGGCCCCGAGCGGTCACCTCGCTCGCGCATTCGATGGGGCTCCTGCTCCGTGCGGGGACGGTGCGGGCGGCTGGCTCACGGGCTGACCCGTAACCCCACCTCACTCCCGTCAGCAGGGAGGGAAGCGCCAGGAAGCATGGGGAGAGGGGGACCCACCTTCCCAGGGTTGGAGGGGAGGAGCAGGCACGGGCTCTACAAGCAGCGAAGGCAGCTTTGTGACCGGACTGGATGGGGCTTCATCAAGTCAGACCTCAGGTCCTTTAGTGAAGTACACCTGCCAGGGGCCTTCTGTGGAGGGCGTCACTTTACTCCCTGAATGTGGTCACCCCTCCTTTAACGCCAAGAAAATAATCATAAGCATCATACACGCATTACTTTGATGTAAATGACAAGAAAGAGAGTCTCTCCTTTCACATGTCCTGTCCAGTCAGGCAGTAGCCAAAATGAGCGTGAACAGCGTGAACACGACCCCAAACGCAATGTCAGCAGACAGGTGAGCCCTCCAAACAAACCTCACTTTTTTTCATTATTGCCGAATTGATGCAGCTCCTTTCTTCCCTGAGAAAGACTACAAGCTAAACACACACACACACACACACACACACACACGTTGTATTTACACAACACAGGATGAATGGCTGCAGTGTTTGCCCAGAGAACATTCCACCTAAACGTCCCATTAGAGTGTCTGTCAAAAAAGCTCCCTGTAAAACACAAAGTGGTGAATTCTTAGGATAAAAGGCAGGTTAAGTATAAAACTAATGCCTGGGCGTGTACAGCGCCATAATACGTGTTGTCCATGGCATAAGATCCCCCACAAGGAGCAGGAAATGAACATGAGCTGGGTGACTAGTTCTGGGGATGGTCTAGGTCTGGGCACCTGCACTTGGACCAGTAAGGTGACCGACCTGTCAGTCTGCCTGGGGCGTCCCAATCTTGTCAGCGGGAGGCAAACCGGGAAGGCCGGTCACCCTCCAGACCAGCTGGGGCCAACGGGGGCCACACAGGAGGAAGAGGCAGATGGGGAACAGCTTCACCAACGTGCTGCGCCCTCGCCTGCCACACCCCTGTGCCCAGCCCCTGCTCTACGGACACGTATCAGGTAAAGTGGTCGCCAAAGCAGGCCTCGTTTCTAACTCATGTTCCTAACCTTCTGGCCAGTTCAGAACATTTTTATTGCCGAAAGTTTTTAATTCTGTCGTTTTAAACACGATGTGTTATGCCCTCCCCCACGTCTAAGTGATGCCACGCCAGCCTCCCCTTCCAGCCCTGCCTAAGCACACCTGCACCTTGGTCAGCGCTTTATCTACTCTATGCTCATTTTTTCTGAGACAAATCCTCATATTCTTTTTGAAACTCTGAGGGTGGCCTCATCAGGAAGCCGTGGCCACACTCCCCTCGGCACCCAGACTGTGGTAGGCCCCCTGCACCCTACCTACCACGTGACTGTTCCCAGCCCGAGTCCTAAGGCTGGAAGGGATCCTAGAGGTCCTCTGAGCAGCTCCCCCCGCAGGTCAGCGGTTTGAGCGCCTTCCCCCCACTGAACGTCAGTCCCAGTCTCCACCAAGTTCGCAGGAGGGACTCCCAGCTTCCCGATACCCCTGCTCTGTTCCTGGATGGTTCCTGTCATTAGCGGTCTTTGCACGTGTTTCTGGTCACCTTCCCCAGATGCTCAACTCCTACCTTCACAGGTTATGAGATACACCTGGGCCCTCTTCAAGCACCGACAGCCACGCGGCCTCTCAGGCCCGTCTCCCCGCAGCCCCCAGCGTCTCCTCCCACGATCGTCCCGCATCCCAAGCGCATCCTCCTGACGCATTCCGGGTATCAGAGCTCCATTGAAAGCACGCTCAACCCCAGCCGTCCCACTCTTGGCTGACTAAGTGGGGATTAAGGCAGGAATACCTTCACCTTAGATTTTTATAGCACATTAAAATTTATTTCCCTCCTTTTACAAATGAAAAAATGAAGCCGCAGTCACCAAAGTGGCTAGGCCAGTGCCGTTTTGTTAGGGGACACCTGAGCGGGTTACCCGTCCATGGCCCTAGACACAGGATGCTCATATCAAACCTCCAGAAAAGCTACAAGGGAACCACCAGGGAGCCTAAGAATGTCCGAGAAGACCTACTCTGCACAGTGCTTTCCACAGGAGGTAGCCAGGTATTCTGAGATGGGAGAGTGGGACAGGATATATTTTAAAATATTGTGATAGAACACCAACGCATTTCTAGGATTTTTTTCTTCAAAACAAAATGTGGAAGTGGGCAAGACTTTTAATCTAATATCTGCCCTCCTTTCTGGAGAACTGGGATAGGACCAGAGAAGGGATGCTCGAAAATGTTTGAAAAGCCTCCAATCCCATCTGGACCCAAGATACACTGAAATAGAGGAAAATATGGAAATTCTTTTGGCTATTAGTATTCCCTTTGCTTTGGAGCTTATTTCTATGAAGGCTGTTTCCCCCTTGCTTCTAACTGTGCTATTTAAATTCTATCTCCAGTATGCTGACACCAAAACCCATAGGCTAAGACAGTGGTCTTCAAATGATTTTGACTGTTTAAATTTTTAAAAAATATGCACAATTAGCATATGCAAATTTTATACACAATAAATTTTTGTTTTATATAATTTATAAAATATATACAATTTTAAAATCTTATCTATATATATGATAAAGAAACATAAATTGGAAGCTCTAAGGTTTTCTTTTTATATCCTAATGGCTCATCTTGTTTTCCTCCTAGGGAATACCCAGCCCACTTTGAAGATCTCACCCAGCTGTCTCATGAAGTTACAAGACACCAAAGTCAAACTTATAACCTAATTTGAAAGCTGTAACCTAAGTCACAAGTGCAATTTAATGCCTGCAAAAACAAATGGGCACCTTGGCTGAGAATTAATTTATTTATAAACCACATCAACAGCGAAGACACCTTGCTCTAAGGTAAGCATCTGCTCACACAACTCAGTATCACATTTGTATTCCTAAATCTGCTGTTTCTTTAATACGTCTTAATACATCTATTTGAAATTGAGTGATTAAGCTCTCTATTTAAAATACAAGATCACTTTTTCTTAGGAAGAATCACATATATATCCCGTACTATAGGTAAAACATATATTTACATGTATACACACACACATATATTTAAGATACAGAAATGGATTGTTACTCAAAATAAACAAGGCATGCTATAGAATAGTCATATTACTCGTTTTTAAAACTAAAAAATTCCAGTATCCTCACCTATCACTCTCCTTTCACAGAATCAGTTGCATAAAATGAGGCCATTTGTATATTTACCATGCTTCCAATCGCCAGGCATTATCAACTACATAGCTGTGATATTTATTGATGAATTGAGCTAATAACACACTGATGTAATCATCAGCTCTCAATGCCAATATTTTTTTCCCCTATATAAACAAAAGGGTGTTGACACAAAAGGCTAATTTTGTAACAAGCTTTGCGTGGAAAAGGTCAGCAAAGTAAACACCCAGTTCTAAACAAAATCGGTCCATTAAGAACTGAGCCAGAGTGTAACACTGATCCGGAAGAAAAGACTTGGGATCCGAAGGGAGCTGGGGAGACGGCTTCCGGGATCCTTCAGAATGAAAGATCCAGGTGTGCGCGGGCCAGCGAAGCAGACTGCCTGGGCCAGATGACTTCATTCCTGTTACTTCTTTACGCAAAGCAAGGAGAGGAAGAAAAGATTTGTGCCCCTTTTGTGGCCAGGAGAGGTTGTTACTAAGACAGACCTGAGCATTGCATTATGGGCAGGCAATTCCCTTACCCCATTCATTCACCTCGGAGAACTTCTTCCAGGTTCGAAGGACAGTTTCATTCCAGTTTTCCCAGGCAGACTGCTTTGGTGATTAGCCAAAGCAGTTCTGGACTTAGAGAGAGAGTACTCAGAGAGAGAAAAATAAAGGCCAGTTGAAGATACAAGGAAACCAGGATGAAAGAAACCTACAAGCCTTCGTCTCCATTCATCAGAAGATCCGCCCCACGGGCCAGCCTGGACACACACGTGCTGGTCACTGGCTGGACCAGTGTGACTGCTGCCTCCGGGTGAGGCTTCTACACTTGGCCACCTTCCTCCACGTCCAGTGTCACCAGCCCCACTTCACTCATTGGAGATCCCTGACTTTAAGAAGCAGGAAAGAGGGGATTCTGTGGCTTGGTCCATAAATAAAAAGCAAGGTCTTCAGTCTGTATAATCTCTCATTCCCTGTATTGCCAGTAAAACAATGGGGAGAAGGGGAGCAAAAGCCAGGCGAGGGGGGAGGAGGGAGAAGGGAGAAATAAACAGAGCATCCCTCGTGTCAGTGCCACACAGCGGCCTTCACGCTGCACTTCACAGGCACAGTGGGAGAAAAAAGACTTAGAACGCAGAGTGCATTGGTTTTCTGGAGCTGCTGTAACAAAGTACCCCAAACTGGGGGCTTATGAAGGGAACTACGTCTCAGGGTTCTGGAGGCCAGAACCCGAGATCACGGTGTGGGCAGGGCTGCTTGCCTCTGAGGCTGCAGGAGAATCCGCTCTGGCCTCCCCCGCTGGTTTCTGGTCTCAGTGTCTTCACATCATCTTCCTCTGTGTCTGCTGCCTCTGTGTCCACGTTCCACCCTTTTACAAAGACACAGTCACCATGGATCGGGGCCACCCACATGACCTCATCTTAATTTGATGATCAGCAAAGACTGTTTCTAAACAAAGCCCTGTTGACAGGCACGCGGTGAGGACTTCAACATCTTCTGGGGACGGGGACACGATTCAACCCAGAACCCCGAGGATGCAGCTCTGGGGCAATTTCCTCTCACCGCCTTTGTCCTCGGTCACTGAGGCACCGGTGATGAGAGTTGAATATGCCCTACACAGGCCCTGCAAGGCAAGGCCTGAGCATCCTATCGCCCCTGGTCCCAGAATGGCCACCCCACCCAGCCTGGAGGAGACTTTCACACACACACACAAAATGTGCAAAGGACCCACTTTATACTCCCCCTTCCCTTCTTTTTGGTGTTTGGGTTTTTATTTTGTCTTGGGTTTTTATTTTCAGTTTGTGGAATATATGCTTATCGTATGACATATAAGACACTCAGAAAATATAAAGGCAATTAAAAAAATCATCTCTAGGGAATTCCCTGGTGGTCCAGTGGTTAGGATTCTGCACTTTCACCGCTGGGGGCCCGGGTTCAATCCCTGGTGGGGGAACTAAGATTCTGCAAGCCTCGCGGCAAAAAAAATCATCATCATCATCATCTCTAATTATAATTCCTAAAAATAGCACTCTGATAAATAAACCCATTTCCAGTCTATATTTATAAAATTGGTATTATATTGTACAGTTTTGCATCATGCTATTTTTACTTAATATTATACTTAGGGTATAACATGTTTCAAGGAAATAATGACCCGGCTGGGTATCTTCCTATAAAAGATCATGTGTGAACAGATCTTTTCAAAAAACAAATTAACGGTTTCTAAAGGCACATTTCAAAAAGAGCTGCTCAGGGCAAGACAAAATAAATCTTGAAGTAAACTGATGGCTACAGTGCTTGGAATTCCTGAGGATGAATACACGGGGTCCATCCATGGACAGTGTCCGTGGCTGTGAGCCGGGCTGGGGCCACTGCCCTCCCCATCCTCCAGGCCCAGTGTGGAGGACATCTGAACTTCAGCCTCCTGACTCAGCAAGGTCATGACAACATGTGGTAGGTCCCTCTCCTTTTGATGCCTGGCTGCCTGAATAAACCAGTGTAGCCCCTGGGTGATGCTAGAATATGCTTTTCCCTCAGATCAGACCACCTTTCCCCCTTCTTGCTTCAGCGGAACAAGGCTCCACCCCTCCCCAGGATGGACTGTCTCTCTCCACATTCCCTGCGTACCTCTATCCTGGCTTTTGTCTGGCTGCTCTACGGTGGTTTGTGTCACACGCCTTCCCCACTAGACTGGACCTCTCCGAGGGCAGCCGCTGCGTCCCCTTCACCTCTGAGCTCCAGGTGCCGGCCCAGTGTCCAGCCCCCGGGTGAACTCAAATGCACGCTTGTTAAAGAAGCGCTGAGCAGTGACAGTCATCCTGCATGGTCACCTGGGGCTGAGACAGTGAAGGAACATGCTCAGGGTTGACCCTAGCAGATGTCTGCTCCACATCAGCCATAGGTGTTAAAATAAAAACTCTTAATCGCATTCTATTTTGTTCGCTTCAAAATGTGGTAGAAAAATGGATTTAGGGATCTCAGCTCTCCTTCTTACTGTGTGCCCTTAGACAAGTCATCCAACCTCTCTGAGCCTCAGATAACTGATCCACAAAATGGGGGACTGCCTGTTCAGGGTGGTTATGTGCTTAAACAAGGTGAGGACACAAAAGGTTTAGCATGATGGCTAATACGTTGTGAACAGCACACACTACAGTGATTACAATGATCAGAAATGAAAATAGCTGCGTATTGTGAATATACAGTCTCCTTTCCTCTCTCTGTAGCCCCGTGGAATGTCACCTACTACAACTGCCAGTGGACACGTGGCCTCAGCTCAGGAGCCTGGTGCCTCAACCACTGCTGGGCAGTGCTGCAGAGAGAAGCTCTGCTCTCACATGGCCCCAGTCTTGGCTCCTCTGCTTCTTGTGTGACCCTGGGCAAGGCTCCTCTGCTTCTTGTGTGACCCCGGGCAAGCCGCTTAACCTCTCTGTGTCTAGTACTCAAAACAACTCCTGGAAGGGTAAATGCTCACTAAGTATTGGCTGGCTAAAAGTCTACAGGATAAAAGGGGCAGAATTCAGAGGCAAACTATTATATATAGGATGGATAAACAACAAGGTCCCACTGCCTAGCACAGGGAACTATATACAATGTCCTGTAATAAACCATAATGGAAAAGAATATGAAAAAGAATATATATGTATAACTGAATCACTTTGCTGTACAGCAGAAACTAACACACTATAAATCAACTATAATTCAATAAAACAAATTTTAAAAAAAGAAAGAAAGCATATTTATCAGGAGAAGAAATGGGTCGGGGGCGGGGGACAGATTTGAGAAGCCTGACTCCACTCAGCTTGTCCACGCTGTGAACCTCTTCTTTTTCTCCTATCATTTCGGTACATTTAAATTCAGACATTCAAGTTTTTTGACTCTGTAACAAACTGTAAATAAGATCTATCCTAAGTCAGTTTCTGCATTGCTTCTGCTACTTCCTTTTGGAATGCTGAGTTGCTAAGCAGGTATGGCTTTTTCTTCGTTTGGGTGGTTGGTTGCTTTTTGTGCCACCCGAAAGGCCTCACTAAGGTGAGGACAAAATGAAACAAGGTCCATTTTGCCCAAACGTGGGACAAACGGGATGGTTTGGGTCTGTTCACAATGACTCATTCAAGATGCTCTTGCAGATTGTTATGAGACCTTCAGGCAACAAGACTGCAAGCTCCCTGGGGGCAGGGCCGTAGCTGCCTTTCTCACCACTACGTCCCCAGAAACAAACACAGTGCCCGGCACACAGCAGGTGCTCGATACTTGTTGAATAAATCACCAAAACACTACTTAGAGCACGATCTCTGCTGCCGGATGCAATGTGGCCTTCTCCTCTCACGGAGCCAGTTACGGAATCCGCTGTCATCACCTGGGGTCTACAGCGAGGTACACGCCTGCACTCTTCACCAGCTCCTGAGAGCACCAACTGAACATCACCTGTGGAAGCTGCAGAACCTCCCAGGTCAGGCCATCAGAGTTGTAACTCCAGGTGAAGCAGAGCTTGCTCATTAAGAGCTGTGACGTGGGCTACCCTGGTGGCGCAGTGGTTGAGAGTCTGCCTGCCAATGCAGGGGACACGGGTTCGAGCCCTGGTCTGGGAAGATGCCACATGCCGCGGAGCAACTAGGCCCGTGAGCCACAACTACTGAGCCTGCGCGTCTGGAGCCTGTGCTCCCGCAACAGGAGAGGCCGCGATAGTGAGAAGCCCGCGCACTGCGATGAAGAGTGGCCCCCACTTGCCGCAACTAGAGAAAGCCCTCGCACAGAAACGAAGACCCAGCACAGCCATAAATAAATAAATAAATAAATAAAATAACCCCTCCCCCCCCCAAAAAAAAAGAGCTGTGAGGGTGTGGAGACCAACACACGTCAGGAGAAGGAAAGGGTACTGGCAGGGGACAGAGTGAGAAGAGGAGAAGGTTGTCCCAGTAGAGAAATTTGGGTGCCCCGTGCTCTGTCCAGGGGGTAAGGCTTCGCCTTTGGGTCAGAATCTTAACCCACGGGAAAAAGGAGCCCTGGGGCAGCACTGAGGGACTTATCAAGAGTCTTTTCAATCCCTTTCAATCTGACTCTACTCAGCAAAGCTGCCATCTGTTTACATAATACAGTGAAGATGGCAGTGCCAATGTTAGGGGTTTCTGTGTTTTTTTTATATATATATATATATATATATATATATATACATTTATTTATTTATCTATTTTGGGCTGCGTTGGGTCTTCTTTGCTGCGCACGGGTTTTTCTCTAGTTGCGGTGAGTGGGGGCTACTCTTCGTTGCGGTGCACGGGCTTCTCATTGAGGTGGCTTCTCTTGTTGGGGATCACGGGCTCTAGGCACGCGGGCTTCAGTAGTTGTGGCGCACGGGCTCAGTAGTTGTGGCTCGCGGGCTCTAGAGCGCAGGCTCAGTAGCTGTGGCACACGGGCTTAGTTGCTCCGCGGCATGTGGGATCCTCCCATACCAGGGCTCGAACCCGTGTCCCCTGCATCGGCAGGCGGATTCCTAACCACTGCGCCACCAGGGAAGTCCTGGGGTTTCTGCTTTGGTCAATTGACAGCCAGTTACCTGCACTCCCTCTGGGAGGTGATCCCCACCTGGTACTGATAAGGGTGAATCTGCAGACCTTCAGAGAGAACACCCAGGTCCTGGGTCGTGACTCCCCAACAAAGGTACCAGGAGGTCCACACTTCAGCGGGATCAAAGACAGCGCTGGGAAGGGTCAGGGCCAGGGGCCTGGGGACAATCTAACAACGACCTTTTCTGACATCTTGGGGGTGATAACTGTTGTGACAAGTGAAGGAGTCAAACCTGCTCGTAACAGAAAAGAGTGAAAAGTCAGCTTGGACTAAAATAAGAAAAAGCAGCCGTGCCATTAATCAAGCTGGGAAGAGACACGGATCAGCCGGCCGCCGAGCGAACAGCTCGTATTATTTCTCCCAAGGTCACGCCAGAAAATGCCACAGCGACCCCCTCCTTGATGGATCGCTTTCTTACCAAAGACGCCCTAGACTGGCCTTGTATTTTCCTGGCATAGGGGCACACGCAGCTGTGGCCCTCGCCTCATGACACACACAGCGATGTGTCTACTCCCCGCTTCTCCTGGTCCTGCTCAGAAACAGAAACCTCAGGAACACCAATCCCTCCTCCCTTCTCTTAGACACCCCCCTCCCCCTTTCCCCCCAACCCCGCCCAGGATCCATAGCTATGTGGATCCTCTGGGTAAAAGGGGAGGATTGCTTCCCCAGGGCCTGCTCCCAGGGGAGCCACGTGCCTCTGAGAAATCCCCCACCAAATGGATCAATAACAACTTCCATCTGGAAAGCAGCCCACGGAGGAAGTCCAGGAACAGATCCTGGGGGGCTCCTGGGGGTGTTCGCTCATCTGGAGTTCCCTCCACCCTCCCCGGGGAGGGGCCCCCTTCCATCTCCACTTCCACTTCAGCTGCTCCAGTGCTGTCCTTCTCTTCAGGGGGACTGACCGGGGACCAACTCTGGGCGGGGAGGCACTGAGGACACCTGATGCCCACCTCGCCCCTCCCGCTCTCTGTCGCCCATCCAGGGCTCCTGGCCCCTGTCCTACTGCCTCGCAACAGCTGCAGTCTCCCCTGCCACACCCGCACCAGCTAATCTCAAAGAAAGGAAACTAATACGTGCCGAGAATCGGGAACTCATATCAGGACCTTTAAGAAATTCTCATCCTGCTTCAGGAGGGGCTACGGTAGGAGAAGCGTTCTTCAATTTCGAGTGAGACAGAAGAAGGAAATGCACAAGAACAGCCAAATTCACACTATGGGAGATGGCCTTGTATTAAAGCATACCTGGCCAAATGGCCCCAGGGACCAGCCTGTAGCCCAGGAGAATCAGATTGATGGTGTGGTCGCAGTTGCGGGGAGCAGGGGGGTGCCCCAAGGACAAGAGGGACGAGGTAGCATCTTCAGTGAAGTCCGGTTCCCACTGGGGCTCCGGGGAGGGCGTCTGTCAGTCACGCTACTGAGCGCGCCCTTGGCACAACTCGGAAGGGACTTCTACATCCTGGGGTCCGTTATTGTCACAGCAGGAAAACTGACATCTGTTTCAAGGGAGGACCCGTGGGCGGTATTATAGGTGGTGAACTAGAACTTGCTTCTCCGTTCGTGCTCCACCACTACCTACTACAAATAAAGTAGCCAATAACTTTCAAGTCAGGGCGGTGGGACACAGAAGAGAGGTGCTGAAGAGAGAAGTAAATATCTCCCAAGGGTGGGCTTCCCTGGTGGTGCAGTGGTTGAGAATCTGCCTGCCAATGCAGGGGACACAGGTTCGAGCCCTGGTCTGGGAAGATCCCACATGCCGCGGAGCAACTAGGCCCGTGAGCCACAACTACTGAGCCTGTGTGTCTGGAGCCTGTGCTCCGCAACAAGAGAGGCCGCGATATAGTGAGAGGCCCACGCACCGCGATGAAGAGTGGCCCCCGCTCGCCGCAACTAGAGAAAGCCCTCGCACAGAAATGAAGACCCAACACAGCCATAAATAAATAAATAAAAATTAAAAAAAAAAAAAATCTCCCAAGGGCAGAACCAAAAAGAACTAAAGTCTTTAATTAGAAAAATATTGGAATCTTGGTCAATTCCACTCCCTCTCCTTTATTCAAACGTAGTTCATTTTTTAAAGTTACCTAACCAGGTGAACTGCCATAATGAGAAAATACCCTTGCCTGTCCCCCACCTCCCATCCCTTCGCCCAACCCCCCGCAATGCTCCTTCCCTCCACAGACACAAATTCCAGTTTTCATCCTAAATCTGACGTGCTTTCAACAGTTCTTCACAAGGCGCTTCTGTACACGGCATCTCATCCTGCTTTTTCAACCGGTCATGGTGACCCGTCCCGCTACTCTATGCTGAACTCAGAGGGTTTGCGCGGCTTGTCCAAGGGGACAGCCTGTAAACAGGAGGGCAGGATGTCCTATGTCGCGTCTCAGCACTCCAGAATCTGACCCCTCCTCGCCACCACACGGCCTTGGCCCATTAGAGGTCCACTAGGTAGTGGACCTGTGGATTGGATGGCCAGAGAATCCATGAGCATCACGGTTCAGAAAAAGTAAGTGGCAGGCTTAATGCACGGAGCTGGTTAGCAACAGCACGGAATTTGGAAGCAAGGCACCAGGGCTGGTGGGTGGATTGGGAGTGGTGTCTCCATGCGGTTCTGTGTCACCAGTCCTGCACGGAACATTAAGGTCCAGTGTAGTCCTCCCCACCCCCTCCCCTTTTAAAAAAACTCTGCCATTAATAGATTCCCCGAATTCTTCTCTGCTTTTTAAAACCCACAGTGTCAGAGGGGAAGGAAAACAAGGCAGCTGGTCTTGGCCACCTTTCCCAAGAGATTAAAGGACACATCCTGCGCAAGGGAAGGGTAATACAATTCTACTCAGCTTCTCGTAACTTTCTTCCTTCTCCTCACCTTGCAAAAGCTCGCTCCATCCCCCCTTCCTCATTCAGCATGCTAAGCCAGCCTGTCTTAGCCTCCTGGGCCTACAAAGCTAGGCGAAAAGGAAATAAAACAACCCTCCCAAAGTCAGCCACCTAGATCGAATAACCTTTCAAATTGTTATTCCTGATGGTGGTCCTGGCCACCAGACTAAGATTCTCTGCTGTGTGTGTCATGCTGGAAACCGTCTCTATTTGTCATTTACATCAGAGTGGCCTTTTACACTCCAGGGCTGGTGACTACTTTGGACTCACCTGGTGCAACAGCAAGCTCTTAACATTTTTTTAAAAAGGGTGACGACACGGCTCTATTAGTAAAATGTAAGCAGGTGATGGAGGGGATCCAAGTCTCTAGGAAACAATTTTTTTCTTAAAAATCAGCTGCAAATGATGAATGCTACTGATTTTCTAAGCTTTAGAGTGATTCATTAAACCCCATGAAGAGCTTTTATCTTAACTCAGAGGGAAGAGGAAGAGAGTGAAAGCAAACAGAAGGGGTCTGACCATCTCTTATTCCAAGCTGTTCAGTAGCCCACGCACTGCAGCCTCTGATGATCAACAGCTCAGTTAGTTGATCATTGTCTCTTACATGTCTTTGGTTGTTGCTGTGAAACACTCAGGGTATAAGGAAATCTATTAACTACAGAGGACAAGTTCAAAGAGAGAGAGAGGAGAACAGCTTTGTATCTAACACATGCTGGGATACCAGAAATGGAGAAGCCGGGGGAGGCATGGGGGAGCTTTCCTCAACACAGTGAGCGCCACAGCCAAACCCAGGATGCACTGCCTTCCCCTTCTCCTCCAGAGAGAAGCCCTCCCTTCCCTCTTCAGGTCGCTTCTGCTTCTGCTCAGCCCAAGCCCCTGGAAGCTTTCGTCCGGGGCAGCAGGCACACGGCACTGTGGGACGTCCCGAGATAGGATGTGCCTGGATAGATGTGCTTCTGAATCTTTTGTGAAGTTTGACTGCCTGCCCTCCATTTCACCCTGGGTGGGGAAATGCCAGTGGCTTGGATGGTTATGTTTCATTTGGAATCATTCTAAATAATTTAATTAATTTGTCATGTTGAAAAATCCACCTTGCTTTCTGAATCTGTTCCCCATCTTAATTTCCACCAGAGGCACATAGGCTACGGTGCCCTTAGAAGAATATTGACTTGGCCTTGCTGTAACCTTGGTATGTCGTCACCATCTACCAAAAGCGAAAGAGAGTACTCTTAGGAACTCTCGTCCCAAATCCTGTCTCTTATTTCTGGACTCCAAATGAGAAAGTCAGTGCTTAACCACCTGTCTGAGATTTAAATAGGGGTTATGACAGGGCAAATACACATGATTTCAGATTGCAAACTGACAGATTGGGAATCTCCATAGGTGTGTACAAATCATACAAGTGCAGGTTTTGATGAAAAGTGCAAGCAGCATTGCTTTGTTAAATTTAAGTTTTCTTTAAATAGACACTTAAGTGTAAAAAGACACTTAAAATTATAAAGTAAGTCTCAGGCTATTATCTCCTTCTCTTGACTAAACAAACTCTTTTCTCCTCAAACAGCTACAACCAGGTTCTGGCCATCTCCTACTGCTTCTGCCCTGCGCTGAAAGATTGTTTCCTTTTCTATACCATGGAAGATGTCTAAATACTAGAAACAATGTTATGGTAAAATGTATGACAAGGAAATTTGCATTACCCACGATTGCGTTGAACGAGTGGCTGCACCCAATAGGCCAGAGATACATGGATTAAAGATACATTTTTTTGTAACTGTGACTTTATGATCTTATGAACATTCTCAAGACATTTATGTAAAACACTACAATCCAAGACATAGTAGGTCTAGCACACAAACCACATGAGAAATAGTATCAGACATATCTGCCAGTTCTGAGCTGGTGATAGAAATTACGAATAAGCATGTTTTTATCATTTGTTCCTCACAGGATCGTACTTTGAAGTTTCAAAAACAACTCATTGAATCAGTAGTAATCCATTTGGATAACTGTATACAGCTTGTATTATTTTAATTCAAATTTAAATCTGATCGCTTCATTTTAAGGGTTTCAAAAAGATATCCATAATTTTGGACTCTTGGCATAATCTAAGGTAGCTGAGATTTTTAAATTGCTTAATTTGAAAGAGCTCATTTTTAAAAATATATTCACACTCCTATATGTAATTGGTAATGACGTGCACTGCATTCTGTGCTGTTGAGAATAGGTACAGATTTCTGGTCAATCAATACCAAACTCATCTCTAGACATCCCAATACTCAGATTCATCTTGTATCATTTTCATTTTTGAAATTCAGGCCAGTTGAATTAGTCATGTTTAAAATAGTCTAGTATAATCACACACACACACAGACACACGCACACAAATGAATGTATATAAAACTGGAGAAATCTGAAAAAGGTTGGTGGATTGTGTCAATGTCAGTTTTCTTATTGGGATATAACACTGTAGTCATGCAAGAGGTCACCACTGGGGAAAACTGGCTGAAGGGTATATGGGATCTCTCTGTATTATTTCTTACAATTGCATGTGCATCAATTATCTCAAAAATTTAAAGAAAAGAAGCAAGGAAGACAACAATATATTATATCACCATTCAGTTTTTAAAAATATGTATATGTCTTATGTATCTATACATATACAGACTTACCTGCATACATGTACAAACATAAGAGCCATACATACATATGTCTTTGTATGTGTGTATATGTCTTTCTATATATGTGTGTATATATATGCTACTTCTATAAGGGTACCTAAGAAATCACTAATGCTGGTTGTTTCCGAGGAGGAAAACTAAAGAAACAGAAACAGAATACTTATTTGCTTTTCACAGGATACCCCTCTGTGGCTGTTGAATTTTGTGCTATTGGCACTACGCATTCAAAAAATAATTCTTTAAGAGTGAGGACAAAATAGACATTTCAAACCTACAACAAACAGAAACAAACCAAAGAATCTTAGCACACACTAAAGCCTTAGTGAACCCATGTAAGAAGTCCTACTTGTGACACACACACACACTGGCAGTGAAGATGCAAATAGAGAAACAGGAGAAAGTCTCTTACGGCTGGAGATGCAGTAGGAGAGCCGGCAGTTGATCTTCCGGAAGAGTTGCTTGTTAATTGGCCAGAGGAGGAGAGTGAAGAGCTGAATGGTGTTGATGATGAGCCCCGAGGCGATAAATACATAACAGAAGATGAGATGGCACAGGAACTGAGATTTCAGCAGCGCGATGAGGTCCATGCTGGGTGGGAGCTCCTCCACCAAACAACAAACGCCTGCCGCAGACTACGTACAGAGGGGAGGAAGGCCGGCACTCAGGAATACGCCTGAAACACACACCCATGTCAAATGTGAGAAAAAATATTATCTGCTCTTATAGGCAGGGGAAAAAAACTCTTAGAAGAAAAATATACTCTCGAAATTAAACACATTCTACAAGGAATTCCCTGGTGGTCCAGTGGTTAGGACTCCAAGCTTTCACTGCAAGGGGCACGGGTTTGATCCCTGGTCAGGAAACTAAGGTCCCCGCAAGCCAAGTGGCCAAAAATTAAAAAAATTTAAACACGTTGTACATTCGTTGATTTATTTTTATTTCAAAAACTTTTTTTTTTTTTTTTTTTTTTTTGGCCAAGCCACGCAGCTTGTGGGATCTTAGCTCCGCAAGCAAGGACTGAAGCCAGGCCCTCAGCACGGAGTCCTAACCACTGGACCGCCAGGGAACTCCAGCAAGCATTTATATAGCGCTTCCTTAAGGTCCGGCACAGTCTCAGTCCTTTAAAAAGAATAGTTCCTTTAACTGCCCTAATGCCTGCGAGGCGGGCACTGTTATTACAGAGGAGGGAATGAGGCCCACAGAGGTTAAGCAACTTGGTCAGGGTTCCACAGGCCTCACCGCTAAGGAGAGGCTGGTGGCCAGAGTCCGCATCTCTGGACCTTCCCTCCTGCCGGCCTACTGCCCCCAGCGACCCCTCCACACCTCCCTCCACTCGTCATCTCCAGATCTCAGCCCAAATGGCACTTCTTCTGGCAAGACCTCCCCGAATGCAAGCCTGCCCTTGGGAGGCTGGGGGCCACCCCTGGGGTGGTGTTTGGAGGGGGGCGCCCAGGCGGCACTCTCTGCCGTTACTGTGTTACTTGTTCGCCTGTTCGCCTTCCCACACCGGACTGTCACTTCTCCGGGGCACACGACTATCCTGAAGATCATCCCTGTCTCCCCAAGCCTTGAAGCAGTCACTGGCACAGAGTTGGAACTTAATTAAAAATACATATATGTTTGTGGAATGATTTAACGAAGGGAAACAAGGGATGAACTTTGAGATATCAGTAAACACAAATAACCAACTATGAAGGCAAGAGGAACACCCCACCACACTCCTGACACACACACACAGACACACACACACACGCACGCTTAAGAGTTCTAAAATTGAACAGAAACTCAAAACATGCACAGCAGCCAAACTCATGGCCCTGTCATCAGTCTCCAACCCCAGAATGGAATAATGAAATAACTGTCCAGTTTGGCAAATTAAGCCTTTGAGGAACAGCCTGAAGGCAGGAGGTTCAAATACTCTGCTGGAGAAAAAATAAGGCTGACAGCGTGATGTATAGCAGCCTAGCTTCTCCCAGAAGCAGAACGTCATTGCAAATGACCTCAGGGACAGCTCAAACGGCAGGACGAACTTTCTAACGGTAATAGAGAAGAGATCCTAGACGTCATTACAACCTTTATGGATAACACTCCCCCCCAAAAAATCTGTACGACAGTATCACATATATGATCTCATTTTAAGCCTCAGATAAATCCCATGAGTATTATTATTATCCCATTTTTCGGAGTAAGAAACTGAGATGCCCCATAGGTTGGGCGATTTGCCTGAGGCTGCCACCGTCAGTAACTGACCTTAAGATTCGGTCTGACGGGGCTTCCCCGGTGGCGCAATCGTTAAGAATCCGCCTGCCAATGCAGGGGACACAGGTTCGAGCCCTGGTCCGGGAAGATCCCACATGCCACGGAGCAACTAAGTCCGTGCGCCACAACTACTAAAGCCCGCGTGCCGCAACTACTGAAGGCCGCTGGCCTACAGCCCATGCTCCGCAACAACAGAAGCCATGGCAATGAGAAGCCCGCGTACCGCAACGAAGAGCAGCCCCCGCTCGCCACAACTAGAGAAAGCCCGCGCGCAGCAACGAAGACCCAACACAGCCATAATTAATTAATTATTTATTTAAAAAGTGCTTAAAAAGATTCAGTCTGACGTCCGAGCTCTCTAGCACAAAGCCAGGACGCTGCAGGGGCTGAAGCAGCCCTTCTTCAATCTTTTTCAGAAAGCACTGCCCTGGGACACCTCCAAGTTGTCAAACTCTTCACTTAGTTTCAACACACCCAGTCTCTCTCGAAGGCACAGACATTAAGCTGGCAGCTCACCTCCACGCACTTGACTTTCAGGAGCTACATGAATAGAAGTGACGTACGTCGGTGACGATTCAGCAGCAGCTATAGTTTGAGGTGGAATATTCACGTGCTGTATTCATTTGTCCTTGGATTAGCCTCTAAAAGCTTCCAGACAATCTGGGCCAGGAGAAGTGTGATTCTTCACTAGGTTTCTGGGACCTAGTGTTTGGAAAGTATTTGACAAATCCTTTGCTTTGTTGATTTAACACTAAGAAATGGAAGTCAGCTGATACGGGAAATGCAGGGGATTGAATGCTGCCTTCCTCGGTTTCCTGTCAGAAGTAGGGCATGATGAAGAGAAAGTAAGATTTTCTTTTTTTCCTTGTATAAGTCCAGGGACCAGCATGCCCTTTACTAAAACCCTCGCTAGTACTGCATGAACCAGGGGTCTAACACAACGTTGGTGACGTTTAGGAGTCACGAGGTGGGTCACAGACAGGCGGGCCTCGGCCGGCTTGGTTCTGCCCCAAATCCCCTTCCTAGACTGGTGTGGGCTTGGAGTTCAACTGTCCGGGTTTGAAGCTCTGTTATACCTCTTACTGGTCGTGTATCCTCAGGTAAATTAACTTTTCTGAATCTCAGATTCTTTATCTACAAAAAGGGCTAATAGATTGCAATCAAAATTCCAAGGAGGCTATTGTTTTTTGCAAAACTTTAGTTGATTCTCAAATTTATATTCAAGAGCAAAACCCATAAGAATGGCAAAGGAAATGCATGATGAAGAATAAGGTAAGAGGGCTTCCCTGGTGGCGCAGTGGTTAAGCATCCGCCTGCCAATGCAGGGGACACGGGTTCCAGCCCTGGTCCGGGAAGATCCCACATGCCGCGGAGCAACTAAGCCCGTGCACCACTACTACTGAGTCCGTGTGACACAACTACTGAAGCCTGCGTG
The DNA here is from genome assembly GCF_965194805.1 of Balaenoptera borealis. Lineage (NCBI taxonomy): Eukaryota > Metazoa > Chordata > Mammalia > Artiodactyla > Balaenopteridae > Balaenoptera > Balaenoptera borealis. The sequence continues at coordinate 7,189,863 of NC_138873.1, read as the reverse complement.
CCTGGAGCCTGTGCTCCGCAATGAGAAGCCCTCGGCAACTAGAGAAAGCCCGCGCACAGCCACGGAAGATGCAACGCAGCCAATAAATAAATAAAATAAATCTATTAAAAAAAAAAAAAAAGAATAAGAAGTGCTGTGAGTTTATTAAACAATTTAACTGATTATTAAAAGAGAGACAAGGCTAAATTTTTTAGGGGGGGGTGTCTAGTGGGTGAATATGTGTTGCATGTCTTAAGTTTATTCCAGATAGAAGTTTGGGGGGACCATCCTACCCTTCTTGACTAAAGGCAAGCTTTCTCTCTAATGTGGTGATCTGCCAATTTGGTACCATACTGAGGAAAGATGGTGTAAAGATCTGACCAGTGATAAAAACAGGTAGAGAGAAAACATTTTAAAATTCTTGCCTTTTCCTCTAATTTTTGGTGGAAGGATTACAGGTGGTTTCTTTTTTCTTCCCCGTGTTTTATTGTTCTTTTCTATAATGAGAATGAGATCCTCCCCCTTCCTGGGCACAGAGCTGGATGGACAGGTTTCCCAGCATCCCTGCCATTGGTTAGATGTGGTCAGAGGATGGAGCACACGGGATGAGGAAGGTGGTCCCTGCAGGCTGCTTGCAAACTTGAGGAGGAAGGACCACGGGGTGGGCTCGCCCTGTCAGGTGAGCAGAAAGGTGGAAATCCAGCCCATCAGCAACAGACAAGAGAAATTCTGCAACGTGAAGGCAACCTGAGACCACCTTGAATCCAAGCACAGCTGATGGTGAGGGTGATACAGGCCAGATGCTAGAGGGTAAGGGTCATTGCAGGAACATTCGAATCAGGCAGTTCTGGCTAGAAATCCAGGCTCGGCCACTGCCTAGCTCCATCCGTTACTGAACTTCCACAGCCCCCAGCTTCCTCCTCTGCAAAACCAGAACAAGACCGCCAACACAAGGTTGCTGCAAGGCTCACGTATAATAAAGCATCTGAAACACTTAACACAATGCCTGGAACACAGGGAGCACACAATAATGGGAGAATTTTTCTCTCATTTCAAGAAAAGAAAGAAGCAAAGAAGGAGCAGCTAAGATGTATTACTTTGGCATCCCTGGGAAAGCCAGTGAGATATAAATCAGTTTTCCTTCTCACTCCCTATCTATTGATAGATCCTGATGTTTTCTTTAATTTACCTTGAAGTGTGTTAAAACATTTCCTCCCCCCATTTGTTTTCATTCTAATCTGTCCTTTACTGCTAGTGACTCTGAAATGGGAAGTGATGTGTTCACCAAAACTCACATGGATGGTACCCTTTTAACTAGGTAATAGCCTTGGCAAAGCATGGAGATGACAAAGTGGACTTCGGAATAAGGGAAGGTGCCAGCCAGCAGGATGCTTTCATTAGCCTTGTGTTTCCCACGCAGATTTCTACCCTGAAACTGGGCAGATGCAGAGAAGCTGGCGTGCACACACCGGTGGAGCTTTGCTCCCTGGGACTCTTGCAGGGTGAGGGGTGGGAACGCAGATGGCATCGTATGCCACCCGGCCGCCGTCAGCGGAAACATAAACAAATAAAAGCAGCTCAGAATACCCCCATGAGAGAATTCAAGGTGCATCCTTCTCTAAAGATGCAGCTTCAACGTAAAGCATCAAATTAGAGAACAAATGGGAGGACCTGAGTTAAGACTTCAGTCTTCTGCCCTAGTCAATATTCTGCAACTATTAAATAAGCGTGAACTTCAGACACACTCAGGAAGAGACTAAACCTGAAATGGGATGAACTCTTTCACTAGCTTGTTTTTAAAGATTTTGGTGGGGGTTTTTTTGGTTTGTTTTTTTCCAGGTCAGGGTTTTAGAAGAAGCCAAAGCTTCCTTCCAAAGAAATCACTCCAAGTGGAATTGCTAAGATAATGCCCATGATCAATTTAGAACCATCACTGAAATCTATACAACCCATTATTTAGGCTCTTTGAATCCCAAACACCAGAATAGTGTTCACAAAACAGAAAAGATATCTAACAAATGCTAACTGAAACAATACTACTTTTTATATTGCAAACTAAAACTGATAATACGCCATTTTAAAAAAGCTGGGGTAAAACGGACCCATTCTCACAGTGAGAGCAACCACACAATCTTTTTAGAAAGCAACGTGGCATACACAGAAAGACCTCAACATCTTCACACCACTTGATTTCGTAGGCCAACCTCTGACCATCTCTCTCAAGGATAAAACTAGCTTTTAGAAAATTCTCTCTGCACCAAGATATTCAACCAGTATTATTTATAAGCACCCAAAATTAGAAACCACTTACCTTTCTGACATGAGGAAACCATCAAGTGAATTATGGGAAACCCACAAAATCGAATGAAGAAAGTATCGCTATAATTAAGGTTTGTAGGAAGATGGAAACATTTTCGTTATGATATTGGGAGATAAAGGTCACCGAATTATATAGAGAGAGAATAATCACAACTCTAAAAAACACTACCAGTAGTTATCTTTATGTGTGTGGGCGCACACCTCAAGTAGCGCTGGCTGGTGGACTTTGTCTCTGGACCAATGCTGTTGGTCTGTAAGGCAGAGAGTGCCCAGGCACAAAGGTGCCTTGCAGGAAAGGGCTGCGGGTGCCGTCCCAGGTGAAATGAGCGGCGGGGTGTTCCGGCGGCCCAACTTGCAGATCTCGAATTCTACTTCAGGTTAAATAAATTTAGCAAAAATCTCCAAGAGGGCAGCAACGAACTTGTGGCAGCCCAAGGCAGCCACTTAGCACTTCCTCCTGAGAAACATGGATAAATTTAGTTTTGGATTCCTGGGAGTTATACTGGCCCAAGGCCCAAAACAAAACATGAGAGAAAGTGTTCTAGACTGAATTTAACTGTCTCTGGGACCATCTCTTACTAAAATATTCCTCAATTAAAAAATCATCATTGTCTAATGGGTTGGCAGAAGCCTCTATAAAGTTAGCTTATTTTAAAATTTGATGGAACAGTCCTTTGTCTAATACCCCTGTACCATACATGAAGTCCATTAAAACGAAAACTCCAAAGAAGTCATAAATCATACTCAACTATTTCATTACATCCGATAATAAATAACCCTCACTCAGTCTCTCTCCAAAATCTAATTTTAGGATAATAAAAATATAAGTCTATAGAAAACTGAGGTTTCTAAGTTTATGTTTAACAGTTGCTTCTGAGCAGCTTATAAAGAAAAAGAAATTCTAAAGAGTTTTAAATCTAATCCAAGGAAACCAGGATCAGGTAAACCCAGATGGATAACCCAGGTAACTTTTTCTGTCATAAGAAAAAACAAAGATAAAGGAAATTAAATGAGGTATTCTCTAAGGCCTTTTGTAGCTCTGACAGCTACAAGATTAAAATATCTAGAGTTAAACATCAGGTCTTCTGAATGGTACCCAGTGCAGCAGAATAAGTCCACTGAATGTTTTACATGCACACTGTCTCATTAACTGTCACAGAAACCTACTACGGAAGGTATTGTTATCCCCATTTTACAGATGAGGAAACTGAGGTTTAGTGAGACCAGGGAACATGCAAAAGTCAAATAGAGAGTAAACTAAGCTCAGGTTAGGTTGCTTTTAAGACAGGAAGCCCAAGGCAGCTAGACTCCACAGGAACATGACCTTATTTCATGAACTAGGTTCCACATTTCACCTCATGGTTCTCTGTCTGACTGTTGGGTTGATCGTGAATTTCTGAGCCACTGCCCCACCAGTCAGTCCTGCAGAGACCCAGTCATGCCCTCCTTCCAGGTAGAAGGTCTGCCATCCCCAAACCCCAATCCAGCTCTCCCACGGTCCCTGGGATCGAGGGCTCTAACCTCACAGAGTTGGTGCAGTCGGAGCGAGCTGGTGCCTAGCTGCATTTCCAACAACCAAGAGTGTGTGAACTATTTTATAAGATACTCAGTGGAAAATATATTTTTAAATTATGCTCGATCTCTGGAAGTTTCCAAAAAATTTTATGAAGTCCTGATAAAACTCGAATATCATGAAATCATGAAACCCAAAACTGAAATGAAATAAGGAAAATTAATCTTCCAAGTGGGGAAGCAGACACATTTCTGCTTTAAATGAGTCTATTCCAATTAATCTTGAAACCTTTTCAAAAATGGAAGACTGATGGAGGTTGCATGGAGATTGTTATGATCTTCACATTATTGCTGCCACGTGGCATGGCCATCAACTCAAGTCACACACCTGTGAAGGCTGAAAATATATGGAGGCTGAGGAAGAGGAAGGGGCCGCTCTCGCCTCCCCTCCCCTCCCCTCCCATCCAAGCAGGGAGATGGCCTGCGACCAGCTCAGGGCCTCCAGGAGCAGGCGTGAGGTACATGCATCACCAGTTGGCACCCGCGACAAAAAAGAGAGCTTTATTCAGTATAGAAACCACCTCCTACTCCAGTCCTACCGTCACCAAGGCAACATGGTCAGGACAGCGGTCTCTTCACACTGCCCACCTCTCTCCTTCCCACGTGGGCCGTGACAAAGCCGCGTGGCCAAGGCACGCCACCTAAGGGGAACCTCGGCAGGTGGCCACTGGTGTCAAGCCCATCTACCTACTGTGTGACCCTGGGCAAGGAACTTGTCTTCTCTGAGCCTCAGTTTCTGCATCTGTTTAATGGAGGTAATAATCCGGTCCCCGGGGGTGTTGTGCTGATTAGATGCAGCAGCCAGCTGAGGCCTCAGGAGGGCAGTCCTGGGTACCAGTGTCCACCGGGGCTCCCAGACTGCCTGTGGCATGCCCCTCCCGCAGCTGCTTCTCCCACGTGCCCCGCCCCAAAACCAGCTACCATCTTTTTTTTACTAAACTTTCCGCCTGTGGCTCTCATGATCCACTTCTTTTGTTTGTTTTCATAAGATTTTCCTCATCGGAACACGTTTTCTCAGACATCCGCACAATCCAGGATGCCTCTGAGCCAAACGTGACTTGTGAGACCGCCCCGAAGTCCAGTCACAAGCTTTAATGAAGGGATTATGCCTCCATTCCCAACCTAAAGGAAGGCAGTTCACAGTCATCTGTTCTGAGGCCCTCTTTATAATGACGGGTAATACCTGTAGTTCCCATATAAATTATATTAAAGAAATGAGTTGAAGAACACAGTATGGAGGTGCCACAAAACACTAAAAATAAGAGTTGCCTTATGATCCTGCAATCCCACTCCTGGGCGTATATTCGGAGAAAACTATAATTTGAAAATATACATGCACCCCCATGTTCATAGCAGCGCTATTTACAATAGCCAAGACATGGAAACTACCTAAATGTCCATCGACAGATGAATGAACACAGAAGATGTGGTACATATATACAATGGAATACTATTCAGCCATAAAAAGGAATGAAATAATGTCATTTGCAGCAACATGGATGGACCTAGAGATGATCATACTAAGCGAAGTCAGTCAGAAGGAGAAAGACAAATACCAAATGATATCATTTACATATGGAATCTAAAATATGACACAAATGAACTTATCTATGAAACAGAAACAGACTCACAGACATAGAGAACAGACTTGTGGTTGCCAAGGAGGGTGGTGGGTAGGGGAGGGATGGATTGGGAGTTCGGGGTTAGCAGATGCCAAATATTATATATAGAATGGATAAGCAACAAGGTCCTACTGTATAGCACAGGGAACTCTATTCAATATCCTGTGATAAACCATGATGGAAAAGAATATGAAAAAGAATGTATGTATATGTATAACTGGATCACTTTGCTGCCGTACAGCAGAAATCAACACTTCATTGTAGATCAACTATACTTCAACAAAATAAATTTTAAAAAAGGAAAAGAGCTGAACATAATACAATAAATATGAACCTTGTTCTGACTTCATGGAGGATAAATAAAAACTGGTATTGACAAGACCCAGACCCTCACCAGTTTGGTGCCCTGTGAATATACCAGTATTTCCCTGACCTCACAGAGCCTTACAATAAGGGGCTGAGGACACAATTCTCTCCAGATGTTATATGTAAAGGATAAGCAGATAAAAGGTGTGTCTGCATCACCAAGGGAACAGATTGGAGTGGGCAGACTTCTGAGTAGTGTGGCGCCGGGGCCGGTTACCAGTGCAGACAGACATGTGCTTGGGTCCCCAGCAAATCACAGCACCTAATTTTTTTTCATAAAAGCTGCTCTTTAATATTTCAAAATAAACCGAAAACCAATAATAATAAAAAGCCTTTAAAATTAAGACTTATGGCAAAATTCAAAACATTGTTGGAAATTTCCTTAAACTTATTTTGTAATTCAATATTTTCATTTTCAGTACCCACTGGGGGAAGGGGTACAACCCTAACCTTTTCAGTATTGAGGCGCTCTAACCTTTAAGCAGGCTCCCCTAGGGACAAACAACTGCACGTGGTCTGTGAATGGCCAAGCCAGGACACCGTGGGGATACCACCGAACAGAATCAGCCAAGCACATCCTCCGGCATCGTTTTCCAGTAAAGTTGAGAAGATCGCCCAAATCTCTCCACTCCTTCTGGCCTAGCCCACCTAGTCTGTCTGGGTCACCAGCTCCATCCGGAGTGATGACTCTCACCATTGTGCGGAGGACGACACACTGCCTGTGGCCACGTGAACAGGGCACGTAACCAGCAGAGGTCACGAGCCTTGGACGAATGGCCAAACTGCCAGCTCTTGGGGGGGCTCCAAGCATCAGAGACAGGCCATCTCAGAAAGCAGATGTGAAGTGACAGTAACCAAAGCTTGAAGAGCATGTCACAAATCCACGTGGACATGGGAAGCTCTATATAGCAGCTAACTGGTGCAAATACAAGTCAGGAGGCATTATGACTGGGAACTGATTTTGCACTGGGACGTGTCAACTGGACTACGGCCCTCCTTGGGAACCCAGAAATCGTGACTCTACTAGTGGTTGAAGAAATAGATGCAGAAGCGGAGGCACCAGTATTGAGTTGGGGGCTGGGTTTGACTATTGATCATCTATCTGTGTGTCCGTATCACCTTGGTTACGTGACCTCTAGAAATCTCAGCTTCCTCATCTGTCAGTGGGAGGCTCTGCCAGATACACCGACCCCACAAGGGTGGTGGGAGAGGTCAGTGAGGTAAGAAAAGAATGTACAAAGGCTCTGCTGGGCGGACGCTTAGGCACCTGTAACCACTCTCAATTCTATGGCTCAGAAAATGGAAAACGGGGCCACTTGTCCAGATGTCCTCAACTAGAATGCTCTGATTCATGGAAACTAACATGGCCTTAGTACCCCGGGGTACTTACCAGGGAGTAGAGTTTGGAGGAAGCACCCTGCTGGCTCTGTCATGATCAAGAGTTCACTGTAGGTGGGGTGGTTCCCTGAGGGTCTGCTCAGAGGAGCTAATTTGGGCGGGGACAGCAAGTGATCTTTTTTTTTTTTTTTTAATTTATTTTTGGCTGTGTTGGGTCTTTGTTGCTGCGCACGGGCTTCCTGTAGTTGTGGCGAGCGGGGGCTACTCTTCACTGCGGTGTGCGGGCTTCTCATTGCGGTGGCTTCTCTTGTGAAGCACGGGTTCTAGGTGTGCGGGCTTCAGTAGTTGTGGCTCGCAGGCTCTAGAGCACAAGTTCAGTAGTTGTGGCACACGGGCTCAGTAGTTGTGGCTCATGGGCTCTGGAGCGCAGGCTCAGTAGTTGTGGTGCACGGGCTTAGTTGCTCTGCAGCATGTGGGATCTTCCCAGACCAGGGCTCGAACCCATGTCCCCTCCATTGGCAGGCAGATTCTTAACCACTGCGCCACCAGGGAAGCTCCAGCAAGTGATCTTTCTTTTTCTTCTGCATCACAGACACCAGTAACCAGGCTCTTTTCTCTCCGGTGGGTCCCTCTCCATTGTCCTCACTGCTCATTAAGTGCCCTTGACCCTTGAGTTCTTGGAGACCCTGCTGTTGCCCAACCTCATGTGCTGGTAAGGAGGGTAGGGGACAGCGGGAGATCGATAAGACTAGATTTCAAATCTTTCATTTCTTTGATTTTCATAAAGGGATGCCAATGCCCCGACTTGATTCGTGCATAATGGACCCGAAGAGAGACTTATTAGAAAACAAATGCACTTAAATGCTTTCCTGACATGAATCATTTATTGAAGACAGAATTGCTGGCTGTGAGCGCCCAAAATAAGTTGACTTACAGTATCCTTGTTTCTAGATAGATGTGAAATACGATCACAGAATATTGAAGTACTCAGCTATGAACGATGCTTTTGGGGTCATTATGGACTGGCTATTCCTCGAAAAGTCTCGTTAAGAACAGCAGTGATAAAACACAAAACAGGGCCTTCTCTTTCTCTCCTTTTCTTTTTCTACTTTCCTGAGTCACAAAGCTCAGGAATAGAGGATGCTTTTGGTGAAAGCAGTGATGTTCCTTCCAATTTCTGTTAAGTAGAATCTGGAACAGGTATTCTGGGACTCATGCAAACATTCATTAATCCACTGACAACTTTATTCATTCATTAGGTCGTCTGTCCACCAAGCTACCCATTCATCCATGAAGTCAAAAATTCACTGATTCATATTTATTGTTACAGCTCTATTTATATACCATTGCATTAGACTTCTGAAACAAAGCACAGGGGATTCTTACAGAGCCCCTCTCTGTGTTTTATGTGGGTGAGTATCATGCCCAATAAACTAAAGCATTTACTGAGTGATTATTTCCAGGCCCGGGATGAACCTCCAACCCCTTCCACTTCTTACAGAATAAATAGATGCTCAATACGTGTTGATTGAATCCAAATTTCTAGACGACCGAATTTAGTCTCCACACCAATAACCCTGAATTGTCAAAACCAATGTTCAAAGGGATAACATGAACTGAGAAAGTCCTAGGTTTCTTTCCCATTATAATAAGGACAGAGCAGATGACCCAACAATTTACTCTCCCTACAGAAGCCATGCAGATAAACCCACACAATTTCATTCTAAACCATTACATCCTGTAACCAAGCAGAGAATCCTCTTCTACCTCATGAAATTGCATGAGGCAATATATCAAACTGACATGAAAATAACTAAAATGAAAGCAAATTACCTACTTAAACCCCCATAGGGGAGTTCAGATGTTGGTTGGGGAACAGAGTTGACTTTTCTTTAAACAAAGAATCTTCTATTCAAATAAAATCTGGTAAAAGTAAAGGAAATTACTATCATAGAGTAAGTCACTTAGTGAACCAAAGTCATGAATTTTTTTAAAGGTAACATCCCCCATTATAACAGTAATTCACATTCATTATAAAAATTTTGTAGTCTAAAATGTAGAAATTTTACCACCTATACGGCCACTGACACTTTGGTTTATTTTCTTCTAGTTTTCAGTGAAGGCACTGGCTTTTTTTTTTTTCTTTGCTAGATAAAACCATTTCAGGGACTTCCCTGGTGGCGCAGTGGTTAAGAATCCACCTGCCAATGCAGGGGACACGGGTTCGAGCCCTGGTCTGGGAAGATCCCACATGCCACGGAGCGACTAAGCCTGTGAGCCACAGCTACCGTGTGCCTAGCGCCCATGCTCTTCAACAAGAGAAGCCACCGCAATGAGAAGCCCGGGCACCACAATGAAGAGTAGCCCCCGCTCGCTGCAACTAGAGAAAGCCCGCGTGCAGCAACGAAGACCCAACACAGCCAAAAATAAATAAATAAATAAATAAATAACCATTGCAGAGGCTTTTCGTTTTCAAATATAGTTGCGATCTTCTGTTAAATCAATTTTACATGACCTTTTCTTAACCTTTAGTGAGATCATTTTCAATGTCCTTATCCCAATATAAATACTCTAGTAGTTACACTGGACATATCATAATTGTTATCTTATTGCCTCATCATTGTATTATTTAGGCTTCTTTTGTCTTTTTAATAACAAGTAACGCAAGGAACTTCCCTGGTGGCTCAGTAGTTAAGAATCCACCTACCAATGCAGGGTACATGGGTTCGATCCCTCGTCTGGGAAGATCCCACATGTCGCAGAGCAACTAAGTGCATGCGCCACAACTACTGAGCCTGCGCTCTAGAGCCCGCAAGCCACAACTACTGAGCCCGCACGCCACAACTACTGAGCCCACAAGCCTAGAGCCCGTGCTATGCCACAAGAGAAGCCACCGCAATGAGAAGCCCGCGCACCACAATGAAGAGTAGCCCCCGCTTGCCACAACTAGAGAAAGCCCGTGCACAGCAACAAAGACCCAACGCAGCCATAAATAAATAAATAAATAAATAAATTTATTTTTAAAAAATAATAATAAGTAATGCAACAATTAACAATTCAGGGTATAAAGCCCTTTTTTTCCCCCTTAATTTTGGGTAATATCTTTAGAATAAATTCCCACATGCAGGATTTCTGGGTTCAAGGAACAAACATTTTAAGGCATCTAGTGACTTTTGCCAAATTGATTTCCAAAAAGTTTATAGCTATTTATGTTCTTACCAGCAATTTACAAAAACACACATTCTACCACGTTTGTCGGTGATAAGAATTCTCATCTAAAAGCAACAAAAACCCGATTAACGTTTCATACAGTAAAAGTTGTGTCTCTGTTTTAATCTGCATTTTAGGGGTTATAAGTGCAGTGGATTTTTTTTAACATTTATTAAACTACTGCTTTCTGTCACGACTTGTCTATTTTAACTACTGCCCGCTTATCTCTTGTATATTGATTTGCACAAGCTCTTCATATATTAAATAGAATAACATCTTAACTATTCCATTTAGAGTGACCAATTTTTTCAGTATTTTTAGCTCATTAAAGCCTTAAATTATTATGGAGTAAAAGCTGCGATTTCTTTCAGAAAGTTTAGGCTTAGAAAGGCCTTCCTTCTACCCTTAATTCTTGTCCTGCAGAAAACTAGTACACATTCACTTATTTCATCTCCTTTTTCCATGATTAATTTTATATATATATATTTTTTTTAATTAATTAATCAATTTATTTATTTTTGGCTGTGTTGGGTCTTCGTTTCTGTGCGAGGGCTTTCTCTAGTTGTGGCAAGCGGGGGCCACTCTTCATCGCGGTGTGCGGGCCTCTCACTATCGCGGCCTCTCTTGTTGGGAGCACAGGCTCCAGACACGCAGGCTCAGTAGTTGTGGCTCACGGGCCTAGTTGCTCCGCGGCATGTGGGATCTTCCCAGACCGGGGCTCGAACCCGTGTCCCTTGCATTGGCAGGCAGATTCTCAACCACTGCACCACCAGAGAAGCCAATTTTATATATTTTTAACTCTTAGATCTGACATTTATTTTTTGGCTGTGGTGCTCCACGAGAATCTAAATGGGTTTATTTCCAAATATTTAACGAGCTGTATCCAAGGCGTTTATTGGAAGATCTTTCCCCCCTCCATTAATTCATACTATAATCATATATTAAATACCAATAAACAGAGAAGAAATGAACTGTAGAGATCAATACACTAACCACTCATTTAACAGATGAAAAACTGGTACCTACAGAGTCAACGACCAGCTCGATCCCTCCGACGGGAGGGACAAAGCTCTGAGCATTCTTTCTTCCCCTTGTCCCTTGTGTTCCCGCCCACCTGACATTTACTCTCTTAGAGGGAGTAAAATATTACTGTGCATTACAGGCTTCCCCAATCACTGGTTAAAGATCCGCAGGAAATCAGGAAGCTGTACCTTAGAACTACATTCGAGCCAACATAATCTCAGATGGGAATGAGGGAAACCAAGGTGGACGCAGAAGCCACTTGCTGGGCCTTATTTTTCCCATTCAAAGACCAGAAGGATTCTCTGATGTTGTACCAATCTACCTATGGGAGGGTTTCTGCAGGAGAAAAAAGAAAAGCAGACAGGAAAAGTACCTCGTCCTTTTAAAAGGGATTCCTTACCAGTGTGTGATTAGGGAATGGAAGCCATAGCAAGGCAGGGAATTTTAGGCTGTCTTCTTCAACGGTGCATCTCAAGAACCCAGAACAAGAATTCCGCAGGAACAGAGAGGACGCCAAAGCCTCACGAGGCCCCTGGACCACTTTCTGCTGAGGGACCAACAGCCTAGAACACAGGGACACTGAGGGGAGGCCTGAGACACAGACACACTGAAGGGAGGCCTAGGACACGGGGAAAATGAACGGAGGCCCAGGGCACGGGGAAAATGAACGGAGGCCCAGGGCACGGGGAAAATGAAGGGAGGCCCAGGGCACGGGGAAAATGAACGGAGGCCCAGGGCACGGGGAAAATGAACGGAGGCCCAGGGCACGGGGAAAATGAACGGAGGCCCAGGGCACGGGGAAAATGAAGAGAGTTGTGAACAGCAGCCAATGCCTGAGGTCTGGAAACAGGGACGAGAGAATCCTTTCCAAGCCAGACACTTGTTTAATTGGTATTTTTCGTAATAGTATATAAAAGCTACAATGTGAATTCCCAAACTTTGAGGAGTTCCTAACTCCTAATGGATTCTTTGTGTGTTGACTAAACCAGACTTTAATTTTGCCTCTGCTTTTAGGTTATGAGCTCCTCCAGTGTCAAAGAACAAATATATCATAAACGAACTAGAAATAATTATGAACAATTACAAATGAATAAGTAAAAAATAATGATAAGATATTAACAGGAAGCCCCAGCATTTACTTCTTCTAAAAATTTCTCTGAGAAAATAATTCAATTGGAACAGAAAGTCTTGGGAGAGCCAGGAAGAACAATGAGGAAATATATTTAGTAACAAAAAGAGGTTTACAATATACAAAGTCAACAAAAACATGCACCAGATGAGCCAAATCTTAAAGCCAAAAAAAAAAAAAAAAAACCCAGTGCATCTCTATGCTTAGGAAGTAGTTGGTTGGTAAGTCAAACTTTTTTTTTGATATCAAAAATATTTAAAATACACAAAACATTTTACCACATTGATATCTAGTCACATTTACTTCATTTTATTAGGAAATAAAATATATAGATATTGAAGCCACTTTTGCTATTTGAGCTTGAAATTGGTGTGTTTCCTTCAATGTTTTTGTTCTTTTACTGTATATGTATTCACAAACAACATATACTTTTTATGTTGTAAAGATGTGTGTAAATAATATTTGAATCCTTTTGGGATTTCCTTTCTACACTCAACACTAAATTTTTGAAATTTTATGCATCTAGTTTAGTTGTTTTAATTTTGGAAGAGTATTCTTTTGTATGGCTACACCAGAAATTAATCTATTACCATACTGATGGACATTTAGAGTACTTCCACTTTTTTCCTCTATTATAGATAGTGCACTAATGATCACTGGAATTGCTGCATCATTCTGACGTGACATCCTCCAGCTTCACTAGATAGTAACAAATTTCTTTTCAAAATTTAACACACTCGGAAGATGTCTTGGGTTAGAGCAGCGATCCCCAACTCTTTTGGCACCAGGCACTGGTTTCGTGGAAGACAATTTTTCCATGGATTGGGGGGGGGATGGTTTCGGGATGATTCAAGCACATTACATTTATTGTAATTTCTACTATTATATTGTATAACAGAAATATTGTATTTACTGTATTGTAATATATGATGAAATAATTATACAACTCACTATAATGGTGACAGGAGATGGAGCTCAGGTGGTAATGTGAGCGATGGGCAGTGGCTGTAAATACAGATGAAGCTTCGTTTGCCCGCCACTTGCCTCCTGCTGTGTGGCCCCGTTCCTAACAGGCCATGACCAATACTGGTCCGTGGTCAGGGCGGGGTGGGGGTGGGTGGGTTGGGGACCCCTGGGTTATAATACTTTTCTTCTTTATGCTTCCCTGTATATTTTAATTATTCAACCAAGAGTATTTACCACTCTGGTAATATATTTAAGTTAAAAAAAAAGCTCAAATTTTTACACTACATTTTTCAGATTACTTACGTATGTTAACATATATTGCTTGATATTGCTCTCTGATTTATTAGTGTACCCATGTTACACATAAGGAAATGGAGGCTTAGGGAAGTTCTATGACTTGTTTAGTTTGGTCACTAAACTGGTCCCGTACCTTCTCTGAGTCTCAGTTTCCTCTTTATTATTTCCATCAGCCTACCTCACAAAACTATTGAGGGTGAAAAATAAGACAACTGACTTGAAATACCAAAAAATTTTAAAGTGACTTATAAATATATAATCCACTGGTTACCTTTTTTCACGATTATGTTCTTTACATCTCTGTCCCTGCTCTGTACACAGTGAGAAATAACTAAGTATTGAGGAATATGGGAAAAAGTACGTTCTTACAAAACCTCGGGTACCATTTCAACTGTTCCTTCCCAAGGAAAGAAGTATTCATTAGCCAATGGTTTACGGCCGGGAGATTTACTCCTTAGTCCTTGATCTAAGCTTCATTCTAACGGTAATTTAATTCTTAGAGATGAGTAAATACAGACTCAAATGACAGAACAAAAAAAATGGATTCAGTACTAAAAGCAAGTGCTTTTTGGTTTCAGATAACGCTCTTCACACGACTTCCTTCCTGGTTTCTAAGAAAGCAAATCCTGGCAGAGTGGAGAGCTCTGGAAATACAACGCCTGGACTCAAAAAAGCTAGTGCCCGAAAACTGTTAAGAAAAAGCACCAACTGCTGCACACACGCGGCAAACCATTTGTACTGTTCCGCGGGCGGTACAGGGCCAGCTAACCGGCACAGCACTTCCAGTCCAAGAATACTCTAGGTTGAAAGGGACACAGCCTTGGTTCCCTGATAAAACCCAATAAAATCGCCGCTATATGAGCTGAACCAACAACCCTTCTGACAGTCACTTCTTCATTCCTTTCCTGTGGTATCTCACAGATCAAATTCTCCTGCATTAATTCTTTTTTTTTTTTTTTTTTTCCTGCATTAATTCTATAACAACATTTTGATATAGGTCTGAATACCAAAGGTATTGGGTTTGAAAATCTGAGACGTTTATGCAAAGTATTATGCTTCCTCAGAGGAGACTTGGAGAAAGAAGTGAATGAAAAACACCTAGCTCTAGTTCCTCAGATATTAAACAGATCTGTCATATGTATGACCCAGAAATGAACACTCGTAGGTGTCTACCCAAAAGAAATGAAAACAATAAGTCCTCACAAAACCCTGTACACGAACGTTTACAGCAGCATTATTCATAATAGCTAAAAGATGGAAACAGCCCCAAAGTCTATCAACTGACACATGGATAAACAAAAAACTGACCCATGGATAGCCCCACAGTGGAATATTATTCAGCCACAAAAAAGAATGAATTACTGATACATGCTACAACATGGATGAACTTCAAAAACATTACACTAAGTGAAAGAAACCAGTTAAAGAAGACCACACATTGTATGATTCTGTTTATACAAAATGACCAAAATAGGCAAATCTAGAGACAAAAAGTAGCCTAGTGATTGCCCAGGGCCAGAGGGCAGGGGGGATGGGAAATGCCCATGGGTAAGGGGTTTCTTTCTGAGGTGATGAAAATGTTCTAAAAGTAGATAGTGGTGGTGATGGTTGCACAATGCTGCGTATATTACAATATATTACAAGCCACTGATTGTACACTTAAAATGGGTGAACTTTATGGCATGTGAATTGTGTCTCATAATTGTTTAAAAACACAAAGCAAACTCCTGGCCCTACAGAAGACAAAACCTAAGCAGAGTCACCTCTCAGTCCACACGTGATAGAACTGCACATGTCCTGGCACTGTTTGAATGAAGGAGTGAATGAGGCCGAGGGGAGTTCCAGCCTGCAGGAAAAAGGGGCTCTCCCCTCACCCAGGGAACAGAGCAAGATGTTGGGGCCCAGGTCTGCTGATGCAACGTTGGTGCCAGCCTGAGCGCTGTCGGGGTGTAGAGCGGGTCTTCTGACACTGGCATGACTTCTGTGAGGCTGGGCCACAAATAAGGTAGGAGGGGACCTCACCTCTGATCCTGAGTATAGCCTGTGGGAAAGGCTGGAAGGATTTTCACCACCTCTGAGTTTTCGAGGCAGCCTCAAAGAGGAGAGGGAACTCACCCCCAGACACTCATGCCAACAGCAGCTATTGCCACAATCTAGGCTTTGGCTTAAGATCCAGAGGAAATCTTCAGTGGATCAAAGGTGTTTTCCCCTTCATGCAAGGCTGCTCTGAATACCTGAGACTGAATACTCTGCTTCTGGTCAAACCCACTCAAGTTGGAAGTAGACCGTATTTGCTATAGCAGACTCACCATGATTAAATTTGGATGAAATTTCAAGGCTCAAATATGCAGAAGAAATGCTACTTAGAGCTATAAGATCAGCTGCCCTTTAATGCCAAGCAGAGCAGACGCTGACAAAGCTTCCCCAGAGCAGAGCTCCATGAGGTAGGTGTGGTGTCTGGGGGCTCACACGGTCCCCCCAGGAGCTAGCACGCCCCCCCCCCGACCACCACAGCAGACATTACGGAAAGAGTTCGTGAATGAAGTCTGGAGAATTGCCAAAAGTGGGTTAATGAAATCAGTGGGGAGATAAGTAATTGAAGGAAAAGAAATGGATCCATCAGTCTGTCAACATCGAAGTCTTCACATTTTCTGGATGGTGGAAGGCAAACGAAGCAAGAAGACAGAAATCAATAATTTATGTCCCTGGCCTCCAATTTTAGCTCCAGAAGACTTTCTCTTTTCCCAAAGTCAGAGTGGTGAATTTGATCAACCTCCTGCATCAAATTCAAAACATTCGCTGCGCTAGTGTCACTGAGCCCCTGTGGCCAGGGAGGGGTCGGGGCAGTTGCCCCAGTTTTCCTCTAAACTCTTGCTATGGAAATTCGTGTCCCCCAAATGGGATGCTGGGATAGGGATAAAGTGACAAGGAAAACGGGACTTATTTCTAATCTGTGCTTTGGATCAGGAATAAAAGTAGTAAATTTAAATTCACATGGAAGCTGAAAACCATCCAAATGTCCATTACCAGTTAAGCAAGTAAATAAGACGTGGTTTATCCATACAATGGATCACAGCTCAGCAAAACAATGGAACACACTACCAACCCATGAAACACGGTGACAGGGACTTCCCTGGAAGCACAGGGGTTAAGAATCCGCCTGCCAATGCAGGGGACATGGGTTCAATCCCTGGTCCGGGAATATCCCACATGCCACAGAACAACTAAGCCCGTGCACCACAACTACTGAAGCCCACGCGCCACAGCTACTGAGCCCACGTGCTGCAACTACCGAAGCTCATGCGCCTAGAGCTGGTGCTCCGCAATGAGAAGCCACCGCAATGAGAAGCCCGTGAACCGCAACGAAGTAGTAGCCCCCGCTCGCCGCAACTAGAGAAAGCCTGCGCGCAGCAACGAAGACACAGTGCAGCCACAAATAAATAAATAAATAGAAAGAAAGAAAGAAAAGAAAAAAGAAGCACAGTGACGGACCTCAAAGCACTAAAGCCTTGCGGATGGCAGCCACTCCCACCTAAGTGTCTATTTCTCTTAGCCCCCTTCTCAGAGGATGCCTTTCACTCCTTGAACAAATATTTACTGAGGCACCATCCTGGGGAGTGGAGACACTGAATGTCCTCAGGAGATTTCTATGCTGTGGGACAGACGGTAAGAAAATTCAAATTGTAAAGCCGAAGGCTAGGAGCTACTCTCCTGGAAGGCACAGCGTGTCTTCAGAATAAAAAGCGAGATGAAAGTACCTGGTGAGGTCGGGACAGGCTTCGTGCAGGAGGGCACCACCCCCAGCTCTTGGAATCTTCTGAACAGAGTTCACCTTCATGCTTCTGAGCCCCTATGTCTTCTGTCCCATCTGCCTGATGCCCTCCTCTCCCCCTCCCCCTCCCTCTCATCGCTGCCTTGCCCAATGTGTGCTCATCCTTCAAAACCTGCCCTAGCTGGGCTTCCCTGGCGGTCCAGTGGTTAAGACTTTGCGCTTCCAATGCAGGGGATGCGGGTTCGATCCCTGGTCGGGGAGCTAAGATCCCACATGGCACGCGGCGTGGCCCAAAACCAACCAACAAACAAAGCTGCCCTCGCCTGTACCATCCTGTGGCCTCCTCCGGCCTCCTCCGGAGCAGTTAGATGCACCCTTCCCAGCCTTGTCACAGCCCCTTCTATCCTCGCTGCTACGTTCACCATTACAGAACTTAACCACGTGCAGTAGTGATTACTTACTGCCTGGGCTA
Source organism: Balaenoptera borealis (assembly GCF_965194805.1). Taxonomy (NCBI): domain Eukaryota; kingdom Metazoa; phylum Chordata; class Mammalia; order Artiodactyla; family Balaenopteridae; genus Balaenoptera; species Balaenoptera borealis. Next base: position 7,171,798 of record NC_138873.1, on the reverse strand, counting down.
ACGATGTGAAAGGCTCAGCACAGTACCAAGGCCACATAACATCCGTAAATGATGCTTCCCTTCCTGTGTATGTCTGCCTTCCCACAAGCCTGAACTCCTTAGGCACTAGAGTGTTTCTCATTTGGTATCCAGAGTCCAGCAGGGACCTGGCCACGACAGGCAGTTAATAAATATTCATAATATGAACGACTTGAACAGTCAGTCACGTCCAGCACATGTTGCGGAGAAATGCCCAGCTTGTGGTGTATTAGTGACTTGACGACCATGTCAGTGGAACGTGGCTGCTGTCCTGTGCCCAGATCAGGGCATCATCATAAACAAAGCAAACAGGCAGGTGGGATATCTTACTTTCCCTAAATCCAGCTAATAATGTAATGTTCCAAGCTGTATTTGATGTGGGAAAACTCAGTAATTTAATTAACTCTACCTCTTTTCTAGAAATATATGTTGGTCAGAGATGACAGAAACTTCCAGACTCTTTCTACCCTAACACTCCACCACATCATTAAAGTAAAATCCAAGAATGTCGGGAAAAATAAAACAAAATCGAGAAGGGGTTTCCCTGCCACTGGCTTTATCCTCTTCATGTCTTTGTCTTTAGTTACGAAGGAGGCCTGTGGCTTCTTGCTGCCTTCTTATAATAGGGGACCTTGAATGCTGAGTATCTGAAGGGCTCCATAGTGTAAAGGTAGCAACCTTCACGCCTGAGCAGGGGCTCAGGAGCCAAGAGCTGGTTTGCCTTTATCAGCTACTTGACCCTGGGCAAATTACTTAACCTCAGTTCCTTCACTTGTAAACTGGAGACAGTAATAGTTCCTACATCATGGGGTTGTGGTGAGGATTAGTTGTTTCTAGAGCCCTGCCTGGTACATGGTAATCTTAAATGTGGCATCATCTTCACCATCCTCATCACCATCATCATCACCGTCATCGTCACCATCACTGTCACCATCACCGTCATCATCACCGTCATCGTCACCATCATCGTCACCATCACCGTCACCATCATCGTCACCATCACCGTCACCATCATCGTCACCATCACCATCATCATCACCGTCATCGTCACCGTCACCGTCATCACCATCACCGTCATCACCATCACCGTCAACGTCACCGTCATCGTCACCATCGTCACCATCATTGTCACCATCACCATCATCACCATCACCGTCATCATCACCATCATCGTCACCATCATCATCACCATCACCGTCATCATCACCATCATTGTCACCATCATCGTCACCATCATTGTCACCGTCGTCACCGTCATCGTCACCGTCACCATCACCGTCATCACCATCACTGTCATCGTCACCATCACCGTCATCATCACCATCACCGTCATCACCATCATTGTCACCATCACCGTCATCATCACCATCACCGTTATCATCACCATCACCATCATCATCACCATCATCGTCACCATCACCATCATCGTCACCATCACCATCATCATCACCATCACCGTCACCATCACCATCATCACCGTCATCACCATCATCGTCACCATCACCATCATCATCACCATCACCACCGCCTTTGTCATGGCTCTGGCTTTCCTTTTGTCCCATCACTTTCCTACTAGTCACCCGCCTTCCATCAGTGGTCCAAGTTCTCCCAGCCCATTGGAAACACCTAGAAAACTTAAAAGCAAAAACGAGGAACCAGTGACTCGACCAGCCGGTCCAAGGCAGGTGATTCTAACGAAGAGGCAGGCTGAGCCCACAGCCGAGACGCTGCCACCGAGCCCTGGACTCAGGGAGTGAGACGCGGCCCCTTCGCCACAGCAGCCGCTTCCTCCCTTCACAGGAGCCGTGGCTGGTCCCCTGACTCTGCGTTAAAGACCAAGTGTTTGCACAGGTCACCAAGGCCTCCACCGGCAGCTCCACGTCGGCTCACTCCTCCTGCCTTTGATTAAACCCCCTCCTGCTTCTGTTTTAATGTCAAAGACTCCACTTCGTGCTTGGAAGGCCAGCTCAGAGCGCAGCTTCTGAAACGAGGGCCAAGCCGGGAGCAGGCTTCAGGCCACCATGACCCCCACTACAGCAGTCTCCTCCCTCACCTGGGTCAGCCAGAGACATGTTCTGAATGAAGGAACTTTCTGGAAAGCTAAAATGTGTAACTAAAGTTGCCAAAAGGTAAAACTGACAGAACTTTTGGTGACAATCTTTCCAGTGTCACCTGGACTCTCCTGCCTTAGGAAATGAAGTCCACTGGGGACAACACGGGCAGCTCAGGACCATAGCTCTGCTGTTCATCAGTGAGTCTCAACCAGTAGTCATCTTTTTAGTTCCCCGTTGTTTCTTTTCCTGCCCTGCCATCAATTGCTGCTTTTCTACCATTTACCCAGGAAAACAGAGAACCAAGCTTGTTAAGCCAGTCATTTCAGTGTTTTGCATGCTAAGTAGGTTTCCGGAAAAATCAGATTAAGCCTAATGAAGTACACAGGCCTTTGACAATAATGTTTCTCACTTTATACTTCAGATCTGGGGCTGCGTTCCACATGGCTGGATATGTTACCATCTCTTAAATGGGATATGTTTCAGCAGACTTTTGGTTTAATCTGAATTAGATAAACTCCCTGTGGTCAGAGAGTACCTCTTCTCCACTTTCCCCCCAGAATGCCAATCCCATCGCCTGTGTCACACAAATATTCTAATGTGAATTTCCCTGGAATAGATGGTAGTACTTCTAATCCACAGACCCCATAGCACCTTGATAATCTGACAGCACTATTTCCATTTTCAAATGATTACTATGGGGACTTCCCTGGCAGTCCAGTGGTTAAGACTCCACACTTCCAACGCAGGGAGCACGGATTCAATCCCTGGTTGGGGAACTAAGATCCCACATGCCGAGGGGCGTGGCCAAAAAGTAAAAAAAAAGATTATTATGAAATGTTGGGTCAAGTGACACTTCATATATGCACTTAATAACATGATTTTAAAAAGAGCATGTACACACACACACACACACACAAAAGAGGCCCACCCTTCTTCCTTATTATTCTCTAATACATTAAAAAAAACACTTGGTTTGCTTGTGCCTGGGCAAAGTCCATAGTTCAGATTTTTTTTCCTCCAACGTCTTACTGTAAAGGAAAAAAAAAAAAGTGGTTTATTGGGGTAGTTAGGTATTGGGCTCTCTTTCCATCTCTTACAATGAGCTCTATCCAAGCTTTTCATTTCACGCAGGAGGTTTGGGTGAGGTTATTCTGGAGAATGTGAGACCCTTAGAGTGAGGGGTACCTTTATGATAGCTTGCTAGTATCTGAATTGGCAAATTTCACCTGCCTGACTGTTTCGGTCAGATTTCAAAAGATAACCCCATGCAGGAAGGTTTTATGAGAACAGGGAGATAACTCACCCCAAGACGATAAGATAACAGATATCAGCCAGCAATAAGAGTTGACTCCTTGTCCAAGAGATAGTCAAGGTATTGGGAAAGGAAGAGATCAGAAAGAAAAGAACAAGGGGTGGGCTCATCCAGAGAAGCTATTACTCCATTATCAAGGGAGGGAGGGCACAAAAGGTGGGTGACCAGAGACGAAAAGGGCAAGATCCAAGCAACCTTCCATCAGTTAGACCTTCAGGAGCAGACAGACACAGAGAAGAAAACAGTCAAGGTGGGTAAATTCTCAGGGATTACTCAGGCCCGGCCCCATCCCATCCCATCCCCAAGACTCACCACTGGAGAGAGTAGGAAGCAGGGGAAGGGAAAGGACTGTTCCTTCCCACAGTCAGCTAGAGATTATCCAGCTCAGTGTTTTCTTCTTAAAAATGTCCATAGAAATATTCCCTTCAGCAGAGGAAACCAACTGTGAAGGGTCTGGAGCTATGGCCTAAAGCCATCCAAACAACCCGGCCTGAAAAGTCTGCTGTATTGTCTTAAAAGTTCATGTAAATTTTGCGTTATGTCATGGCATGTCCATGTTTGTTTTCTTTTTAAAAATTCTTTTCCCTTGGATCTTCTGGCAAAACTGATGCTTGAGTGAGCTGGGCCCAGTTTACCCTGCAGCTGGCACATGCCCCAGATGGCCCCAGGATGAGGTGGCTGAAGAATTTCCATCCACCCTGGACTCCTCCTTAGTGGGATCGGGAAACGAGGACCCAGGATGTGCCAGGCCACTTGCCAGTGCCAGGGGACAGCACAGACTAAGACAGTCCCTGGTTTCAAGGAGCCCAAGGTCCCACAGAGAGTAAGCAGGTGGCCACAGCTGGGGCCGAAGCCAGGCTCTGTGGCACAGTCCTGCTCCCCCTTATGCCACGCTGCTCGCTGTGGTCCTAAAGGCTGCCAGTCTACTAGGCACAGCAGAGAGCGGCTAGAGAAGGGGGCCTGGTAGTCTCCGGACTCTCATTAATGAAACGTTCCTGTGGCCTTTGACAAGGGCAGGACACCTTGACCGCCAGGAGAATCCTCTCCCTGCCCAGAGAAGCAGGCAAGGTTATGTCACGTGCTCATTAGGAAATTGCAGCTCAGGGCCCGCCCAGCACCCACAGGACACAGCGAGCTCCCAGCCTTGCAAAGCACAGAAGGTACGTCTTCTCTGGGGAATCAGGCCAGAGGGAAGCTTTTTAAACCAGACTGTCTTAAAGACAAATCACAGTTCAGCCGTTTCAGAAGACAGAACCAGTGGGAGAAAGGAGGAAGTGCCAATCTGGCTAAAATTGGAACCAACATAAATAATTAAAATAATCAGGCACACCTAAAATATCTCTGTGGTCCTCTCTCTCTGTTTCCCTTAAATGTTAACTCTATTATTCCTCTAGGAATGGAGGTCAAATGAGGATTTTAGAGACACCATGAAACTTTCATTATATTGTTTGGTCTTAAGTAACTTCTTAAACTTCCGCATGATTTGGGAGGTTAAGATGAATTTCTGAACATTTTGAAGCTATGGAAATCCTTTCCCCCTAAAAGAAGATCCAGGGAAACGGTGGGAAAGAATACATTATATAAGTAAATAAGATGCTTTTATAATTCTTTCTTTGATCAAAAGTCACAGTCTTTGCTCCACCCACAGGTATTGCTAGCTCTGTGACTCAGGAAAGCTAGCTAACCACTCTATGCCTCAGTTTCAAGTCAGTCTAGAGAAAAGAATTCACAACCCACAAGGCTGGATAAGGACAAAATGGGATCAGCCAGGGAGAGCACACAACACAGTAGTAAATGCTGAATAAGGGGGGTTGATATTATTAAAGTGCATAAATGACTACATTACAAAGCATAATAGAGGTGACCCTTTGGGAAGAGTATTACAGGAAAGGTTTCTTTCTGTATTTACTATCCCAGAGCATCAAAGAGGCCCTCTGTACAACCCATTACAAAATCCTGGGGCTCCATCTCCCGGAGTTCTCAGCCCGGCTCTTTCTGCAACGTCCTCCCAGGCCTGGCCTCCACCTTGGTCTCCTGGACCAAGGCACCAGCCTGACGGGGCTCTCCCTGCCTACGATGACAGCCAGATCAGTTCACAGGGTCCAAGGAACGGGGTGTCCCCCACCTCACTGTCCCTGCCGTCCAGGCCCCTTCACCACCTGGCACACTCTCGTCTCTGATCACTTCCTGATTCACATCCTGCCCCTCTGTAAACAGAGCACCCCAGCATTAGCACCCGGCTTCTAGGAAGTACTTCTGAAGCCCCAGACTGGATGGGGGATCAGGGGCTCCCCTTTCTATGCTCCCACAGCGCTCTGCGCTCTCCCGCCAGCGTGTTAAAATGATCCACTTAGGTTTCTGTCCTGTCCTCCAGGCAATGACCCTGTCTGGCTCATCCGTGTACCCTCAGTGCCCAGCCAATAATAGGCTGGACACAAGGATTCAGAAACGCTGTAAGAAGATTCTGGAATTGTGTGGGGCGTGGGAATAACAGACTCACCCCACTCACTCCCATCTTTCAGGTCCTGGAAGGGAGGAGGGAGAAGGGCAGACAAAAAGAAGGGACAGGGCAGAGACTAGACACCACGTGAGCCCCAGGCATGGGGCTGGGGAGTGGGCCTTACCTGAAGCAGGGGGGTCCAGGACGAACAGGGAAGCTGGCCTCCAACCCAGTGGGAAGCGCTGGAGACCAGAGACCAGAAGGAGGGAGAGGCTGGAAACACCCACCACAGCTGGAGGTCTGTGCTCCGAGACAAGCGATTACTAGTGAGACCTGGGCATGGAGCACGTGGTTCCCTGTGTAGACCCAGGAAATGGGGTAAATCAGCAAATCCCAGCAAAGGTGACGTCAGTTATGCCGAGCAGCTCCCAATCTTTCTATAGATATGTTAATCCATCGTGCCCGGCCAGGCCCACGGGCAGGGTCTCCCTAAACAGAGTTCTGAGATACTGTCTGCCCACCCAGCCCCGCCCAGCTCCCTCCCTGCCGCCTCGGGTTACAAGGTGACTGCAGCAGGTTTGCCAAAGAAAGGGCACTAAACTTTGAATACATTCCAGTTACAGGTCTGCCTTTCAGTTATTTTATTATTATTTTCCAATTCCTGTCTATTTATTAACTTCAGTGAATGAATTGCACCTTTGGTTTGGACTCATGTCTGTAAACCTGGGGAGTACAGGTTAATCCTGAGGGACGCGTTTGCTTGGATGGGGGAGCTGACCACGTGAGCTCAGACGTGGCAATTCCCCAAAGCAGTGGTTCTCAAGTGCAGGTGACTTCACCCTTCCAGGGGACATTTGGCAGAGTCTGGGGCATTTTTGGCTGTCACAGTTGGGGTGGTGGTGGCATCTAGACGATGGAGGCCAGGAACGCACAGGATGGCCCCACGACAGACTTATCTGGCCCAAAATGTCAACAGTGCTGAGATTAAGAACTTGCCCTACGGGGGGCCAGGGGTGGGGGTGGGGTGGGATGAATTGGGAGATTGGGATTGACATGTATACACTGATGTGTATAAAACTGATGGCTAATAAGAACCTGCTGTATAAAAAAATAAATAAAATAAAATTCAAAAAAAAAAACACTTGCCCTAAAGGAATGTCAACCTGGGAGGACCTGGCTGGAAGGCATCAGATCAGGCATACCTGACCCTGGATCTCTTGTGCCCACTTTTTTTTTTGTCTAGGCTACAGCACCCATTCAGTGCCAGGTGTGCTGCTCTGTGCTAGAAACTTTCATGAGAAGCCCCCAGTGCAGTCATGAGGCTAGAACTGTAAAGAATTGTCTATAATGTAATAGCATCTGGAAAGAGTGACTTTTAGGAAGAATGAACGGGATAGAGGAAGAATGTCAAGACAGCAGAGGCCAGAGATTTGGGAGACAGGCCCAAAGGGTGACACACATTTGGGAAGGAAGCTACCCACCACGTCTCCTTTCAACCTACCCTGCCCCACAGCAAAGGAGAGAGGAAAGGGGAGGTTTCAGATGATGGCATTGATTGTGTGTTGACGGCTGCAGCATCCTGGGAAGAAGTGCTAGGTATGGACAGACTCTTTAAAATTTCATCAGCCTGGGTTAACCTCTGCCCACAGAGAGGTGACAGCTCAGGAGGGAGCTGACAGAGATGGGAAAAAGACCAAACTTCACTCAATGCATTTCTCCCATTCTCATTTCAAAGTCTGTCTAAGATAAGCACTGGTAGTATCTTTTCAGATAACACTCTGCCTTTAAACTTGCTAATTGATCTGTTAACAATCAACAACAGACAAGAAACGCTGACTCCATCTACCCATGGCCTTGGGAACCACTGAGAGCAGCAATAGCAGATATCCTTAACAGCAACTTCTCGGCAAAGTTCAATCCTTGGTTATAAATTGGTTTTGCGAACAGTTCATATTTAATTTGATGTATGAATTGCACTGTCACTCAGATGTTTTAATCACAGGACCTGTTCCCTTCCCCCACCGTATCACCTTTCTGGCTAAACCACAACAAAATAATAAAGCCCCCTGAAAACTATTAGAGTAGTTTGTCTTAGAAGTATGGCTATTAGTTCCCCCCCACACCCGCCCAAGTTCTAAAATACTACTCTCTCTTCCAAAATTTCTGAAGCTCCTAAAACGTAGGATGGAAGGCATGCAAGGGAAGGTCCATACGGTAGAGAGCTGTTCACAACTGTAGAAATACTGTGTGTCTATGTCCCAGGCACTGGGCTGGCCGGGGCATAGATGCATAAATACGATACCATGGAAATAGGGGGTCAGCGGTGGGGTACCATGGTCTTGGGTCCAATCTCAGCTCTGTTACTTATTATGGTATTAGGGGAGTAACTCACTCTCTCTCAACTTTACTTTCTTTATCTAAAATGCAAATTGATAACAGTTTTAACCTGCTCGTTTGTTATGAGGATAAAGGGAATGAATAAATGTGAGGTCTGTGTAATAGACTTGCCCATAGGGTGCCCTCAGCACAGGTGGGCTGCTATCATTCTCATATATATCCTACAGGTTGGCCAGTCACCTCAGCGTCCCTGATGGCTTCTACAAGTTACCTGTCATTCCCCAGGCTGAGGAATAATCTCCTGCAGGAATTTCAGTGTCCGGTTTCAAACTACCATGAAGTACACAATGTGCCTCTTCTCTTGTTGGATCCTACATAGAAATGACCATGAAATAGCCATCATGTGTGACCCAAGGTCAGAGGGGAGAGATTGAAACAACTTCCTGCTGAAGGGAGAAGCTGATCTCATCCACAATCAAAATAACACTACCACACGACCCAGCAATCCCACTACTGGGCATATACCCTGAGAAAACCATAATTCAAAAAGAGTCATGTACCAAAATGTTCATTGCAGCTCTATTTACAATAGCCAGGACATGGAAGCAACCTAAGTGTCCATTGACAGATGAATGGATAAAGAAGATGTGGCACGTATATACAATGGAATATTACTCAGCCATAAAAAGAAATGAAATGGAGGTATTTGTAATGAGGTGGATGGAGTTAGAATCTGTCATACAGAGTGAAGTAAGTCAGAAAGAGAAAAACAAATACTGTATGCTAACACATATATATGGAATCTAAGGGAAAAAAAAAAAGGTCATGAAGAACCTAGTGGCAAGACGGGAATAAAGACACAGACCTACTAGAGAATGTACTTGAGGATATGGGGAGGGGGAGGGGTGAGATGTGACAGGGTGAGAGAGTGTCATGGACATATATACACTACCAAATGTAAAATAGATAGCTAGTGGGAAGCAGCCGCAGAGCACAGGGAGATCAGCTCGGTGCTTTGTGACCACCTAGAGGGGTGGGATAGGGAGGGTGGGAGGGAGGGAGATGCAAGAGGGAAGAGATATGGGAACATATGTATATGTATAACTGATTCACTTTGTTATAAAGCAGAAACTAACACACCATTGTAAAGCAATTATACTTCAATAAAGATGTTTAAAAAAAACAAAAAAACAAAAAACAAACGTTTGCTAAACGTTTTTTCTCTGAAGGTCAGGCGGGCACCGGAGGCGGGGCATTCCGGATGAACTTGGTTAGGTTGCCCATATAATTTCCTGCTGAAGGTAGAAATCACGTGGGGTCAGACAGTTCTGCTGAGAGGAGCTGCATGACAGCAGGAAATACAAACAGGAAGTGTTGCAACAAGGTTTTAACATTATTTATTTGGGGTATTTAGATTTAAAGTGTTGAAACCCACTTGCTTTTGTCGAACAAGACATAGACTTGCAACATCTTATGGGAAATCTAATGGCAAGAGGATTATCTAGTAAACCAATGGGCATATAATTTGGATGCAGTTGGGAGTCTGTCTTTTTAAAATGTTATATTTTGAGTCCATCTGGAGGGACCTATAGTCCCACAGAGTCTACAGGTAACTCACTCTGAGGGAACTTTGAGAGATTATCTCACTCAGTTTGTATTTTTCAGGAAGAGAATTTACAAGCCTTCTACCCTCTGTGCCTCTGTGTCCCCAGGGTCAAAACCTCACTTTTTCCATATCGTTAATCAACAAATGTTTACTGACATCAAACATAAGCTCAACCAATGAAGGAAGAGACAAGAAAGTTATAAGATGAACAGTCAACTGCTAAGCACTCTCTCCCTCTCTGCCCAGAACAATCTATGTATAAAATGGTTCAATGAAAGAAGCATCTGGTGCCATTAGCCAACAGATGCTTCAATCAAAAACAATTACCCCTGTATATTACACAGTGGAATATTACTCAGCCATTCAAAAGAGTGAAATATTGCCATTTGCAGCAAAACAGACGGACCTAGAGATTATCATACTAAGTGAAGTAAGTCAGGCAGAGAAAGACAAGCATTATATGACATCACTGATTTGTGGAATCTAAAAAAATAATAAAAATTAACTTATTTACAAAACAGAAACAGATTCACAGACATAGAAAACAAATTTATGGTTACCAAAAGGGAAAGGGGAGGGGGAGGAAAAAATTTTAAACACGGGATTAATAGATACACACAACTATATATAAAACAGATAAATAAGGATTTCCTGCATAGTACATGGAACTATGTTCAATACCTTGTATAACCTATAATGGAAAAGAATCTGAAGCTGTACACCTGAAACTAATACAATATTGTAAATCAACTATAGTTTAATTAAAAAAAAAAAAAAGAACAATACGCCCTGGTTTAAGGGGCTGTTTCTACATCTGTCTCTCTGATAGTTCCTGAGCTTTTTTAGGGAAGAAATAGTTTCCCATTTATTGCTATATCCATAATAAATAGTACCTGACACATGATACTGATATCATTTGTTGAGTGAATGAGTAAATGGGTGGATGGATGATATATGAATGAATGAATGAATGAATGGTGACTGAAAGGTAGGACTAAAGGTGAAAGGAAGAAGTAAAGCAAACCAGACTGGAGGAACAAAAACAAACACAAGTAGAAAATCTTTGTGGAACACGTCTTGAAAAATAAAGAAAGACAGGTTAGATAGATTGTTCCATGATAACGTTCACCAAAAAATTGCTCTTGTTTTAAAATATTTCCTCTTATTCAGTCATTAGAAGAGAATGGAGATCAGCCAGTCACAGTATCTCCCTTAAAAACCCTTCGGGTATTTGAAAACTAGCTATTTACACTGTATGCGGTTTTGCTCACAGTGTGTCCACAGCACTCGGCACATAATAAACGCACAAGAAATACTGTTAAAAGAACAAGTTCATGATTCAAGCTTCCTCTTTCCCAGAACCTTAGCAGTGATTCTCCCTGGTCCATACATGAAGCCAAATTTCCGAGTTCCAAAACTTTCCAAATGGATTCTGTCCTGGGACAAAGATTATTGAATTAGAGTTGCCCAGGTTCTGGGTGATGTGAGATAGTTTTTAAGCCCGGCGTGATTACATATGAACATTTAGGCATCAAAAACCTTTCAGAACTGTGAACACAGTGTCTCCCCATACCCACTAGACCTCCTTTTCAGAACACAGCAGATTGCACAAAACATAGTAAGTCTGCCAAATGCTCATCTGAGCACCCCACAATTTAAAGCAACAGCAATGGTCGGTATTATTAGAATGATGTTGTGGGTGTGTGCGGAGTTCCCGCTTCCAAATTTCTGACTTGTTTAAAGTCTGATTTAAGTCTGATTGCAGTTCTTAGAGCTTCAACTCAAGAATAACTGAATTACGAAGGATTCTGCCTCCTACTTACATAGTCCTTCTTTTCTACCAGTCTCGTTCTGGGTTAAACAAAATTCTGTCCCTGAATCCCTACTAGTTCTTTCCACCAGCACAGACTGCTCCTGGGCTATTTCCATACTAAAGATGGACTTCTTCCTGCTTTGGACAAGAACCATGAACCAGGACCCATCTCTCACCATCCGTCCCTGTTACCTGAGACACCTTTGCCTCTTCCCCTTGAATCGTCTGTCCCCTCCCCTTCAAACCTTCAATGTCACCATCCTCTACTTCTTCCCAGACTCACGGCATCTCGCTTCTCGTTTCCCTCTTGCCCTGCCTCCTTCTCTCCAGCTCTGTGCCCATCTACACACTTTGTCACCCCTGTTTGGAGGATTTTAAACTTGAGAGCACAGACCACCACTTCTGTTTTCTTCACAAACTTGACAGCACATGGTTCAGAGCCATGAAATCCCAACACGATGGTGACTGACTCCAGCTTCACCAGTTATTTCCTCAGCATCACCTCCATCCAGCCTCTTTCACTGGACCCAGAATTTGCTTTGCATCTATAGCTCCACTGACCCTCCCCGGCTCAAGACTGTTCATTATGTTTTTAACTTCTACTCAGGGTCCGATCATAGGACAGTGATTTCCCTTTTTTTGGCTGAAATTCCAAACAATTCTTGCTACTTTTCCTTTGAACTCCATCTTACAAGGCTTTTTGCTGTGAAACTCCTAGATGTGGAAACTCAAGAGTATTCGCACCACACACTTGACTTCCACACTTTCCATCTGCTCCACAGATGGGTCATGTAGTCAAATCTACATCCTTGAGGACCATCTCAGGCTGGAAAAACAGTAACTTAGTCTGACTAGTTTCCACACTTTGCAAACATCGCAAACCTATAAACCTACAACTGTTTATATGTACTAACATGTGCTTTCCAAAACAATAGTCATATTTTTTAATGACACTTTTCTGTGTTTTATGACTTTTTAACTAGTTCTCTTGTCTTTACTTACCCCCCGTTAGTTTTGTGCCATGCTATTTAGCCCCCTTTTTAGATAACTTTTGTATCTGAAATACTTAAGACCTCTTGCACTATAAAAAGTTTTATAAGTCATAGACAACAGCATGTTGAGATAAAGATCTTGGCAAGCAGAACCTCATTAAACCACCCCTTCTTCCTGCTTCCCTGTGGAAGGGTTACTCTGAGGTTTCTAAGTGATGCTTTTGGCTTTATAGGGGAAAGGCATTGTGAAGGCTAAGCCACCTTCACAAATCTTTATCCAAAACTACAGATAATTTTAAGAATCAAGGGTGAGATTACTATCGATCCGTCCTATAAAGCCTAATTTGGTAATTCAGGATGCCCATTAGAAGAATGGTGTCTGTTGTCAAACATCTCCTCAGATGCACTGAATAAAAGCATCAATTTGACTCCTACCTGCTAATAAGCCCATTTGGACTATGTCTGTTCAACAGATGTGTCACTTGATTTTAATTACATTTAACTTTGCTTAATAATACTATGTAGATGATACTTTTTTTCTCTCATGTTTTATATTTTTCCTGAATATCAACTCTTTTTCTCTCCATAGAGGATACTTAGAAGATTCAGTAGTTTCCCTGCCCAACTACACACACCCACACCACACATCACACACACATACACACACATCAGATACACATACACACCGCAGACACACACTTTCTTCCTTATCTCATGATATCTTTTTTTTTTTTTTTCCCAACTGAGGATGCTTGACTAACAATCACAGCTGGGTTCATCTCGTCCCAGTTTTAAAAAAGAGAAGGTCTATGGACCCTCACCTTAAGGAGAGTGGACAGCTGATCCGTATTAGGAAGATGCCCGAAAAACAGAATCCTGCTCGTAGTTACCATTTGTTACTCATTTATACTTGTTGAACTTGGATTGTGTGCTATGTAAGTTCAGACTACAGCAAAGACCCCTCTTTTAAACATTCAGACTTTTAGGCAGACCTGGGCAGACAATAACGTCAGTGTGAATTCTCAAACACCCTCTACAACTTTTTCCAAGGATCTCACCTCCTCTAAAGAAGTGCTCTTCCCCGCCCCCCCGCCACTTAGTTTGATCACAGGATTAATATCACGTCTTGAGAACAGTTTAGGTTTTCAAAAAAGACCGGAAACTGAAGACTTACATAAACATCAAATCATTCCTTTTTCTAATTCCCAGAGATGATGAGGAAAGTCATAGGCTGAAAATTCAGTAAATAAAGAGGTAATTACAAATGCCCGTTTCCTTGACAACTCCCCTCCCCCAGCCCTCCGGTGATAGGGAAAAACCAAAGCGGGGGTGAGGAGGGGTAGCCGCGAAGCCAGGTTGCCTCTGAACAGCCTGGGCGAGAACCAGCGCGGAAAGCAGCCGACGCGCAGCAATCACAAATAAAGCAATGGATATCGGGGCTGCACTTGGGGTAGTATTTTTGTGGTTGCCATAGAAACGGCAGAGACGGAAGAACATGTTGCATGACACAAAAGAGACCGATCGGTAACAGGAACCTTCTCCCCGGCTTCGTCTATTGCAGAGAAAATTCTTTCACCCGAGGCGGGGGGGGGGGGGGGGGGGGGGGCGGCTGGGCAGGGGGAAATGAACCCCAGCGCGGCAGCTCGAAATCACAGCGCGGACAGGCAGCTCCCCCCCCCCAGCTGAGCACAAAGAAACGCTCCTTGTGCGGCAGCAAAGCCCCCGCCGCCTTCCAGGGCTGCCCCTCCACGTTCCCACTGTCGCCTCACTTCCTTCTCCGCCTTCCTCGCCTCCTCTTTCTTACCTACCCCTTTCAGAGGTTTTAATGAAATCCAGCCCAGGAGAGAATAAGGGTGATAGAGAGAGGGGCGCAAACATCCGCCACGCCCAGAGGTGAAGTCGCCTGGAAATAGCACGAACGGCACATACCTCCTTTCTGGCAGCCCTGGACACATGGACTTAGAAATCAGAAACTGAAAGGGAGCAGGCTGGGGTGCAGAAATTGCCACTAGTTTATAGGAGCTGTAAGTCAGCCAACACTGGAAAGAAAAAGCGAGACTCCACCCATGGGGTGGACTCTTCGGAAAAAAAAAAAAAAAAAAAGTGGTCCTCAGCTGACGTCTCTCCCCACCCCATGTCACTTCCTTTTAAAGCTACAATTTAGCGGTTATGGGGAGGGAGATACGAGCTGGTGTAACATGAGTCCCTCCCCCTCCCCTTCCAATTAGTGTAAGGAAGTGCTTCGGCTGGCTTCACGTTTGAAATCTCTGGCCGGAGAACCTGCCAGAATCGGAAACAAAGCCCGCTAGGTGGCCTTTCTTTTTCGGCCGCGCCTCCCGAATCCTGTTGCATCCCTATGCCGACATGGCTCCTCCAACCTCAGCTCGGACAGATCCAGCCCCGTCTGTGCTGAGACCTGGAAATTGCCCTAAACTGGCTCATATTTTGTTTGGTAAAATACCCGCACTCTGCAATCCCCCCTCACCTCTCACTGGTAGGCGGTGCGGAAAGGAGATTGCATTCCACTCGGAAGAGCCCCAAAGCACCTTCGACAAAACACTACTGAAAATTCCAGCGATCTGAGATGTTGAGAACTGGGAAACAGAGGCTTGGAGGTCGATGGATTTTCTCCCAGCAAAGCAGCTATCAGGGTTGATTCCCCGTGCGCGCGCGCGCGCGCGCGCACGCAAGCACATGCACGTGGCATTCACGCGCAGTGTTAGAGAGGGTCTGGGCAGATCTTTATAATAAGATAGAGTCCTCATAATTTTAAAAGAGGGCGGGCTGTTGAACCTCCAGAAATGCCAGGTCTCCAACATTTCTAAAAACCACTTTCAACCTCCAAACAGTTAAGATGTATGCCCTTCAAATGTTCTTTATTAGAGCCATTGCCACAAATAATATTTGAGTACTAACATATGATTCCTGTGTTCACCGCCGTTCTTTAGATGTTTACAATCCACAGGGAAAAAAATAAAATGTTCACAAATAACTAGACCGTATTGCAGAATTACTAAGAGCTACAAAAGTGCTGAAAACAGCGTGCCATGAGAAAATAGAGAGGATGGAAAGAGCTCTTTTTGGTTATGATGAACGAAAAAAAGGCATTCAGAATTCAGCAAACATGGTTTGGACTGGGTCTTATAGGGTGTGCGGCGTTTTGATAGTCTGTGATGCAGAGAGGGAAAAGCATGAATGGAGTTAAAAGACATCTAAGGCATAAAAAAGGACCAGAACAGAAAACCCATTTGTGGCAATGGTTTATTTTAATATTCATGGGAAAATAAATTTGACCATGTAAACATGTTTATAAAAGATGTTTGTAAGAAGTTCTTGCAGCCAATGCAATTTTTAAGAGTTCTCATAACTTTTCAAATTATGTTTTAAAATTCATTTGTTTCCAGTTTTTCAAAGCACTTCTAAAGTAGAGTTAGACTGATGCTTTTTCATATTTGAATTTTGAATGGGGATTAATTTCAAAATCTACAAATTGCATAAATTTGTGCTACATTTACTACAAGTAGAGCCACTGATTTCAACAGAAACAATATGAAATAAACATTTTTGACAATTGCAAGTCTTATTCTGATCATAATACTATTATATGTCTATTCCATTAAGATTATCATTATTTTTTTAATTTAATTTAATTTTTTTATACATCAGGTTCTTTTTTGAATTTTTGAATTTTATTTTATTTTTTTATACAGCAGGTTCTTATTAGTTATCTATTTTATACACATCAGTGTATACATGTCAATCCCAATCTCCCAGTTCATCCCACCTCCTCCCCACTCCCCACCTGGCTTTCCCCCCTTGGTGTCCATATGTTTGTTCTCTACATCTGTGTCTCTATTTCTGCCTTGCAAACCAGTGCATCTGTACCATTTTTCTAGATTCCACATATATGTGTTAATATACGTATTTGTTTTTCTCTTTCTGACTTACCTCACTCTGTATGACAGTCTCTAGGTCCATCCACGTCTCTGCAAATGACCCAATTTCGTTCCTTTTTATGGCTGAGTAATATTCCATTGTATATGTGTACCACATCTTCTTTATCCATTCGTCTGTCGACGGGCATTTAGGTTGCTTCCATGACCTGGCTATTGTAAATAGTGCTGCAATGAACAATGGGGTGCATGTGTCATTTTGAATTATGGTTTTCTCTGGGTATATGCCCAATAGTGGGGTTGCTGGGTCATATGATAATTCTATTTTTAGTTTTTTAAGGAACCTCCATACTGTTCTTCATAATGGCTGTATCAATTTACATTCCCACCAACGGTGCAAGAGGGTTCCCTTTTAAGATTATTGTTATTATTATGCTTATTTTTGCTACAGTAACACTTTACCTATTTAGATGATGTTACTCACAGTCTCAATTACCTTAGAAATACAGCTGAGAAATATGGGAGGAAAAAACACTACTTCTAAAAATTTAAAGTGGAAATACAACCTTCAAGAATTAAACCCTATGCACTTTACTCAGTCCCATTTAGAATCTCTCCTTATTTTAGATATCCTGATTTAGCTATTTCTGTCTAAACAAGGAACTGTGAAAATTTCCAGATCAAAATCTAACAATTCAGTTCAACAAATAGGTATTGAGTATCTGTGCTGGTTGCTGAAGATACAAAAACACAAGTAAGACATGGACCTTGCCCCAAGGGCCTCAGAGTCTTAGGAAAGAAAGAGGCCTGTAAGCAATTAAGATATGAAGGCAGTAATTGAAGTCTGTACAAGGTTCAGAGATGATCCAAAGAATGGGAAAAGGGAAGTAGGGGTGTATGTCTACATAGTTTCTTTCTTTCTTTTTTTTTAATACATTTATTTTATTTATTTATTTATTTATTTTTGTCTGCATTGGGTCTTCGTTGCTGCGCGCGGGCTTTCTCTACTTGCAGCGAGCAGGGGCTACTCTTCGTTGCGGTGTGTGGGCTTCTCATTGCGGTGGCTTCCCTTGTTGCAGAGCACGGGCTCTAGGCGCACGGGCTTCAGTAGTTGTGGCGCATGGGCTCAGTAGTTGTGGCTCGTGGGCTCTAGAGCGCAGGCTCAGTAGCTGTGGCGCATGGGCTTAGTTGCTCCGCGGCATGTGGGATCTTCCCGGACCAGGGCTCGAACCCGTGTCCCCTGCATTGGCAGGTGGATCCTTAACCACTGTGCCACCAGGGAAGCCCCTCTACATAGTTTCTTAATTCACAGCAAACTATAAAAGGGATGAGAATGATCAGATACTCACCAGTGAGACAGCAAGAAATAGATGCTGATAGTTGGAGCTAAGAGGCGTAAACTGGTAACTCATAAAAAGGATACGCAAATAGCCATTAAATAACAACAACAAAAAGGATGCAACCTCACATAAAATAAAAGTAGAAAGGAAGAGATGTCCTTTCTTTGCCTGTCTGCTTGTCAAACATGCAGAAAACTATAATGTACACTGTGAAGCGAATGCTGTACGATGGGCTGGCTCCTCTCTTCCTGGTGACAGTGAATTGGTGCCTTCTTTCTGGAATTTAATTAAACAAGGTATATCACAAGCTTTTCAAATGTTCATACTCTTTATCCAATAATTCACCTCACAAGAAATTATACCAAAGAAATAAGCAGAGATAACCTCAAAGACTCGGGCATCTATAGATTCATCAGAGCTGTTCATAATAGTGAAGGCTGGAAACCGTCTAAATGTCTGAAGTAACAAGTTAGGTAGATGACGTGATATTCAAATGACAGGACACTATAAAAATTAAAATGCTGTATTTGAAAGACATAGGGAAACTTGACGATATATTAAATGAAAAGGGAACTAAGTTATCTATAAAACATGAACCTTTTGTTATAGTTATATATATTATATTAGGTGTGTAGTAGGTTGAATGGTGTCCCCCTCAAATTCACCTCCACACAGAACCTCAGAATGTGACCTTATTTGGAAACAGCGTCTTTGCAGATATGACTAGTTACAACGTGGTTGTGCTGGACTAGGATGGGCCCAAAGTCCAATGACTTGTGTCCTAGGAAACTCACACAGTGTGCAAAATGGTCACTAAACTGCTAATGGTTTTTTTTTTTTTTTTTCAGTTTCCAAGTCATTTTATTCAGAATTTTGGCTTTGTTTCCTGAATGAATAAATACTATACAAAACAATGTAAAAATGGCTACCATTTTCTCTCCCCTACTCCCCCCACCTGAGGACAACCCCCTGGGCCACCTAACTTGGGGGTTCTCCCTCCAGATTTGGTCCAGCAAATGAGGTGGAGTGACATTGTAGCCCCCACTGAATCATTTTCAGAGGATTTCAGGTGGGGTGGGGAGAGCCTCTGGGGTTTGGAGGTTGACTAGGTTAGGGAAATGGATTAGTGTTTTTGGGAGAAGAGACGGCGCCTACCCCAAAGAAAAGGGTGTCTAAAATGTTCACGGTTCCTTCTTTTGCCTCAAAAAGTGACATTTATTCAAAGAGAAAAAAACGACAAGATGTCCATCCCTTGACTCCCTTCCCTCCCCCCTCCTGCTGCTCCTCAGCGCCCCCAAGGATTGAGCCCTGGCTGGGGCTAGGTCTGCTAATGGTTTTTTCTCAACAGTGACATTGGGGATGATTTTTATTTGCTTTTTTATATTTTATTGCATTTTGATATTTTTTCTACAATGACTATTTGTAACTTGTATAAAAGAAAATGACCATGATTTAAAAACAAAAGACTCGAGGTTTCTAAAGTCTTAGGTGATTTAGGACAGAAGCAAAGAATAATCGATGGAGATTATAACATGTTCAATCCCAAAGACTGAAATATTTTCAGAACCCTCTACTAAAGGTAAAATTCTATGTGTTTCAAAAAAGTTTCTTTTAACCTAAATTCTGGTACTTAGAATGATGAGTATCATTTATCTAAAATGTTAACTTACATACTATGTATTTCACTGCCATGCTAGATGGCTGAGTTATTAAGGACATTATTTCCAACAGCCTTTTCTCTTAACACATTGTTAGCTACACAATGACAATAGTTTTGCTTTCTTTTCATTTGGCTTATTTTATGAACATGAATATAGATACATCTATATAAATCTATATACACAGTTTGAAATTTTCCTCAAGTTATAAAATATAAACATATCACAGACTTGTAATTATAATAACCTCACTGTATGCTAAATTAGGAATTGTTACTGCTTTGAGGTGACAAAGAAAAAGTGTAAATAATAAATTCAATTTGATATTTGGAGTGTTTAATCTTATATTTAATAGTTGTATATTTCAATCATTTCTAATAGAGCCTTACAAATGTGTCACATATGTTTTTAATGACCAATAATCTCTTATGGTTATATTGTTATTATTGCAATCATTCTAAGTACTTTCAAATAGCTTTAACATTACCTGTCATTGGGGAAAACACAGAGGAATTAGGCAAGATTCCTCCTTGATCAATAATGATTACAATAAGTCATTCCCCAAACATTAATGTCCGTTGAT
Organism: Balaenoptera borealis; assembly: GCF_965194805.1. NCBI lineage: Eukaryota > Metazoa > Chordata > Mammalia > Artiodactyla > Balaenopteridae > Balaenoptera > Balaenoptera borealis. The sequence continues at coordinate 7,151,752 of NC_138873.1, read as the reverse complement.
CAGCTCTCAACACATCTTAACTCAGAATTTTTCTTTAAACCTCTTACAAATTGTTCTCAGTGTTCACTCAGCTCCTTTCTCTTCTAGACCACTCCAGGTTCATTCAGCCTGGCAGAGATGACCCTGGAAAGTCATTCATTCCCTCCTCTTGCATCCAGGCACTGAGCAACTGGAAATCATATAATGCAGGAGGAAATCTACCCCAATAGGAGGAACTGAATTCAAATCAATTAATGCCCGACTGATGGGCGACAAATGGAAAAAGTTTCCAGCTTCACTATCTGGTTTTAAAAGACAAGGTCATACAAAAGATTACTGAGACTTAGCCCTTGCATTCTTTGTAACCAAGTAAAAAGAAAGCACACCACTTCAAGTGGTGTTTCACTCTGGATGATTTTCAGCCCTTGTGCTTTATATGTTGGGTAATTTTTTAAAATTTTTGATCAGATGGATTACCTTTATAAACAGAAATGTGAAACATTTTTTTTAAAGTAAATCTTTATTGTTCTCAATTGTTGACATAATGCTTTTCTTTATTTGGCAAGCTTATAGCCTAGTGGCACTTTGGAGGTTGATCTACTTAAAGTGTCGTCATGGACCATGAGGATGGGAGCTTCTTAGAAATGCGGAGGGGACGTCCCTGGAGGTCCAGTGGTTAAGACTCCATGCTTCCACCGCAGGGGGCACGGGCTCGATCCCTGGTCGAGGAACTAAGATCCCAAATGCTGTGCAGCGGCCAAAAAATTAAAAAAAAAATTTTTTTTAATTAAAAAAAAAAAGAAATGCAGAGTCTCGGGCCCCACCCCAGACCTAGTGAATCAGAAACTGTTTTCACAACATCCCCAGGAAATTCACATGCACATGAAAGTTTGAGAAGAACTTGCTTGAGTCCAAATCTCTCATTTTACAGAGGACGCTTCAGAATCCAGGAAGGGTGAGTCTGCTTGTCCTAGGTTACACAACAAACAAGAAATAGAGCTGCAGCAAAACCACAGTTTTTAATGATTCCTACTACGGAATTCTTTCCACTGTATTCCTCCAGCTTTCAGATGAAAAGCAAGTCTGAAGGAAAATCTGTTGGCATAAAAATGTTAAAAAGAGAATTTCTACTTAAACTCATGTTTATTATTCTAAGTGTAGTTATTAAAATCTACACTCTGTGCATTTGAGTTTATACATAGTCAGCTTTACCCAAAGAAAATGAATCTTGGAATTTGGCAACTTTCAGACCAAAATTGGCAAAAAGCAGGTGACATCTTTTCTCCATGATCACTCATTTTATTTTGGTTTCAAGCCAAAGCCAAGTCTCGTCGAATAAAACTTAGCTTCATGACTGATTTGCAAGAGGCGACAGAAAGGAAAATGTGCTCCACAGGTCCCCTTGTTTCTACTCTTGCCACTTTCCAATCTGCTTGTTCCTCATCTGGCAGCCTTTGCAAAAGGGAGCTTTGTAAAATAAAAAACAAGAGAATGTGACTCTCCCCTCTCTCATCTCTGCCCTTGAGTGCTTGAGAGTCCCCTGTATCCTGACAACAAATCTTTCATTGAGCTACCTTTGTTACTTGCAATAGAGTCCTAATTCTTCATGTAAAGTTTTGGAGCTTCAGCTTCCTCCTACATAAAATTCATGGGGTGGCTGTGAGGTTTAAATGAGACAGCGTAGGTGAAGCCCCTTAATAGTGTAGAACCTCCAAAAAAAAATGATCATTCTTTTCTCCTGTCCTCACCCCATTCATTAAAATACAGATGACTTTCAGATATTTTTAGTTGACATCCTTCTCCTAAACCTCAGACCCGTTCACCTAATTACCTGATGAATATCTCCAAGGAGACATCCTAAAGGCTTCTCAAATTGACCAAGTCCAAAAACTTTTGGCCCCAATCTAGCCAACGTTCTGCAATCCTATCCTGCAAGTTTCTGGTTCCCTGTTTTGGTGAAAGTTGACATCAAAGTTATCTTTGATTCTTCCCTGTTCCTCTTGCAGCTCTTTCTCCCCACACCATCCTGTTAATACTCTTCTCAAAGATATTTATAAAGAGCCCTCTCCTCTGATTACCACTGCTGCTGCTCCGGGCCGCATCACTTTTCTCTTGGTTGTCTGCAAAAAACCCTCTTCAACTTTTTGTTGTAGTATGAAACTTCAACTCCTTTGGGTAACACGCAATGCCCTTTATGATCTGGCCCTACCTCTCCCTCCAGTCTCATCTCTTGCCTCTTTCCATACTTTTCCAAGGACCCCCCTTCTTTCACCTCTCATCAACTGACTTACCTCTCCCAGCCTCTGAGACTTGCTGACCACCTCCTCCAGGAAGCCCTCAACTCTTTAAAAGGAAAAATGGTCTGAGCGTATTTGTGTTAATGCACTTGCCACAATGGCATCTAATTGGTTGTTCTTTTTATAGGTTTATTCCCGACTAGCTTGTGAGGATAGGATCTTTGTTTTCAAAGATCTGACATGTCACAGGGCTCCGTAAATACTAACTGAATCAGTGGACCTGATCTCTGTGTTACCTTTTCCCACGGGGCAGGTGGGACTCTCAGTTTCCACTCTTATAACTCAAGAAGTTTCTTTTCAGGAATCCTTTTTATCCTTGGTTTTCATATATTGCAGATACACTTAAGAAAACGTTTTAACTCTCCATGAAATCACTTCCCTCATTTTCCCTTATCCTGTTCTTTTCCACTCTTTGCTCATAGGCAGGCATAGTTTATTTCCCTATAATCCTAGTAGCGTAGAAAATTCCATATTTTTATTCCACACATCCTAAGCAGATTTCCTTAACAGAGTTTTCATAGTTGTCTTTTTAATGGATTCCAAATAGTCTATCTACTTAGTATATACATCATTTTCCTAACTGTCCTCCTGTTGAATGCTGCCTGCTTCCTGCTTTCACCTACTGTGGGTCAGTCCTCAATTTCGCTTGCTTCCACTTACTGAGCGCTTAGCAACTTTGTATCAGATATTATTAGCTTCCATTTGGTAATCGAAGAGCCTGAAGCTTAGCTGGGTTAAGTCACTGCCTCAAGGTTACATAGCCGGTAAATAGCACAGAGTCAGGCTCTCCCCTGAGGTGTGCCCAGCTCCCAAGAGCACACTGTTCGCCTCTGCGGTCCACTGACCTCTAGGACAAGCACGCCTTGCTCCTCATGGGTGACGCCCTAAGATAACGACCCGGAAGAAGAGGATTTTGTGACTCGTTCCTGCACTTCACTGTCATTAACTAATACCTTAAAGTGTTTGGCGAGTTTCACAATTTTAAATAATACCAATTTTAATTTTTGTAAGTTACGTGTAAAGTTCAATCTCTTTCAGAGTTTGCTTTTATTTATTCTTATCACTTGCATGTATTCTTGTGTGAGATCTCTTCTTATGCATTGACTGTTTATGCTGTCGTCTTGGTATTTATCATTTGCAGGTACATTTTTGGGGGGGGGCCATACCGTGTGGCTTGTGGGATCATAGTTCCCCGACCAGGGATGGAACCCGGACCCTCGGCGGTGAAAGCGTGGAGTCCTAACCACTGGTCGCCAGGGAATTCCCTGCAGGTACATTTTAATTTGTCAATTGTTTCTTCTACGATCTCAACTGCTTCAACACTCAATTCTATTCTCCATGCATTGTCCTGTCATTCCATATTTAACTGCTTATTTCGAGTTCACCTATCGTGTATGGTGTAAGGTGTTTAAGATATTAGCCAACTGCCATTCTCTCCTGCCATGTAGTAAATAAATCTTCCGCTGTTTTGAGTGTGCTGACATGGAAGGAGTATGGGCTTTTGGAGAAAACAGATCTGGGTCAGGACCCTGGCTGAGGAGATCAATCCTGTGGTAGCTGGGTGCAGCCTTTCCTGGGAAGGAGAGCTCACCCTCTCCTTTGCTCCACCTGCAGGGCTCAGTGGTGTGGGACCCAGCAAGACAATCAGGAAGACGGAAGCACCCCCTGCCCCGCCCGCGTCCCACACCAGAGCGCCCCCTTGTGGAGGACATGAGCCTTCCTCCACGTTGAAGCTGCAGGACACCTGCTTGCCAGCCAGACATCTCCCAAAGGACCTGGTGGCCCAGGGCAATGGACATGGCCCGTGACCAGAGGCAGATCTGAAGCAGCTGGCTGAGCAGGGACCTTTGCCAGAGGAGAAAGGCAAGCAGGTAGCTCCTGACGCAGCCGTCGCAGAAGAGAAACAAACATGCCTCGGGGAAGGGAGATGAGGGTGTGGGGCTGCCCGCTTGGCGTGTCTGTCCCGCTGCTGCCGACATCGCCCTGCTGCTGGCTGAGCAGCATTCGTCCCAGCCCACCCCGGGCACAGCGCTGTGGCCGGGCCTCTCCCACACTGACACAGGGACGGGCGGCATCTGACCCTACACTTGACGTTGCTGTTTCCCTCCTTGGTAGTCTTGGCTACGCTCCCACCAGATGTGTTTTTCCTGGCCTGTCCACTGAGAAGCGGGCCTTTGGGATGTTTTCTCTAGTTGCTGTGCTTCGCCCCGGCATTTTCCAAATCCTACTCAGAAGGTTGTTCTATTGACTCGGGGAGCACGGCTTTACCCCTCATTCCGGATCCTCCACTGTCTGCATCTTGGGCATCTGCATCTCAAGCCCTGGAGTTCCTGGGACCGACTTAGTGATGCTCTGTCATCCCACTTAGCAATCATAGAACTTGGTCCTTGCCCTCAGAGGGCTGGGTTTCACCTTTGAACGGCATACGATACATTGGGAGGGCTGGTCTCTACGTGCTCATGCCCCTTTCCTAAAATCTGTGGCCTGTGGTTTACTCACATCATATTTTCCATGAGCTGGTGTTCAGTTACCTCTGTACATTTCTTCTGGATTGATCTCCAGACTTCAAGTGCTCACGACACAGGAGGTGGCTCTTCCCGTGACCCCAACTGAGCTGGCCCAACAGCAAGGTGGAGGGAAATATCCCACAGGCTTTGAAAATCAACTATTTGCTGAGATGAAAAAGAGGATCTGAGTTATTTGTTTCTAAGAGGAACCTCTTAGAAAGTTTGGTTAAATTGTGAAATAAACTTTTTCAAACCAGTTGTATACTTCTCGGCCTAAAAAAAAAAAATGAATCAAGGGCTGCAAAAATTAGATATAGGAAGAAAATAAATCCTTCCCTGTCCCCACCCCCATCACTGTTCATCACTCCCTCCCATCTTTTCTTTGTAACCTTAGCACTGTCTGTCTTTTTATAGAAAATTTTTCAAAACAATTGTAGCCTGTGAATGGAAAGAGAGCAAACTCAACAGTATAACAGAATCACTTATGGGACAATGAAGAAACCAAGTATTGAACAAGAAGTAAAAAACGTAAGGATTGGAAAAGGACAACTAAAATTTGCATAGTGTTGGCCCTTGTAGATGCGGCTTCCGCATCCTTGGATTCAACCATCCGGAGTGTGGACTGTGCCATTTTACGTTAAAGACTTGAGGATCTTCCAATTTGGTATCCTTGGGGGTCCTGGAACCAATCCCCTGTGGATACCGAGGACAACGTGCGTAAATAAAATTCCAGAAGGATCTGAAGATAACATTCAAATTAATAAATGAGCTTTGCAAGGTCACCATGCTAACATCAGTGGTATCTACATATTATGTGACAGATGTATTTTGCAAAATGGCCCATGGCAACCTCTGCCACCCCACATGCTCCTCTGCAGTGTGACTTACCACCCTATCCCCCATCGAGAGACGGGGCTTCCTTCCCCTCCCCTCCCCTCCCCTCAAATCTGGGTGGGCTTATGACTCCACTTGTGAGCGGTAGAAGGAGGTAGAAATGATGTTGCGGGAGAGCGGAGTCGGGAGCTTCAGTCAGGAGAGGCGGACAGCTTCCTCCTGGGCCTCTGAAAATGCTTGGTTCTGCAGGGTGGCCCTCGGTGCTCTCCCTCTCAGAATCCAGCACTGAGCTGCAAGAGGGCTCATGAAGGGTGTCTGTGAACAGTCCCCGAGGAGCCCCAGTGCCCAGCATGTGAGCAAAGTAGCCTCCAGTTGGTTCCCCCAGCCATTCGAGTCCCCCCGCTTTCACACCCAGGAGCAGAGGGGAGACGCTCTCATGGTGCCTCGTCCGGCTTGCTCACCACAAGGACCACAAAAGGGCTGTTATTTCACAATGTGAAGTTTGGGGTGGTTTGTCGCACAGCTTTGGAGGATCAAAACATACACCAGGGGCTTCCCTGGTAGCGCAGTGGTTGAGAATCCACCTGCCAATGCAGGGGACACGGGTTCGAGCCCTGGTCTGGGAAGATCCCACATGCCGCAGAGCAACTGGGCCCGTGAGCCACAACTACTGAGCCTGCGCGTCTGGAGCCTGTGCTCCGCAACAAGAGAGGCCGCGATATTGAGAAGCCCGTGCACCGCGATGAAGAGTGGCTCCCACTTGCCTCAACTAGAGAAAGCCCCCGCACAGAAACGAAGACCCAACACAGCCATAAATAAATAAATAAATAAATAAAATTTTTTAAAAAAACAAAAAAACATACACCAGGGGCTTCCCTGGGTGTCCAGTGGTTAAAACTCTACACTCCCAATGCAGGGGGCCCGGCTTCCATCCCTGGTCAGGGAACTAAGATCCTGCATGCCGCATGGCCTGGCCAAAAAACCAAAGCCAAAAACAAAACATACACCAATCATGAACAATTAGAAAAACACAATTCAAAGAATGAAAATATTTACAATAGCATCCAAAAACTCAAACACTTAATTAAGGATGGATCTAATGAAAGATGTGTAAGACCTTTACACAGGAAACTATAAAACTCTACTAAGAGAAACTAGAGAAGGTTTAAATGAATCAAGGAATATACCACAGACACAAATTCAAATATTCATATAAAGGTGTAAATTTTCTTTAACCTGATCTGTAGTTTTGATGCAACCCATTCAAAGTCAGCAGATGTGAGGGTGTTTCTAACACTTGTATGGAAATGCAAAGAGCCAAGAAGAACAAGGAGGGAGGACCCACTCTTCAGATCCTAGAGCTTGGGGTACATATTATAAAGCTACATTGATTAAAGCAGTGCAAGAATAGAAAACGGACCAATGAAACCGAACGGAAAGTCCAGAAACAGACCTCTGTATTTATGGGCACTTGATTTATGACGATGGTGGCGCTACAGGGCAGTTAGGAAAGAATAGTGAGTAAGAAAATTAATAAAATAGTGCTGAGTCAATTAGACAGCCACACAGAAAAAATAAAACTTAACTCCTTCCTCACACCATACACAGAAGGCATTACCAGGTGCCTTGTAGATTTAAATGTGAAAGGCAAAACACTAAGGCATGTTGAAGACAAAATAGGAAACGATCTTCTGGACTTTGGGATAGGGTAAGTTTTCTTTCTCTCTCTCTTTTTTTTAAATTAATCTTTATTGGAGTGTGGTTGCTGTACAATGTCATGTTAGCCTCCACTGCACAACAAAATGAATCAGCCATACACATACAGATAGGGGATAGGGTAAGTTTTATTAAACAGGATTCAAAAAGTATTTACCATAAAGGAAAAGACTGAGAAACTGGATGACGACCAAATAAAGTTCTGTTCATCAAAAGTTAGGAGTAAAAGAGTCAAAAGACAAGCTACAGGACTTCCCTGGGGGCGCAGTGGTTAAGAATCCGCCTGCCAGTGCAGGGGACACGGGTTCAAGCCCTGGTCCGGGAAGATACTACATGCCGTGAAGCAACTATGCCCGTGCGCCACAACTACTGAGCCTGCACTCTAGAGTCCGTGAGCCACAACTACTGAGCCCTTGTGCCACAACTACTGAAGCCCGTGTGCCTAGAGCCCGAGCTCCGAAACAAAGAGAAGCCACCGCAATGAGAAGCCCCCGCATCGCAACAAAGAGTAGCCCCCACTCGCCACAACTAGAGAAAAGCCCGCGCACGGCAACGAAGACCCAACGCAGCCAATAAATAAATAAATAAATTTATTAAAAAAAAAAAAAAAGACAAGCTACAGAGAGTGAGAAGATATTATTACATGAATGACTGACAAAGAGCCCTTATTTGGAATGTGTTAAAACAGCCTTCAAATCAGTAAGAAAGAGTCAACCTCATAGAAAATGTGAAAAATTTGAACAGGCACTTCACAAGAGAGAATGTTCAAATCAACACACATATGAAAAGATGATTAACCTTGTTAGTACACACCAATCAGAATGACTACCATTCAAAGGATGAAATATACCTAGAGGGAGGTAAAGAGATGCAGCCGCTTTGGCAAATGGTGTCATGTGTTCTGAAAAAGTCAAAGGTGTGCATACCCCATGATCCAGCAATTCTACCCTTAGGCGTACGCCCAACAGAAATGCACGCACAACATTCAACAGTCTTCATAGCGGGCTTTATGTGTAATAGTAAACAACAACAACCTGATCCACAGTGAAAGAGCGTGTATAGCACAGATAAAGAACATACATAGAAAGTGTGGTATATTTAGACTCTAAGATACTATTCAGCAAAGGAAATGACTGGAACTCAACTAAATGCAACAAATGTGGAGAGATATCACACGGGCACTTTTGACCAAAGAAGCTAGACACCAAAGATTACCTACTCCGTGATTCCATCAGTAAGTTCACAACCGGGGAAAACCAGTCTACACACTGTAAGTTAAGATGTGTTACCTATGGAGGTGCAGGGGGGTAGGGGGCTTTTGGGGTACTGGAAATATTCTGTTTCTTGTTCTGTAGTCATTATATGGGTGGATTCACTTTGGAAAAATTCACTGATGTGTATACACTTAGGTTTGGTGCCCTTCTCCATATGCATGTTGTTTCAATTTTTAAAAAAGCCAAAAAGAAAAACTATTTACACCAATTTGTCCATCTGTTATCTAAGAGAAAACTCAAGATCTCCTCTCAAAAACAACAGATTTTATGCTCTCCCAGCCCAATATTAATCTACTCAAGGTACCCGGGAATGGAACTGATTCTTAATTTGGTTTATGAAAAGGGCTTCAGCAAGAATATCATAGGTAAGCATGGCTGAAGATGATCTGTATAAAGTACAATAGTTTGTATTTGTTGGGATATGCTTTGTAATCATTCTGTGTTGTTGTTTTTTTTTTCCACGTGGATCTGTTTTGATTCCTTCCTTTATTGTAAGGACTTGTCCTATAGTTTAGTATTCTTTATAACAACTATATACATACATATATATATATATATATATGTGTATATATATATATATATATATATATATATATACACACATATATATATATATATATATATATATTATCATGCCTCTACTACTTAATACCAACTCTTTGAAGACAGGTTTGATAAATATTGCCAAGAACCAATTACAGAATCTAGTTTGGTTCTGGGAAGAGTTTGTGTTTTTCATGCACATAATTTGGACTAAAAAGTACATTGGCCAGAGTGTTGCTTTACGATTACAGGCTGTTCCTACATTGTCATTGTGGGAACAGCCAAGTATCTGGCCAGGGCAAAGATGTTTCACATGTAGACTCTTGTCTGATTTCTAAATATTCATTGAAGCAAAACTGCACCCTTCAGGCAAATGAGTTTCACCTTGCTTGGGAAATTTTGTTTTAGTTAAATTGTTTTCTTAGGACCCAGCAGCCAGCATCTGTCACTTTCTTCCCGAAGAATGAAAGTACCTACAATGGATTGTGTACTCACTATACTCAAGGCGCCACGCTAAGTACATTACATTCATATTTCATGTGTTTTTCCCAGCACCCCTTTGGCATAGCATCCTATTTTACAGAAAAGGAGACTGAGGCTCAGGGAGGCTGAGAATTTCCCACAGGGAAGTCGAGCTGGACCTTCATCCAAGTCAGTTAGCGTGAAGCGTGGACTCGGCCCCCCTGTCACCCTGCCCAGGATCACGCTCCCTGAGGCTGTCGTGGGAGGTGGTCAGGGACCAGTCCCAACCCGGTTCCCTTGCATGTGATTTTTGTCAAGATGAATAAGTCGCTTCAGCAAGCAGCACCCATCATTTCTTCCCTTATCTCATCCCCTGAAACGTGGCATTCACAGGATCCTTCTGAACTAAAATTGACAACCTCACCCAGGAAAATAACTATTAGTAACCAAGTGGCACGGCTTATGGCCCCATTTGCAGTGAGACTCATTTCAACACATCACGACGACATGATGGGGCTCCCTGTGGGTCGTTAGTCTCTTAGACATGAACGTGGGGCAGTAGAGCCCGAGAACAAGTAGCTGTTTGCCAGCCAGGAAGTTAATGATTGGCCTCGAGAAGGTTTGTCTTAGGAAACTGCTGGGATGGCTTCCCTGGGACTCTGCCCACCCGGAGGTACAGGGCAACTGCGTCTTACTTGCATTTAACCTGCCCGCATCTAACTGCGAGGGACAGAGAGGGAGTGGGAAGGAAGGAGTCGAAGGGCGATTTAAGTTCTGCAGGTGATTTCTCTTCTGTCCCATCCAGTGAACTGTGCCCTGGAAGGAACGTGGGCTGACCTGGATCTGTGTTTCCTGCAATCACCTCTGTGATTCATTCATTCATCCATTCATTCATCCAACACTATGTCTGCCTGCTGTGAGGCCAGCCCTCTGCCAGGTGCCAGGCACACACGCGGGAACCAAACAAGGATTCCTGCGGTTGTGGAACTTTCTAATGGGAAGAGTCTGAAAACAAGTGATAATTGTAATAAATGTTTATGATATGCTAGAAGTGGATATTTATGGATAAATGAAAAGTCAGGCAAGGAGTGTCTGCAGTGCCGGGGGTGGTGAGTGGTGGGAATGTGGAGCAGGGGGTCAGTGCAAGCTTCACCGGGAAGGTGGGATTGAGCAAAGATCGGGGGATTTAGGGGTGCTCCAGGCGGATGTGTCCCCGAGTGAAGAGCCTTCCAAGGGGAAGGAGTGCGCGCCAGGACCAAGGTCCGTGGCAGGACATGCTGGCTTGTTAGAGGAACAAGGAGGGCAGCAGACGAGATAATGTCGGAGGGGCATGGGGTGCTGGGCCGTGGGACTCTGCAGGACGGTGTAAAGACCTCTGGGTTTTAGGCTGAGTGGTTTGGGGAGCGTTGCAGGGCAGTGGGCTGGAAAGTGACATGACATGACTGATGTTTTAAAGAATCACTCTTGCTGGTGTGTTGAGGAGAAACCATATGGGGCACGGCCCAAGCAGGCGCATGAGTAGGAGGTGTTTGCAGTGATCCAGTAAGAGATGCTGGTGGCAGACCAGCCAGAACCAGTGGACTTCCTGAGGGATTGGACGTGGGGCCTGAGGAAAGAGTGGAATCAAGGTTTGTGCTTGAGGTTTTGGCTGAGCAAATTCGGGGACGAAATTACCTGTGAGTAGAGCAGGTGTTTTGGTAAAGATTAGCATCGTTTGTGACAATGTTGAGGTAGAGACATCTGTTAATTATCCGTGTAGAAGTGGGGCGTTGGCAGCGGGAGTGTAAAGTTCTGGAGAGAAGATCCAGGCTGGAGATAAACGTCTGGGAGTAGTCAGCGTATAGGTGGCATCGAAAGCCACGAGACTGGATGAGATCATCTGAGGGTTGGAGGATGAAACACGGGAGGCTTAATTAAACTTGAATGCGGATGAAGAGTTTCGAACGGTACGTTTCATGCAACACTTACTTGTTAACCATGTAAACATTGGGCACCACGCAATATTGGGGACATACCTATACTACAGAATTATTAGTTGTTTATCTGAGCTTCTGGCTTGCTGATTCTGGCCGTGCTCAGTGGGGAGTGAGAGCAGGGAGGTTAGAGGGCTGGGAACTGAGCCCTGGGCCCCCAGCAGTAAGAGGCTGGGGGAAGGGAAGGAACAGGGAAGAGGACATGAACGGGGCAGGAAGAACACCGCCCAAGGGTACGGTGTCCTGGAGCCTGGAGGGAGGCGTGATCAGCTGCCCTCCAGGAAGACAAGGTCGGGAGTTGAGCCCTGGATTTGGCAATGAGGAGGCTGCTGGTGGCCTGGCACAGCAGCCATCTGCAAGAGCTGGAGCATTTTGCGGGGCTGAGCGGGACCCTCTTTCCAGGTTAGGGCTGTTCCTCCAGCGGCCGCCTGAATGCGGGCGGGTAGTTCAGGGCGCTGGCCTGATGAAAGCGTCGCGCTGACATTGGCCTCGTGCTCAGTACACTCCTACCTGAAGACGCCCTTGAGGACCACGAAGTGGGGTTTTCAGCAGCTTCCCTGGACGCCTCCCTCAGATGGGGACTCAGGCCCTCAGGGCGGACGCAGAACCGCGGTGACGAGCCGGGATGCGTGTGCTGAGAGCAGGGAGGCTGCCTGCCCGGCGGGGGGCGGGGCGGGGGGTGGCGCGGGGACCGCAGGGCTTGGGGAGCTACGCAGCCTCGTGTGGGAGGAGCTCGGGGAAGCAGGCCGGCGACTCGGCGGGGAGCCGTGACGATCCAAGGGCGAGGGTGGGCGGGTGCCCACTGCACACGTAGCCACTTTCCAAAGCTCCAAGTTCACTTTTTTTTCTTCCGGAAAAAGAAAGCAACAGTGGTACCACTTGAATCCTTTACTTCTTTTACAGTGGGGCTGTTCCCACATTTGCTAAGTCCCTTCATTCAAGTAAAAACCAACATTTTTTCTTCACCTGAAAGCAATGAGGTGTAGGCCCTGGGTCACATCCCCGGAGCAGGACTTATTTCTTAGAGTTAAAAACCAAAACAAACAAACAAAAACAAACTTTCAATATATAGCTTGACTATCACTACACTGAAATATAAAAAATGGCCCTGAAAGTGGGAGGTGAGGTGATTTTCACCCAGACACAAGGCATTCTCCTGCCTTGATATAACCCAGGGCCGCCGCTCAAAAGGACATCCCGCCTCACATTTCACAGCCCAGGACTCATCTTTGTCCAAATAACATCATGACAGGAAACCTTAGTCATCTTTTTGTATTACAAAATGAGCTACAGAATATGATTGCACATAACTGCAAACTGTTAGGGGTGTTCGACTTGGCCTTTTAAGAAAAAAGATAATATTTATTCAGCCATAAAAAAGAATGAAACACTATATATGAAATAGATAACCAACAAGAACCTACTGTATAGCACAGGGACCTATACTCAATATCTTGTAATAACCTATAATGGAAAAGAATCTGAAAAAACAGAATATATATGTATATGTATATATGTATAACCGAATCACTTTGCTATACACCTGAAACTTACACAACATTGTAAATCAACTACATTTCAATAAAAAAAATTTTTAAAAGAGTGAAATAATGCCATTTGCAGCAACATGGATGGACCTACAGATGGTCATACTAAGTGAAGTCAGACAGAGAAGGACAAATATCGTATGATATCACTTGTATGTGGAATCTAAAAACATGATACAAAGGAAATTATTTACACAACAGAAATAGACTCACAGACATAGGAAACAAATTTATGGTTACCAAAGGGCAAAGGGTTGGGGGAAATTAGGGATTTGAGAGTCACAGACACACACCACTATATATGAAATAAACAACAAGGACCTACTGTACAGCACAGGGAACTCTACTCAGTATCTTGTAATAACGTATAATGGAAAAGAATCTGAAAAAACAGAATATATCTGTATATCTACATAGATAGATATAGGTATGTAGATATACCTGAATCACTTTGCTGTACACCTGAAACATTGTAAATCAACTATACTTCAAGTAAAAAATGAAATTATGAAAAAGACAATATTTATTCTCACCACATTGTGACTAAGTATATAATCTAGATACTTAAATCTAAAGTCATTTTGTTTTTACAAGTCACCACCCACCCCGAGAAACTCCATGACATGGCTTTGAAAAATAATTTGCACAGATCTCTGTAAGTTAATTATGGTATGACTATCTCTGAAAGCTTTTTGTGTATTGCACATTTAGTCAGAGAGAGAGGCCTGGTTAACTACACTGCTGTCCTTTTAAAAAATCAAGATTATTTAACCACAGTAAAATAAATAGAAGACACGACATGTTTTTAAATTGTTTGTGAAAATGTACTTGCTCTAATGATTTTTGAAGAAGTGCTATTCCCTGTTTATCATCTTCCCCGTAGTGAAGTGATGAGGCCCGATTCCCACACAGCCTGCCAACTCGGTCCTTTGTTTATATTAGAGCAGCGGTTCTCAGACTTTCAGCATACACCAGAATTATCTGTAGGGCTGGTAATGTCACAGAGTTCTGGGCCGCACCCACCCCCAGAGCTTCTGATCCAGTAGGTTTGGGTGGGACCTGAGAACTTACCTTTCTACCTAGTCCCCAGGTGATGCCGATTCTGCTGGGCTGGAGAAGGATGGTCTATAGGTAAAGAAGTTCTCCGTGCTGAACCGTGCAGGGGCCATCAGGAGCATCTGAGCCCAGCTCCCCGTTTACAGCTGAGAAACCACGATGCAGGTGGAGAAATGTCAGGTCAGTCCAGGCCCAGGGAGCTGGGTGGGGAGGTGGCATTCATTCGACGTAGGAACAGGGTGAACACAGAGGTCTGGGGCAGCACTACCCTCCCCTCAGCCCTTCCTGAAGCCACAGCCAGCAGAAAAAGAAATCAGCCCCAATACGCTCAGGCCGGGATGTAGCCAACTGGTGTCCAGTTTTGTCCATCACTAGAAGATTTCATGATCTCTATGTCGGGCAAGTCACTTGTCTCGGAGCTTTGGTTTTCTCACCACAAAATGAAGTCATTGGTCCAGCTTATTTTTAAAATTCCTTGGAACTCCAACTTTCTATGACTCTACCTAAACATAATAAACCTCTGACGAACGTTTGTTGAATGAGTAACGGGAAACAGAAGTATTTGTGCTCTGCTGAGAGAAAACAAAGGAAGGGTCAGAGGCTTCCCTTTTTGGGTGAGGAGGACCTGAATGACTCCTCGCATCGCCTCGGGCAACAGGATGTCCGAGGATGTCTCCTTACTGCAGGAAATCCCGGAGAAAAGCAGAGGTTCAAGGTTCCAGACTGAGAGAATTATTCTTTTCCTTTAAGTGAGAATATTCATCATGGAATGAAAAGGAACCAACAAAACACGAAACTGGAACCAACGAAACATAGGAAAGAAGAGCCTGGGGTCCAGAGCAGTGACGGGAAGTGAGGTGTAAGTGGACGGAAGTCCCTAGAGAAGGGGATGTTTCTTCACTCGGGACCAGCTCCCTCCCATCCTGGGGTCTGTCCTGCGCCCTGCAGGGCAGATGGAGCCGGTGGTCTCCGCAGACATTGAGAAGTTGCTTTTGTAAATATTTAAACAAGAAGTAAATGTGTCTTTAGCTAAGAGAAAATGGACAGAGATACAATCTTCAAATCCCTTTGTTTTAGCTTTGAAGTAACTACAATTTTAAAATAAATGTAAGATGGATGTATATGACTATCTATAGATTCTTGATATTTGGAAACCACTGACTTCTTAGGAAGGGAGATGCTAACTGCATTATAAATACCTAGTTTTTGTTTTCTTGGATAACCCTACTTCTGAAAGAAAACTGGAATTATGTGTGGCAGGTCAACTTTAAGTGCTGTTATACACACTAATATAACAACATGCTGTTTCAGACAGTGGAACTGTCCGACCTGGGAAATGCGCTACACACAATCTCCCTGTGCCAAGAGGGTCCTGAAGAAGTAATGTTACAAAGACAGGCACGGCTAATCCCCGTTTAGAATCGCCGAGGATGAGAAGCTCCACTAAAATTCCTCCACGTTTACACCTTTAAACGACAAAATGGCTTTCAAATTCAAATAACTCTGATGGACACATTTATACAATAGAGTACACGCTTGCCTGTTTTCTTAACTAGAATATTCAGAACATAATTTAGCCTTTTTCTTGTTGACTCACTATGAATCATCATTATGAGTCAAAGCCATAGAATTTTAGTACGAAAGCGTCCTTAGAGACCAGCTAGCTCCATTTCTTCCTTTTCGAGATGCTCAAGCGGAGGTGTGACAGGAGTTAAGTGGAAAGCAGAACCGTGCTGCCAGTTTGAAGGGACCTGGTCCAGAAGCCACGGCTTCGATTCTTGGTCCAAGGCTGTGACCGCCACACCTGCCGAGGCCTCGTGCCTTCCAGACTGGGGAGTGGGGTGATACTCATAAGACCCTGTAGATGTGGCAAAGGCCAGCTTCCCCTTTGCAAAATGGGCTCGGACTCAATGCATTTTGCATTTTGGAGTCTACTTTTTATATTTTTTCCCTCTTTGCACTCACCTATCGTCTGTAGTGCTGTGGGTGTGTAAATGTGGTTCTGCCTCTAAACGTTACCCTACTCTCTTCAGCTGGGGCTTCCGCTCGGCTGTAAAATATTGCAGGCGGGATCTCACAGGGGTCTTTCTGCTGTGAGCCCCGGTCACTTTCCTGGGGACGGGGCCTCTTCCTTTCCTCTTGGCCTGCCCCCCGCTCCTCCCCTCCCCTTCCCGCTCCTATAGGATGAGGGGGAAAAGTCTTCTGTTTTCCCCTGCATGTGGGTATTCAGTCCCTGTGCTTGTTCGCTAGGGCTACCATCATAAAGCACCATAGACCTGGGGGTGGCACTTAAACAATCGGAAGCTGGAAGTCTGAGATCAAGGTGTCAGCAGGGCTGGCTTCTCCTTGGCGTGTGGATGGCCCTCTGCTCCCTGCGTCTTCACATGCTTGTCCTTCTGTGTCTGTGTCCTTATCGCCTCTTCTAAAAAGGTCACCAATCATATTAGATCAGGGCCCACCCTCGTGATCCGTTTTAACTTAATTACCTCTTTAAAGTATCTATCTTCAAATATAGTCACATTCTGCGGTACTGGGGCTTAGGACTTCGTCATATGAATTTGAGGTTGGGACACAATTTAGCCCATAACAGGCCTTTTTCACTTTTAAAGTTACCATGACTCACTCTAGGGAAACAGTCAGTTGTAATGGCTCCAGAATTTTATAAAATTCTTATGGCCAAGGTCCCTGAGTAATAGTTCCAGAATTACTTCTAAGATGGTAATTGAAATGAAGAGTGATTGATAGATTCACTCATTCCAGAAGGATCCCTTCTTCGTTCCAACAAAGGCAGTGATTGACATCACAAACTTGAGCCCTGGGGATTGTTTCCCAGGCCCTGCA
Organism: Balaenoptera borealis; assembly: GCF_965194805.1. Classification (NCBI taxonomy): domain Eukaryota; kingdom Metazoa; phylum Chordata; class Mammalia; order Artiodactyla; family Balaenopteridae; genus Balaenoptera; species Balaenoptera borealis. The sequence continues at coordinate 7,134,723 of NC_138873.1, read as the reverse complement.
GGTGCGGGAGGAATGGGAAAGGCCAGATGGCAGCCTCTGGGCGGCAAAGTAGGGAGAACACAGAGAGGGCGGGAGAGGACAGAGCCCAGGCCAAACAGAAATGATGGCTCCAGAGGCTAGGATGGGGGTGGGGCTTCCTGGGGCTGGCGGTTATCACCACTGGTTCAAACCCCTTTTCAGTCTGTGCCTTTCCCCTTCACTGACAACCGGCTGAGAAAAGGCCACAGGAGAGACATGGGTCACCTGGGTGCTGGGGAGCAATTAAAAACCAACTGGGTAAGAGGTACATTCTTTGATGGGAACAAAAGTTCTTTGTAGGTACAGCGGACTCACACTTGAAATCTGGCCATAAGAGTCTATGGCATGTTCAGTGCCTGCAGCTGCTTTTCAAGTCTGGCCTGGAAACACTGAGTGCTGTCTGTCCACGTTCTATCTTCATACAGAGCCCAGCCCTCAGCCTGCCTGCCTGCTTGTCCTCTTTACTGCCAAGGGAACTCTCTGTCTCCACATCCCATCTCCCACCCTCACCTCACCCCAAAACTGGCTGTTGAGGGAAACATGCATCCACTACTCCATCCAACATCCACCCAACGTCTATTCAATCCATCCAACATCCACCCAACATCCATTCACTCCACCCAACATCTATCCAACATCCATCTGACATCCATCCACTCCTCCAACCGACATCCACCCAACATCCATCTACTCCTCCAACCAACATCCACCCAACATCCATCTACTCCATACAATATCTACCCAACATCCATCCATCCTCCACCCAACATCCATTCACTCCACCCAACATCCATCAGACATCCATCCACTCCTCCAACCAACATCCATTCAATATCCATCTACTCCTCCACCCAATAACCACCCAACATCCATCTACTCCATCCAATGTCTACCCAACATCCATCCACTCCACCCAACATCCACCCAACATCCATCCCCTCCCCCACCCAATATCCACCCATCCATCCACTCTTCTATCCAACATCCATCTATTCCTTTGAACCCTGAACATGAGCAGAGCACCAAGGGCCACTCTTATTCCTTTAAAAACCTTTTATTTTCTGAAGATGACTACTTAAGAAGCCTGATGACCAAGCTTGTCAGCGTAAACTGAGGACTAAGAAGTGCTTGCCCAACTCAGTGTGACTAACCCACATGAATTTCAGAGAACGTGACTGTGACTGTGTTGGCTTCTCTATGACTTCCTTCTCTCAGGTCTTGTATAGGTGAAGTGTTGCTTAAGAAAGGTGTTACTTAAAAAGAAAAAAGCTGGGAAGGGGGGTGGGGAACCAGTTGATACACTTTTAGAAATCACAGTAGGAAGAAATAGCAAGGAAAACATGAACTAAGAAATCAGAATGACCTCTTAGACAGACCCTGGTCACATATGGGTTAGGAAGAGGTTTGCAATGTTAGAAAGATCTTTTAGTCCACATTAAAATACCTTTTACAAAGATCCCTGAATCTGAATTTTCACACTGGCCGTTTCCTGGTCAATCAGTCTTTCTTTCCACACGCAGGAACAAAGTTCCCTCTGGGAGTCAGACATTGACACTTCCCTACTTCCCTGGGGGAACACGGGGGCCTAAGCTGATTGTCCTAAATTAATTTTACTCTTATCTTGCACTTTTTTTTTCTTTTTTTCTATATATATATATATATATATATATATATATATATATATATATATAACATCTTTATTGGAGTATAATTGCTTTACAATGGTGTGTTAGTTTCTGCTGTAAAACAAAGTAAAGCAGCTATACATATACATATGTCCCCATGTCTCTTCCCTCTTGCACCTCCCTCCCACCCTCCCTATCCCACCCCTCTAGGTGGTCACAGAGCACCGAGCTGATCTCCCTTATCTTGCACTTTCAACCTGCATAAAGTCATCAGTCCTTGTTCATCTTATGGCCTGTCTCTGGCGAAAATCCCATTCAGAAGAAATAGAGTAATGCAAAGTAACTTAAGGCTTGACTGTTGTCTCTCTAAAGGGGCAATTTCAAAACACACTCAAATTCTTCTTAAAGTCCTCTTTCCCATTCTCTTTACTCTCAAAATCTCAACAGCTCACATGGGAATTGCTTCTAATTCCCTCTCCCCCACCCCAAACCCCCAGACTCTCCAAGACTTCAGCTTGTATGGGGTTCATCTATCTCACCCCACTTTCCTCTGCTCTCCTCTTTCTAGATCTTCTTTTCTCCCATAAGAAGTTACGGGAGAGAAAAAGATCTCTGCCCTTAAGGTCAATCCAGTTCACTTTGCTTTTCTAGTTGGCTGTTCTTTTGTGTCCTTGACCCGTGTATCCAATTGCTTCAGCCAATAACATCCAAGCTCCCCCATTATGAGCTGCCCAGCCAAGGGGGAAGAACGCTCACAGGTTATTCACTTTGTTTTTGTTCCTGTCACGTAATGTTGGTCATCAGCTCATCATCCACAGTCTGAGAGGAAAAGGATACAAAATAAACAAATTTAAAAATCTTTTGGAAATAACCTAATAGCTTTGCACTTATCATTTTCGGAAAACCATTGTTGGTATTCAATGTTGAAAATGTCTAAATCATAGGACTTCCCTGGTGGCCCAGTGGCAAAGACTCTGCACACCCAATGCAGAGGGCCTCCGGGTTTGATCCCTGGTCAGGAAACTAGATCCCACATGCTGCAACTAAAAAAAAAAAAGATCCCGCATGCCACAACTGAAGACCCCACATGCTGCAATGAAGACCCGGCACAGATAAAGAAATAAATAAATAGATAAATAAGTAAATAATAAATAAAGTGCTTTAGAAAAAGAAAATGTCTAAATCATAAAAAGATTTCATTGCCTTCAGAAAGCTAGCACATTGTATGAAAAATAGAGTAAAAAAGGAAAAATAAATGATTTTTGTCATTTACTATGATTACATATGTATTAGAATTCTGTTCCAGCCAATCAGACTATGCTTTTGTACTTGTGTGAGGGTACATCCGAAGGCATAAATACCAAAGGGATAAACTCAGACAAAGGGTGTGAAGGATGGAAGTTGAAGAGAGCGGGCTCTTACTGAACGAGCTCTGGCTCTGGTGCAGGCTGTCCGGGTTCTGTTCTCAGATGTGTCTCCCATTGGCTTATTCTCTTTAAACGCAAGAGCCCTGCTGGGACATCAGGGACATTTCCTCTATCTTCCTTTAGGAATGCTGGGCTGTGTTTGCCAAGAGCTTTGATCACCCCATCTGGCTCCACAGAACAGAGCAGGCAGTTTTCTAGAACCGGGTGGGAGAGCGGCTCTTGCCTGTAGCTCCAGCAGGAGGACAGTGAGACACAAGAGGTACACGTCCTCTGCCTGCTCTCACTCTGGACAATAAGCCGTAAATTGGGGAACCAAACTGAGTATCCCCTAAGTGCTTTGTTTTTATAATATATATATTACATATATAATATATATGTATATATGATTTGAAGTATAGTTGATTTACAATGTTGTGTTAGTTTCAGGTGTATAGCACAGTGATTCAGTGATACATACATACGTATCTATTTTTTTTTTCAGATTCTTTTCCCTTATAGGTTATTACAGAGTATTGAGTAGAGTTCCCTGTGCTATACAGTAGGTCCTTATTGGTTATCTGTTTTATATATAGTAGTGTGTATTCCCCTAAATGTTTTAAAATCACAAAACAGTACTTCCATGAGCCAAGAATTAGCATTGTGAGAAGGCCTAACAGCAGTTGCTTTTTAAGAATCAGAAAGGATAGATACGGGGAAGGGGGCTGGTGCATGAGTTCAGAAAGTCCAGTTAGAAGCCTCATGGCAGTGACAGCGAGCCTGGGAAGGTGGCGACCCATTCGAGAGACACCATTGAAGTTGAAATGGGAGTGTAAATAACCCATTAGAGAGGAAGGACGTTGGGAAGATACGAGTGGTGGTACTGTTCAGAAAAACTCAGAGGAGAAAGGAGGCTGCCTCGTGGCCGCTCTTCTCTCCTCCCCATCATGTGTTGACTTCATTGATATTTTAAGAAGCTCAGGCCTCTCCTAGCCCCGCAGGAGGGCTGAGCCTTGTATAGCAGTGGGGAAGAGCCCCTGGGCCTGGAGTCGGGTCTGGCCTGGCTGCCCGCTGTATCCCTGTGTCCTTTTCCATCACCTTCTGTAAAGTCCTTCTGAAGAAGGACAAAGACAGGGTGTTTGTTCCATCTTCTTTCTGATTTATGTTTATAAACATCCTCTTTGCTTTCCTCAGTACTAAAGACCCTTTCAGGTGTTGTTCAGCCATCATTTCTGTAGTGACTGGAGACACCTGTAGCATGAAGGTCGGGCTGATAGGATAGATCAGACGCTGGACTGCTGTCGTCCTCTCGGAGGAACTCGTCTACAGCAGGGGCCCCTCTCCAGGTGCTGGGGGTCTCCGTGGAGCCCTGCAGTGTCTGCTTCCCTGAGGGCACCCACTGACCCACTGTGGGCTGCAACCCGGCTGGACCCCCGGGTAGAGGCTGGGGCTCAGCTGGACCCCACATCGTCTGCCATGGGGCTTCCTTCTTTATACTTAACTGGGTATGGCTGGCACGGGCCCCCAAGACCTCCTCACCAAAGATTCCCAGCCTTGACTTAATAGTTTCAACATCCTTCAAGTGACTTCTGACCCTATGTTTTAAATCTAATCTTCCCCTCTTTTCCCGTTTATTAGAAAAAAAAATTGATCTCCAGATTGTAAGCTCCTTAAAGTTAGAGATGATAAATTTTCCTCTAAATATTTCTTGTGAAAAATTTAAAAACTATAGAAAAAGTGCAAGATAAATATAATGAACACCCCTACACTCTTCACCTAGATTCACCAGTTGTTACTATTTTGCAACATTTTTCTTTCTCTCTTTATAAAGATACATATACACACATAATATATATTATACATAATATATATACACTGTAGATACATTACATATGTGCGTGTGTATGTATACACACGCGCATATATACTTTTTGCCAAAACTATCTGATAGTTGTACACATCATGACACTTTAGCCCTGAATATACACCTCTTATGAACAATGGCATTCTCCTACATAATTGCAATATAATGACAATATTCAAGAATTTAACATTGCTTCAATGTTATGATCTAATACAATGTTTTTGTAGATCTTCTTTTCAGAGATGATGTAATTTTCCCCCTGAATACACTTTTACCTCTTCCTGCTTAACCAACTCAACTCAGGACCTAGCACAACATGACACACACACAGAAGTCCCTAAATAAACATTAGTTGAATGAATGAAGATATGGGTGAAAGGATGGAAAGTCCTTTCGATGTGTCTTCAGACTTCAAAAGGTGCGTGACTGAATACAGTTCATGAACTCCATGTGGGAATCACACGACCTTCAAGCTCTTCTCATTGATCTTGGCAGAAACCCTATACCCAACAGGATATATATTTTGCCACTGTGGCTTTTTGTCCTCAGCTGGGTGATATTTAAGTTACTGGTGCTTAGAGGAACGATCGGGAACTCGGCAAACCTGTTCAAAGTGAAACATGTCAGAATCTCTATTAATCATCCCTCATACATCCTACAAGCACCCAGGCTCCAACATCACTTCCAGCTACTGGGAATGCAAACGAGCATTGTCAAAAAGAAAGCAGGAGGAGGACGGAGCTCTGCATTGTAGGATTTCACAACTGACAGCAAAGAAGGGCACAGCTTCTGCTGTGATGGCATTCATGGTGTCAGAGGTGATCTGTCACAAAGAGGCTTTTGCGGAAATTGACAGCACATTCATTGCCATGGGGCACAGCATTCAGTGAGGCAGACTTTCCCCCCTCATATTTGAGGGAAATTGTCTACTCATATTTGGTATCAAATAGCCCCAGCAGAAAACTCTACTTAAAGAGTGCTCTTTCCACCAGAGGACAGGTCCCAGGCGTGGGGCTGTGCACACAGCAGGTGCCCCAGCCCTGGTTGTCCCCTCTCTTGCTGGCATCTATGGCAGGGTCATCCTAACTATGGTAGTAGGCAGATAGAGTTCATGATCATGCCTACTTTTCATTGGAACTTCAGTTAGCTGAACTTCAAACTCTCTCTCCATTCTGACAGTTTATAATTTTGCTTTTCCCCTCGTATATCCTATGCATCCTTTTAAGACTGTAGGCATCCCAAGTTCTACACAAAATCTCAGCAGCGAATTATTGTTCATACGTTCTATGGGCGCATCAAAGCAATTATCCTAAAGCATGCTCGAGACAAGGATAGCTGGGTTCTAATTGTATCTAATAGACTTCAGATGAATAGCACTGCACTTCAGAAGCACAGAGTTATGAAGAAAATTCTCTTTTTCATTTTGGTTTCCTTCTCTCCTAACTGATTTGTTTGAAAGACTGAAATTTGCCCCTTGAGGGTGGAGGATGAGTTTGGGAATCCTTCCCCACCTCCCAGGACTCTTCCATCCTGCGCCCAGTTTCCCCGTTCTTTGCTATCTGCCCAGCACCGCCCACGTGATGTGATGAAAGCTGCACTGTTTCACATCTGGAGCATCTCTTGGTGCACGGCTTAGGGACCCAAGTCCCTCTGGTCTCTTCCAGGAACGAACTGGCTCCCGGACAATTGCCTAGTGTCCAGGCAGGGGCCACTTTCTTTTCAGAGGACATTTGATGTGAAGCGATTACTGTTCATTACATCAGGGGAGGTAATCTGGTAGCTCTGGGCTGGTGCTCCAATTCTATTTGGTTTGTAAACTATAGATTTTCTTTACTGTGTGTTTCCTTTACACAGCTTGTCTTTGTCTAGATTCACAGTATTTCCTCTGACACAATCATCCTTCAAATATTACCCAAAACAGCAGAGGTGGTGGTGGGGTCACATTGAAATACCCAAATCGTTCTATCTTATTATACTAGTGAACACTTTCCTACAGGATACAAAAGACACTGATAAGAATATTAGCGTCTGTTGTTTTGGCAGCAGGGTTACTGTTAAAATAGTGGAATTTAGGGACATATTTTGGTTATTTTATAAGCTGCATTACTCTGCCTTTATCTATGAAACCCAATGATAGATTTCTTAAAGGAAGTGATAAAACATTAGTTAGAACAATCACAATCTTGGATAAATAAAAAGGCAACCAATAAAACCGCCGACTACTTGGATGAAAAGAGTATTGTGTTACCCCACTGTGAAGGGACAATATGGAACTTGGATAAAAGCCAGGGAAGAGAAACTGTTGACAGCATCAGCTGGTGTCTTTATGAAACTCAGTCTTCAGTCACACTGCACTTGGTCACCAATGTCTCCCACATATTTGCTTTAGTGCACCTATGGGGATTTGGGGAGTCACAATGTTGGATTCTGATATATTTTTAAAAATCTGGATTAGAGCCAACTGACTGAACTTGGTTAATTGGGTGAGCTGCAGCATAAACTGTTCACCTGGAATGATGCACTCGTTTTGAGGTTAAGGATGCAGGTGAAACAAATCTTTGCATCCCTGTCCCTGAAGGAAGGGCTGTTCAGTGAGGGGATGCAGAACCCTGAGCTCAGCCTCCAGGGAGGCGGGTGAGACCACCTCCTAGCTGGGCGAACTTGAGCAAATCAGTCTCTTCAAGGGTCTCTTTCTTCCTGGGTCAGATCAAGTCAACTGGTTCAGAGGGCTGGAAGAGAAAAGCAAATGAGACTGTGTCTGTGAAGTTCTTAGCGCAGTGTCTGGGACACATGTGCTTGATACATGATTGCTATGAGTACTACTAACTCTAACCAGATGTTGCTGTTGTTTTAAAAGAAGAGATACACTCACAAAGGTATGTTTAGGGCTTCCCTGGTGGCGCAGCGGTTAAGAATCTGCCTGCCAATGCAAGGGACACAGGTTCGAGCCCTGGCCTGGGAAGATCCCACATGCCGTGGAGCAACTAAGCCCGTGCGCCACAACTACTGAGCCTGCACTCTAGAGCCCGCAAGCCACAACTACTGAGCCCACGTGCCACAACTACTGAAGCCTGCACGCCTAGAGCCCATGCTCCGCAACAAGAGAAGCCACGACAATGAGAAGCCCGCGCACCGCAACGAAGAGTAGCCCCCGCTCACCGCAACTAGAGAAAGACCGCGCACAGCAACGAAGACCCAACACAGCCAAAAAATAAATTTATTAAAAAAAAAAAAAAAAGCATGTTTAGATTTTCCATTTTAAAAAAAGAACGAAAGAACCAGGGAAGGTCTCAATGTCTCCTTCCTCAAAGTGAAGATACATTTCCTTGTTCTGTGATCTCTGTGCAGTTAGAATGCAGGACAAGACTTAAGATATACAGGTATTTATTTTCCTATTCAGGGAAAAATGTACTCATTTACCCAAGTAAGTTTACCCGTTCATTCAACACATTTACTAACTCCTAGTAGGTGACAGGTATGAACATACTATTAATGAGATAATTTTTTTTTCTCAGAAAGATATTTCCTATATTTCTAATCAAGGGATTTTCTTTTAACATTTATTTGTGTCTTGCAAATTTCCATGATACCTTCTGCTGGAAAAACCTACCTCATATTTGAAAGCAAAGTCTATGTCACTGTACTAATTTTATGTCAAGTCCGAATTATAGCAAACCTGGTGTCTGTGAATGCCCTTAAAAGGTTTATATGGTGGCAAATGTTATGCCAGCACTCATTCAGTTGTGAGCAATTGTCTTTTTTAAGGTGGAGAATTCTAGAATGTTTACCTTTGACCTTGGCCTTCTGTGGATTTGTGCATCTTTGTCTGCCACCCTTGGGCTTGTGTTCCTGGGCTCCGGGCTGCAAAGTGCTCTCCTTTGCATCCGAGGCTCCTGCAAAGTGCCAGGTAGACAGTGGGTTGAAGCAAAGCTGAATTAAGGAAATGAAGATGGAAAAGTGAGAAGGGAACAGAGAGATGGTGTATAAGAGGAGGAGGGTGGGCGGAGAGAATTTTACCCACGTGGTTGGCTATTGGACAAGTTGATACATTAGAGACAATACAAAATGTAGTGCATGTAAGGGATATTTCTCCTTTCATGGATTCCAGAGGGAGAAGAAGTCAAAAGGAACAGGTCAGAGATGCCCAAGTCAGAAGGGGGATGGGGCAAAAGTGCGTTTGTCCAGCAAGAAGCTGGCAGGTCCCCTTCTAAGGGGGCCCTTAGAAGGTGACATTGTCCAACTGGAAATAGGGGAGCGACTGAGGCATCACTGCTTACACCTGGTTCAATCTCCAGTCCAGAGAATACGGCAAAGTGGATTGAGTCACTGATGTAACCCTTAAAGTTTCCTTACGAGGGGATGGCCATTCTGGAGACCAATGGACTTCTCAATAAGTCCAATGTAATCAGTTTTTCTTCCAGGGCTAAAACAAATGACTGTTTCTCAGGCTGAGGACCAGCTGAAGCAGCTGATTTGTGTTATTTGGGCTGTGTTGTTTAAAAATAATACAATATAATCACACTCATGTGGAGGCCGGAAACAAGAACAGAAGGAGGGCCAGATTCACCGCTGCTCTCCTCCACACCCACACCTTCTGAGCGCAGGGGCAGATGTAACTGTCTGCACTGTGTATCCTTTTGTCTTGTCTTTTCATGCTTCTTAGCCAAGTGTAAAGAGTCAATTTGGTGTCAGTTAAAAGCACACATGGTATTAAACTGATAAGAACAGATACTACACTTGATCTTAGCCAAAAGGCCGAAAAAGTAAAAAAAAAGAAAAAAACACACACATGGTAGAACTCCACTGTACTAGTCATCTGCTGATGACCCACCAGGAGAACCTTGGGAGCCAAGTCTGGGCTTATGTCCAAAGAAGAACCCTTGCTCACCCCAGCTAACTGAGGTTTTATATCAACATTTCAAATGGAGTGGGAGCCATAACTCTTTAAGAAGGGGTACTGACAACAGGAAATTAAATTCTGTAGGTATTTGCCAAGGATGTAAAATGTGATGCACGTTTAAATAACAGAAACTGCAATCCAGTTGGTACCGGGAAAATAATGTAGAAAAACAGTCATGTGGCTGAATTTTGTGTCTGAGACATCATTTTGTACCTGGAATCGTGATTTGCTATAAAAATTCTGAAGTATCTGACAGGATGCTTTGAATTACACAGGTAATATACAGTGTCTTCTCGTTTGCAGAAAACCTTAATAGCGATTAGAAACTTCCCAGATGTGACAGGGTTGAGAATCGAAAAGCTTGGGTGGGAAAGCAGAAACCCAGATTTGTTGTTTTGTTTTGGAGAAATTGAGCTTCAATTTTAGGTGAATTCGAGCCTTCTTGACAGGGACCAGACAGTACAGCCCCTATTCGTCCGCAGGCAGTGGTGCGGGGCAAGCTTTTCCTGAATTGCCTTAAGTGTATATTTGCCATCTCTCTTGCGGCTCAGAGCCGTTCACAATTCACCCCCAGAATACCCTGGGACTTTCTCCAAAAATGGTCACTCCAGAGCACATCTTCGCACAGGAACCACACTGCTGTCAACCAGGTGATGTCAGCCAGACAGGAAAACAGTCTGTAGCCGTGGATCTCAGCAAAACCCTCTCCTGTGTGGACACACGGGGAATTTGAAAGGAAGACGTGTCAGTGAGATGACATCACCTCAACACACAAGACTGCGGGGACGCGGTGGGCCAGGGGTCCTCAGGCGGGAGTGGTTGCTCTCTGGGGACATTGGCAATGTCTGGAGACATCTGGGGTTGGTGGGTGTGACAGGGAGGTGTACACTGCGGGCATCTCGGTGGCCAGAGGCCAGGGACCCTGCTGAACGTCCTGCCGTGCTCAGGCCAGCCCCGCAACTGGGAGTTATCCAGCCCCGAAGGTCAGCAGTGCTGAGGCTGAGAAACCCTGTGTCAGAGCAGAGACAAGGCGCTTCAGTTCACAGGACCGCTGTGCCCACAAGGAGTCTGTGTGAATATTTAAACACAGTCACCTTGCGAGCTGGGACGTGGCTTTAGAAAGCTGCTCCTGCCTGGCCCTGTGAGCCAGTACATCCAATCTCACCTGTCCCACGTGAAGCACCAGCTGGGCAGGCACCGGAGATGCTTCCAGGGTAAATCTGCAGAGGTGGTGGCCTCCGGCTTGTGAACAGATCCATGCGTGGTGACCAAGAGGCAGAACGGGGACCGGAGCTTTTCTCCCTGTGATCTCGTGATTCCAGAAATTACTGAGCCGGGGCTGCCACGCTTGTCATTTGCTTTCAGACCATGGAACACACTTCTTTTCACAACTGTCTTGAATAGTCACGAAATCTAGTTGTATTTTCACAATACGGTGAGGAAGGTGTGACAGTGATTATTGTCTGCATTTCACAGATGAAAAACCACGAAGGAGTTAATGGACCTGCCTAAATTAAGAGTCGGGCAAGACCAGTCACAACTACTGCTGGTACAAACAGGAACGATTTGTTTGGCACTTACTGCGGGCAGACAGTGTGCTGAACACAGCGTGTGTGTCTCATTTCATCCCCTTCCCTCCGCCCCCTCCTCACTGGGACTTGGCTGAGGGCCTGAGGTCCGGCTTCACAGCAGGGGACTGGCCCACCTGGGGCGTGAGCCCGTTTCCACTCCTTCCATTGCTGCCCCCCACCCCGCTCCGATGTGGGTACAGGTTCTCAGATCGCAACTAGGAAGAAGGCTCAATGAATCATAGGAAAGAACTTTTTTATTTAAATGGGATTAAAACTTAAATCATAGAAATGGTTTGATCTCCATTACAATTTTTTTGTTTCAAAACATACTCTCCCATTCATTTTTACTACATCATGTAAAGCACTGAATCCAATTCATGCATTCACTCGCTCACTCATGAGCCATTAAGCGCCTGTTGTGTACCAAGGAAGGTTCTAGGCCATGGGGGGAGGCGGGGTGGTAATTAGGATTGCAGACTCTTAGTTCTTGTCTTCAGTGTGGTCACAACCTAGTGTGGGAGGTGGAGAGCCACATTACAAGACACACACACACACAAGAGAAGTGTGACGTGCTGGGACATTTCAGAGACAGGGAAGAAAAGAGCCTGGTTGAGTCTTGACGGGGACCGTTTGCCTGGAGCCTATAGCGTGTGGGAGTGTTAGAAGGAGACGGGCCCGGAGCCACTGGAGGAGTGCGGTTCACCTTCTCCAGCAGGTGAGGTGCTGTTTCGGCTTCCTCATCTGTGTAGACTCTGTCAGTGACGTCTGTACCTTCCACCCACGGGTCATCCTTGTCACTCATGGCTATTTGGTTACCAAGGCCTGCCTTCCCCCCACCCGCCCCCGCAAATGGCTTCCACATAGGATGGCCTGGGGTAAATTACTTCCCTCTGTGAAATCGTTTCTCCTCTTCCATAAAGTGGGAGTAATAAAAGTGGTATGTAGGGACTTCCCTGGTGGCGCAGTGGTTAAGAATCCACCTGCCAATGCAGGGGACAGGGGTTCGATCCCTGGTCGGGGAACTAAGATCCCACATGCCGCGGGGCAACTAAGCCCTTGCGCCACAACTACTGAGCCCGTGCGCTCCGGAGCCCACGAGCCACAACTAGAGAGAAGCCCGCGCTCCGCAATGAAGAGCCTGCGTGCCGCAACTGAGACCCAACGCAGCCAAAAATAAATAAATAAATATTAAACAAATAAAAGCTACTATACTCCAATGAAAGTTAACTTAAAAAAGCCTCTTTAAAAAAAGTGGTATGTATACGATAGATGTGAGGATTAAATTGGACGCTTAGACACAGGAACCCGGACTTTTGGGGTGTGGAGATGGCCGCTCTGTTCCCAGTGGCCCCCTCTTTGCCTTCTCTCCATCCCCTCACCTCCTTTCTTTAGGCACCTAACGTCACACTGGACACCCTGGAGGCCCTCCTGGTTTGTTTCTTCTCTGCCAATCTCTCCTCTTTCCAAACATTTCTGCCACTAGTCTCTGGTAGGAACCCATTCTTTCTTCCAGGGAGTTTAAGTAAGTAAGGTTGTTGGACTAGAAATAATTTATTAACTCAATTGTTTATGAACTCATTGTTTTTCCAACTCATTAAAGGTGGCTTTAAAAACTTGATCTTAGAGTCCCGAATCAAGTGTTATTTTGCTGCAATTGGGGAAGAACTTTTGCTATTTGCATCCATCCGTTCATTTGCACATGTGTAGGCAGAGTAATGATGTTGCCTTATTAAAGAACTCCAGCCACCCAAACCATAGAACATTAAACAATATATCTAGATCGCGTGTTTTCTTCTCAATCACAGTTAATTAAAGCCAAACTATATTTTTCTCGTTCCTCATGGGTAAAGACATGTTGTTCTCACTTCAACCATGTGGGTGTCCCCAGTTTTTACCCTGAACACCCACGGATTAGCGGAGAAAGGAGACACAAGATTTCTATTGCTTTTGAATTTGTATTGTTAAATCCGGAAATCTTTTTAAAGGTAACGGCTGAACGCTGAAAAGCTGAAAATTGCTTTAATTTATAGCAGGAAACCAGGCTCACTTGAAATTTCCATGGGTTTGATGAAAGGAAAAGATCGCATTTGAATACTTATCCCTGAGACCAGAAATGGATATAAAATGCAATTAATCGATCGGCTAATTGTTCTTCCTTGTGTGAAGAGCTGTTTAGTGTTTACCGCCCCCCATGGCTGTTCTGTGGAACCGAACCAAACCTGGGTCCAAAGCCTTCTGTGCTTTCCTCCCTCCCTCCTGGGCGTGGAGGAAGGTCGGGGGAGGAGGAGGGGAGCTGCCCGCTTCCATCAGCATCCAGCAGCCGCTCTGCTCTCCGGCTTCCCCGGGGTCTCTCCCAGGCTATCCGGGGGCCACCTGCTAACATGGACTGTCCCTTGGGCAGGCGTAGCTCGGGCACGGTCTCTGCCCGGGTCTGCCCTGGCTTGGGCGGCAGGATGGGTTCAAAGGCACACTACACTGCTTTTCTTAGAAGGAGGCTCTATGAACAGCACAAAGGACAGGCGTTATAGAGGCCTCCTGGCCAGCCTTCTTGCTCTAGGAGTCCTGTGTGAATCGTGTCTTCTCTCTTCTAGAACCTTCACTCATAACTCTCTATTTTCCACTTCTCCCTAGGTGCTGGCTCCTGAGGTCACAATCCCATCTTAAAACAAACACCTCACCTTGACCCTTATCTGTCCCCCTGCCACCAAGTCCCTCAAGAGATCAAGGTCATATTTGCTCTGTCTACTTTTCCATCCTCCATTTATTCTTTTTTGGTAACAGCTTTATTGAGATGTAATTCACATATCATGCAATTCACCCATCCAGGTGTACGATTCAACGGCTTTAGTATATTCATAGAGTTATGGCATCCGTCACCCAAATCAACTTTACAACATTTCCATCACCCCATGAAGAAACACTGTGCCCGTTAGCAATGGTTCCCCATTCCCTCCCCAACCCCAGCTCTGCTTTCCATCTCTGTGGATTTGCCCCTTCTGGATGTTTCATATAAAAGGAATCACACAATATGTGGTCTTTTGTGTCTGACTTATTTCCTTTGGCGTGATGTTCTCAAGGTTCATCCATGTTGTAATATGTTACAGTGTTTCATTCCTTTTTATGAACAAATCACACAATATGTGGTCTTTTGTGTCTGACTTATTTCCTTTGGCGTGATGTTATCAAGGTTCATCCATGTTGTAATATGTTACAGTGTTTCATTCCTTTTTATGAACAAATAACCTTCCATTCTGTGGACAGACCATATCTTATCCATAAGAGCAAAAGTTCCTTCCTTTTGCTCTTATGGATAAAGCTGCTCTGAACATTCCTGTACGAGGTTTTGTCTGGATAAATGCTTTTATTTCTCTGGGGTGTGGTTGGTCACCTTCCCCTGAGGCATGTGGCTGAAAGGCGGAGTGGATAACCTAACAAAATCAAGGTCTCTCGGGAAAAAGAGGGAGCGTAGATGCTGGGTGAATAACCAATAGTGGTCACTATAATCTTTCTTCTTTTTATAAGGATTAAGCTTCATGAGCATGCCTGTATGTTCCACCCATGAGTCATGTTCTCTATCAAGTTTAGAAAGCATCCTTCAATTTCTAGTTAAGTGTTGTTCATTAATAATGAACATTTATCAAATGTCTTTTGCCATCAAAGGAGATTATTTTGTTATAAATTTTGTTATAGTGTGAAATGCTAAACTTATAGATTTCTCAATACTAATATATCATTAAATTAATGGGATTAAAACTTGCTTGGTTGTAGTGGGCAGTTCTCTTAATACATTGTTAAAACGGTCTTTAGAGTTCTTGATTTAAAATGCTCACATCTAAGTTGCAATATGTATGTAGGGATTCAGTTCTCTGGACCATATGCAGATAGTTTAGCTCATGCACACATGGTAAGTACAACTAGTGAGTATTAATGCAGAGATGTAGCAAGGCAGCCTGGAAAGGAAATTCAGCAATTGAAGGAGGTTTTGTGGCCTGAAAGTCTACATAGAATTGTCCAGTCAAAGCAGAGGCCAGGAAGCCCTCGGTGCCATTATCCGGTCTGCACGGAGACCCTCCACACCTCTGTCTGGGACATGGTTAACTCACAAATCAGACCAATTTGGACACATTCAAGCCAACAGATGGAGGTTCAATTTTAACAGAACCTTTAACATGGTCGACCTCTGTACCGTTAGGGTCTCCCCATGTGGGCATCACAGCACGGATGTGTGATGCCCACATGGGGCACAAGAACCCCAGTAAGAACCCCCAGTACGTATGCACTAGCCAGTCTGGTCCCTGGTCTTAGATTTCTGGTGGGCTTCTCTCTTTAAGTAACGACTTTTGTTTTTTCTATGAATACGATGCCTTCTTGTTATAAAACATTCAACTACTATAGAAAAGCACAAAAAAGAAGAGAAAAATCGCCCCAAATCTCACTACCCACAAATGCCAGCACTGCTTTTGGTTTAAGCCTCATTCCAGCCATCAATCTCTGGGAAACATACAGATGGAAGGGTCAGCAGATGTGGATATAAATGCAAATACATATGATTTCATTGTATAAAAAGTGAGTCATACTAGACATGCTCTTCTCTTGTTAAGTAGTAATTGTCATTTCATGTGAAGCTGACAGAAGAAAAAGAAAATGCAGTGAAACTGAATGGACTGCTAAACTTATATATAAATATTCCTTCAGAAGATATATTAGTTCCCAAAGTTGCCTCCAATGTTGAGGAATTACAATCACCGCGGAGAGATCAAGACTGTATTTTTTGGCATATTTTTCAGTGTTGGACAATCTGGGTTGACTTTGCTTGAAAAACCAGGTGAGAAGCTCTCATACATCTTCCGATCTCCCCTGCCCGACCTCCTAACTTTTTTCCTTATGTGCTGTAAACATGATTCCCTGGGGGCTGCTTGTTTGCTTTTTCTTACTCTTTCCTCTGAATTGACCCGATGGGAACCAAAGCTCACCACCTGGCCTTCAGCCACGGCGCCTCCCTTATCACTTAAATCACATTTTCGCTTCTGCTCAGATCACTTATTTGGAAGGAGAAAGTTTAATCTAAAATATTGTGTAACAATTAGAGATGCACATCTCATCTTTTACAGACAGGTTAACATGACATGGCCTCTCTTAGTCATTTCTTTACCATCTTAAGGTGTCATCTAAAATTATTATTTTGAAGAGTCTATTTATTAAAAATGACTTCTCAGTAGCACAGAGAGCCACATAAAACAGGTCTAGGAGGTCTCTCCTGAGATTGGACTGGCCTTTCCACAGTGTGTCAGAGGCAGAAAGGTGCACAGGAACCATTCCTTTGCTGCCACCAAGGCCACATGCAGACGTGGCCCTGCTCCTGTGTCCTGTCTCCTGGCTGAAGGGACACCAGCCTCACAGCCACTCAGGACAACCTTGGGTTTACCCGAGAGCTCTCTCTGTCTCACTTGTCACATTTAACTGATTACCAAATCCTATACTTTTTTGGGGGGAATAATTTTAGATTTACAGAAAAGTGGCAAAGATGTAGAGAGCATCCCTTTATATTTGCCCAGCTTTCCCTAATTTTAGCAGCTTACATAACCACGGCACAATTATCCCAACGGAGGCATGAACATTTGGTACAATACTATGAAGTGAACTACAGACTTGATTTAGATTTCATTGGTTTTTCAGTCATGTCGTGTTTCTGCTCCTGGGTCCACTGAGGCGGAGACTTCAGGGCCTAAGTACGTATGTACTGAAGACTTCCTTGTCCTGGTCAGCACGTTGTCTTCACTCCGGCCCTCAGCTCCCCTCGTGTCCACTCTGGGGAAAGCCTTTGAAATGACCCCCTTTCTCCAGTCTCACTCCCCTTCAGCCATTCCTTACAGAATGATCTTCCATAAATGCAGATTTGATAGTGGGCCTTCCTTCTCAAATTCCCTCAAAGTTTTCCCTTCATGCATGAGATGGAGTTGAGGCTTTCTAGCAGGGCCACGTCTGGATCTGCTTCTCCAGCCTCATTTCCCTTAATTTCTCCCAATTCAGGACCCACGCAGGAAGGCCCCTGTGCTCTCTGTGGCCGCCGGCTCACAGCCTCCGGGCCTAACGCTGGCCATCCGCCGGCTCTCACTCATCGTTTTCAACCTGCCCCTGGGAAGTTTCCCCTCATCCTTCCCCTCGCCAAGCCTGGACCTAGCACAGCTTCTGTTAGGGTCCTGACCAAACTGCTTTGTGGTCGCACATCTGTCTCCTCTGATGGTTTGTCAGAGTCTTTTGGGTTTTTTCGGCTGCACCACAGCTTGTTTGGGATCTTAGTTCCCTGACCAGGGATTGAACCCGGGCCCTCGGCAGTGAGAACACAGAGTCCTGACCACGAACCCCCAGGGAATTCCCTGTCAGTCTTGAGCAGAGGAAATTTGTCTTTATTTCTGTAGCCCTGACACCCAACATATTTAGTGTTCAGTAATTGTTTGTTGAAGACATAGAAAACAAACATATGCTTACCAAAGGGGTCGAGGGGGGGGATAAATTAGGAGTTTGGGATTGATAGCTACACACTACTATATATAAAATAGACAAACAACAAGGACTTATCATATAACACAGGGAACTATACTCAATATCTTGTAATAACCTATAGTGGAAAAGAATCTGTAAAAGAATGTGTGTGTGTGTGTATAACTAATTCACTTTTCTGTACACCTGAAACTAACACAACGTTGTAAATCAACTATATTTCAGGGAAGCAGGCTGGAGCCAGTGGTGACTCAACCGTGGCTGATGCAGAGAACTCGTGTGAAATCATGAAATTGGAATGTCTCCATGACAAATGGCCCTGAAAATAAAGCCAGCTGCTAATGCAGAGAGGTATTTCAGAATTCAAAGATTTTCAAATACCACGTGATGGGTCCCTGGTGAGAGTCAAGGGCTTCCTATGGTATTAGCTGATCCTCTTCCAAGTGGGACAAACTCCTTGGGAGACATCAGTATCGGTTGGTTTGGCTTGAGGGAGGATCAGGGGAAATTTCAGGCGGGGGTAGGAGCGTCAGGCAGTGACAGTAGCCAAGGCTGCTGGGCCTGCTTGAGGCCCGTTCCTGGGTGCTACTCCCCTGGGGCCAGGCTCCCCAAGGTGTGGTCCACGGCAGGGAGACCAACTCATTGTTCTTCGCCCAGGATGGCCTCAGTTTCTGAACTGACAGTCCGTGTGCAGGAGCCCCCTCTGTCCTGGGCTCAGTGGGAAGGTTGGTCATCCCCACAAGAGGCAGAGAAGATGCTCATGAGAAACTCAGAAGGGTCGTGTTCATGGGGGGCTGGAAGCTGAGTCCCATCTTCCCAGAGACTCCACCCAACTCATTTTTCTCCCACTCTCCCTTGTCCAAATCCATTTGGCAAAACTCCTTTGAAAGAAGCAGAAGAGTGTTTTTAAATGTTTCATTATCATTTGTGTAAAGTTCAGGTAATGCAAGGACTGAATTATTGATTGGAAAATCTTCATTTCTTTGCTGCATGCAATCTGGGCAGCTTAAACTGTCACGGGAAATTAAAAACTGTTTTTCATTATAAAGTGATATTTTCACACTGCCAAGAAATGTGGAAAGTAGAGACAACTGAAAGTTCACGTATAATTTTATCACCATAGCAAACTGCATTTTAATATATGTTCTTCAATCACTTTTTCTTAGACTTAATTTTTTAAAAATAATTGCAATTACAGCATACGTACAATTTTGGTAAACTCCTTTTTACTCCCCATTACATTATAAACATTTTTTCATGCTGCACCATAGTTTTCATACCCAAACTGTTTAATGACTACATGAAAAACACTTTTGAATTAGATCGGGAAATTTCAAAGACATACTTATTAACTTAATGTGCGTACAGTTGATCATAATGAAGTCCTGAAAAATTGTCATTTTAGAAATCTATTGACATGGGAAGATGCTCATCTTATGTTTTTAAGTAGAAATAAGTAAGATGCGAGATAATTATTTCTAAATGGTGGTTTTAATTTTTCCTTTTTGCTTTTTTTACTTTCTGGAATGTGATAATGAAATAATTACTTTGTAATAAAAACACAAGGAACACTTTCCAGGGAAAAAAATACTGAGAGGTTTGATGCTTAATAGCATCTCACAAAAATGCCATTGAAGTCACTCTGAGTTTGGAATTAAGAAGCCAAGAATTATGGATAAAACAAATTATCTATAGAAAGGAAAAACTGCAGAGTTTGTCTTTGCTAGTACAGTTGGAGAGTTTTCAAGAACAGCCAATGTACAGGTGAGGTCACCCGGGCACTGGAGGGGAGGAGGGTTCAAGGGGAGAACCCTTTGAGTGCGATTCTCAGGGACTCCAAGCTAAGGATACCTGATCTGAGACCAGGGATTTCCGTCCTGCGTCATATGTGCCTTTGTAATGGAAATTGATCGTCTGCCCAGGGGACACTGGTCATGCAGCTGAGTCACTTAGCTCTGAGTCTAGGCTCTACAAGTTAGCTTTACACCATGGTTTGATTTTCAAGTAGATTTGCTCAGAACTCCAAAATGCAATTCCCTAGTTATGGAGCCTGGAATGTGGCAGGCCCGGCACTAGGTATTGTGGATACAAAGGCGAGTACTGTAGTTATGTTCTCCTTATCTGCTCCCGGGGGGTAGAGATAAGTAAATAAGTGATTAAAGTTTCACACGCTAAATGCTATTATGAAATATAAATATGAATAAATTATAATAAATATGAATACATATAAAAAAGAAATATTTCGTTCCTGGCCCATGGTTCCTAAAACCTTTGGAATCTCTGGAGTGATGTGTATGCTTATGAGATGACTGTGGTCGGACCCTAGGTAGCTTCAGGATGGGGGCTACCTGCCAGGAAAGTCAAGGCACAATTAGAGGGTTGGAAATTTTAGGCCTAAGCCCTGACATCGAAGGACGGGAGAGGGGGAGGGGAAGGAGGTTAGGTGAATTACTAATGGCCAACGATGTAACCAATCGTGTCTACTTAAGGAAACTTGCATTAAAAAACCCTAAGCAGGGCTTCCCTGGTGGCGCAGTGGTTGAGAATCTGCCTGCCAATGCAGGGGACATGGGTTCGAGCCCTGGTCTGGGAACATCCCACATGCCGCGGAGCAACTGGGCCCGTGAGCCACAACTACTGAGCCTGCGCGTCTGGAGCCTGTGCTCCGCAATAAGAGAGGCTGCGATAGTGAGAGGCCCGCGCACTGCGATGAAGAGTGGCCCCCGCTCGCCGCAACTAGAGAAAGCCCTCGCACAGAAACGAAGACCCAACCATAAATAAATAAATAAATAATTAAAAAAAAAAAAAAACAAACCCTAAGCAACTGCGTTCAGAGAGCCTCCCAGCTGGCGAACACGTTGGGGTACGGGGAGGGTGAGACACCCACAGAGAGTGTGGACTCTTGGCACACCCCTCCCCATCCCATCCCTGCCCTATGCAGCTCTTCCATTGGCTGTTCTTGAATCTGACTTCTTTATAACAAACCGGTAACAGTGAATAAAGCACTTCCCTGAGTTCTGTGAGCCATTCCAGGGTAATATTGAACTTGAGGGGTTGGGTCATAGAAACCCCCGATTTACAGCCCGTCGGTCAGAAGTACAGGTGGCAACCTGGGACCTGTGACTGGTGTCTGAGGCGGGGGTGGTCTTGAGGGGCTGAGCCCTCAACCTGTGGATTCTGATCCATACTCCGGGTAGGTGGTGTCAGACGGAATTGACTCGTAGGATACCCAGTGGTGTCGGGAGGACTTTGCTGGTGTTGGGAAAAAACACCACACGACTATGACTCGGGAAGTAGTGCAGCTCTGGGAACACAGAGGAAGGGGCCTTAATGCAGACTAGGGTGGCTGGAGAAGGGTTCCTGGAGAAGTGGATTAAACGGAGACCTAAGGGTGGCCAGGCAAAGGGGGAAGACGGGGTTGTAAAGAAAAGATTCCGGGCAGATGGACAATCTCAGGAGAACCTCGGGAGGTGCGCTTCTCTTTGCAAATATAAACTGTACACGGACCCTGTAGCTTCCATGCCTCATTCTCTGATGAGCTACATTAGTGTGAGTCTATCTTCTTGGGTCCCAACACCTCTCGACACAGTGACAAAGCGGATTCTCTCGGCCTACGCATCAGAGGGTGAGATCAGGGAACACCAGGGTCCCACTGAGACAGTGTCACCAATGTGAGCGCCAAATGGATCTTCCCAGAAAATACTCTCTGCCTTGCTTTGCATGATTATTCAAACTGCAGTGAAAGTTCTTAAATATTTGTGGTTGGACAGTTTATTCACAGTGGGTAATCTGAAGACAGGCCCAGTGTTGTTTTGAAATAGGGTTGTCTTTTCAAACCTGACATAGATACTCTCCGTGGTGTCAGAAGTGGCCTGGCGAGGGTAACGGGGGCGGGATGCACGCGCCAGTGATGTTCGCTTCCCCGCTCTCGGCTGTTCCTTCTGAGTCGGGAGCCACGGCTGCACTTATTCATCTCCACTCACTGTGTCAGCTCTTTACTGTACACCCTGGGGATTCTGCATAACAGCTGGATCTTGTCCCTTCAAGCCTTTCAAACACAGCTGGCAACTTGCCTTTGCAGGAAAATTTCTGGGACCGTGGAGAAGCTGATCCAACACGCCGAAACCCACCGCAACTCCGTCACCCGCCTCTTCCACGAAATCACGAACTCTGTGAAGGGACACACACACCTTCCCGGCACCTGCAATTAGTCTGCATTCGTTCTGTGCTTTTTGTTAGTTTGTTCGGGGCTCTCCACTGACTAGTTCATCTATTAATAATAAGGAACACTTACTGAATGTTTCCTGGGTGCAAGGCGCCGTCTTAAGGGCTTTACGTGAAATCAATTCATGTAGTCCTCATACCAGCCCCACGAGGTAGCTGCTGCTACTGTCCCCAGGGTTCACACCCAGGGGGGCAGTGGAGTCGCTCGCTCAACTGCTTTCTCTGTCTTCGTTTCTAGAAACGTGGTGTTTCCTCAGAGCATTTCCTGTGGTGTTTGGCACCAAGGGGGCCTCGGGGTGTGCCGCTTGCCCCAGATATGTAGAGGAGCTCTCCAAGAACGCTCCATCCACATCACTGAGACACGGACGCCTTGTAAAGTGAACAATGCACAGCCACCAACACGGAGCCGAAGAAGCGCAGTCAACACGCCCGCGCTGAGAGCAACGCAAAGTCACCCAACGTTTCTGAGGTGACATGACAGAGAAAGTCCCGTGGTCTTTCCCAACACAAACTTCTGTTTTAAACATTTATTAGAAAAGTTTGCTCAGAAGGCAGGAAAGTAACTGTTAGATTTTTAAGTGATGGTTTGCTTTTCAGAGCCCTGTCAAAACTTTTAAAAAATTTTATTGAAATATAGTTGATTGACAATGGTTGTGTTAATTTCTGCTGTACAGCAAAGTGACTCAGTTATACATATATATTCTTTTCCATTATGGTTTATCACAGGATACTGAATATAGTTCCCTGTGCTCTACAGTAGGACCTTGTTGTTTATCCATCCTGTATATACTAGTTTGCATCTGCTAACCCTAAACTCCCAATCCTTCCCTCCCCTACCCCGCTGCCCCTTGTAGAGCCCTTTTAAATTTTGATAGCACTGGAGAAACTACCTAGTTTTAAAACAGCCAGGGTTCATCTGGAGCTCAGAATAGAGACACGATGGCCACGGCCTCACCAGGTAATCCTTTCGGGCCACGAGTGACACGTCCTGGGCTTCCCTCCCACGCCTTCAGCATTTATTGACAATATGTCTTCAAAGATGGACTCAGAAACTCTTTGGATGCTTTTATTGACAATTTGAGTACAACCTTAGACATAGTTGCCAAGTATTTCTTTACACAGTTCAGAGAAAAATAAAGATTCTTCTGCAAAGACTTTATTTCTGTTCTTTTGTTAGATTCACAGTTTGCTGCACCGTTCAATGCTCAGACATGTTCATTTATAGTGGTTTGTGATTCACGCTCATTTACAGTGGCTGCTTGTTCTTTAACTTGTTTTAAGAATCAGTATTCTATTCTGAAAAAAAAAAGAAGGTACCACCAGGAAAGTAGCAGGGACCTAGGACTTCTACTGCCTGCATGAATGGGAGCAAACTTTGTCTGCCTGGCACACCCAACAAGCCATGCAGATCGGGAGGGGGCAGTAACAGCAAAGTCATTAAACTGCAAAGCTGTGGCGGGTATAAGATGCTGGGTGCCCCCCTACAGAGGGAACCATCTGACTGTCCTGCCGGCTTGGCGTACGGAGCCGCTACCTGCTGGGACTGTCGGTAACTCGCAGGCAAGCCCCACGTGGGTTCCAGGCTGAGCCCTGATGCCAGCCATGGGGATGTGGGGCTCCAGCCTGGTGACCTGTCTCTTTCTTACTTGGGAGACTGGCTCTCCGTTATCTCTGTACCATCCATAGGCTCCCTGACAGGAGGTGGCAGCCTCTGGGCTGTGCTGGGGAGGTTGGATTTTCCGACAGAGTGAAGCCATGTGAGGCCGTTCCCGCTGACGAGGCTGCCTCCCCCCATCATTTCCCAGCTGCAGGACCTCTGAGGAAGATGGAGGGGGGGACTGTCCCTGGATGGATGGTTAGGGACAGAGGGACAGATGTCCTGGGGGAGTCTGCTGGGGTCCTTCCCTCTCTCCCTCCAGCAAAGATTTCTGGTGCTACGTCTACAAAGACAAAGCCTGCTACAGATTTCATAATTTCCAGGGTCTCTAAATCCAAAAGAAACTCTGTGCTCTAGTGAGAGTCAGTGATGGTCACGATCTTCCCGAGAAGGCAGACGAGAACAAAGACAGTGGTTTGACTTTTCCATCACACGCGGTGCTGTGAAGGATGAGGTTTGCCGCATTCAGTGTAAACACATCTCTTTTTGATGTATTGTGAATGCCTCAAAAATAAAAAAAAGGATGAAAACTTGATCAACAATCCGATTCAAGCCATGTTAACGTGAGGAAATAGTCTTGTGTGAGTTTACATCCTAGAGAAATGAACTCTGAATAACCCGTTGGGCGGGCAGAGCCCCGAGTGGGCTGTCCTGAGCCATGTTAATTACACTTATAATGTATTTTGGTTCCATATCACAGCGATTCGTCCCCAATGACCTCTTTATACTTTTAGGCACGTTTTTGTTGTTGTTGCAGTTTCCCTTTGCACTCTGTTGCTTTGACAACTGTAATCTGAATCAGATCTGAAAGGGGTCCAGAATAAAATATTTTGGTATAAAATATTTTGATACAAAAAAGTGTAATTAACATGGTCCAGGTGGACAGAAAGTGCATAAAATTTCATTTTGATGATCTGGAAACGCTCCTTCTTTACAGATTCTGCTTTAATAACCTGCATGTTTGTTACCACTGAGAATCATTATGAAATCATTTCTAAAAGTGTCCCCTCTAGAGGCACCTTATTCATTACATTGACAGTGAAGCCAGATGTATGAGCTTATTCTCCAAGTTCAACATGAATGTTTAAAATCAAATTCTCGATTTTGTAATATTTTCAGAAAAACAATTTCTTTCTAAAGTTGCATATAATTAAATGAAGTGAAAGTACACTAAGTTTTGATTTCTTCCCTATACATTTGAACATTCAATGTTCAGATTAAGTTTCATAATTTCTCACTTAGTTGACAAGCTGATTCATGCAGAGTTGATATTTCATTAATGCAATACATGAAAATAGAATTCTTGGGGATAAACACATGGTTTTGACTACTGCCTGTGGTTCTTTGGGAATAGGTGCTTTCTGAAAATTTAAATAAGAGCATCGCTTTTTAAGCTGTGAATGTCGTTCTCAGAATCCATTGCAGTCAATCTTAGAGAGGACCACTGACAATAGCTCCTCAAAACTATTTCCCACCTCACCAAAGGTTTCTTCCCATTATTTGCTGAAGGTAAAAGGCAGGTAATTGAACCTGAGAAATCTCTGTGTATTTTTCCAGCCTGACTTGAATTCACTAAAGAATGACAACCCATATGAAAGGTGAATGGCACTGCCATCTGTGCCCTGGTGTCCGTGTATTGCCAAGGCCTGTGAATACTTCCTGATGGTCTCACCATTAGCTTGGCTGCTTCTCAGGGGCACAATGAAAGGGATCCTGGGAGTTTCTCTTATAACTGTTTTCGTGATTTTGGAAAGAACTTGAAGTGTGTGTGTGTGTGTGTGTGTTTAGAGAAAGAAGTAGCAGATGACACTAGGACACTCTGTACGTTTCCCAGCGGGATGGCGGCTGAGTGCGCCTGCGTGACCGCTGCTTCAGCTACACGTCGAACCAGTGGTCCCCCATGCAGGCGCGGTTCCACTCCCAGCCGCAGTTCCAGCACCACTCGAGCTGGCACTGGGGCTGCGGGCACTTCATGTGCATGCACCCTCCTGTGGGCAGACAGAGGCCACAAATAAGCACCCGGGAAACACTCTTGCACCAACCTTCTGTTCCAGAAATGCTTTCAAACAGAATTATTGCAAGCAATCCAAGAGCAGAATCGGAACTGAGGAAAACAAACCAGAAAGCCCACTGGGAAGTTCTAAAGTTCTGACATTCGTTAAGAAATGAGAGAATAACCTATATGGGAAAAAAATCTGAAAAAGAATGGAGATATATATCTGATTCACTTTGCTGTACACCTGAAACTAACACAACATTGTAAATCAACTGTACTCCAATAAAAATTTAAAAAAAAAGAAATGAGTGAGATCAAAGCATGACACGTCCATCAAGGACAGATTTTACTTGTAAATCTGAGTTTACTGACTTCTCTTAAGATGGGATTTAAAGACAAACGCTTTGTGTTTCACAGACGGGGTCAATTCCTTATTTAAATATATAGTAAATTTAATATTTTAAGTATACAATAATATATTTAACAATTTAATACATAATAACGTCAATATATACTAGGAGTAATTTTTATCCTTTCTTCAGTGTTACTTGGCTTGAAAAAATTCGTAAGACAGGAGTTGGGACAGCTGTTCCAAAAGCATTTAATAGTGAATAGGTTCCTTCATGCTATTCAAAATTTTATTTAAGATGAGGATAGAGAGAAACTAATGAATAATACTAGGTGCTCTACATCTGTTACGTCATTTATTCCTCAAGAGCACCTTGTGAGATAAGGGTGTTAACTGGCTGTAGAATCTTCTCAAGGTCT
The DNA here is from genome assembly GCF_965194805.1 of Balaenoptera borealis. NCBI lineage: Eukaryota > Metazoa > Chordata > Mammalia > Artiodactyla > Balaenopteridae > Balaenoptera > Balaenoptera borealis. Next base: position 7,108,196 of record NC_138873.1, on the reverse strand, counting down.
CAAGGCTTTTAAGTGTGAAGCCAGAGGTTTAACCAAGATGTGTGTGATTCCAATGTTCTTTCTTTCATGGAACAGGGCCTTTCCAGTATGAGATGAAAAGTCCCTTATTTTGGGATTCCCCACCTCCCGCATTTGTTAAATACGTTCCCTATTTGCTTCTGGGGATCAGACACCAAGCCTGCCGTGAAGTCAAGAGAAAGTTATTTGTATGAAGTTATATGCAGAGAACTGTTTGTGAGTGACTTTCCCAGATAACCCAGCAAAAGCAATGTCTTTCCTTGAATTCCTTGTAGCACTGAATGTGTTCCATTGTTCAATTTTACCAATTGTCTTGTTAAGCCATTTTTTCTTGCCAAATTTTCCAAAGAATTGCTTCAGTGCTGTCTCATTTTTATATTTGAAGCTTGGCATGAGAGCTTGCACTAATATAAAATATTTATGAATATGTAACTAAAGGCATTTGTTTTAGACCAACTTAAGGGCATTTAAAATCCCATAGTTTTCTACTTCTTTTTGGTTTGCTTTAAAGACCATTTAAAAATTCAAATACGTGGTAAATAAAGGGAAAAACGTGTGATACTTTTATCTTACTATTTCCCAATTAGCATAACACAATTACAGGATTGTGTAATTTTCAACACATATTTATTCATTGTGCACTTAGGATGTCAATAATATAATAAATAATGTAATACTGTATAATCACTTAAATTTCTCTGGAATATCACAAAGAATGCTTAAGCAATGTATTCAAATTCAATGGACTATTAAGTGAGACTGAATGAAAGTTTGAGAATGTTTTCCTATTATACCAAAATCTTAACGGATCTGGAATACTAGCTTTAACAAGTAAGATTTTATATAGAAACCAGACTCACAATGGCACAGTGGAATAAGAAGAAAGGAAATAGCAAGAGAGAGGATATTCATGTTGTTAACTTTCTTTTCTTCCTGGTGTGTAATATGGAAGGAATATGCTAGACCCCATAATATGGAGACGAGTCAGAGACTCCAATTCTAAAAGCCTTGCCAGCTTAAAAGTCAATTCGAGCAAGAAGCTGCTGACCATGCCATGCTAATTTGTGGATATTTGCATGGAGAAAGTCTGGCTTCCCTCTTAGAGGATTCTGTCTCCTGATTGATGCGCAAACAATGAAAAGCCCCAACTGTGCACAGCCAACACCGTGGCCTGGGCTGGCCACTCTGCCATTAGATTTAATGAGAGATCAGAAGTTCTTGCACAACCTGAAGGCAAATTTAACTGGCAACAGACGCTTATTGCAGAGAAAATGGATCCTGAATCTCATCTGTTTGAGGTGGAAGTAAAGGAAGAACTTCCGGGGATTAAAGGGCGTTATAGGAGGGAGTGCCAAGTTCAGCCTGCGTTTAAAATGGAAATAATTCTCATTATCATGACAGCTTTGCTGAAGGAAGAACTACTTTTCTGGGATTCAGCTGAATATGAAACAGGCTATGAATTTAGGTAGAGAGCTAGATAATGAGACTAGCTTTTCTTGCTAATGGAGCCTAAGTTTGTTTTGGTCGTAGTGATATCCTTTAAAACAGTAGAGACTATCATTAATAAGCTGAAAGTTTCAGCTTTTCAGTTCATAGGTTAAAGATCTATAGGTGTGACCTCTAAGCCAGTGGGAGAATCAGGTTTCCCTGAAACTAAATCCAGTCCTGCCTAATCCCAGACTCCTAGATGTGTTGTTAACGGTCTGACTCTTTCTCAGTACGGGTCATTCATCTCGAATTGATTCAAACAAAATTTTGAGAAAACATAAACCTTCTCCTTAGTCCTTCATGATCATACACTACACAGAATTGTGAAGAAGCATTTTCCCTCAACAATATATTCTGTGCAATTCTTTGTTTTTTAATATATTTAGCTCTACCTCATTCTTTTAAAGATTGCCTGTCCCTCTATCCATCAAAGGACACTTGCGTATGCTCCCAATTTTTCACGATTTAATGATTCTGAGAATATTCTGGAACACATGTACCTGGACCTTTTGCAAGTAATCAAAATTCCAAGAGACAGAATTACATGTACAATGGGGATCCACCTTTAACATGCTACCCTGGTTATGGTAAAGTGAACACACATTTTGTTAAAAATTAAAAGCAGTTGTAGACACTAAAAACAAAAGCCTAGAGGTGAAAAATCAGAGCTTTCCATGTATAGTACATCACCATATTTCAAAGAAAGAACCAGATTAGGAGACATGTCTATAGTCAGGAATCACTTGACTCCTTCAATTCCACCTTCTGGGGCTGCAGGTGTGCTCTGACTCAAGGCAGACCTGAGCACGTCGTTTTCTGGCCTCACACCCTGGAGCGGTTCCCTGTCTGACAGAATCAGGTCCAAGCCCTGCACGTCATTCTGGGCCCTGCACTCCACCCACCCACCGCTTCAGCAGATGCTCCTCATCTTCGTCCAGGAACTCCCAACAGCTGGGCTTCTGGCACACCCCGGCACTGATGGTTTACCCTCCCTGCCTTTGCACTACCTGCTCTCTGCCTGGAAGGCTTCTCTCCCACGTCCTCGCCTGGCTCATAACCTTGACCCTTATTCTCGGCTCAGGCATCATCTCCGCCAGGAAGCCACCTCTTAACCCCAAGGTCTTTCTTTACTAGCTTGTTTTCTCTGTCATATTTTATAAGATTACCTATTTATGTGTCTATCTCCTTTCCTAGCTCCTTTTAAATTCAACAAATATTTATTTATCGGGTACTCTTCTGGGCCCAGGGGATAGACAGCCAGGGTTCCTGACCTTTGAAAATAGCAAAACGGGTCTCTTACTGTTGAATCTGCATCCTTTAAGTACCCGTGAGACAGAACACTGGCCCGTGCCCATCAGCACTGCACATCCCCGCTGATGAAAGGCCTTTGCTTCTTTCTCAACACTGCTCAGTCCGTGAGGAATAGGAAAGCTCTTTCTTCTGATTCTGTTGTTGTCTCCTCTTTATAGGTGCGGGCCAGCCTGCTGCATTTCCAGGAGCGTTCCAGTACAGGAAGGAGTAACGATGACTCACTGGATAAACTCTCTTCCCACCCATCCCACCCCCCTCCGCCCACCCGGGAGACCTCTGATCCAGGGCTGGGGGCCTGGCCTGTGGCTGCCGCTCTGGGAGGTGTCAGCGCTCTCAAGTTTGTATTCATGAAGACAAAGGACGTAGCTGAGGAAAGAGAGCCTCAGGGCCCACCCTGGGGCCGCGGGCTGGGTTTCACGCACAGCAGGCCAGCTCTCAGCCCCGACAAACCAGTGAGTATCTCTAGATATCAGAGTACTCTGGGGAAATATTGGAATGGGAAGTTTCCCTAGCATTTTCCTTCTTTCTTTTTTTTTTTTTTTTTATCAGATGCAAAGTGTTTAATAGTGTTAATAATATGTAATAATAAGGGCAGCTAGTGAAGGCCCAGTGAAGAGAACGTGGGAAAAACAGTACCTGTGCTTCGTTGATTTCTCAGCCGCACTAATGCCGCTGACCCTACCGTGCACGTACTGACGTGCTTCACATTTAGAAAGAACTCTGGGTGCTGGGCTGGGACGGCTTTAAGACGGATGGCACGGGTGCCCCGCCGGCTCCCGCGAGGTAGCAGGGTCCCTGGGAAGGGGGCAGCCCAGAGGAATGCTCTGAATATAGACTAGAGTTTGACTTCCAGCAACACTACAGAGCCCGGGAGGGCTACACAGCGATGGCCCCCAGACCACATGATCACACAGAGCAGCCATCAGAGCAGGGGGAGGTCAACGGGGGGAGGAAAAACCACAGCCACGAGCATGGTCGTGTCCCCAGAGCTGAGCTGGTCTCCCTTTCAGCATCCTCCAGCAGTTGCATGGGGCCACTTGGCAGGAGGCAAGGAGACGGGAGCTGGGAGGGGCTCCTTCTGGTAGAAGCTCTCTCAGGTCTCCCCACAGCTGTGGTGGCTCCCAGGATGTGAGGAGGCGTGGACGTGACCACACGTGTAAGGGAAGGGAGACGCTGCCCTGGGTGTAGACTATCCCCAGGGAGAACCATCCGAATATGGATGGTGGTGTTTCTAAGCCCGTAAACCTGTGCAAAGTAGCAGATATACGTGGGCTCCTGGGAGACCCTGACTATGGTGAATGTCGTTTCATCCATCCAGAGGTGTCTCGAAGTTATCCCCTCCCATGCTTAAAATTTAGAGAGAAGCTGGTAGAAGGCAAAAGTCCCATTCAGAAACAAACTCATGGAAAGGCTAGTTTAATGAAGGAGCCAAGCGTCACCCCAACCTAAGGCGCTAACTCTCCCGCCACAGGGATGGTGAGACCAGAGCCCAGAGTGTGTCCCGTGTTCAAAGGGATAGGAATCACTGACGTGAAAGAGAGAGTTTCATGGCCAGAAAAATTGGGAACCAACTGCTTAGACAAAGTTAAACAGATTTCTTTACAAAAGGCATTCTGAATGGCTTGAATATATGTTACGAATGGGGATAATAATAGCTTCCTTATGTGTTGTCTGTGAGGATTAAATGATCTGATACTCGAAGGGAACTTGGAACCAGCGAGAACTTAGAACCAGCATTTAGTAAGTGCTCAGTACAAGTCAGTTGTTTTCCTTGTTGTTATTCTCCAAGAGAGGATACAGTGGGAACCAACTGCCAGATGTACGTGACGTGGTGGCATCTGCCTTTCCCCGGTGAGTATCTCTAGATACCAGAGTAGTATGGAGGGCACTCGGGGGGAAATATTGGACTGGAAAGTTTCCCTAGCACTTGTTTTTAAAAATCAGGTGCAAAGTGTTTAGTAGTGTTAATAATAAATAATAATAAGGGCAGTGAGTGTTTCTTGAGTGCTTTCTCTATGCCAGGCACCGGGGAGGCATTTGCCACCCACCATGTCATATGGTTCTATTGCTGCGGGACAGCTTCTGTTATCAGCTCTGTTTTTCAGAAGAGAACTTGCAGCTCAGGAGGCTAAGAAACTTGACGTGAGAGAGCTGAGACTCAAACTCTGGCCAGATGGTGCCAAAGTCCCAGCGCTGAACTCCCCAGCTAGCAAGCCCTCATAGAGCCCCTGAGTGTCCCAGCCACGCAGCCGACGCCCTGAGACGCCCTCACTTCTTGCCCAGCCCAGACTCACCATGTTTTTCCACCGGCACGTGGCAACGGGGACAGGGTTTAGTGGTTTTCTTGATTGTTTCTTTGGAGGCGTGCTCCCACCGGGCCTCCTCTGCCGCCTTCTTATCAACTCGGTAGGCCTGGGTAAATGAGACAGAAGGAGCTGAAATTCAGATCTTCACAGTGGGCTCCAACGTGGGTCCCCTGAAACACTGCACAGGAAGTTCTTAGAGATGGAAGTGCCTTCAGGCAAGAAGCTCAAAAGTAAACTCACTTGACAAGTGCTGGACGGCTCCTGGCCATGCAGGGACATACACCAACATGGTTTCCTGGCATCTGGCCTGTGCTTACAAGCTAAGACAAGACTGCAGTTTTGCAGTTTGAGTTCCTCTTTTTTATTGTCTTGAATAATTGTAACAAATAACATCTAGTGGGTGCTTAACATGCAGGCAAGGTGACACATACTCTTAAAACCTTCTTGTTAGACGCTTCATCAGGTGAGTGTACTAGTTTTTATTTTACATCGAGGATTAGACATGTTAAACAACTGCCCAAAGCTGATAAGCAGCAGAGTCTGTGTGATTCCAAAATCTTTGCTTTTAAACTTTCTTCAACATCTTATTACCTTTCATTCCTGCACCTGGACAGGAATGTGGTCACAGACAGGACGGGGCAGGAACAGGGAGGTGAAGCTGATGTGACAGAGGAAGTGGCAGCAGGAATAGCGAACAGCCAGAAGTCAAGGCTGGGCTCTGGAGCCAGCCGCCTGGGTTCAAATCCCAGCTCCACCTGGGTGGGCGGCTTTGGGAACATTCCTTAACTCTCTGAAAGTTCCCATCTCAGATGGAAATCAAAATGCCTAGTGCATTGCGGTATCAAGGATCAAGCGGGTTAATTTCTTTAAAGGTTCAGGACGAGTATCTGACACACATTACCTGACAATAGAATGACCTCCAGATCTACAACAAGCTCTCAGAAATGTTTGCTAACATTATTCAAGTCAGAGGAATGACTCATCCCTGACTCATATACCACGAAAAGGAGGAGGGATTTCAAAGGAGCCGCTGAAGATATTCTGTGCCTGTCTAATTGTTCAGACACAACAATCTCTTCACTTACTTCAGTGCTGAATGACACATGCAGAAAAAGAATTGGTACATTTTTGGATTTAGTACAAGAACTCTGTGGTCTAGAAATATATTTCAAAATGTTAATCCAAACAGAACCCCTCCTTCTTGGCCTCTATGGTATTAAATTTTTTTCTTCTATGCTTTAAAATTAATATGAACGTGTGGGTCATTTTATTAATTTGTAATGACTCTTAAAACATTCCCAGAGATATTTTTAGATTAAGAAAGTACTAAAAATGACTTAAAATATAAATTAGTGAAGAAATCAAATAACATGAAATGCTCTAATACTCTGATATTACTCTAATAATAACATTGATGATACTTTACAAATTTATGACACATTGTTTTTTACACTTTGATTTCCATCATTTCAGTGGCCCATCAAAGTAACCTAGAGAAATCAGGCAGCTATCAAACTTATTTTACAAAGGAGGCCTCTGAGTAGTAAAAAGGCCAAGTGCCAGGTTTCAGGATGCTCGCCGCGTGTATAACAGCACCAGGGCCGATCAAATGCAAAAATTTGGAAAACCTGAAGGATGGAAACCCAAACCAGAGATGCTCACACACGGGGTCTCCGCCCAGCACCATGGTCTCTTAGCAGGTTTTCTAGATGGTGAGAGTGAAAGCAAGAGGTGCTGGGATGGCTGTGCTTAGAAACGACTGTGTCAGGGCTTCCATGGTTGAGAATCCGCCTGCCAATGCAGGGGACATGGGCTCAATCCCTGGTCCGGGAAGATCCCACATGCTGCAGAGCAACTAAGCCCAGGTGGCACAACTACTGAGCCCATGCGCTGCAACTACTGAAGCCCACGCGCCTAGAGCCTGTGCTCCGCAACAAGAGAAGCCACCACAATGAGGGGCACACGCACTGCAACGAAGAGTAGCCCCCGCTCACCGCAACTAGAGAAAAGCCCGCGCGCAGCAACAAAGACCCAACACAGCCAAAAAAAAAAAAAAGAAACGACTGTGTCAGTAAGTAGAGCAATCATCCTCGGATACCACAGTGCAGGGAGGGACCTAGATCAGATGTGGAATCTGGTGAGTGGATCCTTCATTCCAGATACAAATCCAACTTTTATCATTTCATCGTTAGGTTCTAAATATTTTTGAAATGTTTAAGTTTTCACTCTTTAAGAGTGAAGTATTAGGAGGTAAATAACTGTGTTTATACCTCATTTGCAGCATTTAATGGTTTCTATGGTAATTAGTATTTATGTTTCTGTTATTTCCAATAGAAAGTGAATCCATCCAAGGCCAAGATCACGTTTGTGTCTTCCTCTTCTCTCCAGTGTCTGGCACAGTGCACAGTACCTAGTGGGCACTCAGTACATTTTAGCTGAGTCAGTGAACAGATGACACATCCCATGAAGCCACCAGCCTGACAATCGTCTGGAATAGGACCCCGTGAACCAGCAAGGGCATGTGGGGTGCATCCCTGATGGTGGTCATTGAGGTGAAACCAATTCCTTTCTGTTAATCAGCTCTCCCGTTCACAAAGGAAACTTCCTTTATAACTCAGAGGACGTCATGTGATTTGTGAATACTTTGTTAGAATAAAGCAGAATCAGTTTAACACTAAGAAGCAACCACAGGTCATGGAAAACTTCCTTTGGCTCTGGGACAATGTAAAGACCACTCATGGCCCAGAGCCCAGTGATAAAGCTGTGATGAATGTGAACCGACACAAGATTTAGTAAGTAGCTTTGTATCTCAAGTACGCGTCTTCCAATCAGCTCAGATTCACGTGTGGTCCTAACCCTCAGCGAACATAGCAAATACTCTTCCCGATCCTATGTCCCCAGCTTTTCTTTTTAAGGTTCAGGAGCTTGTAATTCTGTAGCTATGGTTTAAAATTGCTTACTGGAGGCATACAGGTCAGAGAAATATATAACGTTACTTATCAAAGACTAATTTGAAAATGCCACTTTTCAGCAATATGGCACACTGCATGCTAAGTGCAATTTCTCTGAGGTCTGTATACCTAAAAATGCTGGCTGAAATATGCGAGAAAAGTCTTTGCTTAATAAATGGTTGATCTGATGGGAAAGTCAGGAAAATCCCTGAAGGTCAGGATAAGAAAGAGAAAATCTTACTGGTGTAGGGAGGGAGGAATCTGGTGTTTGCTATGGGGCTATTTTCCTAGTCCCAGGCTGCCCAAGGCCTGGTCTTTACAAGCAGAGATGGGACCTGGGCCAGAGCAGTGTGGAAGGTGGAAAAATCCTCCCAGAAGAGAGAATTGATAAAGAATTGATGAAAAAACGTATGTGCTGGTCTCAGCCTTTGTCCTATGGTGGAGCAGGTCAGAGAGACAAAGTTCTTCTGAGAATTCCCAACCACTAGGCCTTATGCACAGCGTTTGTGAAAAGAATTCATACCACTTGATTAGCTTAAAAAAGGACTCACGCCAAAAAGTTAATTTGAAATACTCCCGGATTGGCAGTATACCCAAGAACCTGGCTGAAGCAAAAATATTTTCTGTAGAGTAATGCACTTTAAAAAGACAAACCTCAAAAAAAAAAAAAAAAAATCACACAAATAAAATTCCAAGAAATCTGGGCTCACAATAAAAAAGTCACCAAATACAGGCGAAAACAAGCTACCATGAGTGAAAGTGGCAGAAGTGCAAAACTGCAGAATTTGACCACAAAGGTTGTGGATATTGGAATGATCAGATGCAGAGTACAAAATAAATATGTTTAGTAATACAAATAAATTTATTTACGAAAAAAATAGACTCACAGACATAGAAAATAAACTTATGGTTACCAAAGGGGAAAGGGTGGGGTAAGGGGAGAGGGATAAATTAGGAGTTTGGGATTAACAGATACACCTACTATATATAGACAGATAAACAACAAGGATTTACTGTATAGTACAGGGAACTATATCCAATATCTTATAATACCTTAAATGGAAAAGAATCTGCAAAGAATATATATATATACACACACATAAATATATATGTATGTCTATGTATAACTGAATCACTTTGCTCTACACCTGAAACTAACACAAAATTGTAACTCAACTGTAGTTTAATTTTTAAAAAATTAAATCAATCAATAAAATGGCATGGCATCCCGTTCCTCACATGCTCATGGAACCAGCTCTCTTGTCCTCTTGCTGGTTTTCCCATTGATTCCATGAAGAAGACACAGAGCTGTGTCTAGGAATCGTGCCGTGACGGCTACAAAGTTGTAATAGGTTTGCAGTGAGCATGTAGCGGGAGGGGACGCAGGCTGGTCCAGGACCCTGGAGCTGAGGATCGGGATCCAGGTGTGGAAAGGGATGGGGCAGGGGAGGGAGGTCCAAGAGGGAGGGGATATAAGTACACCTACAGCTGATTCACTTCATCCTACAGCAGCAACTAACACAGCACTGTAAAGCAATGATACTCCGATAAATAAATAAATTAAAAAAAAAAAAAGAAGTAACAGTGACCATGTCTATTATATTAGGAAGCTGTGCTCTCTGTCAGGAGCTCGGAGTAGATCATTTAATTTAGCGATTGTAGCCTTCCGAATAGGTAGGGCTGTTGTCAACTATTTCAGAGGGAGAAACCTCAATTTCAAGAAGCAACTGAACTTGCCTGCGGCCACAGAGACTTCGAGCAGCAGAATCCGTGTGTGACCCCTGGACTCCCTGATTTCATACCCCGTGCTTTTGCTGCTACAGTTTCTTTCACGATGACGTCGCATGTTACAGAGAGGACTAAGGGTTGAAGGCCATGGCACTGTCACAGAGCGGTTCCACACCCTGAGGCCGAGGGGCGGGAAATCTCTGCTTCCTCTGCGCCCAGCCGACGCCCTCACTCTCCACCACTCGCCCCGCTCTGTGACCTCCTGCTGTGTGGCTGGATCTCACTTCCGCCTGACCTGCTGAAACTGTTCTCAGAAAGGACACGAGTGAGGCCACAGTTGCCAAAGCCAATGCCTTTTCTCTGCCCTTTTCATCTCTGATAGTCCCACCGCCCCTAACACTGTGGGCTTCCTTCCTCCTTGGTAGAACAGAGCCACGGAGAGCGCCCAAAACCCCTCAGGAGGCCTCCGCCCGCATCAACATTATTCTTGTTTCTTCCGCGTCACCCACTTGGATCCACGTGGAAGGTACAGCGGGAGACCCGCCTCTACTGCTGCTGGCCTAACTGACGTGGGGAACCAAGAAACACAGCTCTGGATCATCCTCATGTGCCCAGATGACTGTGTTAGACCTTCGACTATCACTTCCTGGGGAAAAGGGGTGTCATCAAGTCTCTTCTGCTGAGATCTCTGCTTAGCAGCTTTTATGAGTATCCTTGATACTGATATTCAAATCCTTCTGGAATGATCGCGAACAGAGGCCGGATGCCCACTGCTACAGGATCACCTAGGGATTTAGAAAACACACGCACACCTTTGCTTGTGCTCACAACCTGGAGATTTGGATTCAGTAGGTCTGGAATGGGGTCCAGAAATGTGAATCCTTAAAAACGCCCTGGGGGCTTGTGGGGCGCAGGGAGGCTTGAGAGCCGCCTCGCTTGAGCCTGAAAAGCATGTTTAGTTGGATAAACTCACCCTCTCTTATGCCTTTAGTCATCAAGCTATAAAGCAGTGACTTGTCATTGTGCTGCCAGGAGGTGAAGGCTTGGTTGTCACTCAGCATTATCGTCCTACGTGTGATTAACTGTGGCTCCTATAGGGCAGTGTGACAGGTTAATTGCACAGACCTCTGTGCCTGCTTTGTGTTCACCCGTCGGGGGGAGGAACGGTGTGTGAGTGCGAGTGGGGGAGAGGGGGCGGGATGTGGTGTGGGTGGCATGGGACAAGTCTCTCTTCTTACACAGTTGATGGCTAAAAATAGCAATTTCCTACAGTCTCCTATATACCTTCAAAACTGCCTCAGCGAGGTCAAGTATTGGCATGACAGACAGTCTGTGGCTCAAGAAGGGACCATGGGTTTTGTTTATAAGGGGATCATTGTTAAGTGAACACTTAGAGGTGCCTGTGGCATGGGAAGTGGTTCAGAGCAGGGCTCTGGGGTCATCAGTGCCTGGGTTTAAATGCCAGCATCCTTCTCTACTTGCTGGGTAACCGTGGACAGACACCGAGCCTCAGCCTCTTCTCATCTGTAAGTGTGATGAATACAGTCCACCCCTCACAAGGGTGGTCGCGAGTCAAGAATATAAGCATGCAAGAGCTTAGCAAAGAGCCTGGTGCACCGCGAATGCCAAGTTCGTGTTTTCAATGATTATAACCATTATCTTGTCGTCATCATCGTCCTCACCTCGTATTTATAGAGATGAGACTATCAGACTGTAGGAGCTTGTATAAACCGAAAAGACTACTGATGTCTCCTTTAAAAAACACAGGTAAATCAAAGCAAAGTGCCCTCACAGAGGTTTTAAAATTTGTGCCTAGGAGACCCTGTTAATACGTATGCAAGTTAGAACAACTTGAGAGACTGTTCGCATTCATGTCATCTTTCCTGCTTTAGGAAACTTATTTGTGACATCTGTTTAGTCAATAATCAGACAAGTATATCCTAATTCTAAAAGTCAATTTAAATCTATTTTCCAAAAAGGATCAGATTGCCATAAATCCCTGAAAACAGGCGGCTTAATTCAGATTGTGAATGCGTTCAGGTGAATGCCGACTTTGACGGGGTCCCAGCTTCCCCGGAGTCACAGCAAGGTCAGGTGGTCTGGTCCAAGACCACTGCTTGTGAGCAGCGCGCCCCTGCTGGTGAGTCGGAACACCGCATTCCCCTTTCAGGCCTGAAGATTCTTGGAACTATTATTACTCTCTCTTTTCGGGGCAGTATACGTACCTATATAGTATTAATTTATATAATAAACATATACGAGAAATAACTACTCGTTATATCTTTATCTCTATGTGTGTTTAGAAAGAAATCACTGAAGTGCTAGGATGTAACGGAGCGTCTGGCTGGGGGCTGGGTTGGGCTGCTGGGCCGCGCTCTCTGCACTAAGTTCCCAACTTCCCGGGCCACGCTCTCAAATTCAGTTTGGAAGAATATTCTTGATGAAGGCAATAACAGTGGTGATTTCTGTTCTTAGTGCAATGGGTACCAAACACCACTTGGATCGCCACTTAGACCTTATATAGCCCTGCTCCACGGGACCTTGACTGCTTCACAGAGAGGGAGGAAAGTAAATAAACAATGTCTATTAGCATATTTTAAGATTGATGGGGAAATGGGACAACATAAATATTAAGATTATTAATAGGACATATATACACTACCAAATGTAAAATAGATAGCTAGTGGGAAGCAGCCGCATAGCACAGGGAGATCAGCTCGGTGCTTTGTGACCACCTAGAGGGGTGGGATAGGGAGGGTGGGAGGGAGGGAGATGCAAGAGGGAAGAGATATGGGAACATATGTATATGTATAACTGATTCATTTTGTTACAAAGCAGAAACTAACACACCATTGTAACGCAATTATACTCCAATAAAGATGTTAAAAAGAATTATTAATAGGTATCATTTAATGGGAATTTTAAAGTTCTTTGTGTTCAGCTATTATCACACATTGACAAATGGGAAAAATCTGCACTTGAGAGAGGAAGATAAGCTAAGTTGTATTCTGGATGATGGAGATCACTAGTTCATGGCTTGCTCAGGTCAGTAATGACTAAAATTATCAATCTAGAAAGGATTTTGAATGTGGAAGCATCACTAATGCACAGAGGAAGCCAGAGCAGAGAACAAGCTTGTCCTTTGTGTAAAATGTGGATATTCTGGTACAAAGCTGACTATTATTCTTCGCTAGAGCTGGCACAGAAATCCCTTCATTCAGCAAATATGTGTTGGATGCCTGTGATGTGCCAGGCACTGTTCTAGGTACCAGGGATACGTAAACAAAAGAGACGATAAACAAACACCAGACGAAAAGATCCCTGCCTTGTAGCGCTTACAAGTTAGCAGAACAGTGGTTCCTAGCCTGTGGTGTGCATTAGTACCACCTGGAGGCCTTGTTCAAACACAGATTGCTGTAGATCTCCCCCCCCCCACCCCTCCCAGCTCGCCCACAGTCTCCTCCCAGTTTCTGGATCAGTAGGTCTTGACATGTTCCTGGGTGATGCCCAAGCAGCTGGTCTGTGGACTACAGAAGTAGCAGAACATCTGCATATGCTGCAGTCAACACAGATACAAGGAATTGTGTGTGTGTGCTCTAGCACACGTTGTCTTGAACGTGTACGTCGAATCTCTGCAGCCTGATGTAATCCTGTGGGGTGTGTGTGTGCTGGAATGAGGATGGATGAGGAAAGAACCACCTTGTTTAGTGCACACTGGGATTTGTCAGGCTCCACACTAGGCGTAAATGCATGCATTGTTCATTAAATCCTTTTGAATTTACTACATCATATTACAGATGAGGAAAGCATGGCTTGGAGAGGTTACATAATTCACTTAATGATGACCACAGTTCATGTATCAGTTAGGGTTCTCTAGAGAGACAGAACCAGTAGGATATATATGTATGTATAAAATATGTGGATTTACTTTAAGGAATTGGCTCATGGGATCGTGGGAACTGGCAAGTTCAAAATCTGTAGGGCAGGCTGGAGACACAGGTGGAGTGTCTATGTTACAGTCATGAGGCTGAATTCCTTCTCATCTGGGAAATCTCAGTCTTTGCTCTTAAGGCCTTCAAGAGATTAGATGAGGCCCACCTACATTACAGGTCATCTCCTTTACTTAAAGTCAGCTAACTGATGGTAGATGTTGACCACATCTACAGAATACCATCCCAGCAGCACGGAGACTAGTGTTTGACAAAAAAAACTGTGCAACATAGCTTAACCAAGCTGACACAAAAAAATCAACCATTACAGCTAGTCACCGCTGAGACTCATTTTCAACACCAGATCAGTTTGACTTCAAAACCGTTCTGCCTGGCCTTGGATTCCTCACAGGATAGCGATGATCAGATAAGAGATGTACACTTAGTTCTTGCTGAAAGAAATTAAAGGTAAACTTGGAAAGCAACAGCAATAAATTAAAATGTGCTGACCCTTCATGCACGTGTTTGGCAACTGCTTCATTTGATAAGAGGTGATCAGGGAGAGCAGATGAATTATTTTTCCCACAGCTGGTCTACAAGCCCTCCTGTCCTGCGGATGACAATATATAAATACATGTATCCCCCCCCCCCCCCCATTTTAAATCAGTCAGTGAATAAAGGATTCATTGTAGGCAGGACCCAGATCTTAGTTTTTCAAGTCTGTACTTCAATCAGAAATGCTGCGCCTGTCTTGATTCTCCTGCCCCTGCTGTCAATTGAAAGCAGTGAACACTCCTTTTTCCCCAGGTCACTTCACTTCTGGCCACCATGTCTTGAAAAATATATGATTTCCCCTAGGGATTTAGCGCCATCTGGTGACCGCGAGGAGCTCTGCAGGTATCTCCCCTCTTCCTGCCCGAGGAGGAAATGCAGGGAATCTCCAGGGCACGTCTTCTTCGGGCGGAGCTGAAACAGTCTCTGGTGTGTGTGTGTCTGTGGTGAGTGTGTATGGGAGGTGTGTGTGTTCGGTGTGAGATGTACGTATGTGCTGTGTGTGCGGTGAGTGTGTATGTGGGGTGGGGTGTGCATGCGGCATGGGTGTGTGCTCTGTGTGTGTTGAGTAGACACATGCAGATATACCACATATGCGTGTGTGTGATATATGTGTGTTGAATATGTTGTGGTGTGTGTGTGTGGTGTGTGTGTGTGTGGGGTGGATATGTGTGTGGTAACAAGTTTCTGTAAAAATGCTTTCCACGTGATGGCGTTGCTCCAACAGCTGCTCCTGAGGCTGGGGCGCAGGTGCGGACAAGCGGTCCAGGTGAGGGCCGTGCGTTCAGGCCTCCTCTAGCGAGCCGGCCAGGACTCCTAAGCCCGCTTGGATCCGGAGGGCTCGGGGCAGCCCCGCGTCCACGTGGGCTCCCCACGCGGGGAGGCGGCCGAGGCGGGGACTCTGGCCTGGTGTCTGCGAGGAGGGCTGAGCTCCGGCTGGGACCGGGGAGATCGTGTCCTTCAGTGGGGACACCAGGCTGGGAGGACCTCCTGGGGCTGGGAGGCTTCTAGAAACCCCCGCGGGAGAGAGGCCGAAGCCCCAGGCAGTGCTGCGGGCTGCCCAGTTCTGCTCTCTCTCCAGTGATGGCCGCGGAGGAGAAGAGAGCAACTGCGGAGGACGGGAGGGCTGTGGGAGAGGCGGAGCCCTGGGCCCGCGTGGTAAGTCTGATGTGTGAATGAGTGAGTGTGAGTGTGTGTGTGAGCGTGTTTGAGTGTGTGTATGTGAGTGTGTGAGAGTGTATGAGTGTGTGTGAGTGTGTTTGTGAGTGTGTGTGCGTATGTGAGTGCGTATGTGAGTGTGAGTGTATGAGTGTGTGTGAGTGTGTTGAGAGTGTGAGTGTGTGAGAGTGTGTGAGTGTGAGTATGTGAGTGTGTACGTGAGTGTGTGTTTGTGTGTGTGTTTGTGAGTGTGTGTGTGAGTGTGTGTCCACACGCTGAAGTGTGCCTCCATTTGTTTTTCAATGTTGTCTTTCATTTTCTCTCTCTCTAGTGCCTGACATTTTCAGCATTCAGCCTTTAAAATACCCGAACCTCAAAGCTGTACCATTTTGTAGTACTTTACAAGGCATAAAATACTTCACATACATTCTCTTTCCATTGTTTGTAGACCTTGCTGGCCCAGTGTGGCAGGTGGGGAAAAACGCTGTAAGAATTTGAGAGACTTGCCTGGAAGTGGAGGAGAGTAGCAGCCCAGGGCCATTTCTGCTCCCCCGGGGCCAACAGACCAAATGCTTGGGGAATGCACTACAGGAGCTCCGGTGTTGTCTTCTGCACCTATTCTCCTCCTTTCTATTGAATGACAGGCGGATGAGGCGCCTGCATTTCCTGGGCTCTAGCACCGTCATTACGTGTCTGCACGTCTGCCACCCTGCACATCCAGAGTCAAGAATTTGAGTGAAGTGCACTGATAAAGCTGCATCACTTAAACCAACAGGCGATTCAGGAGCTACACTCCCAAATAACTGTGGACCTAGACCTCTGGGGATAATAAATTCCCCCCGTCTCCCGATTCTGGGGCTGCACTTGTGTGAACAGCAGTAAATGGCCAGGAGATAAGTCTGCAGAGAGTCAGTCAAGCACACCCAGGAATCCAGTCCTCCTGGGCCATCGCTGTTTCGCTCTCCTTCTCCAGGGGAGGAACGTCCCTCAGCCTCCGGCTGTAGAACCGGGGAGGTTGAGGCAGGGGTCCTGGGTGAGGGGCGATCAACTGGAGATGATTAATCGGTGTCTTTATCAGCCAAGGCATCCCTCTGAGGTGGTCTACGCATCTATTCCTTTACCCGCCCAGCACCTCTGCTGAGATGTCCAGAGTGAACTCGTCATCTCTCCCCGAACACCTTGCTTCTGTCCCTGTGTTTCCTCTTCCAGTGAATGGCACTGTTACCCACCCAAGTTCACCCAAGGTGGAAATTCGAGCATTGACATTAACTCATTACTGCTCTCATCCTGTCCTCTAATTCATTGCCAAGGTCTGGATCCTACCTCAGACCCACCACCTCTCTGTATCCCCGCTGCCCTTCTCAGCACCCTGATGAGTCTCTCTAGTCTTGACTCTGCTGGTGGATCCTTGGCTGCACCCCAGCCCTGCCCCACCTTGGGTACTGGTTTCCCCAGCTGCTGGCAATTTTGGCTGCATCTCTGCCGAGACGCTACACAGGACTCTCCCTAAGTCAAAGCACTGCCTCATTCCAGCCACAGTTCCTTGTGGAGGCGGGGACAACGCACACCCGATGACCAATTGACGTATGGATGGACGGGTGCTAAAGATCAGCCTCCAGCCCCGCACTCAGGGTGAGACAACTCTCCAGAGCCGTCTTAGTTCCCGGGCCCCGCCCCGCCTCTACCTCCCCTCATCTCCCGCTGTAACGGCATCACTGCAGCTTCTACCCCTGCTCAATCCTGCTTCCCTCTCTTCCTAAGGTGTCATTCCTGAGAGCACGCCCACAGACACCTCCTGTCTGCCAGACTCAGAGGCGGTTTCCCTGGGAACGTGACCTATGACAGCTGGTACCAGGAGTGGTCCTAGGACGCAAACATATGATGGGGCAGGGGACAGAGTTGAACACCTGCCAGCTGTCTGCCAGAGAAGAGGCCATTCCCTGTGGGACACGAGCCCTGGAAGCTTTGAGTGCTGTCAGAGCTGCGAAGGGCTGTGCACTGGGTTGGCTCCGGCGCCAGCAGTCCTGTCTCTGGGGCCGCACAAATAGGCAGACCCCATGGTACTCAAGGTGTGTGTGGTGAGAAAAGATGTCGCACGGAGTTTATTGCAAGCCAGTGAGAGAGTCACAGTGGCAATGTCTAGAGTTCTGAGCGGCGCTGTTTGGGAAAAGCTCCCAGCCTGCGCCTGAGCCCCATGGGGCTGGAGCGCCGGCAGCAATCCTTCACGAGAGGAAGGTGGCGCATCTGGGATCAGGCCAAGCAGGACCACGGTGGACGAGTCACCTGCACGAGCAGTGGGTCAGACCCCCATGTTACCCATCATCCACTGCTGGGCCACCGGTGCCTCTCCCCTGGCTCGCAACTCTGGCCCCACGGTGGCTGTCGACACAGGGGTGCAGAGGGAGCTGTTTTTATGGTCCCAGCTTGGTCCACAATTGGGTTTGCTTAGCATGTGTCTTTGTTCGGGCTGCGCTAACAAAATATCACAGACTGGGGGGCTTATAGACCACAGAAAATTATTTCTCCCAGTTCCAGAGGCTGAGAAGTCCAAGATCAAGGCATCAGCATGGTCACGTTCTGCTGAGAGCGCCCTTCCTGGTTCATAGCTGGTGTCTTCTCGCTCTGTCCTCACATGTGGAAGGGGCGAGGGGTCTTTGTGGGGTCTCTCGTATCAGGCACTAATCCCGTTCATGAGCTCTCTACCCTCATGACTTAAGTACTCCCAAAGGCCCCAGTTCCTAATGCCATCGTCTTTGGGGATTAGGATTTCAACATATGAATTTTAGGGGGACATATTCATTAAGACCATAGCAGCATGTGAGTGCAAGCCAACAATGGATGGTTGCTATACTATAACCCTTTCTTAGGGTTAGAAGAGAGTGGTGGGGAGAAACCCTCTCAATGGGCAGAGCTTTGGGCAAAGCAACTGACCATACACTTTGTGTGGGATGAAGAGGGTCCTGATTTAAGAATATATATAAACTCGTAGGCAGTGGCAAATGTCTTCACAGGTTAGTTAAGGGCATGGGAGGAGAAAATCTGGAAGATTGAGGACAAAGAAGACAAGGAGATCTGCATAAAAGGCACGTGGATAGAATTGAGAGAGTGGGCATGAAATATACAACATATTAATGCCCACAAGAGAGCATCTGCCACAGAAAGGGGCCTTCAACCAATAAGTAGAATGATCCAGCCAGTTGACATCAGCCAGCCACACCAGTGCTGGTCAATGGACTCCTGAATGGAGCAATCATGGTGGCAAGATGGCAGCTCTGCTTGGATCCTATAGCTTAGGCTTTCACTTGCCAAGTCTGAGGTAGCTACTGCCACTGCCAATGTCCAACCTGCCAGCAACATTAAGTCCCTAGTATGGCACATCCTTCAAGGAGAACAATCTGCCTGCTGATTATATTTTTACCGGGAGAGGTAAAAATTCCATCTTGACAGGAACTGACTCCTATTCTAGGTATGGGTTTGCCTTTCTTGACAACAGAGCCTCAGACAGAACCACCATCTGAAGGCTTATGGGATCTTGTATAACATCACATTGGACTAAAGAAACCCACTTTCTAGCAAAGAGCGTGTCACAGAGGGCACATGACCATAGTGCACACTGGTCCTGTCACATATCATATCACCCAGAAGCTGCTGATCTGAACTAGTGATCGGCCTGCCTTTCAAGATGCTGCTGGAGCTCCTACATCTCCAGCAGTAAGTGGAGATGAGGTGCTATTCTTTTATTTTTATATTTTAAAATTTTATTATTATTATTTTTTAACATTATTGGAGTATAATTGCTTTACAATGGTGTCTTAGTTTCCGCTGTATAACAAAGTGAATCAGCTATATGTATACATATATCCCCATATCTTCTCCCTCTTGCGTCTCCCTCCCACCCTGAGGTGCTATCCTTCAAGATGAGATTTACACTCTAAATAAAAAACCACAGTGCGATACCGTGTCTCCAATAGGTAGAACACGATGTTTGAGGAATCAAGGGGTGGGAGTAGGAATGTAAGCCCCACTTATTGTTACTCTCAGTGACCCACCTGGGAATCTGTGCTCTACCTGGGCAACTTGGAGCCTTACAGATACAGAGGCTCTGGTTTCCACAGGGAAAATGCTTCTACCAGGGAACACACCAAGAATCCTATTAAACTTCAAGCTACAGCTGCCATTTAGTCACCTTATGTGTTTACCCAGAGACTGGCAGGCAAGGAAAGGAGTCACGTTTCTGGCAGGGATAAGTGACCATTAGGAAAAGGTAGGGCTACAGCTATGCAACGGAGAGAGGAGGAACACGGTTGGCACCCAGGCGATTCACTGTGGCATCCCTTGGTGCTCTCCTGCCCAATCCGGAGAGCAAATGGTCGCGCTCAGTAGTCACGGCTTTAGAAAGGCAAGTAACCAGGGGTTTGGACCCATCAGGCGTAACCTAGAGGTGCTTGGCTGAGGGTGAGGGCGAAACAGTCACAACCCGCAGACCAACTGCAGTGGTGTGAGCTGGAGTTCACCCCGCTTACCTCCCTCCTGTACACCTCCCTGGTCTCTTCCTCTTTCTCTCAGCAGTGCAAGGGCGGAATGTAGTGAGTACTGTGAAACTGGCCGGAGCAACCATTTCCCTGGCCGCTGGGTATGTTGGCAACAGACGGCTCTCTGCCAAGTCTCTATCCAGGAACTGCCCTCAGCTGAAGCAAGCGGCTTCTTCCCCCCAAGGTCCTGCTCCCTCCTGGGTCGGGGGAGCTCACAGCCGAAGACTGGTCTGTGTGAGGGGGTGTAAACTCCTGCCCTCCTGCCCACCTTGATGCAGAGCAAATCTGAAGGACCATCCGAGCCCCAGAGCTCCTTACAGGACTGGCTGAGGCCCCTGCTGCAGGTGTCCCGCAGCTCACCCGCTCCCTTTGCCTTTGCCCTGCACGTGCTATTCCCCAAAGTGCCCTCCCGCACCTGCACTCAAACCTCAAGGGTCTCAGAGTTTGCTTCCTAAAAACACGACCTATTACGATTCCCCCCCTGTTTTTCCTATTACAGCTGGTGATCTTTCAAAAACATCAATCTGATGATGTCAATCTCATTAAAATCCTTTAAGGCCTTCTCACTGCCCTTAACTCTAACCTCCGTAACCTGACCCATAAGACTTTATTTGCTGACCGCTGCCTACTATGGCCGCTGCCACCAACACTTACACAACAGTCATACCGAGCTTCCCTCGTTTCTCTGAGTATGCCGTTCTCTTTCATCTCTAGAACTCTGCATATCTTGTCCCTCTGCCTAAAGCGCCCTCCGTGCCATCCTTGCCTGGATAGTCCATTTTTTAGGCGTTAGGTTTCATTTCTTCCTGTGAACAGTTCTGTAAATCTCTTAGAAGCCTGGATGTCATAGCTTCCTGAACGTCCCCTTTTGTGGCTGTTGGCACGTAAATATTTTAATTACTTGTTGTTTTTCAATGTCACTAGATTATAAACCTCATGAGATCAGAGGCTGGTCTATGTTTAATGTTGTATCAAAAATACCGAGTGCTGTGCATGGTGCATAGTAGGTACTTTATAAATGTTTACTGAATCTCTCTATTTTCCTTCTTTTAATTGATTATAAGGAATTCAGACTTAGCTGAAATAAGGTTCAAAGTCATGGAACACAGAGTCTGCAGACACAATTCCACCTATGGATAGATGTTTAAATTTTTTTTAAGTTAGTTCTTGACCTTTAAAAATAAGGATATTTGGGGCTTCCCTGGTGGCGCAGTGGTTGAGAATCTGCCTGCCAATGCAGGGAACGCGGGTTCGAGCCCTGGTCTGGGAAGATCCCACATGCCGCGGAGCAACTAGGCCCGTGAGCTACAGTTACTGAGCCTGCGCGTCTGGAGCCTGTGCTCCCCAACAAGAGAGGCCGCGATAGTGAGAGGCCTGCGCACCGCGATGAAGAGTGGCCCCCACTTGCTGCAACTGGAGAAAGCCCTCGCACAGAAACGAAGACCCAACACAGCCATAAATAAATAAATAAATAAATAAATAAAAAATTAAAAAAAAAAAAGGATATTTAACATAAACACATGGATTTCAAGCTACTCAAACCTTAAAAAATCAGTTGGGGAGATCTGGTGACATGGGTCCCTCATCTCTGCCTGGTAACAACTGACCTGAGTGACACAGCCGTGTGGCATTGACAAGCTATGCACACCCTGGCCTGGCACAGACTACATCACGGTCTGTGTGTAACTGTTCTTGCAGGCTAGTGTTTTGATGTGCTTTTCTGCTGTTGTTCTGTTTGTTGAAATAGGAAAGTTAGACAAAAAGTGTACTCTATCTTTATACTCAAAACATTGAGAGGCCTGTGAGTTTAATCCAGCCTACTTGGCTTGTTTATATTACTAGGCTGGTGCCTGTTAGCATTTAAGTTTGCCACCCTGGGACAGCCAGCATTAACCTGCATATCTCCCTTTTTCAAAATGCAGAGTGACAGCAGTAAGCACTACTGATCTGGTGATGATCAACTCTATGACTCCTGCAGGTCACTCTCCCTCCTCCTACCTTGCCTGTCATCTACATCTATTGCAAAAAGTTGTAATGAGGCTCAAAATGTGATGGTGTATTTGAAAGTGCTTTGTAAACAAGTACTACACAAGGGTAAATTATTATTATCTTTCCCTGGGCAAAATGGTGGTTTTATTCTTCTAATTTAGGAGGCCGAAGGAGGGAACAGTGGTTTATGGTGGGAGTCTTATTTTCTCTTATGAATCAAAAGATTACCGACACAGGGACTTCCCTGGTGGCGCAGTGGTTAAGAATCTGCCTGCCAATGCAAGGGACACGGGTTCGACCCCTGGTCCAGGAAGATCCCACATGCCGAGGAGCTACTAAGTACGCAAGCCACAACTATTGAGCCCATGTGCCATAACTACTGAAGCCTGTTCACCTAGACTAGAGCCCGTGCTCCGCAACAAGAGAAGCCACCGCAATGAAGAGCAGCCCCCTCTAAGCCCTGGGGGGATAGCCACAGTGAGTGCTTGTGCATCTGTTAAGAATTGCTTCTTTGTTTGCTATAGTCTCATGGGTCTCATGGACACAAGCCCTGTTGGTTTTCAGAGCTAGCTGTTTTGGGAGCCAGGCCCTCTGGTGGGAATCTTAACAGCTGGGGCCTTAGATGTGAGGTCCAAACCCTTTGCGCCTCTGGGAGAAGTTGAGAGTTGGGGTTCCTGTTTCAAGGTGGGTATTTTCTCCTTTGTCTGGTGTATAGGAGTCACTCAGCTAATCTCTGGATCCCTGTGACTGTATAGCGTATAGCCGTACAGGCATACCTCATTTTATTGTGCTTCCCTTTGTTGCACTTCACAGATATTGTGCTTTTTACAGATTGAAGGTTTGTGGCAACTGTGCCTCAAGCAAGTCTATCAGCGCCACTTTCCCAATAGCATTTGCTCACTTCGTGTCTTTGTGTCACATTTTGGTAATTCTCACAATATTTCAAACTTTTCCATCATTAGTGTATTTGTCATGGTGATCTGTGATCAGTGACCTTTGATGTTACCATTGTAACTTTTCTGAGGCCCCATGAACCGTGCCGACATAAGACTCCCAAATTAAGCGATAAATGTTGTGTGTGCTGAGTGCTCCACAGACCGGGCATTCCCCTGTCTCCCTCCCCCTCTCCTCGGGCCTCCTTATTCCCTGAGACACAACAATATTGAAATTAGGCCAACTAATAACCCTACAGTGTCCTCTAAGCGTTCACACGAAAGGAAGTGTTGTAAGTCTCTCGCTCTAAATCAAAAGCTAGAAGTGATTAAGCTTAGTGAGGAAGGCATGTCCAAGGCCTAGACAGGCCGAAAGCCAGGCCTCTTGCACCAAACATTTAGTCAAGCTGTGAACGCAAAGGAAAAGTTCTTGAAGGAAATTTAAAGTGCTACTCCAGTGGACACATGAATGATAAGAAAGTGACCCTGAGAAAACCATAATTCAAAAAGAGTCATGTACCAAAATGTTCATTGCAGCTCTATTTACAATAGCCAGGACATGGAAGCAACCTAAGTGTCCATCATCGGATGAATGGATAAAGAAGATGTGGCACATATATACAATGGAATATTACTCAGCCATAAAAGAAATGAAATGGAGGTATTTGTAATGAGGTGGATGGAGTTAGAGTCTGTCATACAGAGTGAAGTAAGTCAGAAAGAGAAAAACAAATACTGTATGCTAACACATATATATGGACTCTAAGGAAAAAAAACAAAACAAAAAGGTCATGAAGAACCTAGTGGCAAGATGGGAATAAAGACACAGACCTACTAAAGAATGGACTTGAGGATATGGGGAGGGGGAGGGGTGAGATGTGACAGGGTGAGAGAGTGTCATGGACATATATACACTACCAAATGTAAAATAGATAGCTAGTGGGAAGCAGCCGCAGAGCACAGGGAGATCAGCTCGGTGCTTTGTGACCACCTAGAGGGGTGGGATAGGGAGGGTGGGAGGGAGGGAGATGCAAGAGGGAAGAGATATGGGAACATATGTATATGTATAACTGATTCACTTTGTTATAAAGCAGAAACTAACACACCATTGTAAAGCAATTATACTTCAATAAAGATGTTTAAAAAAAAAAGAAAGTGAAATAGCCTTATTGCTGATATGAAGAAAGTTTGATTGGTCTGGATAGAAGATCAAATCAGCCACAACATTCTCTTAAACCAAAGCCTAATCCAGAGAAAGGCTCTTGACTCTCTTCAATTCTATGAAGGCTGAGAGAGGTGAGGAAGCTGCAGAAGAAATGTTTGAAGCTGGCAGAAGTTGGCTCATGAGGTTTAAGGAAAGAAGCCGTCTCCATAACATCAAAGTACAAGGTGAAGCAGCAAGTGCTGATGTAGAAGCTGCAGCAAGTTATCGAGAAGATCCAGCTGAGATAATTCATGGTACACTAAACAACAGATGAAATAGTCTTATCGTGGAAGAAGATGCCATCTAGGACTTTCACAGTTAGAAGTCAATGCCTGTCTTCAAAGTGTCAAAGGACAGGCTGACTTTCTTGTTAGGGGCGAATGCAGCTGGTGACTTTAAGTTGAATCTAATGCTTATTTACTGTTCCCCAAATCCTGGGACCCTTAAGAATTATGCTCAGTCTACTCTGCCTGTGCTCTAGAAACAGAACGACAAAGCCCGGATGACAGCACATCTGTTTACAACATAGTTTACTGAATATTTTAAGCCCATAGTTGAGACCTACTGCTCGGAAAAAAAGGCTCCTTTCAAGATATTACTGCTCACTGACAATGCACCTGGTCACCCAAGAGCTCTGATGAAGTACAATGAGATTCACGTTGTTTTCATGCCTGCTGACACAACGTCCATCTTGCAGTCCATGGATCAAGGAGTCATTTTGACTTTCAAGTCTTATTATTTAAGAAATACATTTCATAAGGCTATACCTGCCATAGATAGTGATTCCTCTGATGGATCTCGGCAAAGTAAATTGAAGACCTCTGGAAAGGATTCACCATTTTAGATGCCATGAAGAACATTCATGATTCATTGGAAGAGGTCAAAATATCAACATTAACAGGAGTGTGATTCCAACACTCATGGGTGACTTTGAGGGGTTCAAGACTTCAGTGAAGAAAATAACTGCAGATGTGGTGGAAATAGCAAGAGAACTAGAATTAGAAGTGGAGCCTGAAGATGTGACTGAATTGCTACAGTCTCATGATAACACTTTATGGATAAAAAGTTGCTTCTTATGGATGAGCAAATAAAGTTGTTTCTTTTCTTTTTTTTGGCCCTGCGGCTTGCAGGATCTTTGTTCCCTGGCCGGCAGTGAAAGTGCCGAGTCCTAACCACTGGACCACCAGGGAGTTCCCATAAAGTTGTTTCTTGAGGTGGAATTTACTCCTGGGGAAGAAGCTGTGAAGATGGTTGAAGTGACAACAAATGATTTAGATTATTACCTAAACTGATTTGATAAAGCAGTGGCAGGATTTGAGAAGATTGAGTCCAATTTTGAAAGCAGTTCTACTGTGGGTAAAATGCTACAGAGAACTTGTTCATGAAAGGAAGAGTCAATCGATGTGGCAGACTTCACTGCTGTCTCATTTTAAGAAATTTCCACGGCCACCCCAGCCTTCAACAATCACCACCCTGATCAGCCAGCAGCCGTCCACACGGAGGCAAGACCCTCCACCAGCAAAAAGATTATGACTCACTGAAGCCTCAGATAATGGCTAGCATTTTTTAGAAATGAAGTATTTTTAAATTAAGGTACGTATTTTTTGGACATAATGCTATTGCCCACTTAAGAGAATACAATAGAGTGTATACCTAACTTTTTTATTTTTTTTTAACATCTTTATTGGAGTATAATTGCTTTACAATGGTGTGTTAGTTTCTGCTTTATAACAAAGTGAATCAGTTATACGTATACATATGTTCCCATATCTCTTCCCTCTTGCATCTCCCTCCCTCCCACCCTCCCTATCCCACCCCTCTAGGTGGTCACAAAGCACAGAGCTGATCTCCCTGTGCTATGTGGCTGCTTCCCACTAGCTATCTATTATATGCACTGGGAAACCAAAAACTTCGTGTGACTCACTTTATTGTGACATTTGCTTTGTTGTGATAGTCTGGAACTGAACCTGCAATATCTCTGAGGTGTGCCTGCACATTTTGTGTGTCCGTGGGAGGAGGGGAGCTCAGGGGCCTCCCATGTCACCATCTTGATCTACTCCTCCCCACCCATTCCTGTAGCGTGCTTTCCCAGCCTCACGGTGAGGACGGATATACGGCGAGGAAAGAGGGAGTTGTCATTCGTTCACTAACATTTAATGAGTACCTCCTACATGCTAGGCACTGGGGGTTATAAAGACAAAACAGGGACAAACCTTGCACTAAGAAAGTTCAGAATTTTAGTGAAGATACAGGGAAACAACATTTCAATGTGAAGAATGTACAGCAGAGGTATGTGGAGTAGTCCGAGAGCTTGGAGGAAGTAGTGGGGTGGGCAGATGGCCTCATGGAGGAGCTATCTTACGATCTGGGTCTTGGAGGTTGAGCAGGAGCCGGGCAGGCAGGGGTGGCATACGCCCGTTAGACATTGTGGATTTATTCATCAGAGACAGCAGTCACTGTTCCCGAACTACTTTGATCAGGTGCAGCCAATGAAAATAATTTCCTTTGTGGTTTTGGACAACACCATGAAAACTCTGGAGGTCTCTATTGCCTTCTTGTTGAATAGGAGGAGTAATGTCAACTACTTAGAAGCCCTGGGAGAATGAATCAATTTATGTGGTTTACAAGAGCAAGTGTTTACTTATTAGAAAACCTCCGGGGGGAATACATGGCGGAGAACAACCCGGCTCGAGCAAGAAGAAGCAAATGGGGCTGGACTCTCATTAGCCCGTGATGGATTGATCTTCTGTCACTGATTCCCCAAACCCCCAGCAGTTTCAACTGCAAGCTTGTTCAATATTTTAAAACCAATTTAAAACCAATTTTTGAGTTTGCTTTAAAAAAAAAAAAGTTGCATTAATCAAAAAATACATTAAGATTAGGGTCAAGCAGCTTAACTGATGGGAAAATCCTGATTGGGCCCCGGGAGACATGGGCTTGCCTGGCTGGATAATGTCAGAAACCGCTCAGCTTTAGAGCGAGAACAGTGGAGAGTAGCCACAGACGGCTAAAAGGAAAAACCTTACAAATGAATTGAATTGAAAGGAAATTTGAAGAAGGCTAATGCGGGCATTCTGTTGTATTAGCAAAATTCAGACACGAGGACGCACCTGAAGCCTTCCGTTCCAGGAAGGGAGGCTGCGATTAGATTTTTATTGTTAGGTGTGTGGAGTGCCATCCTTTCAAAGATTTCAGTTAAGTGGGATTGCAGAGGTCATCCATTTGGAGATCACTGCCGTTTGGGAGAAATGTAGGGAACAGAAAATAAACTGGCTCTATGAAAATAAAAACCCTTCATTCTCTTGCCAAATGGAATTGAATTGGCTCTTTCAGTCTGATGAAATAGCTTGTTGGGTTCATCCTTCTCCGTGTCCAAGAGTAGCTCTGGTTGAAATGAGGAAACCGGAGACGTGGTAAACCAGTCCATAGAGGATATACTGGTTATTCTGTGTTCTTTTCTCTCCTCTGCTCTGTGTGTGGAAGGCTGAATCCGATGGGCTGTGTCCCTTGGGTCCCTTATGGCTGGCTTTCAGTTGGGTGTGGCCAATGGGAGACATTTGCAAGAGACCAGAGGGTGAGCGGGAGAAGTCAAGGTGTTGGTCCTCACCCCCCTCCGGCTTTGGGTCCACTTTTGGCAATGCTGGACTTTCCACAATTACACCTCCTGTCAGAGCTCCTCCACGGTTCCAGCTCTTGAGCTTGGTCCCCATGTTACGCCATTTCCTCCTCTTGTCCCTTCAGGCCTGGCGCAGTCACGGTTCCCCCCATGCTGGACTCCAAGGCCCTCCACATCGACTTTGGTTCTTGTGACCCTTGCCCACCACTGTAGGTCATCCACGACCCCTCAGTTACAGTCTCTTCATGTGCCCATCTGAGGAGGACCCTGAATGGATGAGAGACTTAGGAAAAAATGGCAGCAAAACCCCCAAATACTAGTTGCCTTCTGTTCTCAGGCAATAGTGAACCAGCAGACTTTTCCAGTTTGGTGGGTCCATTCGCTTTGTTTTCAAATAAGAGAACTATAAGGCTGGTCCAGTTATCCGAGCTCTAGGCCGGAAGGAGGCTCATTTCAGAGAGGTCTTGTTGCAGGGCCGTCTCTTCCTGAATTCTCTCTTGGATAACCCTGTCTTGAATTAAAGATTCCTCCTCTGAATTCATATCATATTGTTTGTGCAAGCCTTGTGGCATCTAATAAAGTAACATAAACTCCATGAGAGCAGGGACTTAATCCCCAGAGCCTAGAAAAAAGCCTAAGCCACTACAGGTGTTTAATACTATTGAATGAATTAAATAATGTCTTTTTCTTTATAGATGCCATTGTGGAAAGGGAATGTTGCCTGTCATTCCAGCAAACAACAAATGTTGCCCAAAATCAAGCCATTGGCCACTGCAGCTGCCCACACAGTAGACCTTGAGGGGAATTCAGGATGCAGAAAATCAGGAAACGTTCTGTGCTCTGGATACTGGCCCTAGGTAGTTAAGATGCATATCGAAGGAATAATTTCAGAGCCCAGACTCTTGTAGCTTCCCATACATAGAAAAGCACTAAAATCATTAACTTGAGAGGTCTGCTTTGTTTGATTAGCAGTAATCTTTTGACGTTTGACTACATGTTTTTTTGTTGTTGTTGTTTGTTTGTTTTCAGCACAAACTCCTATATATCCTGGCTCCTCCGTTACCTCTTCAGAGCTGAGAGGCTGTCTCCCGGCTAGAGTCCTCAGTAAGGTCCTCAAATAAACTTAACTCACAACTTTTAGGTTGTGTGTTTTTCTTCAGTCAACACCACCATCACTTAACAAACATCCATTAAATGTCTATGCACCAGATACTGTCTTGAGCCTGGGGATGTAGGGGTGGACGGAACACAGGGTAGCTGAAGAGAATCTTGCCTCTGTACCTTTGTCCATTCAGTGCCCTCTGCTGGAATGTTCACTGTCATCCCTAGACCACTGTTCTCTTGACAAACTCTGACCCACCCTCCATGACTCCTAGAGAAACACTGTACAAAGCTATATTCACTAAACTTTGCTTTAGCATATTATGATCATTATCTATTTTCCTGTAAGTCTCCCCTGTGGCTCCCCTATAAGCCTCTGAAGATAAATGTACTTATCTACATTTCTTCAGAGAGTCAAGCAGGATGTCTGGCCAGTAGAAATGCTCGATTAACACCTGCTGATTGATGGTGTGTGCAGACACAGGCCCCTTGATACTGGTCATCTGTACTCAAGGCCAGCTCTAACTTTCTTTCTCCCATATTTCTGAGTTTCTTTTCTTTTTAAAATTTGGGCTACCTTAATCATTAACACCAAGGTTGGTTAGTTCCTCCTGAAAGAAGAATGAAGGGGATTATTGAGTGGGTCAGGCGCTGGACAGCTTTAGGTTAAGCAACGCTCTTCTTCACCTTACTGCTACTGTGTTCAGGTAAATAGATGTTAGGGTACCCCTTCTTGGAAGGCTTTGTCCAGGTCTGTTGTCATATGAACATATGCGTGTAAACTGCTGGATCACACCCATCTCCCACAGTAGCAGCCTTTGTTCTGGTCTAACCCTTCTGGCCCTGAGGCAAGGGGGCGGGTCTCAGGGTCATTATTATTCCTGACATCAGGACCCAGTGAGCTTGCATTTGAGTGCCCAGAGCTAAAAGAAGTCAACAGGAAGAGCGTGTGCCATAGAAATGCAGTTCAGCCCTAAATCTCTCAATGCTCAGGGTCAGCATTTTAGGAGCAGCTGAGAAGACCTGAATTCACTCATTATGTTTCTTTAGTTATGCTAATACTGAGTAAATACATCCACAGAATACCTTATAGGGATTCACTTCTTTATGCTCTCATTTTAGAGCATTCCGCGATACTTAAAATTCTCAACTGTGAAATTAAAATGTTCTGGAACTTCTATGTCTATTTATGGGGTTCCTGTCAATAAAATGACTAAAGGATTTATCTGGGTAGATTTGGTGTTTATACCCTTGTTAACATCTCTATCAGGAGAAAAATAATGAGCAAATTCATCAACTGTGTTGAAGTTTTTACTCCTTTCCCCTAAGGTTCGGTTGATCATAATTAATAAATAAAAGAAAATATATTTGCATTTCCCTAAGCCTGATATAGCACTTCAGAGAGTAAGGCTCAGTAAACATGTTCTTTACCTAATCAAGACTGAAATACAGTTTAGCATAGTCTATGATATTGTAAGCAGCTCTTTGCAGGAAACCACCCTTAGCAGGAAACCCCTTTTCTTGTCAATTTAGCAAAGCTACATTGTAACTAACTTTTAAACCAGGCGCCTCCCAAGCTCTACTCATCTCTGGCCCTAGCACACCTATCACATCTTTTGATCACACAATACCTTGCCTAACCTGTTGGTTCTTTCCATGGATCAAAGAAGCAGAAATGGAGAATAAGTAACCGATGACCCGATCTCTTTCCTAGCTTTCCTTTCAGTAATCTCTTGAACAAACTCTGTGAACAGACTGTGTGAACAAGATAGCATCCAAAGAAAGACCACAAGACGTCAACAAGCCTGCATGCAGTGGGGGGCATGGCGACGACTCTAAACCCCCATCTCAATGATTCGCTGAGATTACTTCCCTTTTTCCCTTTAAAAACTTTCATGGCCAAGCAGACTCTTCAGAGATGGTTTTTTGGGGACACTGAGTCTACCATCTCCCCAGACTGCCGGCTTTCTGATTAAAAGCAATTTTCCTTTCTACCAACAACTGCCTCTTGGGTATTGATTTTCCAGCCAGTGAGCAGCCGGACCTGAGTTCGGTAACAATGTTGCTAAAAAAACAATGACATCCTTGCATCATATAATACTGCAATACTTCTACCACTTCATTCATGGAGATAGTTTTCACCAAAGATTTTAAACAAAGGCACTTTTGAAAAAAAATAATGTGAGGCTAGTATTGATTTCCCTGATTGAGAGGTTGTTAAATGGTTTTCTCTCTTTTCTAAAGACTCCTATGATCATGCTAAGATACCTTATCCCTAATCCACTTACCTCTGGGGTAAAATGCTCATGGAAGTACCAGCACACCACACATGGCCACTGGGAAGTCTACAGCTCGCCCGGAGGAAGGAAGTGGTTCTGGAGGGACCGATGGCCGGGAGGCCAGAACCCCATCACCACGGCTGTAGGCTACTAAGCTGGCCCTTATTTTTTCAGATTGGAATCTTCGATGGTCTCCAGGAAACAGCTCCCATCCCCATAGCCTGAGCCCTGCTTTGAGGAAGGAAGAGGGCACTCTACCTGAGTAACTGTTCCTGAGGCTTCAAACAGGGCACTGCATTCACCTTCATGGTACGGTTCCTTACAGTCCCGGCAAAAGACGAACTGCAGGAGAACACATGCAGGTTAGAGAGGGGCTTGCTGGCTGCATTTGGTCACAACATGTTTTTCTTTTCCAAGCTCATTCTACCCCTGCCTCTGACTTGGGTGATGGTTTGTGTGCCAAATTACTTTTTGCAGAGAGAAATAAAGTCATATTTTGATGGAACCGTTCACTCGTTACTAAAGAATGTTCTGAGCACTGCAGCAGGGTTTCAAAAATGAATGAGTCACATTTCCTCTCTTCAAGATGTTTCTAGCCTAGCGGAAGAGACAGTAACGCAAAGAAATACCTGTAGTAAAGTGTTATTAGTGTTAGAATGTGAGGAAAACAATTTCATTCAAGAATTTCACATCTAATATTTGTTTACGTACAGAGAGGATTTATATATCCATGTTAATGGACTCATTTTTGTATTGAAAGCCTATTGCGGAAAGAAGAAATGGGCTGTCGTGGGTTGAAATTTGTGCCCTACAGATGCATATGTGGAAACCTTAACCCCGGTACCTCAGAATGTGACTGTATTTGGAGACAAGGCCTTTAAAGAGGTAAGTAAGGTAAAATGAGGTCATTAGGGTGGGCCTAGTGCAATACGACTGGTGTCCTTATAGGAGGAGATTAGGACACAGACACATAGGGGCTGAGAGACGACCGTGTGCCGACATGGGAGAAGGTGACCGACTTCAAGCCAAGGAAAGAGGCCTCAGAAGAAACAAACCCTGCTGCCCCCTTGTTCTCGGACTCTCAGACTCCACAACTGTGAGAAAATAAGTTCCTGTTGTTTAAGCCCCTGGCAGCCCTAGGAAGCTAATGCAGGGGCTGAAGCAAAGCTTCTCACCCAGTGGCCACGCTCCCTTCAGCATTCACAGCTCCTTTCCACATTCACAGCTCCTTTCGGGTTGGAAGGGGCCCAGGAGCCAATGGTCCTCCACCCTTCATCTGACAGAGGAGGAAGCTGGAGAAGTGAATGCTGGAAAAGGAAGTTATCCTACGACCACCTGGAATCACCGGGCCCCTTCGGAACGCACTTTCCAACCCCCAGCCCTGCTCTGGAGGTGCTGCGGTGGCTGAGGGCGTGGGCTCTTCAGTGTGACACACTGGATTGGAGTCACCATCCCATCAGGTGACGACCAAGACACCTTGGGACAGCTGCCTTGGCATCTGTGCCCCAGTCTCCTCCTTTGAAAAACCAGGGTAACAATGATACCTATCCTACATGACCATCATGAGAGGTGGGGGGGGTAACACATCCCAAGCGGCTGTAAGCAGGCCTGGCACACAATACGTTCGAAGCGTTAAGGAGATGCCAGCGAGGCACTGTTCTTCCCCTACTTTACTTCACGGCTGGAGAAGGAGATGCTCCACTAGAAAACTGGTTCCCTTCAACGACCGTTTATTTTACTCGTTGGGGAGTAACATCTCTCACAGCAGAAGCTGTATTCGGAGAGGATGTTCTAGCAGAGAAGTGAGCGTGGTCAACAAGTACGGCGCAGGGGTGATGGTGGTGGTTTTAGAGAACAGGCCCAGCGTGATCCGATACTCCTCCCATTGAGAGGTAGGCTCTAGATCGCTTCTGCTTAAATCTGGATGTATTGACTGCTTGACCAGTGTTACATGGTAGAAGCGCTGGTATGTCACTTTTGGGGGCCCAGGCCTTAAGAAACTGGCAGCTTCCACTCTCTGTCTCTTGGGACATTTGCTCTTGAAGTCCAGCCACCCATGGAGAGGCCCACGTGGAGAGCAACTGAGGCCCCCAGCCAACGGCCAGCACCAACTTGCCGGCCACGTGTCTGAGCCATGGTTCAAGTGGATCTTCCAGCCCCTGGATGAGCTGCCCCAGCTGACCCCACATGGAACAGAGACAAACTGTCTGCAGAGGGCTCTGTCCAAATTACAGGTTTGTGGGCAAAAACAAAATAAAGCAAAGCAGGAACAAGATTGTCACTGTTTTAAGTCACTAAGTTTTGGGGTGCTTTTTACATGGCAATCGATAACCAATATAGCGATGGCACTGGATGTCTGGAAGCCTCAAAAAAGTTCCAGAGGCTTAAAAGTTCTCAAGTGTATATTCAATAGCATAAGCCAGAAATTTAGCTCAGTTTTGCTTAAGATGAGACTGATTCGAACTGATAAACAAACCCCCAAACAAACAGGATATAGAAAAAACCCAGCTTTACCAAAATACATCAATATTCTACCTCACCTCAAAACAACAGCCCTTCCAAGACTTAAAAAAAAAAAAAAAAAAAAAATTATTTATTTATTTAATTTTTGGCTCCGTTGGGTCTTCTTTGCTGTGCGAGGGCTTTCTTTAGTTGCGGCGAGCGGGGGCTACTCTTTGTTGTGGTGCGCGGGCTTCTCACTGTGGTGGCTTCTCTTGTTGCGGAGCACGGGCCCTAGGCGCATGGGCTTCAGTAGTTGCGGCATGCGGGCTCAGTAGTTGTGGCTCGCGGGCTCTAGAGTGCAGGCTCAGTAGTTGTGGCGCATGGGCTCAGTCGCTCCGTGCCATGTGGGATCTTCCCGGACCAGGATTCGAACCCGTGTCCCCTGCATTGGCAGGCGGATTCTTAACCACTGTGCCACCAGGGAAGTCACCAAGACATTTCTTTCCCTCACGTTGTCTCCACCACGGAAACATCTTTCCCCTCTGTCCCCACGGTCAATTTCTTGTTTTAACAACTCCTCTGAAGATCATTTTAATCTCAGGACATAACAAACAAAAAGACAAGTATTTTATAAGGAAAAGGCCTCTTCTACAGCTATGTCACCATCTCTCTTCTCGCCAGCACATTCAGAGTGTTATAGCTTTCTTATTTCTTCTCACAGCAAAGAGAATGAGCCCACGTTTTGTGGGATATAAACTTTCCTTAAAGGTTCATGTTGGTGGGAGAGGGGGTATGTGTCAGGATGTCATTACACAAATCACCAAGACCAGCAGGTTTTAATTTCTGACATTTTAATTTTCCCTGAACTGACAGCTAATCCAGTGAACAGTGAATGAATTGGATCCTTGAGTCCTTTCTTAAGGCTTTTTTTTTTTTTTAATGTATCTGTTCATCTTTGGGTTTGTCTCAGACCCATCACTCTGTTCTTATGTTGAAAAACTGTGACCTGTATGGTTCAATCATTGAGAAGAGCTCACTGTGTGATTTCACCCCACTGCTTTTCATGGAAGGAAGTCTGATCTCTTGGCGTGACAGGGAAAATGTTTCACATGTTATTAGCTCGGGGATGAGATATAAAATCAGTTTCATGGTAGAGGAACACCCTGGAGGTTGATCAGTTTGTCAGAATAAATAGGCCTTCCTGACACAAAGACATTAAATTCCCTTTCATACCAGTACTACAAAGAATAGACCATATATATATATAAATATAAATTAAGAAAACCAGAAAAGAAAGAGCCTATAAAAATTAAACCCTCACCACTTCAGTATGGCAAAAGGCAAGTGAAAGCTGAAAAAATGTGTTGGTGATAATTTAGCATTAATGCACTTGCTAATTTGCTCCTATTCAGAGAGTATAACTTAAATTTAGATACATTGTGCCATGGGCTTCCTAGTTAAATAAATCTGTCTCATACAAAATGAGGAAATATCTAGAAGGTCTGATTTGATCTAAAAAAGTTCAGGGTTTTTTTTTTTGGGTTCAGCGTGGCTTTTTTTTAAAAAAATAGATCTTTATTGGAGTATAATTGCTTCACAATACTGTGTTAGTTTCTGTTGTACACCAAAGTGAATCAGCCATATGCATACATATGTCCCCTTATCCCCTCCCTCTTGAGCCTCCCTCCCAACCTCCCTATCCCATGTCTCTAGGTCATCGCAAAGCGCCGAGCTGATCTCCCTATGCTACGCTGCTGCTTCCCACTAGCCATTTTACATTCGGAGGATGCGGGGTGGGAGGGGGAAGCTGGGGCAAAGTGAGAGTAGCATCGACATATATACATTACTGAAAGTTCAGGTTTTTAATTAAGTTATCCAGAACTCAAGACTGTCAACCAGGTGCTTGTACAAATGCTTAGGACTTCAGTTCTCAAACTGTGACCCAAGGAGCCCTGGGGTGTCACAACAAACTCACAGGGGTGGAGTGGGATCTTTTAAATTTTTGAGGAAAAGCACAGTGATACTCAACATCTGTTGGACACTGTGAATTACTAACTCAAGGCTGTTCATGGTGTTAATGTAGATTGTGCTACCCTCCTTTTGATGACATCATGTTTTTGCAAAGCGGGATTTTTGGAGGTTACTGTGATAAAAAAGACAGCTGCCAGGTGAACATCTTTTTGGACCAGGAGATGTAGTTATTTAAGAATGAAGTAAAAATATTTTTTTCTTTCAATTTATGTGAACTATTTTTTCAAATGACTATGAAGTTGTTAAGACATTAATTCTTACTATGTTATGTGGACCTAAATATTTAATAAACAGAACTGTTAGGCATTTCTTTTGGCCTAGAAGCACCAGGAAAAATTTACCAAGCCACTAGGGGCATGGTGAACAGAGGAAGTTTGGGGAACTCTGGCTTAGGCAGATACAAAACTCCTTGAGATAATGTTTTGGGTCTGTTTGCAAAAACTCCCAGGGGCACAGGTATTTCCAAAGAGCTTGAGGAGAAAACATCTGGCTCCAATATTTTCATATGCACTCTGACAACCTGCCTGTCTCCTTTCTGGGGCACATGATCTGGCTTTAACCAATAATGTAGAAGGCTGCAATCTCCCCAGGGGTTTATTAGTCATTAACTGTGGGCTCATATTTGCTGAGGCTCTTTTAGGATGCCTTGTGAGTAAATACTAACCGAATGGAAGAGACTACCACACAGTTATACTGTATACTTTTCCTGGATTATTTTCTTTTGAGATAGATCTGACAAATGCTAATAATTTTTGCATGTTTTAAAAAAAGAATTTTTAAGGCCTTTTAAAAATCATAACAGTAATACATACTTATTCTATTGGTTCTCTAAACTCTATCTCCTTATTAGATATGATTAAAAAGCAATATCTATGGACTGTATTACCTTAGTGCCTGTGATGTTAATTTTATGTGCCAGCTTGGCTAGACTATAGTCTATTCAACCAAACACTAATCAGGGTTTCTCAGTGAAGAGAGACAGTCCTAGATGATCTGGGTGGGATTGATTCAATTAGTTGAAAGTTTTTTTTTTTTTTTTAATTATTTATTTATTTATTTTTGGCTGTGTTGGGTCTTCGTTTCTGTGCGAGGGCTTTCTGTAGTTGGCGGCAACCGGGGGCCACTCTTCATCGCGGTGCGCGGGCCTCTCACTATCGTGGCCTCTCTTGTTGCGGAGCACGGGCTCCAGATGCGCAGGGTCAGTAATTGTGGCTCACGGGCCCAGTTGCTCCGCGGCATGTGGGATCTTCCCAGACCAGGGCTCGAACCCGTGTCCCCTGCATTAGCAGGCAGACTTTCAACCACTGCGCCACCAGGGAAGCCCTAGTTGAAAGGTTTTTGAGAGCAGAACTGAAGCCTCCTCAAGAAGAGGGTTCACCTGCGGACAACAGAGTTCCAGCCTGCCCTTCCTGGCAGCCTGCCTTGTGGATTTGGAACTTGCCTAGGTAGCCCCATAATCCCCATAATCACATAAGCCAATTCCTTGCAATCAATCTCTCTCTATAGATACAGATATATTAGACATAGAGATATTTATATATAAATATATACTAGATATCTACTATAGCTGTATCTATAGATATCTCTTTATATATCTATAGATCTATGGGGACAGCGGAGCATGCCTAGATAATCTATATTTATATTTATCTCCTACTGGTTCTGTCTCTCTGGTGAAACCTTGGTTGATACAGCGAAGCTCCTATAGAAATTTTACTAGGTCAGTTTATTTATACTAGGTCAGTTATTCTTTTGCAAAAGAACTGATATAAAAGACAACTTTTGAATTGTCTTTGTTATTTGAAAAATTGTAATTTAAATCTCCCCCCCCCTTTTTTGGGGGGCTGTGCTGCGTGGCTTGTGGGATCTTATTTCCCCAACCAGGGATCGAACCCGGGCCCCTGGCAATGAGAGCACAGAGTCCTAACAAGTGGACGGAGAACGAATTCCCTCCCCCTGTTTGTTTTTAATCCCGAGTACCCACAGGACGATGCGTCTTAGAAGTCAACACCAGGAACAAGTTAATCACTCCCAATAGTGTGATGGCTTCCCTTTATCTGACAGTGAACCTGGTGATCCAATACATTTTTCTCTTTGGAGCAGCTGCCTGTGTGGACGGTGCCAAGCTTCTCACTTAACTGTAGTAATTAGCTCACCCTAGAGGCCCAAGATGAAGTATACAATTTTAAAACTATTCAATAAAGGATAAGTTCAATAAGACACTTTTTTTTCTCATAAGTAATAGCCAAACTATTCTTACCATTCAAGTCATATTTTTGCCTTGTGGTTAATATGTGTTGAGTATTTATTTTGGGTGAATAAAATCTTGGACTTGGACAACATATAACAGAATAGCATATTGTAATTCATGAAATCATATAGTGATATTTATATTTTAAAAACTCAGATACAATTTAGTGTTTAAAAGTAAAGCCTTTAAAAAAAAAAAAAAAAAAGTAAAGCCTTTGAAGTCAGAGAGACCTGGACTCAGAGGCCCTTCTCTACCATTTATTATCTGTGTGATCCTAACATCTCTTTGCTTTAGTTTTCTGCATCTGTAGAGAAGAAGTAATAAGATAATTAATATTTAACCCAGTTTCTGGCACCTAGTAAATAGGAGAAATGGTTTTCTCATGGAGTTACGATGTTTTATAAGCAAAAAAATTCTATAGAAAAGTAAGGTGATAGTAAAGCACCTTGTTAACTAAAGCAATTCTCAATATACTAATAATTGCTGTTGTTCTGTGAAGGCCTGAGTGAAACTGAGGACCTCGTGGGAAGTGCCAAGCTTGTCAGCTCCCCATAACTGCAGTAGAGAAAGGGATACTGACCTCTTGTTCCTCCTGCTCGTGCCGTCACTGTCACTCCCACACTACCATACAGCTAAATGAACTGCCCATCACATTTATCACTCAGTATCATGTCAGTAGACAAGTCATTTGATTGATGTTTGAATTTGATTTCCCATACGCCCATAATGGAGACATTCAAAAGGATATGTGTGTATATCTTCTCTTCGGAAGCATAAAAAGGGGTGAAATGAACAGCCTCCAATGCATTCAGAACACGCAAGTGCTTGTTATCAGTAAAGGTGAGAGCCAGTTGGCACCTACAAGTGATGAACCTCAAGATAAGGGTCTGACCCTCAAAGGTGAATGATCTCTATGTGAAAGCCCAAAGTTCTTTGTGCTTGTTTTCTATCACGACAGCATCTATTATAAAAGCATTTTATTATGTGCCATTTATTTTTCTTCCACAGCTCTGAAGTTCTGTGTTAAAAGAACAGGAGAGAATCAAGTATCATCTCAGGACCCCTTACTATATTCAAGGGAAACATCAAAACCATGACGCACACATTTGTACTTCTTTGGGAATAGATGAAATATTTTTCTTTTAGGTGTATGACTTTCCAGAAGATGGCAGCAGTGATATATGAGATTCAGCCCCAGTGCGTTAAAAATAGTATATCAAAAGAGGGAGGCTCCCCGTGGGGTGACTAGCCGTGGATATACGGAAAACTGGTTCTGACAAGACAGTGCCACAGAACGGAAATGGTGTTAGGTTATAACGCGCTAAAACACAAATTCGAAAGGAAGAAAGTCAGGTTATTTCCTTTCAAGTACACAACA
The DNA here is from genome assembly GCF_965194805.1 of Balaenoptera borealis. Classification (NCBI taxonomy): domain Eukaryota; kingdom Metazoa; phylum Chordata; class Mammalia; order Artiodactyla; family Balaenopteridae; genus Balaenoptera; species Balaenoptera borealis. Next base: position 7,069,000 of record NC_138873.1, on the reverse strand, counting down.
TCTTAAAATCACAGAATCTCATGGTGGGAAGCAGTCTTAAACTGTGCCATGCTCTAAACGCAAACAGACTACGACAATCTTTTACATGCAATCTCCAAATGGCTAAATAGAAATAATTTCAAGGAAGCTGGATAGAGCTCAGTAGCTGAATTCTTTTGTATTTTTCAAATTCTGTACAAATCATCAAGGATGGTTACACAATGCCATCTATGTTCCCACAAAATACTGTGACCTCTACACTCCCTCCCTACCCGATCCCCTGAATTATTTTTGTTTTAGGTTTGCTACCGTGAAAAGCCCCTTACTCTCCTTGGTTTAATTTCCATTCATGGGAGCTCTTAAAATAACTCTGAAAATTCCCTTTTCCTACAGCATCATGATTTCAATCAAGTACAAGTATGTATCCACTCAGTCTTTTGGTTGTGCAGAGTCTTAATTTATACACTTACTGTGAGTATGATCTAATGGGAAACTTTATTACCATCTGTCTCAGAACCTATTAGAGAAGATGAGCTCATACAAGAGACCATATCTGCCAACCTACTTTCAACAGGGAAACTTAAATTAAGAGAGGCGCCTAATAAATACTCCGAACTGTGTGGGTGGTGCCCCTGGTGATGATACCCCTGGGAATTGAACTGTCCAATGTATAATCATAGACAAAAATATTTGAACTTATTTCCTACTTTAAAATATTTACAGTTTTTTCAAACTTAAAAATGCTTCTTGAGCATTTATTTTTCCTTGCTCAAAAACAGCTTCATTGGGATACAATTCACATAGTCTGGGTTTTTAAAAATGGTTTATATATTTTTTGAGTGAATAATACATGCACACAGCACAAACTCAAAAGGTGCAAAAGGCAAATAGTGAAAAATAAGTCTCCCTTCCTCCTCAGTCAGCTTACAAAGCTTTCCAGAGACAATCACTGTCACCTGCATATATAGAAGCTATTTTGAGACTAAAAATGATATATAGAATATTGCTTTATGTAACGTGCTCTGCACCTTGCTTTTTCATTTAATACATTTACAGCCTGTCCTGTATCAGTGCCCTTTGAGCAACCCTGAACAGCCGAATTCTTCCTCAACAGCCTCACGATATTCAAGTTGATAGTTGTATCGGAATTCACTTAACCAGCCCCCTACGGATGAGCATTTAGGCCCTTTCCAATATTTTGCCATTATAAACAAAGCTGCGGGGAACGTCTTTCTCCATAGGTCGTTTTGCACGTGTGAAAGGAAATCTGTAGGATGAATTTCTAGAAGTGAAATAGCTGGATCAAAGGGTGTGGGAAGTTTACAACTGGATTGCTTTCCGTGAGGTGTGTGAGGGATGACTTGCCCCTCCTCCCCCCCAGCGTGCTGTCACCAATCAGGGCCTTTGTCAAACCCAAACAAAACAAAAGGATCTCTAACTCACAGCACTTCGGCTAAGGCCTTCTTTATCCATGTTGGATTTCTGCAAAGACGTGTTCCTGGCCAGAGAAATAACTCCGAGTCACTTCTGAGTCCTGTCCAGACGGCTGAACCAGGGTCAAGAGGGGCCTGCAGCCGGCCCTCCATCATTTCCCTGCTCCCCCTGCCTGGGCTCTGAAACAAGGTGCTCGGAGCTTGTCTCCTCCTGGTTTGGACTGGCCTGAATTCATCCTGCTGGCGGGAAAAGGACTCGAAGTGAACTTTAGCTTCGGTGGCTTTAAACCCTGACAGCCAACAAGCTGGAGGTCCAGGTGAGGGAGAAGGAAACAGGAGACAAGGGGGCAGCAGGTTCAGCTGCCCGAGGCTGCGTCCTGGGCCTTAACTCTGAGCAGAGTAGACTCGGCACCACTGCCGCTGCCCTGCCAGGAGGACGGCAATGACAGCAGCGGGCAGGGCGCCTGGGGGAGTGTGACGGGTGTGACTGACGGCAGCGATCCTCTCTCCCCAAGCCTCCACACTTCCTGTCTCACTCTCTCTTGCTGTAACCGTTTTAAAGAAGGAGTCCCGCGGTGCTGTCCCCATCCCAGCCTCCACCTCCCCACCTCCCTCCCTCACTTCACCACTCCCCTTGTTTCCAAAGGCTAAAGTAGGATTTAGCTGCAAGCTGGGACTCTTGCAAGTATTTGATGATGATGTTCACACATCCGTGTTCCTCTCAACAAACTTCTTGGCGGGTAAATTTCTGCATCTAACTGAACACTCCCTTTAACATCTTACAAGGCCGGCTCAGTTTTGCTTTCCAGTCAGCATTTCCCAAACCTTATGGAGCATTTGGCTCCTTCCAGAAAAGGAGCACTGATCACAGAGTATCATATTCAACACCACTTTCAAATATTGCCATTCATTAGTGGACCCACTCAAATACTGCCATTCATTAGTGGACCCACTCAAATACTGCCATTCATTAGTGGACCCACTCAAATACTGCCATTCATTAGTGACCATGTTTGAATATGGCCATTCGTTAGTAAAACGCATAGCATATGTCTTCTATAATTTTTAACTGGTCTCTAATCCTTGTGACCTTATCATTTACAATCTGTAGAGAGGCACTAGGCTCTGTAAAAGCGATTACACTCTGCCAGTCAAAATGTGGAATTCAAGCCATATGGCAGTTTGAGCCCAATTTGTCCCACATGCCTGTGGGTATCCTTCTGCTTGCTAGCTCAGCAGGGGAGATGAATGCTTCCCTTGAACGCCTGGGCCCAACCCCAGGCAACTCCGGGCAGGGTCAGCTTTGGAAAGGGGCCAACAGTGTTGGTGGCACTGCCACTGGCACATCTTAGAGATGTTTGTCTTTGGAGGTTTTGCAGCTTGTCCAACCTTTACTATGTGTTAGGCAGTTTTATAGCTGCCTTGGGAGCACACCTGTTCCCGCCCCTCTCTCCATAGCCTCAGCCAAAAAAGGTCAGGGTATTTTTCTCTCCAGTACTGTCTCTTTCTTATATTCCTCTATGAAATGTTTGTCTCTCTATATGAAACTATTCTCACTTATCGCCTCTTCTAAATGAAGAGGATTTGAATCTTATTCATCCTTGTTTCCCCCAGATCCAGTGTCTGGAACATAGTAGGTGGTCACTGTCTGTTTGCCACATGCCAGGCGTCCAGTTCAAGGCGCTTACAACTCAGTAGGAGAGACGATGCTTATGGAGAACAGAAGAGCTGGAGGACAACAGCCCAGAGTCGTGTGCTGAAGTGTCCAAGGATGCAAGTCTGCAGGAACTCCCAGAGAAGAGCCCCGGGTGGGCTGGGGCTTGGCCGCAGTGGCATTTGCTTTTCTGCCCCTCGCATTCCATTCCCTCCTCAGGCAGTGGTTCTAACATCAGGCTAGTCCCTCACCTCTCTGCTAACAACTTGGAAAACTCCCTCCCCCGTTCCTGACCTCCCTCCTAAACTACCGGGCTGCCTGCTGCAGATTTCCATCTGGATAGGGTGCAGACACTTCAAATTCATGTCAACTCAAATCCCATGTGATTACTGTGGAAAAGAAGACTGGGATAAAAGAGCAGAAATTCAAAGAGTTAATTTGAGGGGTAAGGGTAGGGGACCCAGAAGGAGGGGCCCCTGCACACCTGTAGGACCACACCTGCCTGGGGCCGCCCCTCCTCCTTTCCTGCTCCCTTCACTCACAGAGCATGCAGTCACCCTTAAATGCTCAGCACAGACCTCACATTCTGCCAGAATTAATCCCGTTTATAATGCCAGGGCTAGCAAAGCAGTTGTCACGTAGGCAGGATGGACAGACATTTGTAAAACGAATGAGTGGTAGGAGCTGGAAAACTCTAAGCTTCTGAGAAGCATGAGGAGGGCCCAGTGTCACGGGAATCCAGCCATGAGGAGGCCGGCCCAGGGAACAGGAGGGATGAGACCAAGACATTTTTGGTCCTTTGAAGCAATTAGTAGCCAAGTTCAGAGGCTAAGGTCCCAGGGATGATGGAGTGGAGAAGGCTTCACAACAGAGGGGTCTGAATTGGTTTGAAAACAGAAAAAGAAAATGAAAAGGGAGACTGAAGATGCTAGAAAGAGGGTGGGTAAGAGTGGGAGGAAAGCCCTGGAGAAAGTCAAGGCCAGGAAAACCTAAACGCTCCAAGGTGGTGGTTTAAAAGGAGGAGGGCCAATTTTCAGCTCGTGGGAAGGCAACATCCTGGGACAGCAATTTGCTGAAGGAGATTACGTCTGATTAGTGTGATGCCAGCTATTACTCTTCTGGAGTCAAGCGGAGGAGCAGAGTTAAGGATGGAGGAAGCCTGGAATAGCCACTGTCCGTGCGGAGATGACACGCGAATCGAGGGAAGCCCAGCCATGCTGAGGACCCAACGGATGTGACGGCACCAACCTCTGCTTCCCTGTGACTTAAAATGTGCCCCTAGACCAGCAGCACCAGCGTCGCCTGGGAGCTTAAGGCAGACTCTCAGGCCCTGCCCAGAAGTGCTGAATCAGAATCTGCGTTTTAATGAGATCCCTGATGACCTGTGTGCACACTGCAGGTTAGAAGCTCTGCTCCAGCTCATTCATTCAATCAAAATTTACTGAGCACACACACTGCGTGCCAGGTGCCCTGAGGGCATACGAGGATGCATAAGATACAACTCTCAGTCTCAGGTGAGTCACACTTCACCCCGCCCTCCCTCTCCCCAGCCCTCCCTCCAGCCAGCAGGTACTCACTGAGAACGCACTACGTGCCAGGTGCTGTGCTAGGCAGTGTGAGTGGTGAACACGCTGGGCGCTCTCCTTGACCTCAAGGAGTGTATATTCAGCTGTGTCCTAATTGTCATGGTGCACAAGGTTTCGGGCGAGCACAGGATGTGTGCAACCACCAGCCTGGGCAGTCGGGCTAGGTCTCCAGGAGGGAGCGGAGAGTAAATTGAGACCCAGCTGAGTCTGGTCAAATGATGGGTCCCTGAATGGTGCTCATTCCAGGTCTGGGACAGTGCAAGTGCTGGGGGCTTTCAGGGGAAGGTGGACCTTTTCACTCTGGACCTCTGAGTTGGAGGTGTTGAAGTGAGACGGGGGTGGGGGGGGGTTGGGGACGGGAGGTAGGGTGAGGGTCAGGGTGGGAGGCGTGGCTTTGTGGAGGCTGTGGATTCTGGTTGGGTGGCCAGGGCAGGAGCAGGGGCTACAGTGGGCAGACTGAGCCAGGCTGGGAGCCCCAGGGAGCTGCAAAGCCTCAAGCACTCACAGCATGGCTAATTAAGAGAGTCGGGCACGGGGCAGTGGGAGAGAACACTCAGAAACTGAGTTTTGCAGTTAGCGATTGCATTGCTAATAAAACCCAGCAGGAATAGACTCTGCCAGTGTAAGTCTGCAGCATTTTTGTGTTTTTGATCTGGAATCCATTGGCAAAAGGACACAGTCTAGAACAGAGCTGCCCATAGGCATAGGACTAACTTAAAATGTTCTAGTAGCCACATTAACAAAGTAAAAAAGGAACAGGTGAAATAAATTTTAATATTTTATTTAACGCAATATATCCAGACTGTATTTTCAACATGTGTCCAACATTTTTTCACTGAGTCTTTGAAGTCTGGTGTGTGTTGAAGCCTCACATCATCTCAATTCAGATCAGCTGCATTCCATTTGCTTGGCTGCCTCACGTGGCTGGCGGCTACCACGTTGGACAGTGTGGTTCTAGAACTCTTGAGTCTGAGGGCTACTTGGATGAGGTAGACGGCCAGCTTAGGTACCACAGAACAAAAATAAACAGAGCAGCTTCCATACGGAATAAGTGAGTAGGACAAGGCGAGGTGGGAAACAAGAGAAGATTAGAAATTAGCTGTGTCAATGGAAAGAAATTAGATGCTTTTTTCTAATAAAGGATGCTCTTCACTTTTAGCCTTTGAAAGACTCACTTGGTCTGTGATGTAGGAGAGACGCGCAGAAACAGAAAATCAGAAATAAGAAAATGTGGTGTAACTGTCTACAGTGGGAGCGTATGGATTTTCCTGCCACACACAGTGAGTTATTTGTGAAAAGAAAGTCCAAAAAATCAGAACCGACCTGAGTTATGTCTAACTTTCCCGGTGTCTCTGGGTGCCTGATTTACCTGCTGGCTCACTCTGTCAAATCTTGTACCAAGGACAGATAGCGTCCAGACCATTAATCATGGAGTAGACGACTGAATTGCTGCAGACAAATACCTGCTTCTAATGTCTGCAATCCTATCCTTCCTTTAAGTGACGATATAGGATGAACTTAATAAATGTAAAGCCATAGAAATCCATAATGTGACTCACAGTAGTTGGACCCCGTATGACTACAGTCTCCTAATTTAGCCAACCAAGGGGTTTAAGTGAGGGACTTCTGCTTTTAGGTGTGAAGTATCAGGCTGGCGCCCCGACTTTGGAAGCCTCCGTTCACATGATTTCAGAAGAGGACTTCCATGTGCAGTAGTTTAGATAGGGCCTGGCGAATTAGGTAAAGGTCACCCTACCAAAGACCAGTAACACTGCAGCACTTAAGAATTAATGTTAAAAGTTGGAATCATGACTTGGATTTCACCCTTGAAGTCATGAAGTCACTAATGACAGAAGCTGAAACGAATGTCAGAAAGTTCCCGTTGGGCTTCCCTGGTGGCGCAGTGGTTGAGAATCTGCCTGCTAATGCAGGGGACACGGGTTCACGCCCTGGTCTGGGAAGCCCACATGCCGCGGAGCAACTAGACCCGTGAGCCACAACTACTGAGCCTGCGCGTCTGGAGCCTGTGCTCCGCAACAAGAGAGGCCGCGATAGTGAGAGGCCCACGCACCGCGATGAAGAGTGGCCCCTGCTTGCCGCAACTAGAGAAAGCCCTAGCACAGAAACGAAGACCCAACATAGCAATCAATCAATCAATCAATCAAAAAAAAAAAACTATAAAAAAAAAAGTTCCCGTCACTACATGAAGTTCTCGTGGGCACATGGCATTTGGATGCAGGAGGCTGGTCATCCCCTATTTAAGGTTTTCCTGGACCTCCCGGTGTTCTCTGCCCCAGGACCTGTGTCCTCAATTATTATTCATGAATATTCCTGCTCAAAAAGGAAGAGAAGAGCCCAGAGATGGGGTCTGAGCTGTTCATTCACACACCAGTCTCCATGGGGCTGAGACAGTTCAGGCTTCTGTTTCTGTTGGTAACACTCCTTAAGGAAGGTTCCCACCTCTTAACAATGGCGGGAGCAACGCCCCTTTATCCTCCCCGATGGGCATCTGTGCCCCGAGGAGTAGACAGTGTTGGAAGCCCTCCACACTTAGGGAGCTGATTCCCTCTGAGGCCCTGACATCGGCCCCCCCCTTCCATCAGGGCAGCGCCAAGCCTCCTCGGGCCGCGTGTGAGCCCAAGATAACGCCCGCCTAGGGGTGCTGAGAGCCGAGCGGAAGCCTGGCGCCTTCAGCAGCCTGAAAACCGTTATCTCCCAGCAACACACACCTTGCGGAGTCTTGCTCAAGTGTGAAGTAAAATCCTGACTTACAAGACTGCCCCCTCCTCCCCACCGCCAGTGCTTTTTTCCTCCTGATTTTATTGCTTTGCGGAGGAAGTAGAACGCCAGCTAATTAAGTGGCAGCTAAAGAGCCACTACCGTGTCTCGGAGCTGCTAAGATAACGGCAGATTGCAGGAGAGTGAAGTGAAATGTCATCTCCACGGCTGCCTCTTAGCCAATATCCTTCTGTTCATTAAGCCGAATAACAATGAACAGAGGAGTGTACACGGTTCACTTCGCGGCGCCCCCTTCCTCCCTCTCGGTTTGGCGGCAGAGAACTCAGAGCCACAAGGCCCACACAGAGTGCACTGCTCATCTTCAGGGGGGAACGGCCCCCCCTTTTCTTCTGGCAACATGCTTGCTAATGTTGGGACGTAATATTATTCTGAACTTTCAAAAACTGCCCCACACCTTGGGTTATGCCAGCCACAATGGGCATTCAGCGAGTATTTTTAGGGATAATTATAAAGATCTAACACCTTATTCTTTGAAATCCCATTTTTGCCTGTGACTAGAATCAAATTTTCAAAAGGCTAATAGCTCCTAAAGGAACCTTTGCTGCTATGATCCGCTGGGGAGACAGAAAACTGCTCCCAGGCGCAGCCGCTTGGAACATGGAATCGTTCCCTCGTTCCGCGGGCTTCTGTCGAGAGGCTGCGTGGTGCTGGGCTGTGTGGGGCGGGGCAGGAGCACGGAGATGAGGACAGAGCCTCTGGGTGGCGACATTTGTGGGGAGATGCGCCCTCTCCTCCTGGGCCTCCCCCGAGGTCCACCTTTGTCCCGCACACCCGTGCTAGTGGTTCTTTGATTCTCAACTAGGAAACCACTCTGGGCAGATTCCCTGATGCCCAAACCTGGATTCGCTGCTCATCTGGCTGCTCCCCGGCCCCGTGCCTGCTCCCCATTCCCATCACCTGCACCATCATCCCCTCTAGACCCACCTCCCCTGAGGGCAGGAGCGCAGGGGTGCTCGCCCAGGTGTCCCGAGCGCTGCCTTCCCCAGAACCTGGCCTAGAGCAGGTGCTTAAAAAAGGTTCATTTAAGGAAGGTGGAAAGAAGGACACCAACACCTATGCAGATAATTACACTATAATGCAAAAATGCCGAGACAGGGGTTAGACCCTGCATGAAGTACGGAGTGGTTGGTTCTCTCTGCAAGGCTGGCCTAATTCCACAGTCTGGTGACACTTCCGGTCTTTGAGGGTAAATTGGATGAACTGAGACGAGAACAAGCCAGTCCCACAAATGGAGGTAATATCATCAGTGTCCACGAGCCCAGCGAGAGCCTGAGCATGGCTTCCTGTCTCGGCGACCCTGACGGCATCAGAAAGCTCCAGTTAGTTAAGATGCACAGTTCAGAGAGCAAAAATGGTCCAGAGTTCCCTCTGTTTACATTGCCTGTTGATCATCCACTTCTCCAACTCTGTGTTTAGAGGAAAAGGTGTCGTAGTGTCTCCCTCCCCCATCACGACACGGCTCACCGTGACATACCCATCACGGGAAGACTGTCCTAGGAGGGAAATGCTCATTCCAGCGAAGTCACCGAAAGTGTGCAGACGGCCACGACTTCCCCTTTATTGCCACAGAGAACCTGACACCATCCTCCTTCAAGGCAGCAGCAACAACTTCTAAAAAAAACCTAACAGTGCCAAGTTGTACAACCTGGGTTGGATTTCCAGCAGAAGAGTATAATTTCCTTTAGGGTCTTAAAAAAAGTGGAATGAATTCTTCTCCTATTGGGATGGTCTGTCATAGGTTTTTTTTCTTTTTTTTAAGTTTCGTTGAAGGCAGGAGTGATAAAGCCGCCTCCCACCACCTCCTTCAGCTTCTTGACTCTACCCTGAACACTGGTCTGTGTCCCACGCGTCTCACAGGCCTTCACTTTAGTGCAGACCGAGAGCAGGTTGCTTGGCGTGAAACCAGCTTTGTCACACAGTAAGATCCACGGTGGGATTTGGGGGAAAGCCCATTCATTGTCATTTGTTGTCACCTGCTCATGAACCTCTTTTTCAGTCTTGCTGCTCATCTGTGGCAGCTGCAGTTGCCATCGAGTGCCTTTCCTTAGAAGCGGGCTCACCGTGATCGGTATTCCAGGCCGTTTTCTAGGGAACGTGAATGGGAACCAAGGGTCCTCAAGGACTCACGGCCAGGCAGGCTCCCGTGCCGTGTTTCAGACCCCTGGGCGACTTAGGAAGTGGCAACAGGGGATTAGGAGGCTTACCTGCAAATTTACACCTGCTGTTTTCAATATGGCAGTCAGAAGAGTGGATTTTTAAAAAGTGGATGTTTGCTCCTGTCAGTTTTGAAAGATACATTTAGTTTGCTAAAGGGGACTGTTAAGTTAGTCTCAAGGATCTCAAGTAAATTTGTATCTGACGCAGGTCCACGCTGGGAATAAACCGTGGGCTAGAGACGCTGGTAAACAGTCTGGACAGGAATGACCCTCACGACCTTCAGGGTTTCTTTCCCTACAAATGCTTGCAATTTGATTTGACATAATTCTTGCACTTACAGTGAAATCTGCCCACCAATTTTTTTTAAGTTATAAAGTTTGGTTTGACGCTTTCCGAAAGGAAGCCGATGCCACCACCATGGGCCCAGTTTTGCTATTTCTCAAATCTACCAAAAAAGTAAGGTGTCCAAGTCCTTTTTGGAGTGAAATGTCAGCTCAGTGTATACAAACCTTTTTAATGCTTACATCACTGTGACTTGATAGGACCTCCTTACTCTGTTCCTCTGATCTGTGACCTAAGTCATGCTTTGTAACATCACTAACAACGGGGCTTTGAGTGCAAAGCCTCATGTACCACGACAAAGTGACTTCTTAGTATTAGCTCAAAGGCAATGTCTTTCAGGCTAATGAAAATAAGCTGACTTGCAACAAGCAATTTCTAAACTCCTTTATCCCCCAGTATTTCCATTCCACTCAGGCGAGATGGATTCTTCTCCCTCCATGTTCAGTGATCAGCCCTGTTGCAAGGCAAGTACAACTTGTTTCTGTCAATCTGTGCTCCTTCCAAGTCATGCTCCGCGCCGTCACCGAGTTCTGGAATTTGAGAATCTGTAATCATTCTTCAGACGATGAGTCACGAGGTCAGCACAATTACACCATCCCTGAAGGGCACGGAAATGCAGCCAGAACTAAAAAATGCACTTCGGCCAACCAAGGCTTTAGGTTCATTTGATATTTCAAATAAAATGGAACTTTAGAGGACTTTAACGAAGATGGAATTTTAAGATCAAGATGAATTTAATTTAATGTAAATCATATTTACATGAAAGCCTCTATAATGAGCACAGTATATCTGTCACTAAAATTTCTTAATATTTGTGTAAACACAGTTTCATATTTTTTACACTAAGGAGAGTCAAAGTCATACCAACATTATTACAATTTCTAAGAAATATGCTAATAGTAATTAATTTGTGGTGAATCATACATATAGAAATGTGCTGCCTTGATGAACAAGAAACAATACTGCTTATCATTTGGCAAAGGTGAAAAGAGGAGGGCGTGGGGAGCAGGCCGGCCCCGCTCTGCCAGCAGGAGGGACCACACACTGTACAATGGGATTCTGGGAGGTGGGTCCACAGGGCTGGGTGGCTTAATTCCAAGAAGACATTAATTGTAAAGGGCACCTTCAATTTAATAACAGGTTGACTAAAGAAAGAAAAAAACACTGCCATCATAAATGTCCACATTAATTTAAAACATTATCCGAATTTCAGAAATGTTAAGATATATAAAAATGTGCTCTGTAGAACTGAGAAAATGCGTGTATTCAAAGCTTTAAAAAGCTTGTATGCACATCCTTCCGCCCCCAAAACTTCCTCTTCTAGGGATTTTTCCTAGAGAAAACTCAGGAATGCAGCAAAAAATAAGCCATGGGAAAACTGTCACCATTCTGAAAGATAAATACTTAAATATATCAAGGCACATCCTCATGAATGGATGTTTGGTCACCATTAAACATGGTCATACAAAGGTGTCTGTGACACACTATTAAGGGGAGAAAACTGCTAACTCAGCACAAACCCATTTCTGTTAAAAAATGTATATGTGTGTGTATGCGTGTAAAAAGTATCCAGAAAGCTCTACAGCAATGAGTCAAAAATCCCACCTCCAGCTATATAAGATTATGGTTGCTTTTTTTCCTTTTAGTTTTTCTGTAATTTTCTAACATTTTTTATGATAAGCACGCATTGCTTTTGTAATAATGAAGAATCTTTCAGTTTTCATTTAACAGAGGCGTTTTGGATGAGTTCGTAGGCAGGTTCACAGACCAGCACTGCTGAGGGCTGAGGAGCGTATATGCACTCCATTGGCCGGAAGGGTCAGTGGAGCTGTGCCCGGTGCATATTGAACAAAGGAAGGGTCTGAAGGAAGAAGATGGAGTTGTGTGAATGCAACTGACAAAAAAGGCTGCAGGATTTAAAAAACTGTGTACCAATATAACATCATTCTAGTCATCCATGGATGTTAAAAAAGAGTCCAGAGGTATATTTTACAATGACGCCTCTCGCCATTGCTTCATTAAAATAAAATACTAGGAAATGGTGAAGGAAACTACATCCAATATGGCACAGCGTTGCCCATTTCCGGACTATCCCCACAATGGTTCACAAGTGTACTATAATAGTTCACAAGCTGGTCTTGCAGATGCAGGACAGGGGAAGCCAATTTTTCAAACACTGTGGTTATGTGGTTGAGAATACACTTCAATACTACAGGCATTTTGGACAGAAAATCTCTCAGACTATTAGACCATTATGTGTTTTCTAATGTGCCAGGTTATAATGACCATGTAGCTCCCACAGTAGCATCTTCAGGAATAAATTACAAAACGGCACGTAACCATGTGATGTGCTGACACTCATAGATACGCCGAAGGGGCAGGGACCCAGTCTCCCGGGGGTGGCCCCTTTCCAAGAGCATAGACAGAAACTTCGTACTGAAAGCACTTCTCATTTCAAAGTAAAAGTTGTGTGCTTGCTGGATATTTTGAGATTGCCAGAAGATTCAATGGAATCACATAAGGCTGTCACTATAAAAATGAAAGCAAGGCCCAACCTTGGTGTGATACGTTTGCAATAAACAGCAATCCGTGGAATAAGAATTTAAAGCCCTATTTGAAATCACGTGCTGCAAAACCAGTTCCCTGTCAAAGTCTGAGCCCCGTTATCCTTTAGCCTTCAGGACCAGCCTCACGAAACACGTGTTCTCCGTGACAGTTTGCCGTTCTCTCATTAACTAGGTCCTTGTGTTTCCCTTAGATCAATAGAACTGCTATGTATCTACATAAATCTGAGAGGCAGATCCATTCCCATGAAGTTTACCCTATCTTGCTTTTCAACTGAAGCAGAATTGAAAAGTATTTCATAGAGTACTGAAACAGAAGGATTAAATTCTGTCTTATGCATATCATGAATAAAAGTGCTAAGTTGGCACCAATGTTCTTTTTGGTTTCTGTGCCTGGATGAACGAGATCGTGGGTGCAGGCCCTGAGCACGCGGGACATCTGCTGGGTCAGCAGCTTGGCGCCACCAGTGCCAGCTGCCCTGGAGCGGGGATGGGGAGGACTTCCGGCACGCAGAACGGGGAGCGGCGGGAGCCTGGGGCAGGCACGGCCCAGGGCATCTGACAGTGAGAGTGAGCGTGTGGGTGAATGTGGGCTCGTGAGGGTGAGTGTGAGAGCAGGTGAGTGTGAGTGCATGTGTATCGCAGGGGTGCAGGGTGTGCTCTTGTACGGAGACCTGGCTGCCCCAGATGTTTGTGTAAGGAGCACAGGGCAGCTGGCAGGTGGTGGCCCTCATACTAGAGCAGGTGGACTCTGCATCCCCACCGGCCGGTGTCTGGAAGCGGCAGCTGGAGCTGCTACTCTGAGGGCCACTTTCATCCACTGGGCCTGGTTCTCTGTCGGCCCTTCCCTGGTCTGGAGGAGGCACGTACAAACTCTAAGCCACGCGCACCGCGCTCGGCCTTTCACTAAGACTGGGGTCCCTGGACCGACTGTGACAGGGCTGCCGGCCTGAGCTTTCAAGCCTGCACAGCCCCTCACAGCACCTGAGGCCCTGCTCCCGGGCTGATGCTCTTGGGTACCAGCTGGCCGTGCGTTCCACAGTGAGGGGGGAGGAGTGAGCATTTCCTACACTCCGGCTCTCGTCTGCCACGGGCCACACGGATGGTCACGAGGAAGCCGGCTGGGGAGCACTGCTCCACGTGACTGCCTGCTGACCTCCTTCCTCTCTCCCCGGCCGGAGCCTCTTTCCACTAGAAGGAAGGCCGTTTACGACGCATATATATATTACAGAAAGGGAGGGCTTCCCTGGTGGCGCAGTGGTTGAGAATCTGCCTGCCAATGCAGGGGACACGGGTTCGAGCCCTGGTCTGGGAAGATCCCACATGCCGCGGAGCAACTAGGCCCGTGAGCCACAACTACTGAGCCTGCGTGTCTGGAGCCTGTGCTCCGCAACGGGAGAGGCCGCGATAGTGAGAGGCCCGCGCACCGCGATGAAGAGTGGCCCCCGCTTGCCGCAACTGGAGAAGGCCCTCGCACAGAAACGAAGACCCAACACAGCCATAAATAAATAAATTAATTAATTAAAAAAAAAAAAAAAAGAAAAGGAAATGATTGTTTTAGCAATTCATCTGCACATCAGCATAGGTTAACTGAATGTATTACAGCAGGCCCAGAGATGTGGCCAGGTGGGGATGGAACCCAAGGTAGGAATTGTGCCACAGCCAATAAAGGAAAGAGGAGAGGAAGAGATATTCCTTGCTCCAGATCACAAGAGAGAGGGGGGCGGGGTGGTTCTCAGTTTGTTTTGCAGAACTGTGAAACTCTTATTCTTAAATGTGATAAACAGCTATCAATGTGTGACCACTGTCATTCATAAACAGATTCTGGAGCTAATTAAACTTTATTTTACAAGGAACAATATTTGAAAAAACAAACAAAAGATAAATCTCAAAATCATCCAAAAGGGAAACTCCTTTACAGCATTTTCTCCAGGACGGGGTGGGGAGAGCAAGTGAGGACAGGATATTGTTGGAACTTTAATTTGCACTTCACTCCTCCTTTGCTTCAAATGCCTCCCTGGAGCACAAGCTGTTCATTTTGCTTCCAAACGGGAACGGGTGGAGACCCAATACTAAGTTCTGGATCTCTGTGTACAATTAGCAAAAGAGGTTCCTTTCAGCATCCTCTCCTCAAATGTCATAGCTGTGCACCCCGGGTGTCCCTTCTCCATGAGGCCGAGATGGCCCGGGCTGCTGTGTTCAGGGTTCTGTTCGTCCAGGGAAGCAGCTAGTCTCTTTCACCTCTGGGGCTCGACCTTTAGTCCTGATATTCCCAGATTCCGCTTAAATTGACCTGAGGCCCATCCAAGCGCGCTTAGAGCCTGAGGTTTTCCCCGACAGCCATCTACAGCTTCAGCTCCAACACACCGAAACGCAAAAACCACTCTGAAATGTCCTCCCATCTCTTATTGGAAGCACATAACAGTGTGAAAATCTCATTTAGAAGACTAACTGTATAATTATTAACGTCTGGATTCTTGGCTGAAACTTGTTTAAAAAATAGAAAAGGTCAGACAGTTTGTGTTTTATCCTTCTGTTGAGTGGCGCTCTCCTCCACACCTCCGATTCTTCTTCTGGATTGCGGTGGTCTTCCTGGTGAAGCACGAGCCTCAAACCCCTGGAGAGGCGACTGCTCTGGGCCCAGGCGGGCGGTCTCTGCAGAGCAGGACCGTGTGCAGCCCAGCTGGGGGAGAGTCTTCAGTTGTCAAAGACTGTATTACACGTGGGCTGTATATTAATGGCTTTCCCGTTCTAAATGCTGACTCTTATCATCCAAAGGAAATTAAACTCTCTTTGAAGAGGAGCTGGCCACGTGAGCAGTTCCCTTTCTTCTGCCTAATCACGGTCGGCAGCTCCTCTGAGGGCCTGATGCAGAGCCTGCCGTTCTGTGGAACCACTGAAGCAGCTGTCACCGTGTCACCCATTTCTTACATCCCGGCAGGCGCGGCTCGACTGAGTGAGTGCGTAACGAACACACTGGGCGAGCAGGCAAAGCCCTGTGGTCAGACTGCGGGACACGCGGCCCACGTAAAAACCTGGGGGGAGTGTGAGTAGTGAACTCGCTAAAACACGCCCCGAAGGGTCCAGGAAAGGAGTGATCAAGTAAGTAAGACCTACTCAGCGCCGGTACCATCTTCCTGGATCCTCATCGTAACCATTCGCCTAGGTAGGTTTGCTCGTTTTCTTTCTTAAACTCATTTGACAGATGTGGGGAATGGAGACTCAGAGATTCCGGACCTTTGGAAGATGGTACAAGCTGGTGAGCGCTTTAACTCAGACGCAAATCAAGGTTTGAATGGCTCCATCGTTAACACGAATTACGAGCCTCATGTTAATTTCACAGTCACACGCAGCCGGCTCTGTGCTGGGCCCTGCGCATGAGCGGTGCAAGCGCCAGCGCATCCTCGGACGCCCGGGGCGCTCGGATTCCCTCCAGCTGCACAGGGGAACCTCAGACCCCTGGCGGTGCTTTAACTCTTCTCCTCTCACACCCTCAGTCAACCCCTGGGAAACGCTGCCTCCCCTCAGATCGGAGCCCCGGCGCAGTGTCTCCTAGAGTCCGCTGCCCCTGGACGTGACCTGGGTGCCCCCAGACAGGACTTCCCAAACGCTCCATGACGCCACTTTTGCTCAAATTCCGCCGTGACTCCCCGTTTCTCTCAGGAAAAGCCAGACATCTTGAGTGGGTCCCCCTTCCCTCCTTTCTTATCGTCTACTTTGGGCACACGGCTCTTCTGGGACACGCCACAGGCAGCGGTCCAGTTGTTCCCTGGGCTTGGAATGCCCTGGAGGCCTCAGATACCCACACACAGGACTCCCTCCCTGCCACGTCTCTGCTCACCTGCCTGTGTCCTTGCTCACACCCACCTCTCAGTGTCATTCACTCTGATCACCTGCTTTATGCTGAAACCTGCCTTTCCGGAAACTTACCACCCCAGGCGCGGCTGATCCCTCCCCATTCCCCCCCAACCCCTGTCTTTTCCCACAGTGATTGCATGCTCTCATACAGGGGCAGACACTACTTTAGGACATCTAATTGGTGCATAACCATTCATTTGTGTTTTGTCCACGGCTGCGCTTTCACACTGCAGAGGCAGAGCTGAGTAGTGCAGCAGAGACCCACCGCCTTCAAAGTCCAAAACGTTTCCTGTCTGATGTAAATTGGTGCAGCCACTATGCAAAACAGTAGGGAGGTTCCTTAAAAAACTAAAAATGGAACTACCATATGACCCAGCAATTCCACTCCTGGGTATATATCTGGAAAAAATGAAAACACTAATTTGAAAAGATACATGCACCCCAATGTTCGTAGCATTATCTACAATTGCCAAGTTATGGAAGCAACCTAAGTGCCCATCAACAGCCGATTGGATTAAGATGTGTAATATATATACACACAATGGAATATTACTCAGCCATAAAAAGAATGAAATACTGCCATTTGTAGCAATGTGGATGGACCTAGAGAATATTATGCTTAGTGAAATGTCAGGCAGAAAAAGACAAATACTACATGGTATCACTTATATGTGGAATCTAAAAAATAATACAAATGAATGGATATACAAAACAGAAACAGACTCACAGACACAGAAAACCAACTTGTGGTGACCAAAGTGGAAAGAGATGGGGGAGGGACAAATTAGGGGTATGGGATTAACAGATACAGACTACTATATATAAGGTAGATAAGCAACAAGGATATACTGTATAGCACAGGGAATTATACCAAATATCGTGTAATAATCTATAACGGAATATAATCTGCAAAAATACTGAACCACTATGTTGTACACCTGAAACTAACACAATAATGTAAAGCAACTATACTTCAATAAAAAAAGATGCTTCCTGTCTAGAGCTTACAGAAAAAGTCGTCCAACTTTACTCTCACTTCTGGATAATTTAATTACTTCTTTCTTCCTTCCTTCCTCCCTCCCTCCCTCCCTCCCTCCCTCACTCTCTCTCTCTCTTTCTCTCCCTTTCTTCCTTTCTTTCCTTCTTCCTTTCTTCCTTTCTTTCTTTCTTTCTTGAACTGTTTCCCCTTGTAGAATGTAAACTCATGGGTGCAGGGATCTTTTTCCTTTTGCTCATACCTAGAATGTAAATGGTACCCAATACATATTTGTCCATAAACGTGTGAATGAGGCTGACTCATTAAACACTCATGCAGGTCACTCTAGTGGGCAGCCAGTCAGCAGTGGGGTCCACATTCAAATCCAGAGAGATGGAAATCGAGACCTACTCTTAATTAGCACCCCTCCGTCTCTGCCCCCGTCCACTGCCTGCTGCCTCACAAGAGACAGGCTTTCTCTGTTAGCTCATAACACTCAGATAGGAAACATATGTGCTGCCTATCAGCTCTTAATCTTATTAAAATAAACAAGAAAGAATGATCCATGTTTCTGACTAGAAGATGGACAAATTGCTTCTAGACAAGTCCTGGAGACTTACAACTCCTCTCAGCATCTGATCAGAAGACATCAAGGCTTCACAGGGTCTGGCTGAGGGCTCGGACCAAGTTTGGTTGTTTGTTTGTTTGTTTTTTAATGTCATGACTGTCATGCCCAGCCATCACCTATCACCTCCCGACCGGGGCTTTTCCTCTTTGAAGACCACTCCCTACCCCCGCAGATGTCCAGCAAGCTCTGGAAAGATTTGGTGCTGGAGAGCATCTCTACCGGAGAAGTAGCTAAGGCTTTGGGATGAGGTCACCAAGGAAGAGAAGAAGGGAGACTGAGGAAGGAATTCGGGGGAGGTGGTGTCAGGGAAGGAGTGTGAGGTGTGGGCACGCTCTCACTTTGAGCTGGAGAGCATATGGCTCATTGGTCTTCTCCAGACCCCGGTCTAGACGAGGACAGGACTTGCCTGTGTATCCACAGTTTAGGCGACTGCTTCCTGATGGCCTGAACAAGTCATCTAATGGCTTTATGACCAGACTTCATGGATTTACTCTCCGACTTAACGTGTATAAATTTACCTGACCACACAACTCAGAATGAGATTTGCGTCTTAAAAGGAGGAAGAGAAAAGGAACCCATATTTGTTCCTCATCAGGCCCTGGGGGTGGCCGGGGGTGACATACCTACTGTTTCCTGTAATCATCGTAACAATCCTGCAAGTCACACAGTTTACAGATGAGAAAACTCGGGTTAAATAACTTTCACGGCCGGTTGGAGATTTGGGTTGTCAATTACTCATCCCTCCTCCCTCCCTGGATGCTGACCTCTAGACACAGTGAACCAAATTGGATGAAAAACTGGGCTTCTGTAAATTAACTATGTCTGATAATTCCCCCAGTGCTGGGTTCCAGGCCAAGCTGGGCTGGGGGATGCAGACAGAACTTTCCAGTCACACCTAGCCCCCGGTCTGCTTTCGACCCAGAGCCGGTGACTGACCCTTGGCGTCAGTGACACTGGGGAACTGCGATCTCACTTGCTCCCTCACTGGGATTCGGACCCAGGTGTTCCATTTGTCTCCCACTCCGCCTGCTCTGTGTCTCCCTGGCTCTGTGGGCTGCCACATCCCGGCCCTCCTACCATTAGTCCAGTGTTATCCTCCCTGGGCTTATTCTAACCAAAGGTTCCAGGATGAGCTGCATGTTAAGTTGATAACACCATCCTGAAAAGGCATCACTGCATATCAATAAACATATTTACATAACAAGGTTACAGAAAGGGGAAATTTACTTTGGAAATGTTAATATGTAATGAGCTAGACAAATAGTGTGTTTGGAGCAGCCTCTGTCAATCTGTCTAATCAACGTAGAGAAGAAAAACAGGTGACTCAAGCCAAACCTTTTTACTTGGCACTTGAACTAAAACACTTGGAGCAGCAGCTCTGACAAGCCTATTTTTACGGGAAAAAAACCACAACAATTTTGGAGGAGAAAAGAGCAATCTTCATACCAGAAAGTGAATTTGTCTATATTCATGTATGTGTACGTGGTTTGATTTTTGCTTTTAAGCTCCAGTGTTGGCTCTTTGCTCCCTGAAATCAAAACATTCAGCATTATTTTTGGGTTCATATACAGCCAAGTGCGAATGGTAGCTTCTCTCAGTAAATCCTCAACCAGTAGGTGTCGCTGTTCATTTATCATAAATCCTACCGGAAAGCGAAGGCAATTGCTAAAATAACAAGCATGTTTTCTGGAAATAAAATAACCAGTAAGCGCTGGGAAAGGATTATTTTCTTTCACAGGTGTCTCCAAATCAAAGCTGAAGTGTGAACAACAATTCACTCTTTGTATGGCCTCCCACGTAGTATTTTGTTCTAGAACTTCAGCACCATTGTAAGAATTCCTTCTAAGCCACGTTTGTACCTCAGATCTAACTGCCTGACCCCATAAACATTTAGTGGTTGATTCTGCTTGTAAAGTACATTGGCATTTCCAGATACAGGCGATGGAGTTTTCTAGTATTTCAGTGTGAATCAGAAAATGATACCTACTGCTGCCTACGTAGAAACACAAACAAAAAAATCATAGATACTTAGAAGTGAAACATTAAAGCAAGTTTCTAAAAATATGTTAAATGCAAACTCATCATTTACATCAAGGATATAGAATTATATATTCATACAGTCACTGTTCAATAAATATGTATATAATAAAAAGAATAATAGTGATCCTTTAGAGCATAATGCACTAGACATGGAGTTATAAGCTTTGCATACATGTCTCGCTTAGTTCCCTCTCAGAGGCCCATTTTGCACATGAAGAAACAGAGGCTTAAAGAGAACAGTGATGTCCCTGGACCATGGTACAGGTAGAAAGTGACTGAACCGGATGATTTTGACCCCAGAGTCCAAGTTCCTAACCACTGCACAGGTGGCCTTTCCTCCGACTTCTGTAAGGAAAAGAATTTGACTCTGCTCACATCCCAGCTTCCAATCCTGGCTCCTGCACTGCTGACATGCAGTAGTCTCAGCAGGTCGCTCAGCTTCCCTGAATGTTGATTCACTCCACTGTCGAATGGGGAAACGGATACCCGCAAGTGGGTCTGCCGTGGGGTGAGAACGGGTGTGTTTAGGAAAGCTCCCAGCACGGTGCCTGGCATGGAGGAGACACTTGCTGAATTTTAAAAACCGGATTTTTAAAAAATAAAATACACAGGTAAGATAATCAGGAATGTGCAGGAAAATATCCTTCTTCCAGATGCATAGTGAGAGAGCAGGGGTGAGTCTTCAACAGTTTCCAAAGGTGTGAGGGCTCAGCTTCCGCCATTGACACTTGGGAGCATTTCGGGAAACTTCCTCCATTTGGTGGGAACTACATCTTGCTCACCCAGGTCCAGGGAGTCCTCAGCCTCCACTTCAAGTCTTTTAAAGCCTAAATGTCCCTGTTTTCCGAATCCCTCCCGTGGTTGGCTTTTGCCTCAGTTTCCCTGTCTTGCAACCTGGTTCGCTGTTAATACAAGCGCCCTAATCATTCACTGGCCAGAAGGCATTGAGTGATTAGTATGTCCCAGGCATCGTATGCCATGCTGGTGAGGAAAAGCCAGGGTAGAATCCGATGACATGTAGCAGAGCCTGGATGGGGAGGACCTTGACGAAGTAATCGCACCAACACAGGTATAATTACAAGCGTCTCTGCCGGTTTTGCCAGCCTCTGTATTAAGGAACCTAACCAGGGGTCAAGGTTAGGGAAGGCTTCCTTGAAGTGGCTCCAGAGGGAAAGCTGAACACTGGGTAGGTTTGGTCTAGGGGAAGGGGAGAGAGGCGGGGTGGTGCTTGTGGATGAGGGCTTCTGAGCAGGGCTCAAGGGTCCTGGGAAAGGAGCAAATTAGGGCATTTGAGGAACTGAAGGAAGTGAACGTGGCTGGAGCACAGAGGATGAGGGGAGGGGGAAGGTGGGTGGGATTCCCCCGATGGGACCCCCCCAATGTAGGAGTCAGAGCCTCCTCTGAGGGGCAGTGGCCCAGCACCTTGCTGCTGCTGGCAGCTGGGGACACGACGGGGGTGAGGGTGTGGTGGGCAATGATGACAACGTGTGTTTGAGTCTGTAAAGAGCTAAAGGGGCTTCCAGAAATCTGAAGTCTTAGGCAAATAAGAGATGGAATGAAGAGATGGCTGAGTGGCCTTCCCTTGGAAAGTAGGGGTGGATCAGCAATATTAGTCCAAGTCCAAGGACAATACAGGAGCCTCCCTGTGTGCCACCGAGGGGAGTGCAACAGAAGAGCCTGGAAGGCTTTACCCCTGCACTGAACCAAGAGGACAGCTACCATTGTTGCACACTACGAGAGGCACTGGACCTTATGTTTTTTTCAATTTTGCCACACTAAGGCGTGTGTGATAGTATTTGTGATTTTCCTCAACTCTGTAGAGTTTGCTTCTCTGAAATTCCTATTTC
Organism: Balaenoptera borealis; assembly: GCF_965194805.1. Taxonomy (NCBI): domain Eukaryota; kingdom Metazoa; phylum Chordata; class Mammalia; order Artiodactyla; family Balaenopteridae; genus Balaenoptera; species Balaenoptera borealis. The sequence goes on along the minus strand of NC_138873.1, from coordinate 7,047,137 downwards.
CCTGAAGTTCCTACTCTTTGATAACTTTCATTTTGTACTTGAACCATTGAAGACAGGGAGGACCCAAGGACAGTGACTGAGGAAGCAATACACATAGACAAAGAAATGCCTTCTCTGCCTTGTGTCCTTGGGTGATGATGTAACAAAATAACCTGAAATCCATCTGGATGAGGCTTTACCCTCCAGGTGGCTCTGGGGAAGCCGAGGGCTCCCTTACACCACAACCAGGAATGTCAAGGCAATACTCACTACTATTTTGAATCAATATTCACATGGGCACTTAAGTGTTAACTTAAACATACTAAATTCTCAACATACATGGAGATACTTCAAATAGAAAAAAATCAATCTTTTCTAAACAATGAACTAGTAGGTGTAGAATTTCCATCCAAAAGTTATAGCAAAGTGGTCAGAAGGGAGTTGGGTATTGGCAGTTATGCCTGGAGTTTAACTATTTTCTGGGTCATAACCAATGCCCTGAGCCCATGCAGTAATTACATTCAGTCCTCAGTAAAATTGAGAAGGATCAGCAGGAGGGTGCTTCGAGAGTACTTTGTAGCTCCTACAGATGACATTCTTTTTTCCATTAACAAAGGAATGTGGGAGACACCTGAGATCACAGGAGGGAGGTAGACAAGAAAGCTTCATTTACCTCAGTCCTGTTTCCAACCCTGGTTGTTTGTACACTGTTCTACAGGGACCATATTAGATATTCAGAGAAAAGTTAAAAGGTGCATAAAGTTAACATAAACGTGGAAGGTCTACACCGAACAAATCACATAAAGAGTAGAGAAACGTGTTAACATTTTGAAATACTTTTTTTGAAATTATAGATTATCTGGTTTATTCTGGATTCAGTGTATTAGTCAGATTTAATATCAGTGGTATTGAAAAGATTGTTATATTCCTAGCCAAAAGAGTGGATAATGGACAAAGAACTTAGAATTTAGTGAATTTTCTAAGTAAAGAGTTTTGATAAAAAAGAATGACTTAGAGTCTTTTGGATTCTCTATATAGAGTTTCTGTTAATAGATTATCACTATGGAAACATATGCAGTAAAGAAAAATACTTTCCAGGTTCTACTACAAGAAATCACTTGTAATAACTAGTGAGGGATCTACAGCAAAGATATTAAGCAATGATTCCAACTTAGTTCCGCAGCTGAAGGCAAAACCAATAACAACCAAAAACAAAAAGCCAAGAAAACAAAAATAAAATTCCAAGAAAATTAACTTTATGCTTTTCTCCTTTATTGGACAAATGTCTGTATTCTTCTACATACTTTTTCTGTTTACACTCCATTTTCTTGTTTCTTTACTGTTGTCCCTTTCTCTATATTCAAAGAATTAAGGAAAAGGAAGAAATTTAAGAAGAAGAAAGGAAGAAAGGAAGAAAGGTGAAAGAAAGAAAGAAAAGAAAGAAAGAAAGAAAGAAATATAGACAGAAAGAAAGAAAGGAAGAAAGAAAGAAAGAGAAAAAGAAATATAGACAGAAAGAAAGAAAAAAATAAAGGAGGGAAAAATGTCCTGGAGGCAAATGACCTATTTTAAAGCTGCTTCTTCTTCTAGGCTGGCAATTTCCAAATGAGAAGCCATGCACTGGCCTTGCATCTAGACATCCATAAATCAATAGGATGACGCCAACAATGGTCCTCTTCTAGTGTAGCAGACATCAGCTGCCACATCACTCACAGCCCGTGGACCAAAATATGAGACAAGCGAGGCATGCATTCAGACATTTTGTTTGTGGCTTTTAGAAAGCATTTATATTTCCTATAAATCCACTCACTTCTCAGTATCGTATTTAGTGAACTGAAAAATGCACTGACAATGGAAGGCCTTGATCCATCAAGAGCAGCGGCACTCTCTGGACGGACCTGACAGCTGCAACGGGTTTGGGACTATCAGCATCCTTAACTTATGACGTCCTTGCAGGGGTTGGGTTTGCCTTCCTCATCTGGGAAAGCGTGGTCGCCAAAGGCACAGTGGGGCATCAGAGCCCACCTTTCTCGTCCAGTATCTAAAGGGTTGTCCTCAGGCTTTCATTTTGCTTTCCCACGTACCAGTGTCAGCACGCGAGTGGAGAAGAGCTGATACATGCTGTGTAACTCTCAGCTTGCTTGTGAGTGGGGAGGTGAGGATTGTGATTTAGTTACGCATTGCAACTGTCTGAATCTCATCCGGAAAACCTTGTATGCTTATGCGTGTGTGAAGAATACTTAACTTGATTGGCAGATAGTCTGTGTTTGTCAAGCTCTGGAATGAGGATGACAAAGTACATCTTAAAATTCCTTGATTTGAGGCCAATGACAAGCAAAACATTGATGGATTTAGATTCCTTGTCAATTCCAGGCTGGGATTCATCAAGTTTGCTGGTCTCAGTTGAAAGTTGCCTCTTTATTTATTTATTTAAATTAAAAAATTTATTTTATTTTATTTTATTTATTTATTTATTTTTAACATTTATTTAGTTGGCTGCACCAGGTCTTAGTTGCAGCATGCAGGATTTTTAGTTGCAGCATGCAAACTCTTAGTTGCAGCATGTGGGATCTAGTTCCCTGACGAGGGATTGAACCCGGGCCCCCTGCATTGGGAGTGCAGAGTCTTAGCCACCGGACCACCAGGGAAGTCCCTATTTTATTTTTTATTCAGCAGGTTCTTATTAGTTATCTGTTTTATACAAATTAGTGTATATATATCAATCCCAACCTCCCAATTCATCACCAAAGTTGCCTCTTTAGAGACGCCTTCTCCGAGCACTCTCACTAGAGCAGAATTCCCACCTCTCCACTGCCCACTGGTCTCTCCCACTGTGTCCTGTTGGTCCCCTCAGAGGACTTCATCTGTCACCATTTGTCTGCAGAGGGCAGGGACTCTGTCTGGGTTTCATTAGTAATTCTATTGACTAGAAAAGTACATAGATAAGCAGTGCTGAATCAATATCAGCTGAATGAATGAATTCAATTGTTATTAAGTTTCTGGGTTTTTAAAAAAGGCCTACAGACTAGGTGTGCACAAGCCAAAGAGAAAGCATGAAGAGAGTATGCCAACTGGGGTCCCACGAGTGGGAGCTAGCAGGCGGCCAGTCATTTTCCCTCAGAGAGTAATTCTAGCCCAAGGCCACATCTTGTACCAACATGGGGAATGGAGAATTTGGAGAGGATTTAGACAAGCCCACTGAGAATAATCAAAGCATGGAAGGAATTAGAGTATCTAGGAATGAATATTACTTATCGTGGAGTAGCTGGAAAGGCCTTGGGTGATATGAAGTTGTTCCACATCTTGATTTTGAAGAGACAATTGGGAGGATGTGGAAAGAACTTGCTTGTTAAAAATGCTCTGAAAGCATTGGACCACCTTGTGGAGGGAGATTATGGGAATTCCTTTGACAAGAAGTACTTAAGTTTTTGGTTTGGGGGATGGGCTCAGAGGGCGGCACACTCATCATGCACAAGCGGGTTTGCTGGTGGCCTCAGTGCATCTCGCACAGCTTGGTGTTTGGACACAGGTTCACCGGTGGGTGATGTTCTGTAATCGTACACTCGGGCACTTTCACTGAGGGGAGCATTTCCTCAAAGCCGCAAACCTCAATCCCCGTGCAACACAGGCCAAGTCCTTTCTTTTACTCACATTCTGAATGAAATACATTGATAATCGGCCTAAAAGAAGCCACCCCTTTCTCAAAGGACTCCAGCGCTTCCCCTGACAGACAGCGCTGCCCCGATGGTATCTGACGCTGAGAAGTGCGGGTGTGCCAGGTTCCTGTTGTGAGGGGCAGAGGCAGACGGGAGGGTGGGCTGGGCCGCCGGTCTCAGAGCAGTGGCCGGGACACTGTGCATCCCTGGGCTCTGCGCCTTCGTCAGCCACACCGGTGTCACAGGAAGCCACCACAGGTGACCACTTTCAGGGCAGCAGCCAGGAAGGGCGTTGAGCCTTCCTTGTGCTTCTAAGTGTGCTGTGCTGTGGCCTGTGTTTGATCGTTTGGAGGGTTTGCTGTATTCTGTGAGGGTTTTTCCATGTGTCTGAAGGGTAATTCTTTGTCAACTGTTACTGCCTTGCTCAAGAATCAGCAATTCACATGTATAATAAGGCTCACAACAAAAAGCACATTCATATTTTTTTTCTCTTTTATTTTCCTGCCTGAGCACTTCTACCTTGGAAAAATCTCCATCTTCTTGTGTGCATGCATGTGTGTGTGCGTGTGCATGCGTGTGTGTGTGTGTGTGTGTGTGTTCTTTCAGGCAGATGACTGTGTGAGCCCCGTGTGGCCATTCTGCCGGTGGTGCTGTCCAGGTTCTAGCAATGCTGGCCCATGGCCGGGGCGCCTGGCTTCTCCTACCTTCTTCCTAATGGCAAGGTGTACATTTTGCCCCAAGACTGGAAGGCTGGCAGACCTGCCCGGGGGAGTTGGCTCTAGAAGGAGGCAGCATTGCTCACGCCCAGGAGATCACTTAAGAGGCACCTTAAGTGTTACTGCTCTTAGACAGGACACCTGCAGGTGGCACCTTGGCTGACCTTGAACATGCCTTGACATATACACCTTTCCTTTAATGAGAGTGCTCTGATCACCATGTCACCTGCATAGGCTATAAGATTAACATTCATATTCTTGTCCCTTTACTGATTTATTCATTTATAAATTTACCCAACAAATATTTGCCAAGTGTGTGGTATGTGCCAGGTGCTGGGCTAGGTGCTGGGATACAAGACAGGCAAGCTTCCTGCCCTCAGGGAGCTGATCGTCAGGTGTGGAAAAGCAAGCAGGTCGTTATAATCAAACAGTGTGCTTGGTGCTGCTGTTTTGTGGGTGGGGGAAGCAGGAGGCAGTGGGAGCACACGGCGATGAGGGAGGGATCGAGCTAACATGGAGGGGCAGGGCTGACGTCCCAGAGCTGAGACCCGGGGTGAGCGGGACTTTGCCAGCTCGCAGGTGCTGGCAGCTGGTGGAGGGCGGGTTTGACGGAGGTGGGGTTTAAGTTTTCCTGACAGGAGGCTACTGAGATAGTTCGGGTGGAAGATGATGAGTGGAGTAGGGATGGAGGAGACGAGACAGAGCCTAGAAAAGATATTGTGGGATGAAACCGGGAGAACTTGAATGTGCAGGGTGAGGGAGAACTTGGGAGTGATCGCCAGGTTCAGGTTGGGGCAACAAGTTGCTTCATGGAGAAAGGGGGATCCAGGAAGAGGTACTGGGAGGTGGGTGTTGGGAGGAAGGTGACTTCTGGACTCATTCTGTGGGGCTGTCCTTCTGGCAGGCAGAATAACTGCTCCCTAGTGAGTAAGACCTCTGCTGCTGTCCTCTGAGCTTGCTGTTCAACAATGCTGGGGAGGGTGGGTGAACAAAATAGTCTTCTACTGCCCACAGGGGAGCCGGGGGGCTTCTCTCAGCAAGTCACGCATCTGGCAGGCATTACTGTGACTCTCTCTATTCCTGTTCCAAGTCTGGATTCTCCCAGACCCTTTCCTACAAATGGCCATCAAATATTCAGGGATTACCGGAGAGTGTGGTAATTATCCCACTACAAACAGTGCTGGCCTTAGCTTTGATATCTGAAAATTACGGTGGATCAATTGCAAAAAAAAAAAAAAAAAAAAAGTTTTGGGAAATACTGAACAAAATTACAGTAAAGCATTCCTAAAACACACATGGCACACTATGTCATAAAAATGAGAGGTCAAAAATCTAAATCATATCTGCCTTTTTTTCAGAATGCTCCTGAGGGATGCTTCTGAGACGGGGGTTAGTAATTTAGATGAAGTTGTTAAAGCCCAAAGTTCCTTTGTGATTTTCTCTGGTCCCCATCAGTTCACTGCTAATTGGGAAGTAGAGCCCAAACGCTTGAGCAGGGAGCTTTTTAGCCAGGTGACTCTTTCCTTCAATGTCATCCATCACCAACCCAGAATCCAGCCGGCAGGCTGAAGAGGACACCCCACATGGGATTCTGACTCTGATTCCTCATCTCTTAAATCAGAGGTCTGTACCAGAAGATTCCTTGGGTCCCTTCCAGCTGAGACTCTGAATCCATGCAATGCAGCGTGGTGAAACCGTGACAATGACGTCAACTGATTCCCAGCAGTGGTGATGGCCTCAGGATGGTGTGGACTTGGACAGGTGCCTCAGTCACAGTCACTTGGGAGCCTCATTGGGTCAAAAGCAGCAGCACCACTGAGGCCCCTTACACAGGTGACCTTGGCTCCTTAGGCCGTGGTGAGACTTTCTAAGGGTTCCCAAGTGCATATGAGTGTTAAGGAAATCTGTTCCAGAGCCTCCACTTCTGTGTCTGCTGGATCCGGGCCTCATGTGGGTTTTCTTTTACCGCGTTCCCCTTTTAAAAACAGCCCTTCTTCTACTTTACAAAAGCAAGACTCACCCTTCACCTACCACAATCTCACGACTGGGGTGGAAACAAAGGAATGACTCTAAAATCTATTTTTAGGAAAGCTTCCTTTAGGGGCTAATCAGGTATGAAGCACCTACCTTAGGATGTGAGGTATCTCCCCGTCTCACAGAAGTGAGATCAGGGTGAGGCAGGGTGAGATCTATGGGGAATTTTATCCCTCATTAGGATGTTCTAAAATCAGATATATTGTAGAATGTGGGCAGTGGGAATGATAGCGATTTTTGCCCAATTTTTGTTTAATGGCTTAAATTCCTTTTTCTTCTGACTCTTGTCCGTATATGCACTGCTCTTGTGGGAGAATCTGAGTGCAAACAAAGAGAAAATGGCTAAGAAACACTGAATGCTGAAATGGCTTTTCCCTCCATGTATTTAGTGTCAGGAATTATGATCGGCAGTCTCAATCCTCACTCCTAGGGCAAACATTAGCCAGAAAGAAAGACGTTTTGAACAGTTGAAGCAGCTCGTTCTTCTAATCGTAACAAATATTTTCAGGGACTACCAAATTTTTACATTGAGTATTAGATCAAACCTGAAGATAAAAATTTTATGTGGTTCCTTTTAGATTTGGTGTGCATTATTTAACAAGGCAGTTAAAACCCACATTATTTTAAATCACCTAATGAAATATTTATTCCAAGAAAAGTCAATACTCATCATATTTCATATTATAAAGTGTTTACTATTTCCACCTCCTATTAACAAAAAATTAAAATTATATGCTGGCTGCTGAATCAGAAATCTCTCTATATGTGTGTATATATATGTATATGCATATATATATACACACACATATTTATATGCTTTTACTTTCTTTAAATATGCAGAAAAATTCTGACCATTAATGGAATCATTTCTGAATTATTGCACATGACTCTTGCTTAATTATTCACAGATGCCTAACACCATAATGCATTTAATATATGCACAAATAGACACTAGCAAAAGACTCCAGGCCATCCTTGCTTCCTAAATAACATAATTGCAGCTACCTATAATATTCCTTTATTACATACTAAGTACAAGGATAGATAGATTTATTTTTGTTTTTTAAACATTATGAAATGGTTAAATTATAGATTCTATAACATTTTAATCCTGACAGATTTTCATAACCCATCTTGCAAGGTGGATATCTATTTTTTAGTGACATTTACAATACTCTTTGGGATTCATATTAGCATGTTTATTTACATTAAAAAATACATCGACTTGGTCTGATTTTGTTGATTTGTTTGATGATGAGGACTGAGTTTGCTAATAACTTTTATTAAAAGATATTTTATTGGCAAAGGTATATTGGAAATAACAATATTTAAATTTTTTTCAATCTTTTTTGAATATATTAAACAAAGCATTTCTAAATTTACAAAATAAAGGTATAATTGCTAGTTACTTGTTAGAGCTTCATAAAGCCTTTTTGGTATAATTCCCAGAAACTGAAAAGAGTGAACTACCATGCTGACTGGGTAACAAATCCTTTTGTTTCTAATTCCTTGCTTCCAAAAATTTTGAAAATTAAAAATGGTGTTTGATGACAGACCACTATGTGATTTTGGGGCATGTAACTGCAAATGAGTTTTAAAAAATGAAATGATATTCTTAGAAAAAGACATCTTCCATTATAATCTACTTATATAAACAAAGTTCTTTAGTGCCTACAGTAAAAAAAAATTAAGATAAAGAATTCATATTGAACCCTCTCTCATTCTAGCAGCCAGTAACATTTATTCATAACATCTCATTAAGGCGTGCATTACTATTAACATTTTACTTCCTGTTTAACAAGTATTCATCAAAATTTGTAATGTATTTTTGTTGTTTTGATTAACTGTATAAGAGCAATCACTTTAGTGATAACTCAACTAGGAAAAATACTAATACTTAGAAACTCATGTCTCTTAAGAAATTAAAAAATTTTTTAAATCTACATTTTTTTGTAACAGAGATACATACTAGGTGATCAATAAAAGATTTTCAAACATGAAACCAAACTGCATCAGAGATTGAGGGAAGTAGAGTGGAAATACCAGGAGTAAAAGACAGGATACAAATTTCCCATTGGTGAAGAGAAGCTTGTTCACAGATTTAGAAAACAAGTGATGTAGATATCAAATCTCTATACATGTGGAGTCCACTTCAGTCATTTAAAAGAATCCTAGTTCATTTCTTGAAAAACAAAAAAAAGGTCAATATTTATAATATTCTAATAATTTCACTTTTTGCACAGATTTATACTTAGGGAAAATTTTATAGATCAACTTAAAAACTTGGGAGATGGTACATGGTCTTCAAAATGTGGTATAGGGGTGTACAGGGAAAGCAGTTTGCACCTCACCACTTTGTACCACTTCGTGAGTAAACATTCTCCTTACTTGCTCTTTTGTTCAAGAGAAGGTGCTGGTCTGCTATTCCAGCTGAGCACTGCCATAAATCACACGGAAGATGACTTACTCATCAGTTTACCTGAGTTTTTCTATGTCTTCTTCTCCCTCTGCTATTATCCTGGGCCACTGTCTGCTGTGCAGGGTGGGGCGCTGGTTGGCCCTGAACTCCCTGCTTTTCTGCTTCTCACCCACTTTCTTCTGGTGTCAGAGGCTCTGACGCTGCCAGAGATGGGCCCCATCCCTCAAGAGTGCGGCCTCTCTAGGGCTGGGGTGCACTCTAGCACACAACTGTAATGCAGACTGTTATAGAATGCACACAGTGGGGCCTTTATTTCACTGCCCACATAACTGCTGAGCAAGTCATTTCCTCTCCCTGAGCCTTAGCATTCTCAACTGTCAAGTGAGGATGTACCAACCTCTAGCCTGTCTCTTGAGGGTTACAGCTGACACAGGGCAAGGGAGCTCTTTGAAAATGCTAACCCATTATTAGACATGAAATCTCCAACCGCCTCTTAATTGCTTGGCATGTGGAAATAAATTCAGTAGCATCTTCTTTCCATTACAGATGCATCTTTAAAAATTAGCAAAATCAAACCAAACGGAACACGAATCTGGCAAACACCCTACCACGGGTACCAGGGTCTCTGTTTCTGAGAGAGGGAGGAGGGCCGGGCAAAGCAATCCTGGGAAGAGGCCCAACTTCCCAGCTCTGATTTGCTGAATGTCCTTCTGGCATGTTCTCTTGCTCCCTTGCGCTCATGACAAAGAAATATAACCTTGGGCCAACTGCATTTTTGTTCCACTGGTAACTAGGTTAATGTGACCTGACAGGGCTGGATGAGACAGCACAGGAAGAAATAATATCTGTACCTTTGTGCAGCTCAATGTGACAGAGGTAAACTGAGTAGTATACAAAGGTTTGAAAAAAACAGGGATTATTTCACTGTAAAAGAAGTTGCAGGATAGTATTTTACAAGCAACTTTTTTGATATACATTATAAGTGGTTACATTCCCACAGACCTAAAAATCCCCCAAATAGTTGTACCTTATTTGTCTCAATCTGTCCCTCCTTTCTTTACACCCTGCCTGATTTACAATAATCCCTAACACCAGTGATTAGTGTGAAAGTAAATGAAATAATTTTGTTCATGTAGTTTTATAAAGAGCACTGAAGTCCTACTTTGTACAAAGAGGTTTACAAATATTAATATTTCTAAATATTAATTAATTTTTAAAGTAAAATAAAATGTGTTACTTTTATTTATTTTTGAGTTTTTTTAGATTGAAGTATAGTGGATGTAAAATATTATGTAAGTTACAGGTGTACAATGTAGCGATTCTCAAGTTTTAAAGATTATACTCTATGGTTATTATATAATATTGTCTGCATTCCTCATGTTGTACAGTATATCCCTGTAGCTTATTTTATAAATAATATAGTTTATACCTCTTAATCCCCTATCGCTATATAGCCCCTCTCCCCTTCCCTCTCCCCACTGGTAACCACTACTTTGTTCTCTATATCTGTGAGTCTGCTTCTTCTTTGTTATATTCACTGTTTGTTGTATTTTTTAGATTCCACATATAAGTGATATTGTACAGTATTTGTTGTTCTCTGTCTGACTTATTTCACTTAGCATAATGCCCTCCAAGTCCATCCATGTTGCTGCAGATGGTAAGATTTCATTCTTTTTTACGGCTGAGTAGTATTCCACGGTACATATATATATCACATCTTTTTTTTAACAAATAAGTATTCATTTTATTTTTGTAATATCTTTATTGGAGTGTAATTGCTTTACAATGTTGTGCTAGTTTCTGCTGTATAACAAAGTGAATCAGCCACATGTATACATATGTCCCCATATCTCCTCCTTCTTGCGTCTCCCTCCCACCCTCCCTATCCCACTCCTCTAGGCGGTGACAAAGCACCGAGCTGATCTCCCTTACACCACATCTTCTTTATCCTAAAATGTGTTACTTTGAAATCTGATGGTATGGGCCTCATTGTCGTTCCCATTTTTCCGCTGGGAAAGGGAGTTCCAGAGATGTCGAGGACCTAGCATGGAGTCTCACTGAGGTTCATAACTGAGGGGTCAGGACACCCTTCCAGATTTCTCTGGCTTCAGAGTTCTTTTGTCTTTTCTGTAGTATACTTCCTGTACTAGGAATGATATTTAAATTAATCTGGAATGTAAAATATAGTTACTTTTCCAGGCAGATCTATTTATTTCTGGATTTATTTATTTTTAAAGAAAACCCGTCTCTACGTGAAAACTCCAGGCATCTCCTTCCCTCGCTGGTGTGTGGAGGTGTGAGGGGGTGTGCTGACCCCTCCTCCCAGCACTGCCTGTGTGGGAAACGGGGGAGGAGGATGGGGGGCAGGATGGGTGGCGGCCGTTCCTGGATTTCATTCTCTGGGGTGGTGAGGAAGGAGCATCCTGTAGAGACATGAAGTTCTAGAAGCTTCCTAACCACTCTTTACAAACTGGAGATTCTTTTGGGGATAAGAAATGCCTTTTTAGGGTTGCAAGTGTTCCCTAGGAGGGTTAAATTTTTGGTGATTAGTGACTTCCTGATAGGAAGTGTCCATGAGATGCTCAGGTGAACGGCTGTGATTTGGAAGTGAGGGAAGGTGGAGGAATAAAGATGTTATGGGAAAGTGGGTCGAACCCACACTTGCTCTAATCTGACCCCCGGCTGAATCTTGGTACCCTGACTGACTACTTGTGGGTATCTCTGTGCCCAGGGCACCTGGGTCAGGAGCAGTTCCTCAGGGCCTTCTGGGCATTAAAATGTCTGACCTGTAAAAACAAATTTCACTGTTGGAAATGGCCTTTCCTCTCTCTCTGACCTAACCGTGGAGAGGCGTGGAGGAGAGAGAGGACTTGTCTTGGGCCCTCCTGCAGTCAGTCCAGGCACAGCCTTCAACCTCCACGGCCCTCGGGCTCAGCGGGCACGTGGAGGAGGCCTGTGAGCCTGGAAGCAGTGCTCATCCAGTGACAGTCGCGGTGCTGATGTCACTGACCGCGGCTTAGGCAGCTGCTCTGGCCGAGTGGACTCTCCGGGGCTGAGGCGGGGGTGGCCTGGGAAAGAGGCTCCCTTTGACTTTTTACATGGAGAAGCTCCAAGAATGTGACACACCCGCACTGGCATTGTCTGTATGTGAAAACTAAGCATCGTAATTTTGACGATGTATATATACTATGTATATATTAATATTAATGTGTTATATTAATATTAATGTGATATATTAATGTGTTAACAAAATGAAAATTGAAATAATGATTTCCTCAAAATATTAACATTTTCTTGGCCCGGGAAGATCCCACATGCCGCGGAGCAACTAAGCCTGTGAGCCACAAGTACTGAGCCTGGGCTCTAGAGCCCGTGAGCCACAACTACTGAGATCGTGAGCCACAACTACTAAAGCCCGCGAGCCTACAGCCTGTGCTCCACAACAAGAGAAGCCACCGCAATGAGAAACCCGCGCACCGCAACAAAGAGTAGCCCTTGTTCACTGCAACTAGAGAAAGCCTGAGCGCATCAACGAAGACCCAACACAGTGAAAAATAAATAAATAAAATAAAATTATTAAAAAAAAAAAAATTAACATTATGTCTACTAACCTCACCTGAATTAAGATAGTCTGTAGGTAGGAAATAAGCATAATCTGTATCTGACAGCATATTTTAGAAGTAGTTGTTAGACGAATATTAAATAAATAATGCCTTTTCCCCCAAAGGAACACTACTATAACTACACCATGCAGGTTGCCGTGACAACCTGGTCGGTAAACGTGTGTTTATTACTCCTGTAATAGGTGCAGTTATTACATGGGTCTCTGTCTGTCCACACACTTCTAAATACAGAACTTCTTTGAAGATGCACAAAGTCAGGGTGATGACACCTAAGGCAGAGATGTAGCATTCCTTCCAGGGTGTAGCAAAGTAAATGCAATACATCATTTAAAACAGCCATAGAGGGAGATGGTCTGTGCTAGGAGTTTCATCACTGAATGGAATAGGCAATGTTTCTGTTTTCTTACAAACTCACTAACATGGAGAAATATTGATGCATTAAACCTAATATATAGCACGTAGGGTAGAAGGCACACTTTATACATGTAGGATTTCTTACTGTCATTCTCACAGGAAGGGAAAAAGGTACAAATACGGGAAATAGGAAACTTTCCAACGCAGGGTTGGTATAGAAACTGAGAGAGAAAAGAATATAGAAAAAATAAATGATGGATGTTTTTAAAGGATTAGTAAATTGTAAAGTGCTGTATAAATATCAGATATCCAAATGGTCATCATAAATATGGCTATTTTGATCAATGCTGCCTGTTTATTAGCGAAGCAAAATTAACAATATACATTTTATTAAACTAATACACGTTTTACAGAAAGCAGGCCAGACGTAGCCAGTTCGTTTACTTTGAGAAATACAAGCACACGAAAGGCATGAAAAGGTAGACCGTTGCCTCTTCTCAGCACTATAGCTAAATTCTTAAATGGAAACCATTCTTTTGTTTTAGTAATTTCCGATTAGGCTACGGCAGTTGATTGCTATAGACTTTTTTTTTTTTTTAATGTTGTATTTCTTTCAGAGACAGAAGGAAGGTCAGTCTCACTCTGTAAAAGAGAAAGAAAGGTGACCCTTGTCATTATAACATAATGTAGCCAGTCCCCAGGTGTAATCGGAGAAAAAGGAAACAAGTTCCCGTACAAAGTCGCAGCTGAAAGGAAGCTGATGCCAACGAGCTTCTCAGAAGAGCAATGACTCATTACGCCCGGGCTTCACAACAGATGCGAGGCCCCAACCACTGGCTTCCCTCCAAAAACAGAGGAGAAATAAAGAGGGCAGAGCCAGGAGGAGGCTGCCAGAGACTCGTCGGATGGGGAGTCTTTCTAGTAGGTGTGCAGCAATAAGAAAAGTGCTTTGGAATCACAAAATTAAAAAACAAGTATCAGCTGTGGGAGACGTCGAAATGCAAATAAGTGGGAATGCAAATAGGACGGATAAATGAGAGTGTGCAATAACCCAGAGCTGTGTTTACAACCCCAAGGCAACTCCATCCTATAATTATCTGGTTGCCATTAACTGCGTGGGAGCAGCTAGCAAGGGGCACATAAAAGATACCACCTGAAGTTAAACATCTTCCCTTTCCAACGATAAGGCAAGATCTCCAAGAGCGTTAAATCTACCCTGAACTAAACCAGTTTGTGCAAAAGGGCTAGAGGTGTACCTCTGGTGAAAGATAAAAGCTGGATTTTCATTATTTACCGCACATTGTAACATAATTCTTAGCATTAACTAAAAAAATAGACGGTGGGAAATGTGGCTTCAGTAGACACGTTGCTTAGTTTACTCCTCACTGCCGTCTCCTGAGGCTGGTGTGATGAGCTCTGATAGACCTGATCAAGGTCCTTGACCAAAAGGTAGTCAAGCCAAGATTTGAGTATCAGTACGTATTTTGGCCCTGGGTTTTCACCCTTTTCATTACACCACTAGCGTCCAACAGAAGGCAGTTTTGCCCCCACCCCGAGGGGACACTTGACAATGCTTGGGGACATTTTTGGTTCACAACCAGGGCGTGCTATTGGCATCTAGTGGGTAGAGGCCAGGCATGCTGCTAAACATCCTACAATGCACAGAACAGTTCCCCCAAATAAAGAATTATCTGGCCCTGAATGCCACTCATGCCTGACACTGAGGTTGAGAAGCCTTACGTCACCCCACAGCTGCCACCGCGCAGAGCCGATCAGGGCAGAGGCAGCTGCAGACATGAGGGTCCTCACGAGGGCCTGGGAGTTGCTGGACAGGAACAAGAGAGTCCAACTTCCACCCCACAGACAGAGAGGCAGACAGAGGTGAGGCAGTAAAAACTCGTATTTGTCAGAAAGGCATTCTGAGACTGCTTGGATGTCAACTGCCCTTTCAAAACCCAAGAAGCATTTACAGTGCCGCCCAAAGCTCTTGACGGCTCCTCAACATCATTCTGCACTGCAAGTCAGCGAGGAGAATGGCCCTGGGTTTTCGGTGGGCTCTTTATTTGTCTTCCAGAATATTAAAGACTGACACCTTGCAGAATACAAATCAGAGGCTAATGTGATAAGAGGCTGAACTGACGGTGTCTCTAGAAAATTTGACTGAAATGTCAGTTGAAAGACAAAAAGAAAGATGGGATCGCTTTTGAAAAATCTCACTGGTAAAGATGTAGAGGGTTTCCCTAACAAAAATGTTCTGAACTAAAAGCATCTCAGAGGGATTTTGAATTCAAACCAGCTAAACAGCATCAGGGGTTTTGGGGGCTTAGTCAAGCAAAGTTAGAAAGAACCTGTCTTCCACATAAAACCGATGGGAACCGCGCAGCGAAAGCTGCGAAACGCTCGGGAAAGGAGATGGACGGAGCCAGGTGAAGAAGGTGGGAGAGAGCTCAGGTCCCCAGGGAACCACTGGCTGAGTCATCATCAATCCAATTTCAAAGGAAGCACACATTTATCTGTGTTTTAGGCTCTAGTGGGAAGCCCTGTATAGCAGTTCACATTTTTTCTAATTTTATTGATGTGTGAATTCCAGAAAGGGTCTGGAGTCCCGAGAGCTCCAGCTCTTTTCCCACAGTTACATGGGCTGCGTCTGAAAGTGCGGGTTCTGCTGCCAGAGAACCGCAGGGGCCTGGGGGGACCAGGAGATGCTGAGACTGTAGCCCTGGATCTCCTGCCTCGCTTCCCGGCCTGCTGTCCCCAACTCTGGGAAAAGTGCTCCCAGGGAGGAATGACCTCTCAGGGAAGTGGATGAACGGTGACTGTGCCTGGTTCTAGTCTGCTGAAGATAGCCCTGGTAGCATCTCAAACGGAAAGCCACAGTCAATGAGTCTCTGATTTTCACTACGGAACCTGTGAGACAATGTAAGACACAGTTCAGTGAGATAATGTAGCTACACTGATGGGTTTTATTTTCATCCCTACTTTAATAAACATACATGTGCCAAGCTAGCTCTGAATTATTTAAAATTACAGCAGTCAGAAGAGAGACCTTCTCAAAGTCTGTGTCAGAAGGATTTTTAATCATCTTTAAGTAAACTTCAATTTCCCTGAAATTGAAGGGAAATTATTTTTCCATTTCAAAATTCAGTACAGATTCATTGAAGGGGCTTTCCATCTCCTACCATGAGTAAAATCATGAAATGATCAGTGCAAAAAATACACATGAAATGAGTTTAAAGCCCTTACTCTTGAAGGCTAGATTTAAGACACTATTACTTAACATCCCTAAAAAGGTTTACTTTAGTGATAATAGCAAATAGCCTTTATTCAAAACCATTCATCAGTATGATTTAAAATGTCCTAGGCATCATCTTTTTGAAAATCCATCCACCCACTTCCACCCCAGCAGATGAGACAATAAGGCGCTGACTCGCTCACCCAGCTCAAGGGCGGGTGCTTGTGGGCTGGGGGCACTTGCCTCCCTGCTGCACTGAGCTGTGGGGCAGTCCTAGGTCACAAGGTAGTGGCCCGGAGCTGGGTGGCTTTTGCTGGCTTGGATGTGGCCTGTGGTGTAGCTGTTCATCCAGTGGTCCCACGTACATATAAACACCCACTTAGGCTTTGTGACAAATTTGCTGAAATGGTGACAGCGGAGATGGATGCTTCAAGAGAGGGTAGGAGGGTGGAAAAGGGAGGTTCTTGAATTTTGGAGATGACAATCCCTAAACCTAACATTTGTGGACTTCTCTGTTATCACTTGAACAGAAACTCTTTCTCATTTGTTGTTGATGGCACCCTACTAATTAGTTATTATTACCTTTATTTTAGAGAGGAGGAAATTGGGGCTCAGAAAGGTTCACTACCTGCCAAAGGTTAAGAAAATGAGGGAAGGTTAGAAATCAGGGAGCTGCGGTCCCCAATACCTGTGGTCTTCTATTCTGCTAATGTGCCTCCCCACATGCAGGGGGCAGGGACCTGGCTAGACAGGATAAATTACAGCTGCAGAGTTTAATGGCACCAAGCACGGCGACCGGGTGAGGGCACGGTCCTCACGAAATGCCCCCTTGTAGATAAAGCTCATTATCGTATACACTTCCTAATGTCTTAATGGAGGAAACCTGACAGCAGGCTTAGAAGTCTCACTGGATAGGTTATTAAGCATAAAGAATCAGCCCAGAGAGTGGTGCGTAAACACTGCTATTTACATGAACAACCAGTTTTTAAAAATGGTCATAACCAAAAAAACAAAAAACAAAAAACAAATCCTCCACAGTCTGCAAGGTAATGTTCCGTCGGTATTACTTTTGAAGCACAACACACACAAAAAAAGGTCTTCGGCTACTAAAATGACTCCCACCCAAGCTGAAATTCCGGGCAGGCAGAGTCCAGGGTCAGCGGGAGGAGTGGAGCAAGCTGAGTCTTTCGCCGATAGGCGTGCCTTCCTCAGGGGTCTTCAGCTGCGGCAGTGAACACACTAATTGCGTCACTAATGATCCCGGGACTTTCCACGACAAACGTAAAGATGCTGGTATAAGTGACCTGCTAACACTGGATCTGCATGGAGTTCAGTCCAACGTACGATCACTAGCTGCAAGGCGCCGGGCTGGGCGTTAGGAGCACGAGGCCGACGCCCGCGGGGTCTGGGTGGGGACGGGCGCAGGGAGCCGTCACCCCGCCCCTCCGACCGGGTCCAGCCCCAGGCACCTCCCTCACCGAGCTTCCGCAGCAAACTCCCACGCCTGCCCGCTTGTCCCATCATTTCAGAGACGGCTAAGATCCCCCTCCACGAAGACACCTTCTCTGATTAACAGGAACACGATCTGGAACACGCTTGGCCGAAGCCACGGAGCCGCCGTCAGACCCGGCGGGCTTGTTAATAACATTCCATTTCCGCGCATTGCTTTTCCATTTAGACTGTCAACCGCAGGCTCGCCCAGCGCTCCCGGAGCGCTCCCTATGCTCTGAAAAGTCCCCGCAGCACCCTGGTTAGTGGTACAGACACAGCAGGCATTCAATCAAATATTAATTGATGTGGTGAGGTTATGTTCTGAAAAGCCGAATTCCTCCTGAGAGGCTAATTCACTGCGCTCCGCCTGTCTGCGGGTAGTGAGGGCTTCCGAGCAAAAGCGAGCTTTGGCCGAGAGCTGCTGCGCGGTGGTGGAGATGTTTGTTCCAGGGATGGATGAAATGGCACTCCTGGCATGCTGGATGGGCAGAGGCTTTACGTGTAATTTATTCTGCATTTCAATTACTTTGGAAAAAGGCTTCCTGGGGTTTTGGCCAGAGGTGTAAGTTATCAGTTTAATGAATTTATTCGTTTTGCTAAGGTAAGTAATAGTTACTTATTTTTTTAAAAGTTTGAAAACAAAACTCTCTAGTCTGCATTTTCATTTATCCTTGGCTCGGTCTTTTCTAATTCGGGTGTTTGGCACGCTGCTTTTTATTTCTAGGTAGCCCCTGCTTACGTTTTACTCTGGATTCCGAGTGCCTACACTGGGCTTCAGAGACCCGTCGTCAGGGCTGGTGCTTACATCCACCTAACACCCATGATCCTTGAAATCCGATGAGTCCAGCCTCACGGAAAGCCCCAGTGGCCTACACACATCCACCTGTGCCATTCCCACCCTGACCAGATAACGGGCACGGAGATGGAAGCCAAACTTGATAACCATTTGGAGGCTGCTGGCCTAGGAAGAAGGGGACACTGAATCTCAAATGGAGGGCCAGTCTGTTGGCGCTCAGAACAGACATGGGGAGGGAGGGCATTTGGGCCTGGAGTGAAGTTACTAGAGGCTCAGCTGCAGTGGGCTGCCAGGTCAAGGGGGGTAGGTACAGTCTTTCTGGATGGTGAGCTGAGACCTTAGGGCCACCTTCGCCTGTCTCCTATAAAAGGACACTTCTGAATGGGAATAAAGGCAGACGGCCTTTCCCCCAGGTTTGAAGGCTCCTGTACCCATATCCTAGACTTCAAAGCATCTTAGAGTCCATCGGCTGCAATCCCAGCGGCCAACAGCAGCGCAGAAGAGCAGTGCCACCTGCGCTGCCCAGCGTGCCTGTCTGCAGCCACGTCTGATGAGTGCAGCACACTTGAGGCCCGGTGACCGAGGCAGAACCACACGCTTGTAGCCCGAAGTCCAGGAGTCTGCTTTCAGGCGGGCGTGTGGCGCCATCAGTCAGTGAGAAGCTAGCTGAGCCCGCCTGCCTTCTGTCGGCCCACCAGCTTGCCTGTCCTGTCTCTAGAACAACCTCGACCCTGGGGTGGGTTCCTCTGGCCGGGGGAGAGGTCAGAGGCTGGAAGGAAGGAGCTGTTATCCATGAGAGCCAGAAACAGGGATCCGCGCAGGAGGGCAGCCGCTCAAACAAAGGGAGGCTTGGGAATGGAAGCTTCCAGCCTCACTCTGCTATCACCCAGGACTCCGGAGGCTGCAGAAGCTGAGACGGGGCTGGAGGCTGCCCGGGGTGAGCAGAGAGCACCTTGGTTATGGGCCCTGGGTGAGCTTTTGGTGTCCAGGTGTGACTTGGAGGAGCTAGAAGACGCCAGCCGAGCCACAGGGGCCCAGAGGGGCCAGGCTTGTGACTGACCGTCCTGAGCCAGCTTTGACATTGCTTAGAAGCATAGAAGGAATAGGATGTTACTGGTATCTGGGGGCCAGCAAGGAATTCATACCCGTTCCTAGAGCAACCTATTTTTAACCTAATTGTTAACCTGAACTATGCTTTAAACTTTAAAGGGAGCCTCTTTTCTATCTGTGATTTATGAGTCTCCTCCTTCTATCAAATTAAAGCTCTCCGCAGATGAAGCAATTTATCCTCATCTCATCTGCACCCACCTCCTACGCTGGGAAGAGGGGCCAGGAGTGAGGGAGGGACGTGTGGAGACAGAGACTACAGAGCAGACAGCGCTTCCCATTTCTCTAAATCCCCACCTAAGTCCACCCATCCACCTATCCTCCTGCCATTCACCCACCAACGACTATCAGCAGCCCACTCCGATTCCTGAACGTGTGTAGAAACGGCTCCGCAGTGCCGGACACGGCGGCAGCCAGCTCTCCCCTCCCCAGGTGCCAAGGTGGGCTTTTATTCCCCCTCAGGCTATATAGGATTTCTTTCTTCCAGCGCAGGTCAGGTGACTTCTTAGTGATCTTTATGGAAAGAACCCGAGAGAAGGAAAATATCTTTTTAATCCCATTTTCCTTCTCCCCTGACACTGAGCTGTTGCTATAGCAACATCTTACCTGCTCCCAGGACAGCTCCGTGTCCCTACGAAGGTAACGGAGCGCTGCTCTTTCACTCAGAGAAGGGACCGCTGTTCATTGACCAGTTTTCCCTGGGTGTCTAAATTCCTCGGCTTTCTACGACTAGCTTCATCTAGGGTTTCCTGTGGCTAAAACCCAAAATTCACTTAGAAACTTCCAACGGTATAATCCTGCAAACCTTTCAGACCTGAACTCAGTAGAAATGAACTTACATTTTGTTTTCAATAAGAATAACTTCTACGCATTGGCATAAGTTTAGAAAAGGCCTCTGTAAGGAACACAATTGTGGGAAAAATCTTCCGTACTCCTCTGCCATCCCTTCCTTCCTTCCTTTCACGTGTGTGTGTGTGTGTGTGTGTGTGTGTGTGTGTGTGTATGTATATATATATATAAAATGAAATATTTTTAATACACAGAAAATACAGAGCCTAAGGTAATAAGCACTCATGGACCCACCTCTCAGGCTTAACAAATGCAGATTTGCTGACGGGGGGTGGGGCATTTATGCTTCAAATTTGTAAGAAATAAAAAGTCACAGAGGTAGAGATAGCATCTATTTTGAGGATCATGTATTTCTCCATCCAAGTCTTGGCACTTTGGTTACACATTTATGGGCAAGACGTTTTTTGGTCAGCTTTCTCCTAATTGGGGGGTGGTACCTAGGCATCTCTGGCTGTAGAGGTGTCCCTGGACATCTTGGCAGCTAAGAGCCCCAGGACCATTAGCTGTTCCTAGATCCTTTCATCTATTTGCCTGACAATCCTTATAAGCTGGAGTCCAAGTTCATCTTCCCAAATGAATGGACATTATTTCAAAGTAAAAGCATTCAAAGCAGAGGATGATTCTGGGCCTCATGCAATTCAGGAAGCCCAGTGTTTTCTCCCCAAGGTCACACTAAAAAGGTGGTGGGTCTGAGATCTTGTCTGTTCAAAATAAAGTGATAAAGGGTCAACATAGAGAGGACAGTTGTCATCCTGGGGTGGACGGCTTACTTACAAGCGTTATGAATGAGGCTATCAGGGCTCAGGTAAGAGCATTATCTTGGATAAATGGTTTGTGGTTATCGATCTGGACAAACCTGACAGAAAAGAAGCTCCATGTATTATTGCTACAATTACTTGATTTGTACTTGCAATTTAGAATTTGTATGCTTAGTCAATTCTGTCAATATCAAAAAGTTAACACCCTAGTTTCAAAATCTGACATTTGGATTTTGTCCCAAGATTTAGTGTGTCCTCTAAGCAAAATAACTGTCAATCTGGGTCATTTGCCTTCAAAGAAAACTTGAAACACAAGTAATCAGGGAGAAAGCCAACCAACCAAACATAGAAAGATGCAAATCAGGTTTCAAGGTTTATAAAAATAAAAGAAAAAGACTTTTTCATCTATCCTTATATATTCTATCACTGCTCATCAGGTGCCCCACAGAAAGCTTATTTTATCAGAAGAAGGTAACTCAGAAAACATTCTGGGCTGGGATATGTGCAATGGCCAGCGCTTGACAAGGAGTCTCATATTCACGTTCTATAGAAATCTATATTGAAGCGAAAATTTAAAAAGCTGACCAATAAGCACACACAGTGAAGAGGGCAACCAAGTAAAACCACTCTGGGCGTTGTTGAAAACTGTTGTCTGGACCTCACAGAAGAGTTCAGAACCTACAAGAGAGATTTATCCTTCCAGAGGCCATAGGTGAGGTCTTCCAGTGTCTTATTTAAAAATTAAACTTTTTTTCTGAGGACTTAACTCATGAATAAATCAAAATCATAAACATAGTGAACTTTACATTTTCTTAAAAGTTTCAGTACTATTTACAAGCTATGGATTCAACTTGCTATCCCAAGTCGAAATCAATTACTTAATTAGGTGTTTGAACCTAAGTCACAAAGCTGATCTTAATTAACCATATTCCTTTAAATATTACAATTTTGTGAAATTCCAAATACATATAAGTTCGTTAACATAAAGTATTAGTTCTACGGTTTTGATTCTCTTAAGCATTTCTCTACTTAATTCTAAATCTTTCCAAGGTGAAAAATGTTTAGCTACTAAGGAAATGATTGCATCATCCCACACAATTATTTTAGGTTATGCTCCCATATAATTTTGGGGATTGTCAGCTTGCTTGAGGTTGCATTGTAAACAGAAGTTTTAGCTGGGGCATTGACTAGATTCTTCGTGGCAACCCATGTGGGACCAACTGAATCCTATTTATAGTTGCCATGGTGATGATTCCAACTCAAAGGAGGTGGGCATGGAGTTCTTGACCTTAGATCAAAGATACACACACACACACACACACACACATATATATATGCTATATATTATATATAATGTTTCCACCCAGTTGGCTAAATCACTTGACAAAATTTTGCACTATTGTGTTCTTAAGATGTAAATATATTTCTATCTCAAGATCTTCAGACTTAATAAAATCGTGTATTCTGTCATATTTTTTATGGGACCATGAACATTTTTCGGATATTAAAAAGTGTCTAATTAAATTTTGATATTGCTCATGACTTTGATAATTCAGTAACAAGTTCTAAGTTCATTCATTTGATGAGTGTTAAAAAAAATAGAATCGTCAATTCCTTAGGGTCAATGAGGGCTTGAACTGTGAACTAGCAACTAGTACTGAGTCCTGGTTAAGAGTGAGAGCTCTGGGATCAGTCTGTCTGGGCTTAAAATCTTGGCTCCACTTCTTTCTTACTCTTAACCATTTTAGTATAGAAATTCTCATACGCTCTGTGTGTGTGTGTGATTCCTTCCTCTTAACCATTATGCTATAGAAATTCTCATAAGCTGTGTGTGTGTGTGTGTGTGTGTGCACGCACGTGTGTGTGTGCTACAGTACCAGTTATTTAATCAAACACTACTGTAGGTGTTGCTGTGCAGGTATTTTATAGATGGGGTTAAGAGCTACAATCAGTTGACTTTAAGTAAAGGGCATTCTCTCAATAATATGGGTATAATATGGCCGAACCACATCCAGTTGAAAGACATTAATTGAAGTTTCCTGGGAAGAAGAAAGTCTGCCTTAAGGCTGTAACACTGGCTCATGTCCAGTGTCCAAACTGATGGCCTGCTCTACAGAATTCAGACTTGTAGTCCCCACAGCCATGTAGGCGAATCCCTTAAAATAAAGAGAACCCTGGAGAACCCTGACTAATACACAATGGTTTCCTTTTTCCTTTATTTTCTTCCCTCCCTCCCTTCCTCCTTCCTTCCTTCCTTTTCTTCTTTCTCCCAAGTCCCAAAGAGCAAACTTCAGGATTATCTTCTCTGGGAACACTAGTAGTTACAACACGTAATATTAGCACTGAAAATTCATTAACTTAGCAATTGGTAGTTGAGTTTGACTTTAGAGAGAAAGATTAATCTCTTATTTTCTATTTATCGAAGTGAAGAACTAAAAGTGTGTTACCCTTCTTTGCTGTAATGTATAATAAAAGTGTTCATTTAGTGTCCACAATGCTAATTCTGACT
Source organism: Balaenoptera borealis (assembly GCF_965194805.1). Classification (NCBI taxonomy): domain Eukaryota; kingdom Metazoa; phylum Chordata; class Mammalia; order Artiodactyla; family Balaenopteridae; genus Balaenoptera; species Balaenoptera borealis. The sequence continues at coordinate 7,023,614 of NC_138873.1, read as the reverse complement.
TCTTGAGAGCATGGCCTTTGTCAGTTTGGTTCAATCCTACATGTTTTAAGCACCTAGCGTGATGCCCAGCACATAGCAGACACTCGATTATTTGTTGAATGAATAACTTGCTATTTACATCTGTCCGATAACTGCCACCTAATGAATAGAAAAATTTCGATTGAAAAATTCCTAATCATCCTTTTTATAGAGGCCTACATGTGTAGGCTCTGTTCTAGCTGAGTAAGTCACATCAGGTCCCTTACAGAAGTTCTAGAAATATTAGGTGAATAGAAATAGATAAACACATGGAATTTAATTCATATCAACATATAACAGAGAAAAAAACACTGAAAATTTTTCTAGTTTGGCAATGTGTGTTCCTAGTTTCTTTCAAAATTAATATTTCAAAAACATTTTCTAAGGAAAACGTTGACCTCTAGGGGAAGTGAAAGGCTCCTCCATTCTCCCACTTCATCAGCTTTAATCTTGCCTGAATATGAACAGGATCAAGGGCAAGACATTATACCTCCCAAAAAGAAAAAACATTTGGGTTTGAGTACACTGACCTAGACCTGCCTCGTAAGGTGGTCAAAGAATAAAGGATGTGGGGTACACGTGTGTGACCCTTTATTAACACCAATTCTCAAGGCATCTCCGCTGAACACAGAACTCTAATAATTTCTACCAAAAATGTCAAAGGAGTCAACAATGTTAGTATTCAAATAGGATTCACCACTTCTGCCTTTTGATGACGCAACTGTATTCTTAAAGGGTACTTGGGTTTCACACAAATAATTCAAGATTCATGTTTATATCTACATAGAGTGTCCAGAACAATGGTGCTATAATGATTGTCAAATGTAGGTATGGATTGATGGATGGATGGATGAATTAACGAATGCTCTGTAATCTAAGGGCTGAAGATGAATTACATAAAGCTCCCCAAAGGGCAGAGGGCACAATCAAGGAATATAAAAATCTACTGGTAGGTACAAATTGTTTCTAGAGGAGAGATTGGTTCTGAAAATACAGAGATTGAAAACCACCAGCTCCACACCTGCTTTATCATACTATTTAAACCTGCATGACGAGGAGGCTAACACTTTGTAGACAACCTCATGCAAAGGTTTTTTTAAAAAAGACTCTTCTTTTGTCCTTCCTTTGTAGCTATTTGGAAAGAGAATGATAATAATCAAAAGACCTGCAAAAAAAGCGATTTGGTATCTCAAAGGTTGCAGGCTATTGTGTGACACATGCTGAATATCATGCAGAAAATTACTACCTTCTGAATTACTTGGGATGCTCAAAACTCCGGAGAGAAAAATAGAATCCCACTGACTGTTATAAGAACACTGAGAAGAAGAAAGAGAGAAATTCAGCTTTTCAGACATTCAGATTTCCTTTGCTTAAATAGGGCAGACCCCTTTAAGGAAAGCTTTGGGGACAGAACAGAAATAAATCCCAGGGCAGCTGTTTTTCTAACTGAAGAAGGTCGGGTGTCTCTTACACCACTTACAGATTTTAAAAACGTGTTGTCATTCTTTAATCATGGTCATTATTGGAGAATATGATTGAAATTTTAATTATTAAGTAGAAAGAATCGTCAAGCACTTTCATCGGGCCGCTGGTGTGCCCGAAGTGATCAGTCATCAGCACAGCGGATGCGAACCTGGGAGCGCGTTATCCCTGTGCTGGGACCCCAGCCGAGCAGGAGTCAGCGGTCTGTCCACCTCCTACTGGCTCCCTGTCTCCTAAAATGTCTGCACGCTGTTTACTGCAGAGCCAGTGTTTATAGACCAATGCTCAGTAATGTGAAAACATCCATCATTTCCCTCCTCTATTGAAATGAAGTATGATTACTCTTGATTTAATAGCAAAGGAGCATTTCCAAGGCACAAAAACATTTCCACGGCTAAGCACAAAGGTTATGCTGAAAATATACGTTTGTTTTCTTCTTCCACAGAGCCATGGGCACTAAATTTATTAGCTTCGTGTTCACCGTGACAGTAACTCCACGTCAGCCAGCCTCTGCACTGTCTGTAGTGAGGTAGACAGTGGGCAGGAAAGCTCGTCAAAGGAGGAAGGCTGCCAGAAATTCGTAAATTGGGGGGAAAGGATGGAACACAGGGTTAGTATGACTCATTAGTGCTTAGGTCTAAACCTCACAATCACCAAAAGCCATTGTGGTGTCTTTTTAAAGCTACAGTAAAGATCATTATTTGGATAACCTCAAACCCCTGCATCCATCTGAAGCAGGGTCAGGGTTGAAAACAAGAACCACCACCGACACACCCAGGAGTGAGGAGGCTGAGCTTTCTAGAGCTGGCAAGCACCTCCCTCGCTCACATAGTGTCGCCTGCAGGGCAGGGCCCTGGTAGGGGCCTGGAGACCAAGGGAGGCTACTTCCCGATGTGAGACGTCTGCTCCCTCCCCCGGTGACTGGTGCACCTCAGTTAAGATTTGTGCACGGGTTAACTACACTGGAACCCCAATGACAGTAGCTGCGTCTGTGAAGTTCTCTTCCTGCCAGTCTCCAACCTACAGGAAATGCCAAATTCTCTCTCCTAATCATGAGAACATTCTCAGAAATGCACTTGAGGTGACTATTAATTCTAGCATATAGTATAAATTAATAATGACCTATTTGGTTTTAGATTTTTTTTTTTTGGAGAAGATCCAAACTATGCATTAGTTGGAATAAATAAGGGGTCTGACTACAAATATAGTCGACAGTTCTTACTGGCGGAGGCCGGGGTGCTGGTTCTAAGTGAAGTTGCGATTAGGAAGGAATTTCCTGAATACCTGATCTGTTTATAGAAATCCCTGGAACTTCCGGCCTGCAGGGCACAGGGACGGCTTGATCCCGGCCTCTCAGAGTTCCATGCTTGCCTGTCCTGGAACTCCCTCACAAAGGAGATTTTTTCCCCAATCTTCTCACTTCTGTTTGGAACTTTCTACTTCTAGGAAGATTTCTTCAGGGTTCTAGGAAACCAGCTAATGTGGCACCTTTTTCTACAATTATAATGGTTAAGGTTAGTTTTATCTTTGCCTCCTTCCCCTTTGCAGCTAGCTGAACAAGGGCTTTCAATGACTTACCCCCTAATGGGAGGTTTCAGGTGCAGAATTGGGTCAGCAGAAATAATTACACTGAAAGCAGGTTTCTCAGTGCTGCTGACACTATTCTGTTTAGACAGGAGAATGGCCGTCGACTTCTTGCGAGGGCCACATTATTCTACCAAATCACATATCCCTCTTTCCTCCATTCACCCATTCATCCACCCAATCTTTCAGCTTTTACTGTGTGCCCGTCAGGTGGGGCAGGCACAGCAGGAACTGCAGGAGCGAATGTGAGCAGCAACTGATTCTGTCCTCAAGAAATTTTCCGCTCACATTGGAAGACAGATTTGAAGGTAATATAACTAAAGTTTATGATAAAACTGTGATCTGTGCTATTTTATGAAATTACAGGGGTTGCAATGAAAGAATTACTTATGTGCGGGTGAGGAGGGCTTTATGGGCACTGTGTGTTTATAGGCGAGAGTGACTCTGACCAAGATTTTGAAGAATGAGTTATCCATTATTTGAGAATAATGGGAAAAGGCGGTGCAATCCCCCCCTGGGTGGCCATAGGCCCGACGAGATGTTTAGATTCACAAGGTTATAATAGGCTACACTTGGCACTGGATTCACTTAGAAGGATGTAGGACAGGAAACAGCATGCTAGCAGGGAGTGTCAGAGAACATTTCTTTGAACCCCAGTGACCACTCAGGTTTGGGGAACAAGATCAGGATGGTGAGTGAGGTCACGAACCTGGATAGAAGCTCTAAGTCCCAAATGTGTTGGTGAGAGTTCCATGGACATAACTTCAAGCTATAGAATGTGTAACTTCTACCTCAAAGAGCATGACTTCCAGGGAAGTCCACAGCCTATGGCTTCTCCCCCGGGCATTTATGGTTCATTCACAGTCTCAAGCTGTCAAGATGCAATGTGCCAATCAGGGGTCATTTTTTATCAACAGCACTTGCTGACTATTAACTCAATAAACATTCCGTCTTCATCAGGTCTCCCAGGAGCAGAACCGAAGGTCAAATTTGTCCTCAGAGAAGGAGAAAGAGTTTTGCTGACCAGCGGCTCAGAGGAAGGAGCAGTGTATGCCGAGGTCCGAGAGTCTGAAAGAACACGGTGAGATCCAGAGCTGGAAATGGTCCAATGTGAGTTAAGTACAAGGTATTGCAGGAGATGAGAGGAAGGGTAAAGGGGAGAAGGGGTGGGAGATGGGGCCACCAGAGGGGAGAGGGCCCAGAAAACAGACTAGACCATACTCAGGGGCTTAGATGTTTAGCCTATCAGGAACCATTGCATGGGATGTGTTGTGATCGTATGTGTATGGTAGTGATATAAAGGATTGAAGACTGAGGAACACGCTGTAGGGAGGAAGAGAGTAGGTTGTTACAGAAGTTCAGGCAAAGGATAGGGGGCTCCTGAGTTAACAGGAAAGGGGATGGAGATAAGGAACATTTACTAGCTGGAATCAATCAGCAATCGATCAGCTACTGGGGATAAGAGTCTGGAATATGCCTACGGATCGTCACACGTGCCCCTCACTGCAGAGAACTGAGATAAGAGGAGGCAGAGCAGGTTTGCATGTGGCTGATGGAAGAGGTGGAAAAATGAGTTCAAATACGGATATTTTGCATTTGACGTGCTTATGAGAATTCCAAGTGGAGATACCCAGCAGGCAACGTAAAGTATCATCCTGAGGCTCCAGAGAGTGGTCTCTCTAGAGACAGACTTGGGGTACATCAACCATAGACGGGGCTCAGAATCAAAGAAATAAATGAGACGGCCCAAAGGAGGACTTGATCTCAGAAGAGGGAAGGACCAGAGATGGTCCCCTTGCAAACACCAGAAGTTAAAGGGAGGGTAGAAGATGGGTTTGTGATGTAGTCTGTGAAGATGCGATTGAAAGGGGGCAAAGGACAGGTAAATGAGAAGGGTACCATGGAGGCTGGGGTAGGAAGAGCCGTCACCAGCATCAAGGCTGCAGTGAGGTGGGTACACCTACAGTAAGGACCTAACCATTTTCTTCATCTTTGCACGATATTTGCATCTGTAGTATAATCGAAGGCTAGTCTATCTAGAGGGATCAGATCAAAAGTGAGCCTGAAGTTATTTACATTTCACCATTTACTTATACAGCATTCTTTTAATTCTAATCACAGTGTCTGGTAAAGATCCAATTTCCAGCTCTCTCTGGTTTGTAAGCTGGTGTTTTTCTGCAGAGATACCACAGGGGGAGGTATTTCAGGGCCTGATTTGGTATTCAGTTAATATTGTAGCACATGCTCTTCCATTACCTAGAAGCTAATGACTATCTAAATTAGTTCTATGGCCCAAAGCAAAGATAAGGTGGTTAGTATGTTTGACCAGTCATTAACGTGTGTCTTTCTGGAAAAATCCTCTCAAGTGAAATGACACCATGATGTTCTATCAGCAGTATAGCTAACTCTTATTAAAAGGTCTACTTTGAATGTCTCCCCAGGGTAATCATATAAAAAGAGAATCAAAATTTAATATGTCATTAGTAGAGGCTGACTTGCTGAAACATAAGCTGAATTAGTTGAGAATTGCTGCTAAAACATTCTGTAGCTAGCAAATATTACTCTGATTCTCTAGAGAATGGTAGCAATAAAACACGTAGAATATGTTTTGCATCCCAAAGTTGGCATTCTCGAAATAATCAATGATCTTTGTTCCAAACCAGCTTAATATCTCTTGTACCCATAGACTTTAGCCTGAGGTGGATAATATCTTCTCTTGCCTCAGAATTCTTTTGCTCAGTTTGTCTGCTTGTTAGGTGGAGCACTTGATATAAACAAGGGGATACACAGATGTTAGAAGTCCTGTGCAGGGTACGTGACAATAGAAGTACCAGGAAAGGCATAGAGATAAGTACTTATCTAAATACTACACAAATTAAAAAGATGCCTAAGTACAGTTTGGCATCGAACTGTGCCTAAGTACAGTTAGTTACTGACCATTAAAGAGTTCCAAGGTCAGGGTGAGCACCCTGGCTAGGATGGTCTGTGAAATATTGTCAGAGAAGTGGCATGATGCACCCAGCAGAATTCCTGAGGCATCCAGCTTCAGTGCCGTCTCAGGTCGGTGCCATTTAGCTGGTGCTTCTACCGCCCTCTCTTCTCCTCTCCCCATTACCAAGGGTGCCAAAACCTTCTCAACTTTCAGGATTATTCTTCTTCGTTTCTACCTAGCTTATCTTTCCTGACCACAACCCTGCCTAATCTGCTACAGAATTATGTTTTCTAGATGTCAGTTGAGTCCAAGCAGATATTAGAAATCCTAAATTGGCCATTTAATCGTGCCTCTCCTTGATCTTGAACAGACTGTATTTGGGATCTGGTAACGCTTTCTGAAGAAAACCAACTACTGAGGTCTGAAGGACCTTTGTATCAACTGAATTACACCTACTAGATGCTTTTCTGCGTTTTGATATTCAGATATAGAATATTACAATCTCTCAGCCCTCACAAACTGAAACTTTTCAGTTAAACGCAAAATGTTTGTGAGCGCTTGGAAAACTCTTCAAATCATCGACTCAGGCACTGTGGAACATGTGAAAAGTGGCAGCAACAGAGACAACAGTTTTAGAAAATCAGTCCTCATTCATGTAGTCAAGACCTTCTAGAATGGGATCTGCTTCAGGCTGTGGTGCCTCAGGGCGGCACCGACTATGCTTGTGGGAGTGGCTCGCTTCCTGCTGCAGCTCATCTTGAGGGGTGACGTGCTTTCTGGCTTGTTTGTCTTGCTAATGACAACTTCTTAATATTAGAATTTTCTTTTTTTATCATCCCACAGCTGATCTACATATTCACAGTTCCTGTTGCTAGTCTACTGGAGACGAATTGTCAGCTTTTGTCTGTCTAAAAATGTCATTTTATTTTGGCCTTTATTTTGAGGAATTTTTTTTTGCTAGATATAGAATATTAGTATGGCAAGTTTGTCCCTTTCAATACTTAACAGTATTGAAAGGTGTCATTCCCTTGTTTCCTGGCCTCCATTATTTTTCTTCTTTTTTTTTTTTAATTTATTTTTTATTTATTTATTTTTGTCTGTGTTGGGTCTTCGTTTCTGTGCGAGGGCTTTCCCCAGTTGTGGCAAGTGGGGGTCACTCTTCATGGCGGTGCACGGGCCTCTCACTATCGTGGCCTCTCTTGTTGCGGAGCACAGGCTCCAGACGCACAGGCTCAGTAGTTGTGGCACACGGGCCCAGTTGCCCCGCGGCATGTGGGATCTTCCCAGACCAGGGCTCGAACCCGTGTCCCCTGCATTGGCAGGCAGATTCTCAACCACTGCGCCACCAGGGAAGCCCCCCCTCCATTATTTTTGATGGAGAAGTCAGGCCTCATTCCCATCATTGTTCTCCTGTATGTAAAATTATCTCTTTATCTTGGGTTTTCAGCATTTTGACTATGGTTTGTATATGTATGGTTTTCTTTGTACTGATCCTACTTGGAATTCACTGTGCTTTTTGCATTTGTGGTTTGATATTTTTCATCAATTTTGGAAAAATTTCAACCATTGTGTCTTCAAATATTTCTTCTACCCCATTCTTTCTTTTGTTTCCTGCTTGGATTCCAATTAGATGTGTGTTGGACTGTCTGATGTTGTCCTGCAGACCTTGGATGTTCTGTTTGATCTTCATCACTTTTTTACACTTTGTGTTTCTGTTTGAACAGTTTATATTGACCTCTCTTCAAGATCAAAGACTTAGTCAATCCTGATAACATAATTTTTATTTCTAGCATTTCCAATTGGTTCTTTTTCATGGTTTTCACCTCTCTGCTTAAATTTCCTATTTAAACAAAGTTTCCATTACTTAAAATATGTTTTAGAATGCTTAAAGTTATTCTTAAATCTGTGTCCACTAATATTCATTTCTGTGGTTGGTTCTACTTCTTTTGACTATTTCCTCTCTTGACTATGGATCACATTTTCTTGCTTCTTTGAATTTTGCATAATTTTTAAAATTGTATGCCAGACATTGTGTATGAAAGAACAGTAAAGACCAAATTAAATAACATTTACTCCCAGGAGAGGGAGTGACTCTTTCAAACTGTTAGTGTGGAGTGTTGAGTCAATTTAATCTGTAATTGAGGCGGATCTGGGCTTTGTTGCAGCTTTAGCTCGATTCCGTTCACCACTCACCTCAAATGTTTTGAGGGAAGGCTCAGGTCTCTTCCTTCAGCAGGGCTTTCGATCTCAGTATGGTGAGACTCTAGAAATCTCTCAATTCTTTATAGGCTACACTCCAGCTTTTCTAATCACAGGAGATCTCATTCCACTTTAAGCCTGGATGCCAGAATTTTTGGTCACTGTATAGAATTCTCTTTGCTGCTGTGTGCTGTGCTCGACTTTCTGTGTCACAGAAGATCCACAGCCACCTTGCTATTTTGGCCCAGCCTCTGAAGGGCCACTTCAGTGCACTCAGTGAAGGCCCAGGTTACACACAGGTATTTGTCTCAGCTCTCCTGCTCTGGCCCTGACCTTTGGAAGCTGTTGCCTTGTACTCTGTGAAGGGCTGGTATGCCTGGTAGGGATGTCTCTTATTCTCCTGCTTGGTTCCCAGTCTTTGGCAAAATCAACCCTGATGGGTTCAGATTCATTTTTTGGCTGGGACATTCTCAGATTCTACTTTATCTCTTTAGACCATGTGTATCTAGTAAACGTCCTTTAAAAGTTCAGCCAGTTTCTCCTTCCTCTGTGGCAGATTTCTGCTTTTCCTATTGCCCTGCCAGGGTTAAAAGCATCTATGGATCTTTTCTCTTCTTTTAGTAATTTTGTTCATTTAGTTTTCTTTTCAATCTCAGATCACTGATGGGTTTTAAAAATTCCTAGAAATGTATATCCTGTTTGACTTGTTCTTTTTGTTATTGTGGGAATGTAGAAAATATTTTTAAGTTTTCTCTTTAGTTTAACTCCCATTTTTGCACTCATCCACTCTGATCTGTTTACGCAGAAGCTTAAACAGTTCTACGTAACTCAGCGAACCCAGAGGCTGTGTATATCGGGATTTGAAAGTACAGTTTGTATATTAAGAGAAAAGTCAGTACATCTCTGAGATGTGCCATCCTTTCTGGTGAGGAATACTCTCAAAGTAAGATGAGGCCTAACCTTAAATCAATACGCAGCCGTGTCGCTATAGCAGACATCTGTACATACACACAGAAATACCGAGACACCAAGGACAGGCTTTCTGACAAGTGACAGATATATTTATTTTAAAGCTATCAAGTACTGCACAAAACAAAGAAGAATCTCAGGGTCCTCTTAGTGAGAATGTGGTTCTCAGTCTTATGTACAAGCTGCTTCTTTTCCGTGACACGCAAGTGAAGTTAGATAATGCTGGAATTTTATTCTTCTTTTCCTGGTGGCCAAAGTAAAGCATTCTTTTTAGGGTCCAGGAATGGAATCTAGTCAAGAGATATAGATCTGGAGCTCCTGGCTGGATTAGAGACCTCATTTGGAAGCTGACCTTCTCTCTGTGGTGTGTGCTATGTCCCAGAAATGACACTTGTTTGTTTGTCACTGATTTCAGTTTTTCCCCTCAATGTTGCCTCTGGATTAAGAAGCCTCCTTCATTACTGCTCATCAGTGTCCTGCTGCTGAGGGAACCATTTGTGTTGATAAATAGTTATCTTTTTAAATGTACTGAGAAGGAGGCATTTTGAGAGAGACTTCTTCCATCTATGCCCTTTAGTCCTGACTGTAATTTATTTATTCATTCATCAATAAATATTAGTAAGGGCAGTCTGTGATATAGATATACATAATATAGACACAGTTCCAGCCCACAGAGAGCATATAAATTATTAACTTCAGATGAGTTCAGTTCAACATACATTTACCAACTTCTCCTATGTGCTGGGCATATGGCATGATGATTAATCAGACAGGCTTCTTTCTATAAGTTGATAGTCCAATGCGGAAGACATAAAAATAATTTCAGTACAATGTTTTAAAATGCAGATTGCTAATGGAATGCAGACGGGAGGTGCTGAGCCTTATCTGGGGATATAGGTAAGGCTTTCTGGTGATGATGATGCTTGAGGTAAATCTTGAAGGCTGGTGAGAGCCAGTCAGGAGTGGCAGAGACCACTAATACCTACCCAGTATCCATGGTCCTCTCCTTCCTCATGAACAGAACTTTAAGGTTGTGCCCAGCAAAAGACTACTTTTCCCAGCCTTACTTGCACTAGGGCTGGTCCATGAGCTATAGGTTTCTGTGGGGCTTCTAGGAAGCTACATGTTTGTGCGGGCAGCTTCCCTTCTCCATCCTCCTGAGGCTTGACTTGTCTTACCAGGAGTGTGCCACCCCCAGCGCCAGGGTGACCAAGGAGCTGCTGTGTGTAGGAGATGTGGACAGACCTTGGTTTGCAGGCTGGGTGTCCACCTATGTGTGTGCAAGGATCCTTCTATAGTGGGCAGAGCTGGACAAGACAAGGGGATAGGGCTGGGGAGGGGCTGACTTTCCCAGCAGCACTAAGTTCTGGTAAAGAATCCTGAGGGGTTGGAGAATTCTAAATTAGAATATCGCCTACTAGGTCCTTAGGAAGGTGCACTCCTCAAGGTAAAGGGGATAGGATCTATTTTACTGGCCAGTTTGCTAGCTTGATTTATAATTTAAAACTATTCAGATGTGGGTTCTGTGGAGCCGCATTTATTCACTCAGCCCAGGTCCTGCAGATGTTAGGACTGGACTTAATCATTGCCTCTTACCAAAGGGAGAGACAGAGGAAGACCAGGAGGTAAGCAGAGTGAAAGAAACAGAAAAATATCCTATAAGAAAAGACGTATAGAATATATTTCTATAATATAGAAAGAAATATAGCCAAACATTAGTAGAGTTTACAGTTTCTGGTTTTTGGGGTTATTGGGGGATTTTATTTTCTTCACAGATATACATAAGCAGTTTTATAATAAGAAGAATATTTGTTCATGAATTCAAAGCCACAAATATTTTAAGTACCTAGCATAATGTCAGGTCTAGGCCAGACATTTTAAGGATGCAAAAGCCCAACCCAACCCAAACAATAAAACCTCAATACACAGGAGAGAAAGCAATGGAGACCCATGGGGAAGGTAATAAGGAGTGCATCCCTCTTAAGTATTTTTATTAACAACTTGAAAATAGCCATTGATGGAATAATGAAGTAATTTATATGATCTTGAATTGGAAGGTAGAGTGAAAAGAGAAATCAGGATTCAACAGCATCCCAGCAGTCTGAATTCATGGGCTAATCTAACAAGATTAACAGAATACACTTTTGCAGAGCCGTATAAATCCCAACACTAGCATGTATATAATAGCTAAACTGGCTGTGTGAGTCATCGCTTAACAGCAGCGTGTGTAATAAAGAGAATTAATAGTATAGTGTGGCTACAAAAATTAATCTTTGGCAACATTAATAGAAAGATAAAACAGAATGAAGGAGTGGAAAGTTTTCCTTTGCTGTGCCAAGACTTTACCTGCATTCCTTGCAGTTTTAACATCATCTTTGGGAGACATTAAAAAATACTGAAGCACATGGAGAAGTTTCTGCTCATCTGAGAAATTTTTGAAAGACCAAATCTAATGTTTTAAGTGTGTTAAAAAGAAAGGGCGGGGCTTCCCTGGTGGCGCAGTGGTTGAGAATCTGCCTGCCAATGCAGGGGACAGGGGTTCAAGCCCTGGTCTGGGAAGATCCCACATGCCACGGAGCAACTAGGCCCGTGAGCCACAACTACTGAGCCTGCGCGTCTGGAGCCTGTGCTCTGCAACAAGAGAGGCCGCGATAGTGAGAGGCCCGCGCACCACGATGAAGAGTGGCCCCCGCTTGCCACAATTAGAGAAAGCCCTCGCACAGAGACGAAGACCCAACACAGCTTTAAATAAATAAATAAACAAATACTTAAAAAAAAAAAAAAAAAGAAAAGAAAGGGCGTATGCATGTCTGTTGGGTGGAGTTGGTAATATTCCGCAGATAGTGATGGATGCTATGACCTGCAAACACGTTTCTTATTTTCACAGTAGGACTGAGGTTTTCTGAGTACTTGGGACAATAGAGGGTGGTTGAGTTCAGCTAGATATAAAGAAAAACACTGTAATAATTAGAGTGGTTTAAATGGAACAAACAGTTTTTAGAGGAGAATGAGTCTTAATTGCAGAAGGTGTTGGGGTTAAAAAAACCCAATAAGTGGCACCCACTTTCCCTGTCTGAGTTTGAAAAGAAAGGAGGGGCACGTGCGGTGGCACATTTATATATGATATAACGAGGTTGAAGGACATGACTTATGTGTGTAGACTAGTGGTTTTCTAATACTAAATTCCAGAACTGTGAAAACCTACCCACCGAAGCAGAGGCAGAACTAGACTTCCTGGAAAAACAGAGCAGAACCAATGGTCTCTGTGAAGTGTCTGCTCCCAAGCCAAAGCATGACTTGTCACTCACTCTTTCCAAAGTTATGAGTAAATCACCCACCTCTCCTGTGTAGAATGGATTTGAATTATGGCTCCATGAGTTTCTTATTTCCTATAGCATTGGGGGCTGTTAATGGGAGTCTGTGGAATTTGTGAAATACACTAATATATTAATTTTACTAACTTCTACCTAAAATTGAACAGTTTAAAAAATTATGAATGTAGGAAAAAATATCAGTAGTAGTAGTGACATCTGTGACTTTGTCATAAATAAGAATCACAGACATTTTTCATGTCATATTAGAATTGCTGCAGATAACTTGAGACATCATTTATGTTCAATATTACTTCAATTTGAGGTGGATGGCATGTGATTGCTCTTGTCTTGGTTACTTGTGTGATGTAGCTTCAAACTGGGGGCAAATGCAGGCGTCACCTCTTCTCACATTGGTGACCCAGACACACGTGTTGCTTCACAGTATTCTTGTCTACAGTTGTTTCTTGATCATGAGGAGGAAGGAGGTGAGACAAAGACAACCCCACAGTTTAATGTTCTCATTCCAATTAAGCAGAAATGTTCTTTGCACTGACGTGTTTTTAAGCAGTAAGATTTTTTTTTTTGAAATGCAGAATTATTTATTTTGGTTTCCTTCATTGTTTTTGGAAATTCTCTGTTGGTTTATAAAACATAGAAATAGCCAACACTTAAAGCAAACATTCAAAACCCCAATGTGACAAATTATTGACTTCTTGTGCAATTAAGAATACAGGTGTAAGCCGCATAGCACAGGGAGATCAGCTCAGTGCTTTGTGACCACCTAGAGGGGTGGGATAGGGAGGGTGGGAGGGAGACGCAAGAGGGAGGAGATATGGGAATATATGTATGTGTATAGCTGATTCACTTTGTTATAAAGCAGAAACTAACACACCATTGTAAAGCAATTATACTCCAATAAAGCTGTTAAAAAGGGAAAAAATACACGTGTGAAGTTAGGCTACCACATAGTGTTATTACAACGACAACTCTTTGGGGCAAACCCTGTTGTGCCTGTATAATACAGGTACTCATGTATCCAAAAAACAACTGCTTTCAATGTATAATTGACAACTAAATTCAGTCACATGTGGCAAAGACTTGCAGTAAAGTGAAATGCTGCTAATTTCCCAGATTAACTTAAAAAAAAAAAACCCTTGAGAAGTTAATCCCAGGAAATAAGTTTTCCAGACTCCTGTTGTCCTAGAATTTTGGCTTGTCAAATACATTTCACAGAAATCAGGTAGCCTTATGACAGAAGAGCATTTATTTATCACCGTCCATTTCAATAAGTACCCAAGTGTATCTACTCCCTTAATATTTTTAAAGACATGCCTTGCCTGAGAGTTTACTCTGGGGAAAAAAGCCACTTAATCACAATGCACTCTTTTGATATGAAAACCACATTAAAAACCATCACAGGAGTGGAGTCAAGATGGCGTACTAGGAGGACGCGGAATTCACGTCTTCTCACAACTAGGGCACCTACCAGGCACCAGTGGGGGACCACGGACACCTAAGGGGACGGGAGGAACCCCCAGCGCCCGGGTAGGACGAGGGGCTTGTGGGGAGTTAAGGGGGAGGAGAAGTGGAGGCGGGAGGGGACTGGCGCCCCTGAGGGGCGGCTGGGGGAGGGGAAGGGATCCTACAAGCGAAGGGGGAAATTGGGGAACCATTGGGAGGGCAGAGGATCGAAAGGGAGTGTGGCCAGGTTTCCCCTGCCAACTTGGACCCCCAGGAACCTGTTGAGATCCGGGCCTGATCCTGTGCCCACTGAGGCCCCCTCCAGGCACGTGGGTCCTGAGGGAGTGGGAGGAAGGGAAGGGGGAGCAAAAGTAAAGGCCGGACCTCCGGGACCGGCACCCCTGAGGGGCGGCTGGGGGAGGGGAGGACTTCCTACACCCAGCGGGACCCACCCATGGTTAGGGGTCCAGCGGGGATGGGGGAGACTTTGGGGGAGACGGTGGGGGAGGGGTGCGAAGGAGAGGAAGGGAATGGGGCCAGCGCTTTCCCTGTCCACGTAGGCACAGGGAAGCCTGATGGGCTCCCAGGCCCAATCCTCTGCCCTCAGAGCCTCCCTCCTGCCGCTCAGAGCCCAAGCCCCGCCCCTCACCCCCACCCAGGGACCTACGTCTACACTCGGAGACCCCCTCTGAGACCCCCTCCAACACGCTGGGCCTAAACCCCACACACACGCCCTCACTCAGGGCCGTACCTCCAAACTCCGGAACTCCACAGTCCAGAGGTTCTACTTGTGACTGCCTCTCCCCTTCCGGGAAGGTCCTAAACAGAGGCCCCACCCCGCGCTTGAAGTCGCCCTGCCTAGGCCCCGCTGCATGCTGAAACATCACCTCCCACCCGCCTAGGTCCCACCCTATCCTAAACCCCACCCGTGCCTAAACGCCACCCCCATAGCCAAGGCTTTTTTATTTTTTTCTTTTCTTTTTCCTCTTTTAGATTGGGGTTCTGTTTTACCATGTTGATTCATTGTTGTTGATTCTTTTATATTTTTATTTTTCCTAATAAATCTTTTATTTTTCTAATTTTATTTTTATAGCAGAGGTTTTTTTTAAAATTTATTTATTATTTATTTTTGGTTGTGTTGGGTCTTCGTTTCTGTGCGAGGGCTTTCTCTAGTTGCGGCAAGTGGGGGCCACTCTTCATCACGGTGTGCGGGCCTCTCACTATCGCGGCCTCTCTTGTTGCGGAGCACAGGCTCCAGACGCGCAGGCTCAGTAGCTGTGGCTCATGGACCCAGTTGCTCCCAGCATGTGGGATCTTCCCAGACCAGGGCTCGAACCTGTGCCCCCTGCATTGGCAGGCAGATTCTCAACCACTGTGCCACCAGGGAAGCCCTCTTATTTTATTTTATTCTTTATACTTTGTTAGTGATCTCTCCTTTTGGCTTGTTCACCCCTACCCCTTTTTTTCTGTTGTGGTTTTATTTTACCTTGTTGCAGTTGTTTCAATTATAGTTTTATTTTTCCTAATACATTTTTTATCTTTCTAATTTTATTTTGTATTTTATTCTTTGATATTGTACTGCTCTGTTTTTTTCTTTTTTTCTTTCTTTCTTTCTTCCCTTTTTTTTTTTTTTTTTACCTTGCCACAAAGCTTGCGTGATCTTGGTTCTCAGGCCAGACGTCAGGCCTGAGCTCCTGTGGTGGGAGCTCTGAGTCCAAACCTCTGGATTAACAGAGAACCTCAGACCCCAGGGAATATCAATTGAAGTGAGACCTCCTGGAGGTCTTCATCTCAGCACAAAGACCTGACTCTATGCAACTGCCTGCAAACTCCAGTGCTGGATGTCTCAGGCCAAACAACCAGTAAGACAGGAACACAGCACCACCCATTAAAAAAGAAAAAAAAGAGAAACGACAAAAACATTTGTTACAGACGAAGGAGCAAGGTAAAAACCTACAAGACCAAATAAATGAAGATGAAATAGGCATGCTACCTGAAAAAGAATTCAGAGTAATGATAGTAAAGATGATCCAAAATCTCGGAAACAGAATGGAGAAAATGCAAGAAATATTTAACAAGGATCTAGAAGAACTAAAGAGCAAACAAACAGTGATGGACAACACAATTACTGAAATTAAAAAATACTCTAGAAGGAATCAGTAAAAGAATAACTGAGAGAGAAGAACGGATAAGTGAGCTAGAAGATAAAATGGTGGAAATAACTGCCAGGGAGCAGAATAAAGAAAAAAGAATGAAAAGAATTGAGGACAGTCTCAGAGACCTCTGGGATAACATTAAACGCACCAACATTTGAATTATAGGGGTCCCAGAAGAAGAAGAGAAAAAGAAAGGATCTGAGAAAATATTTGAAGAGATTATAGTTGAAAACTTCTCTAACATGGGAAAGGAAATAGTCAATCAAGTCCAGGAAGCACAGAGAATACCATACAGGATAAACCCAAAGAGAAACATGCTGAGACACATATTAATCAAACTATCAAAAATTAAATACAAAGAAAAAATACTGAAAGCAGCAAGGGAAAAGCAACAAATAACATACAAGGGAATCCCCGTAAGGTTAACAGCTGATTTTTCAGTGGAAACTCTGCAAGCCAGAAGGGAGTGGCAGGACATATTTAAACTGATGAAAGGGAAAAACCTACAACCAAGATTATTCTATCCAGCAAGGATCTCATTCAGATTCGAAGGAGAAATTAAAACTTTTACAAATAAGCAAAAGTTAAGAGAATTCAGCACCACCAAACCAGCTTTACAACAAATGCTAAAGGAAATTCTCTAGGCAGGAAACACAAGAGAAGGAAAAGACCTATAATAACAAACACAAAATAATTAAGAAAATGGTAATAGGAACATACATATCGATAATTACCTTAAATGTAAATGGATTAAATGCTCCAACCAAAAGACATAGACTGGCTGAATGGATAAAAATCAAGACCCGTACATATGCTGCCTACAAGAGACCCACTTCAGACCTAGGGACACATACAGACTGAACGTGAGGGGATGGAAAAAGATATTCCATGCAAATGGAAATCAAAAGAAAACTGGAGTAGCAATTCTCATATCAGACAAAACAGACTTCTTTAAAATAAAGACTATTACAAGAGACAAAGAAGGACACTACATAATAATCAAGGGATCAATCCAAGAAGAAGATATAACAATTGTAAATATTTATGCACCCAACATAGGAGCACCTTAATACATAAGGCAAATGCTAACAGCCATAAAAGGGGAAATCAACAGTACACAATCATAATGGGAGACTTTAACACCCCACTTTCACCAATGGACATATCATCCAAAATGAAAATAAATAAGGAAACACAAGCTTTAAATGGCATATTAAACATGATGGACTTAATTGATATTTATAGGACATTCCATCCAAAAACAACAGAACACACTTTCTTCTCAAGTGCTCATGGAACATTCTCCAGCATAGACCATGTCTTGGGTCACAAATCAAGCCTTGGTAATTTTAAGAAAATTGAAATTGTATCAAGTATCTTTTCCAACCACAATGCTATGAGACTAGATATCAATTGTAGGAAAAAAACTGTAAAAAATACAAACACATGGAGGCTAAACAATACACTACTAATAACGAAGAGATCACTGAAGAAATCAAAGAGGAAATCAAAAAAATACCTAGAAACAAATGACAATGAAAACACGACAACCCAAAACCCATGGGATGCAGGAAAAGCAGTTCTAAGGGAAGCTTATAGCAATACAACCCTACCTCAAGAAACAAGAAACATCTCAAATAAACAACCTAACCTTACACCTAAAGCAATTCGAGAAAGAAGAACAAAAAAACCCCCAAAGTTAGCAGAAGGAAAGAAATCATAAAGATCAGATCAGAAATAAATGAAAAAGGAAAGAAAGAAACAATAGCAACGATCAATAAAACTAAAAGTTCGTTCTTTGAGAAGATAAACAAAATTGATAAACCATTAGCCAGACTCAACAAGAAAAAAAGGGAGAAGACTCATATCAACAGAATTAGAAATGAAAAAGAAGTAACAACTGACACTGCAGAAATACAAAGGATCATGAGAGATTACTACAAGCAGCTATATGCCAATAAATTGGACAACCTGGAAGAAATGGACAAATTCTTAGAAAAGCACAACCTTCTGAGACTGAACCAGGAAGAAACAGAAAATATAAACAGACCAATCACAAGCACTGAAATGGAAACTGTGGTTACAAATCTTCCGACAAACAAAAGCCCAGGACTAGATGGCTTCACAGGCAAATTCTATCAAACATTTAGAGAAGAGCTAACACCTATCCTTCTCAAACTCTTCCAAAATATAGCAGAGGGAGGAACACTCCCAAACTCATTCTATGAGGCCACCATCACCCTGATACCAAAACCAGACAAAGATGTTACAAAAAAAGAAAACTACAGGTCGATATCTCTGATGAACATAGATGCAAAAATCCTCAACAAAATACTAGCAAACAGAATCCAACAGCATATTAAAAGGATCATACATCATGATCAAGTGGGGTTTTTCCCAGGAATGCAAGGATTCTTCAATATATGCAAATCAGTCAATGTGATATACCATATTAACAAATTGAAGGATAAAAACCATATGATAATCTCAATAGATGCAGAAAAAGCTTTTGACAAAATTCAACACCCATTTATGATAAAAACCCTCCAGAAAGTAGGCATAGAGGGAACCTACCTCAACATAATAAAGGCCATATATGACAAACCCACAGCCAACATCATTTTCAGTGGTGGAAAACTGAAACCATTTCCTCTAAGATCAAGATTGCCCACTCTCACCACTATTATTCAGCATAGTTTTGGAAGTTTTAGCCACAGCAATCAGAGAAGAAAAAGAAATAAAAGGAATCCAAATCAGAAAAGAAGAAGTAAAACTGTCACTGTTTGCAGATGACATGATACTATACACAGAGAATGCTAAAGATGCTACCAGAAAACTACTAGAGTTAATCAATGAATTTGGTACAGTAGTAGGATACAAAATTAGTGCACAGAAATCTCTTGCATTCCTATACAATAATGATGAAAAATCTGAAAGAGAAATTATGAAAACCCTCCCATTTACCATTGCAACAAAAAGAATAAAATACTTAGAAATAAACCTACCTAAGGAGACAAAAGACCTGTATGCAGAAAACTATAAGACACTGATGAAAGAAATTAAAGATGATACAAACAGATGGAGAAATATACCATGTTCTTGGATTAGAAGAACCAACATTGTGAAAATGACTATACTACCCAAAGCAATCTACAGAATCAATGCAATCCCTCGCAAACTACCAGTGGCATTTTTCACAGAACTAGAACAAAAAATTTCACAATTTGTCTGGAAACACAAAAGACCCTGAGTAGCCAAAGCAATCTTGAGAAAGAAAAATGGAGCTGGAGGAATCAGGCTCCCTGACTTCAGACTATACTACAAAGCTACAGTAATCAAGAGAGTATGGTACTGGCACAGAAACAGATATATAGATTAATGGCATAGGCTAGAAAGCCCAGAGATAAACCCACACACATATGGTCACCTTATCTTTGATAAAGGAGGCAACAGTATACAATGGAAAAAATACAGCCTCTTCAATAAGTGGTGCTGGGAAAACTGGACAGCTACATGTAAAAGAATGAAATTAGAACAATTCCTTACACCATACACACAAATTAACTCAAAATGGATTAAAGACCTAAATGTAAGGCCAGACACTATAAAACCCTTACAGGAAAACATAGGCAGAACACTCTATGACACAAATCACAGCAAGATCCTTTTTGACCCACCTCCTAGAGAAATGGAAATAAAAACAAAAATAAACAAATGGGACCTAATGAAACTTAAAAGCTTTTGCACAGCAAAGGAAACCATAAACAAGATGAAAAGACAACCCTCAGAATGGAAGAAAATATTTGCAAACGAAGCAACTGACCAAGGATTAATCTCCAAAATTTACAAGCAGCTCATGCAGCTCAATATCAAAAAACAGCTCAATCCAAAAATGGGCAGAAGACCTAAATAGACATTTCTCCAAAGAAGATATACAGATTGCCAACAAACACATGAAAGGATGCTCAACATCATTAATCATTAAAGAAATGCAAATCAAATCTAGAATGAGGTATCTCCTCAAACCGGTCAGAATGGCCATCATCAAAATATACAAACAGCAAATGCTGGAGAGGGTGTGGAGAAAAGGGAACCCTCTTGCACTGTTGGTGGGAATGTAAATTGATACAGCCAAAGTGGAGAACAGTATGGACGTTCCTTAAAAGCCTAAAAATAGAAGTACCATACAACCCAGCAATCCCACTAGCGGGCATATACCCTGAGAAAACCATAATTCAAAGAGTCATGTATCACTATGTTCATTGCAGCTCTATTTACAATAGCCAGGACATGGAAGCAACCTAAGTGTCCATCAACAGATGGATGGATAAAGAAGATGTGGTACATATATATAACAGAATATTACTCCGCCATAAAAAGAAATGAAATTGAGTTATTTGTAGTGAGATGGATGGACCTAGAGTCTGTCATACAGAGTGAAGTAAGTCAGAAAGTGAAACACATATGTATGCTAACACATATATATGGAATCTAAAAAAAAAAAAAGGTTCTGATGAACCTAGGGGCAGGACAGGAGTAAAGTCACAGACGTGGAGAGTGGTCTTGGGGACATGGGGAGGGGGAAGGGTGGGCTTGGACGAGGTGGGCGAGTAGCATTGACATATATACACTACCAAAAGTAAAATAGTTAGCTAGTGGGAAGCAGCTGCATGGCACAGGGAGATGAGCTCGGTGCTTTGCAACCACCTGTAGGGTTGGGATGGAGAGGGTGGGAGGGAGACACAGGAGGGAGGGGATATGGGGATATATGTATACATATAGCTGATTCACTTTGTTATACAGCAGAAACTAGCACAACACTGTAAAGCAATTATACTCCAATAAAGATGTTAAAAAAACCCCAAAACCATCACAGACAGAGCGACAGGTTCAGTGAAGGTAAAGTGTACAGTTATTGAGGTGTCACAGTTGAACATGGTTGATCCAGGTAATTGTTTCCTTGTTGAAATGCTTGTCTTCACTGCAGAGTCTAAGACAGATTTTTAAATAACCCCTGAGAAGGGATGGAGGGAGGGAATCGGGTCTGGAGAAGAGGGTCAGAGAATATACTGCTCTGTGGGCGCCAGAATCCACCCGCAGTGGTGAGCGGCCATCCATCTTTACCTGCGTTGTTCTGAGCTAGGTCTGTCCTCTGCTTCACGGAGAACATTCTGCTCCGACAGGAGTGACAGGGGTTAATCAGAAGGGTGGTGTGAGATGGGGAAGGGAAGGTGGCAGGGATTAAAAAAAATAAAAACCTCTGGTCTACTTGCGACCTCCTGCAGCTGGGGCAGTTCTTGTTTATAAGGGACGGGTCCCTCCAGTGCACGGTACTCTTCCGTACCAGGAGCAGCAGACACCTGCAGAATTTGCAGCAAGTAGCAGACATCTCAGAAATAGCAAAGTCCTAACCACTTGGTTAGCAAAACAGAGAGACAAGTTTTCACCCTCCTTTTAAACTGAGGAAGTCGTGAATAACTTAGCACATTTATAGTTTCACCTTTACAATTTTTTTAAGGCTCATTTTGGAAATTGTGTATCACCGTGAACATGGTCTGCAATGCGAGGCGACCATAAGGCAGTGTTCCATTCCCTCTAAGCTTCCTATGACGAGAATCTGAATGCACGAGGCAGACAAAGACGCTCCTTCCCTACTTGCTGTTGTCAAAACTACCCACTGGGGCCACGGGCGGAAGAAGACCGCGGAGGCGTGCGGCCTCTTTCCAGCTTCCTTCCTCGCATTAGATTTTGATGGTGGAACAAAGTTCAAGGATCTGTGACCTGAAATAATTCCAAAGCTCTGGCCTTTTAGCCTTCATTGTTGGGGTCAGAAGGCCGTTGTTGACAGAGAATAATTCAGGGTGGAGACAGGTCAAAGGACCTATTCAAATGGTTTTAGGCCAGAATCCTTCCCAAGTCTCACCATGTCTTCTAGAATAGCTTTTTTGACATCCTTGTTTCTGCACAGTTCTTCAAAGGAGCCTTCAAAGCCTCTCTTCCGGGCCCAGGGACCTAGCGTCTCAACGTCTGGTACCATAATTACTATGAGAAATGCCTGCAAGTTCTCTCCGTGGACGAACACCTGAGCGACAGGTTCACTTCACTGGTAGATGTTTTCGATCTTCTCCAGAGCTATGTACTCTCCTTGCACCAGTTTAAAGATGTGCTTTTTCCTGTCGATGATCTTCAAGGCGCCATTTGATAACCACTTTCCAACGTCCCCTGTGTGCAACCAGCCATCTTTATCCAGAGCTTCTGTTGTGTTTGCTGGGTCCTTTAAGTAGTCTTGAAATACATTAGCCCCTTGCACACACACCTTGCCCTCGCCCTTGGCAGCCACGTAAGTCATTTCTTCCACATCGACAAGCTTTACAATGTTGCAAGGCATTGGGGCACCAACATGGCCTGTGGTCCAGTCCCTAGGCACAGTCAGGCAGCACCCGGCGGTGCACTCAGTCTGTCCGTAGCCTTCGTAGAACTGGCAGCCCAGCGAGGCTCTCAGGAAGGTCAGCACGGTGGTGGACACGGGCGCCGCTCCTGTGATCATCAGCCTCACTTTTCCTCCCAGGCTCGACTCTATTTTATGGATGGTCAACTTATCCCACAGGCTGTTGTTTCTAATGATGCCACTGCGAAGCTTGACTTGGGAAGTCCAACAGCCATCGCTTCAGCATGGTGTTTGCCTGAGCAAAAAGTCAGTCAAACATCCGGTTCAGCAGTCTGGGGACCACAGGGAAGACGGTGGGTTGAAATGCCTTGAGATCATCCACACGCAACCTGATATCTCCTTGGAAAAATCCTATTTTAGCTCCATGACACAGCATCACACACTCTACAACTTTTTCAAACACGTGGGCAAGAGGCAAGAAAGAGATCAAAGTATCATCTGAGGAAGTAATGAATGTACTCTGTCATTTTCACAAATGCTGAACAATCGCTGACTGCATTTCGATGGGTGATCAGTGCTCCTTTGGGGTTGCCTGTAGTTCCACTTGTGAAGCAAATTACTGCAACATCTTCAGGTGCTGGAGGCTTGGGCTTCCGTCTGTGGGCTCTTCCCCGGTCCTCCATCGCCTTCATGCTGATGATCTCCACCCCGCACTTCTTGCCTTGTTCCGACCCATCACTGCCGTAGGAGTCCATGAGAACAATAGTTTTAAGGCATGCTGTTAATTTATTTTCTACAGCTTCTAATAAGAGGTTGGCCTTCCCTGGCTTGCCCACAAAAACCAGAGAGAGTTCAGCTTTGTTGATGATGAAGGTGATTGCTTCAGTTCCGAGGGTATCGTAGAGGGGAACGATCACCATCGAATAAGTAAAGCATCCCTGTTCAATGATCACCCACTCAGGTCTGTTCTGAGAAAAGAGGCCGATGAACTGATCTGGGGCTACCTTGAAGCCCTTGTGGCGCAGCGCCGAGCCCACACACTCTGACATTTCTGCAACCTGTTTGTATGAAAGCCATTCATAGGGTTGGTCTGGTTTCCGAGAGCCTAAACAAGGGTTGTTATTTGACACCTGCATGCCCCTCTGAAAACCTTCATATTACATTCTGATGTCATCGTAGAAATACACCAAGGGCTTGCCACTGTCCAGGAGCACGGATCTCCGGGCACCGTCACTGCCTGCCACCTCCGCTGACTGCATGGCCAGGTCGCATGTTGGCTTCAGGGCCTGCGGCTGCGTGGCGTACCAGAAGGTGGCGAGCGCCACGAACGCACCGAAGCCCATGAGTGTGTTGGTTGGAAGGGTGCACACGTACTTCCGGAAGTCAACCATCTCTGGCATCCGAAAGTACTGGAACAGCTCGTGGTCTTGCATCGTCCTGGGTTGGTGGCGCCCTACGCCGATATCTTAGAAGGGCGTCACAAGGATTGCCATCCTATGGCCTCAGTCTTCTCATTAAATGAAAGTTCCAGACTCCACGGTTGGGGATTCCATTTTGTGACTCGTGGAGAAGTAGGAATCCAGTCTCAAACCTCTTTTCTACTTTCTTTCTTCCAAACGCCTCTCTAGCAGGAGATGGCTTATCTTCTAACAGGAATGCTGGGGAACCAGAGGAGCTTCAGCAGAACATTTCAAAGGCACCTTGGACTAGGCCTTTGCCAGGTGGCTGTCTCTTTTCCTCAGTTTGGATGACGGGAGATGAATGAGGGGAAAAAACTCAGTGGATGACTGTTTCTTGGATGTATTACCTGGTTTCAGGACTTAATGAAGCTCAGGTTCTTGATGTCTCATTGCAGAAAGAATTCAGTGAGAGACAAAGTGATAGGTAAGAAGTGGATTTATTTAGAGAGAAACACACCCCACAGACAGTGTGGGCCATCTCAGAAGGCGAGAGTGGCCTTGGGAGAAACACACCCCACAGACAGAGTGTGGGCCATCTCAGAAGGTGAGAAAGGCCTAAGCAGTAAGATTTAATTTTAACTTTCCTATACTTAAATGTATTGAAGTGTCATTTAAATGCATCGGTAAAGAAGCACAAATGCCAAATCACAAACTTAATTTTATTATTTTGAGAACTGGATTTCTTTTGAATTTTATGTGTTTAATCCTATGCCTTTAGAAAATATTGTTCAAAGATAACGTCTAAAGTTTTTATCAAACTGCCAAAGGGGTCCATGGAACAAAATAACTAAGAACTTCGTTACTAGGAGTTTGATATTTTATATTAAAAAATAAGATTCTAAAGAAAAGTCGCTGCTTCTGACACATCTTTGGAAATGCATAGTTTAAAGAATTTAGCTGTATTTAGTAATTTTCCCATCTAAGGTCTTCTTTGTGAGGTCACAATTTACAACTAGCATTGGGATATGTTTTCAAAGAGACCCCAGCTCAAATATAGAACCCAAACACTTAAAATGCTTTATCCTGAGAAAATCCGAATATTTATGTTTCCAACTCACGTTAAAATTTTTCTAAAAGCATAAGATGTTATTGAGGGTTCCCCACTGTTGATGACTGTGGTTAGAAAGGCCATTGAAAATGGCTGCCGGCACAAGGACAGCTGTAGGGATGTCAAGGCTGCTGGGGGGGCGGAACATCCCACCGATGGCTTCCCTGGCACTTGTAATTTAGTCACTCAGCGATCAATTTCCAACACCGGAGATGTGCTGGAATTAGTGTGAAATTTCCACTCCCTTTGGCTCTAACTGGGACATTCCATAATTACAATGAAATGAGACCATGCTTCACCGTCTCACTCCCTCTGTGAAGAAGTTATCTGGCATGAAAAGGAAAGGAATGGAAATCAAGAGCCAGCCTATAGGAATTGCTAACAGAATAACTGGTGAGTGAGCCGAGGTGAAATGGCTTTGATGCAAACCAACACATGCGGTTCTAATTAGGCAGTAAGACCGGCAAGGAAGTGAGCATTATGTCTGTTAATTGACTTGGATGATGTTGGGTGGTGAGGTATCCTGAGGAAAAGCCAAAGGCCTTTAACTCACCAGTGCGGTTAATTATTAGAGAACATTGTTCTTGCGGAATTTCCTACCAAGCATTTCAAAAAGACATTATTTTGCTTTTAAACATGTTAAAAACATTAAGTGACACTTCTTGCAGGCTAATAGAAGCTTGTATTGGTGATGAAGAAATGGTTGGAGATTTTATTTAGTCCAAGGTTAACGAATAAAGGTTATGAAGATGGTCTTCCTTTCATTTGTCTGCAGCAGAGTAGAACAAATTTACCTTATCTGACTTTACTTGGGGAATGATCATAGAAAATGTGAAAGGATAAATTGCTTTTATATAGAATTCTTTAAAAAATATCATTTTTATTTTTCTGTATGACAAATGAGAAAATATGAGTCATTAGAATGCATAAGCGTTCTAATATGAGTCATTAGAATGCATAAGCATCACTAATCTGAGAACTTTCCTGATAATGGCTCAAGTTCTCTGAAGGATGTTTATGCACCTCCTTTGCTCTCTAGTGCAATCTGGGAGGGAAGGGCATGCACTGCCATCCTTCTGGCTGGATCAGATATAGAGGTAGAAGATGGTGACGAGCCTCTAAAGCAAGAAAGAAGGATATGAAAAGCAGCCTTAGACTGACAGATCTGTGTAAGGCATAAAGGAGTAATTGATCGTACTTGAGCTGTATCACAGCAAACTGAATTAATTAACAAAGATAAATTACAGTGTGTTCTATCTTAGCTCTTCTGAAGACAAAGAAATGACAGTATTGATGGATAGATTAAGGACACGTTTTCGAAGGTGTGGGACATGGTTAATTTACTCACAAGTAGGATGGCCATATGATTTGTTGTTTAACAGTACAGTTCTGAGAATGAAAGGGAGCATAATAGCAGAGACTCCAGAATAGGCATAAACACCAGCCTGTTTTGGGCAAAAGAAGATGTGTGCCTGTCACCACTTCTTACCCTATAATTCCAGAATTACATGTTGCTTATTCATATACATTATGCCTCTCCTTATAGTACCATGTTCACTGGAATGTGAAATTAACATATGGCAGTTGTATAATTTTATTATTATTGTTTATTAATAAAATAACACAAATAGATAGGCTATAATATAAAATAAGTAATATTAATAATTACTATTGATCATTATTATACTAATAATTAACTTACAAAATACTTTTGAAAGGAGTATTTCAGTTACTCCCAAAATAGCTGGTAAGTGGCCTCTCCAAAAAATTCTGAATGATTTATCAAATAAGCAAGTAAATAAGCTTTATGTAGATATACTAATGCAATGTGATATAGTCATTAAATATAATAAAAATTTAGAATAATCTTTAATAAGCAGCAATACAATTTTACCTCTGTTAATGTATTCTAAGAAAGTAAGCAGGTAAATACAAAGAGCTTTATGCATGAGAATATTTCTCATGACATTGCTTGTAACAGCAAACACTGTAAAGCTGGGGGGGTGACAGCATCATGGCGCAGTGAGCTACTCTCTTTGTGTCTCCCCTTTAATCTGCAACCAGTAGAACATCCACAGCTCAACAAAGGTGCCTCTACCCAGCACACCAGGGTGCCAGACGATTGCACATTTCTGTGCATCTAAAGGAGGATGGACCGGAACACAGAGAAGAGGTGGTACAGGCGCAATAGCAGAGGCAGTGCCCGCAATTCTGGTCCTCCAGCTGCGGCAGCTGAGCCCACGGCCCCAGAAAACCTGGCCAGCAGAGGAGGTAGTGCACACAACGCCAGCCCCCTGGCCACAGCAGTGCCCACGGCCACAGGTAACCAGGCAGCAGCAGCAGTAGGGCCTGGGACCCCCGTCCCTCCAGCCATGGAGGTACCCACAACTCTGGCTCCCTGCTCACCCCACCTGTAGCAGTGGAGCCCACAAATCTTACAACCCTGGACATGGCAGAGGTGCCTGCGTGCTCCTGTCTGGCCCGCTCCCAATGCAACTCAGGGGATGCTGCCCATGGTGGAAGAGCCCACCATCCTAGGGCTCCAGGCAGCAGCACCGTTGACACCGACAGCTGCAAGGCACCAATGACCCTGGAGGCGCAAGAAGCAATAATGAGGGTAAAGGGTGACACCTCTGACAGAGGCAGTGAAGGGTGGAAAATGCTGACTTTCAAATATATCCAAAGGCAACGCAGGTAAGAGAAACTGAAAACTTGTGCTATGTTGCCACCTACTGGACGACAAAAGAAAGGCCTCTAATTTCTGACCTGTTGAATAGTTAGAATGGAGTAGAAAGGTGTCCCCTACTTCACATGTGCTGGCTTATCAAGCACCATGAAGAACTATAGTAACACTGTACAACAAAGAGAAAATGACAATTCTTTAGAAACCAAACTTAAAACCACAGAATATTTCAATCTAACTGATAGAGAATTTAAAATATCTGTCACGAAAAAGCTCAACAAGCTACAAGAAAACTCAGAAAGGCAGTAAAATGAGCTCAGAAATAAAATTAATGAACAGAAGGAATACCTCACCAAAGAGACTGAAACTCTAAAAAGGACTAAACAGAAATTCTGGAGCTGTACAAGGCAATAAACATGATGAAGAATACATTAGAAAGCATCGGAAACAGATCAGACAAGATGGAAGAGAGAATTAGTGAGCTTGAAGATAGATAGATAGAAATGATATGAGTAGAAGAGGGAAGAAATAAGTTATAAAAAGACAAGAAAATTCTATGAGAGTTATCTGACTCTTTTGGGAAGGGGAAGATTAAGGTAACAGGTATTCCAGAAGGAGAAGAGAGTGAAAAGAGAGCAGAGAGTTTATTTAAAGAAATAATAGCTGAGAACTTCCTAAATCTGGGGAAGGAACTGGATATACAAGTTCATGAAGCTAAGAAAACACCTAATTACCTCAATACAAAAGACCTCCCAAACACAGTATATTAAAACTATCAAAAGTCAGTGAGAAAGAAAGAATTTTAAAGGCAGCCAGGACAAAAAGAAGGTTAACCTACAAAGGAACCCCCAGTAGGCTATCAGTAGATTTCTCAGCAGAAACGCTATAGGCCAGGAGAGAATGGAATGACATTCTCAAAACACTGAAAGATTACAAACTGTCAGCCAAGAATACTCTACCCAGCAGAGTTATCATTCTGATATGAAGGAGAAATAAAGACTTTCCCAGACAAACAAAGCTGAGGGAGTTCATCAACACTATACCTGTCTTACAAGAAATGTTGAAAGGAGCTCTTCTAGCAGAAACAAAAAGGCAAAATATGCAAAACTTTGAGTAAGGTGATAAATAGACATGCAGAATCAGAAAATCACAACTCTTTATCAGAATGGGTTTTTTAAAAACACTTTATTATAACATAAAGGCTAATGGGGAAAAAAAGCAGAAAAAAGTAACTATAGCTACTTCAGTTTGGTAACAAACTCACAATATAAAAAAGGACAATTTGAGATAACTAAAACACAAAAGGGGAAGATGAAAAGAGCAGAACCCACATAGATAAATGAAGATAAGACGCTATTAGCAGAAAAGGACTGTTTTATCTATGAGAAGTTTTATACAAAACTCATGGTTACCATAAACCTAAATCTAGAACAGAGACACAAAACATAAAAAAAGAGGAAATGGAGGAAGACATTTTAGAAAACCACCAACCCAAAATGGCAGACATAAAAACAAGGAAAGAGAAGCAATGGAGCTATAGTGCAACCAGAAAACAAATGATAAAACTGCAGTACTAAGTCCTCATCTATCAATAATCACCTCAATGATTGGATTGAATTTACCAGTCAAAAGACACAGAATGGCTGGCTGCATTAAAAAACAAGACCCAAGTATATACTTCCTCCAGCAGACACACCTCAGCTCTAAAGACAAACATAGACTCAAAGTGAAGAGATGGAAGATGATACTCCAAGCAAATGGCAGCCAAAAGAAAGCTGGTGTAGCCATACTCATATCAGACAAAGTAGACTTCAAGCCACAAAAGATAACAAGAGACAAAGATGGACAGGATATAATGATAAAGGGGCCAATTCATCAAGAAGATATAACAAATATTAATATATATGCACCTAACATAGGAGCACCCAAATATATAAAACAATTATTAACAGACACAAAGAGAGAAATTGACAGCAACACAAAAATAGTAGGGGACTTTAACACCCCACTACATCAGCGGATGGATCAGCCAAATAGAAAGTCAACAAGGGAAGAGTAGCTTTAAATAAAACTTTAGATCAGATGGAGTTGATAGATTTGTACAGAACATTCTATCCAAATGCAGCAGAATACACATTTTTCTCAAATGCACGTGAAACCTTCTCAAAGTTAGACCATATGTTGGGATACAAAACAAGTCTCAATAAATTTAAGAAGACTGAAATCATATCAGTCATCTTTTCTGATCACAATGGTATGAAGCTAGAAATCAACTACAAGCAGAAATCTGGAAAAAATCACAAATATGTGGCAACCAAACAACAGTCTTCTGAACAACTATTGGGTCAATGAAGAAATCAAAGGAGAAATAAACATTACCTGAAGACAAATGAAAATTTAACATATCAAAATCTATGGGATGCAGGAAAAGCAGTACTAAGAGGGGAGTTTATAGCAATACAGGCCTACCTCAAGAAACAAAAAAATCTCAAATAAACAATTTACCCTTACACCTAAAGGAACTAGAAAAAGAAAAACAAAGGAAGCCCAAAGTCAGTAAAGAAGTAGAAAGGACATTAGAGTGGAAATAGATGAAAAAGACAATAGAAAAGATCAATAAAATCATAGCTGGTTCTTTGAAAAGATAATCAAAATTGACAAACTTTTAGCTAGACACATTCACTAAGAAAAAAGAGAGAAGACTCTGATAAATAAAATCAGAAATGAAAGAAGAGAGATAACAATGGATACCACAGAAATACAAAGGATTATAAGAAAGTATTACAAATGGCAATACGCCAATGAATTGGACAACCTAGAAGAAATAGACAAATTCTTAGAACCATACAACCTTCCAAGACTAAGTTATCAAAGAACAGAAAATCTGAATAGACTGATTACTGGAAAGAGATTGAAACTATAATCCAAAACTTCCCCCCAAAACAAAAGTTTAGGACCAGATGGTTTTACAAGCAAATTCTACCAAACTTTCAAAGATTTAATAACTATCCTTCTCAAACTCTTCCAAAAAATTGAAGAGGAGTGAACACTTTCTAACTCACGAGGCCAACACCACCCTGATACCAAAACCAGATAAAGACAACACACAAAAAATAAATTACAGGCCAATATTTCCTATGAACATAGATAAAAAAATCTTCAACAAAATATTAGCAACAACACATTAAAAGTATTATATGCCATGATCAAGTGGAACTTATTCCAGGGATGCAAGAATGGTTCAACATCTGCAAATCAATGTGATACATCACATTAATAAAATGAGAGATAAAAACACTATGATCATCTCAACAGATGCAGAAAAGACATTTGACAGGACTCAACACATAGTTATGAATAAAACTCTCAATAAAGTGGGTTTAGATGGTACGTACCTTAACATAATAAAGGTCATATATGACAAACCCAGAGCTAACATCATACGCAGTGGTGAAAAGCTGAAAGCTATTCCTCTAAAACCAGGAACAAGACAAGGATGCACACTCTTGCTACTCTTATTCAGCATAGTATTGGAAGTCCTAGCCAGAGCAGTTAGGCAAGAAAAAGAAATACAAGACATCCAAATTGGAAAGGGAGAAGTAAAACTGTCACTATTTGTGGATGACATGATTTTATATATAGAAAACCCTACACATTCCACCAAAAAAAACTATTAGAAATAATAAACAAGTTCAGTCATGTTGCATGGCACAAAATCAACATACAAAAATCTGTTGCATTTCTATATGCTAACAGTGAGCTTGTAGAAGGAGAAATTAAGGAAACAATCCCATTTACAATAGCAACAGAAAGAATTAAAAACCTAGGAATAAATTTGACCAAGAAGATGAAAGACCTGTATACTGAAAACTATGAGACATTGTTGAAAGAAATTGAAGAAGACAAATAAATGGAAAGATATTCTGTGCTCAGGGATTAGAATTAACATAGTTAAAATGTCCATATTGCCTAAAGCAATGTACAGATTCAATGCAATCCTTACCAAAATCCCAAGGACATTTTTCATGGAAATAGAACAAAAAATTCTAAAATTTATATGGAACCACAAAAGACCCCAAATAGCCAAAACAATTCTGAGAAAAAACAACAAAGCTGGAGGTATCACACTCCCTGATTTTAAACTATATTACAAAACATAGTAATTAAAACAGCACGGTGTCGGCAGAAAAACAGATATATAGATCAATGGAACAGAACTGAGATATAAACCCACATGTATAAGGACAAGAATTTACAACAAAGGAGCAAAGAACATACAGTGGAGAAAGGACAGTCTCTTCAATAAATGGTGTTTGGAAAACTGGACAGGTACATGCAAAAAAAAAAAAAAAAGACCATTATCTCACACCATACACAAAAATCAACTCAAAATGGATTAAAGACTTGAATGTAAGACCTGAAACTATAAAACTGCTAGAAGAAAACATAGGGAGTATGCATTTTGATGTTAGTCTTAGCAGTATCTTCTAGATGTGTCTCCTCAGGCAAGGGAAATAAAAGCAAAATTAAACAAATGGGACTACATCAAACTGAAAAGGTTTTGCACAGCAAAGGAAACCTTCAACAAAACAAAAAGACAACCTACTGAATTGGAGAAGATATTTGCAAATCATACATCTCATAAGGGGCTAATATCCAAAATATATATAGAACTCATATAACTCAACAACAAAAAAACCAAACAACTGGATTAAAACATGGACAGAAGAGCTGAATAGACATTTTTCCAAAGAAGACATGCAGATGGCCAACAGGCACATGAAAAGATGTTCAACATCACCAGTTATTAGGGAAATGTAAATTAAAACCACAATAAGATATCACCTCATGCCTGTTAGAATGGCTGTTATTGAAAAGGAAAAAAATAACAAGGTTTGTCAAGGATGTGGAGAAAAGGGAATCCTTCTACATTGTGGGAATGTAAATTGGTGCAGCCACATGGAAAACAGTATGGAACTTCCTCAAAAAATTAAGAGTAGAACTACCATATGACCCAGCTATCCCATTTCTGGGTATTTATCCAAAAGAATACAAAAACACTAATTCAAAAAGATATATGCATGCCTATGTTCATTGCAGCATTATTTCTCAGTACCATAGCCAAGGTATGAAAACAATCTAAGTGCCCATCAATGGATGAATGGATAAAGAAAATGTGGCATACATACATATATATGTATATGCATATATATATGTATATATATGCATGCACACACACATACACACTCACACCCAGTGGAATACATATATACATTACCGAATGTAAAATAGAGAGCTAGTGGGAAGCAGCAGCGTAGCACAGGGAGATCAGCTCGGTGCTTTGCGACGACCTAGAGGGGTGGGATGGGGAGGGTGGGAGGGAGGCTCAAGAGGGAGGGGATATGGGGACATGTGTATGCATATGGCTGATTCACTTTGTTGTGCAATAGAAACTAACACAATATTGCAAAGCAATTATATTCCAATAAAGATGTATTTAAAAAATAATAATAAAAAAAAGAAAAAAAATTGAAACCTCATCTATAGGTAGTTCATTCAACAAATTATGATTCATTTGTAAAATGGAAACAATTTATACACAGAATGCAACAATTTGGGTAAAAAAGAAACAGTATGTGTATTTGCTTATATCTGCACAGAGTATTTCTGGAATGGTAATAGCTGCTAAGTGGTTACCTCTAGGACTTGTAGCTGGGGACTGGAGAACAGGGGTAATAAATCCTTCCAGATACATGTGATTGCAGATCAAATGATTATCACGTGATACAATTAAAAAATAATATTATTATAATTATATTTATTACACACATGCCCATGGTATAGCATTTCATTAAACAATATACACAAATTAATATGTATAATAATACTAATACTTAAGAATTTTCAAGGGTGGGTATGTATCCTAAAATGCCTCGAAAGACAAAATCTAACAGTGACTAGTGGGATTACTACGGATTTTACTACTTTGTATGTTAACTTGATATTTTTCATGTTGTTGGGATGTGTTATAATGATACATTTATATTTTACAATCAGAAAACAAATAGCAACAGCATTTCAGTTTTGAGAAAGTGGAATGAAGGAACCAGCAATGCTGGCTGAACTGTCTCCATTTGGCAAGGAAGGGTTTAATCCTGATACTGCAGCAGTAACTTTCTCAGCATATGCTCCATTCCCAGGGGAGATAACAGTCAAGGAAATCTTGAAGTTGTTGGAAAAGAAGGGAATTAAGGACTTCTTTTAAAAGAGAAATTATATTACGTTCAGATAATCTGGTTTGGTTTCGTTTTAGGAGAAATTGGAAATCTTGAAATTTACTCCTCTAAAGGGGGGGCTGCAAACGGCAGGTGCCCATGGGCACTTGGTATTTTGTGACGTTGGTGGTGTGCTCACCAACAACTCCAGCTCTCAGCTTTCTGGGTACAGGAAGGAATGCACTTCCCATTCCCTTGTCGTTAGACAAGGCCATATGATTTGCTCTGGACAAAGAAGGGTGAACGGAAGTGACAGATGCACAATTCTCTTTGTTTGCTTCCCTTGGTGTACAGATTACGAAAGTTCAGGTCAAAATAAGTGTCCTTCAGCCTGGATCCCTGAGTGACTAGGAGGCACAGAGCATCCTTCCAGCGTGTGCTGGACATGTAGGATGAGCAGGAAATAAACTTTGGTTGTGTAAAGGCACTGAGAGTCTGGAGGATTTATTATTACTGAAGCAGAGCCTAGCTCATCTTGACTATGTAATTTGTGTAGTCCAGTGCAAAATGAAAATACACAGCCCCTTGTTAAAAAATTATTTAGCATTTCAAGATGATGACAACAGAGCATTAAACCACATGGGGGCCCTCTGAGTGCAGGGCCCTGTGTGACTACACAGGTCACATGTCCAGGAAGGGCCTGATTTTCCGATTTACCATCACAATCTTGGAAAATGGGTCTTAATTCCCTTATTTCACATATGAAGAAACAGAGAGCTCAAACAGCTTGCTGACTACTACAGAGCTGGTAAATGTCAGAAATGGAATTGGATTATATTGGTATTATTAACGTTGCAATAATGGATCTTTTGTGGGTTGATGGAGCTGGGCTTTAGGACATAAGGAGCCAAGTAGACCATCACAGGAAGCAGACAAGACTCAGGAACTATCCAATCCTTTGTAGAAAACCACCTACCCAGACCCTCAGTAGAAGGTAAGAAAAGAGTTAAAGTCTAACTCATTACATACTAAGTGAACGGGTTTTTTTCGCCAGAAAGTATAATTAGTAATTTCAATCCTTTGTCTGAATACCTGCCTCAGCACAGGCTGAAGAGTATCAACAAAGCAAAGCAGGCACAGCTTTTCATTTCGTTGCTATAACTAATTAGCATTAGAGAAACCATTTTCATAAGCAATGCCCTGACAACAACCTGGTAACTGAAAACAAAAGCTGATGGTGCAGCTTTCTCCATAGTAACGAGACGTGGGAAAGAGCAATCTAGGACCACTAAGTGGGAGTCCTGGGGGAAGGAACAGAGGCCATTCGCTCTGAGCAGCCGTGTGAAGAAGCAGGTCACCACTGCCCTTCGACGTTACAATCAGAAAGATTATCAAAATACTTAAGTCAAGGTGGTGTTTTGAATTAAATACATTCATACCAGATACATTCATACACTGAAAAATGCTGTATGTATTCCTAAAAGCTATTCAAACGTATAAAAGCTATCGTTAGAAAAAGCTCATCCAGTTAAAATCATGTGGCTTTTCTTGGAGAATTCCTATCACTACTCTCATGTAATATTTCCTTCTACTTCACCCCTTGTAAGGAAGAAGTTGCAGGATACAGAGGTGTCAGGAAAGGTAGAGAAAAGAAAATTTGGCTCAAAAAGAGTGTAGGTAGTTAATTTGGTAATAAAGAAAGGCAGTTGTCATTTAACTATGGGTTTCAAGATCTGAAATCTTATTCTTTTCAATCTTATATTATTTTTCTTCATTGGTTAGGACCTAAAACACATCTGTGAAGTAGCCAAATCTTGTGTCATTTTCTTCTCTTTTCATAAAAACTCAGTTTGGCTCATTGTTGAAAGAAAAAGAAAGAAAAAAAAAGAAAGAAAGAAAGGAAGAAAGGAGGGAAGGAAGGAAGGAAGGAAGAAAGAAAAAAGAAAGCAAGCAAGCAAGCAAGCAAGAAAGAAAGAAGGACAGGGGAGGAATGGAGGGAGGGAGGGAGAGAAAGAAGAGAAAATAAAAAGAAAAGAGAATCCAGTTTGCTCCAGTTGCTTTAGAAAGTTGGTGTGACACTGCTAAACAAATATGTTCATTTTAGAAGAAAGTACAACAATGTCATGATTTACCAAGGATGATTCAGCAGTCACTTAAAATGAAAAAGGTAGGTGATTTTCAAAGAAATACTTTATCCCAGTTAAGATTGTTAATGAACACATTCATTTCTGAAAACTGTACGTTCAAAGAGATGATAACATAAGACAAAAACAAGAAGAATTTAACTCACGTTACTCATTTGATTTTACATCAAATGATAAATTAAAAATTTTATGGCTCAAATAGTCATTTCAGGAAGTGTGTGAATAACATTTACTAACTGCTTCTTAATACTTACTGGTCATTTAAAGAATATTTGTCAGTAGCTAGTATATTAGGTTATGATAGGATCAAAATAACCTTCTCCCTCAAGAAGCTTATAGAGAAATTTGACCTTGCTTCCACTGTTAAATCAAGAAAACGATTGTTACCAATGTGAACGTGAGTAGGTACATGAATAATACGGATGAGTGTTTTGAGAGGAAGGTAGCCATCATAGATTAGCTAGTTAGCTTGAGAATTGGCTTTTAAATACCCACTTTTACCACATAATTTTGAATATTTTAGAAAAAATTGGGATAAAGTACAACTGCATATTGGATGGGCAGGGAAGCATGAAGAATGCTTTCTATGGTGCTATTAATTCCCTGTAAGTTAGTCTGACATTCAGAGTGTTTGACTTAGTTTGAGTACTTGGCTCTCCTTGACCATGAGGCCAGTACACGGCTAATGACTCCGATGCTAGCAGTGTTTCTGGCTCTTCTTTTTTTTTGTTTTTTTCACAAAGGTTAATTGAATTTTTGTAAGGGTTTCATAGAGGACTTCCATAACTTTTTGGTATTAAAACAAAGGCCATCTTATAGTAGAATTATAATATGACATCTGTAAGTACTTTACATATTTTAGCTTAGATTTTCAGTAACTGTGTGATGTACTTAACATTTTATAGTTTTTGAGAATTTCCATAGACTTCTCAGCATCTTCACTGAATTTAATCATGAAGTCTGGCATTTCAGAACCATTCCTTCTCCTTCAGCTTCTTTAAAAGTTTTAATATGGTTTTGTGAGCAAATACTAGAGACAAAGTTCATGGGACTTCTCAGCAGTTTCTATGTGTTCGGCAGATAAATATTTCTGACTTGCGACAACTATTTGATTCCCCCTTAATAGTTGTACATTGTTAACCCAGAGATGCTGAGAGTTACACGAAGTAAAGGTAACTATTTTCATAGCTTCATATTAATTGATTGAATTGGCTTTGTTTTAAGATCAACTCCAAAGCCCTTGTTAATCGTGACACAAATGTTTTGTGATAAAGATTGAGGGTGGTTGAAAGATTTGTCATGCTAAGTGCTCATTAGCCCCAGGGTGCTTGCCTCAGCATCCTGTCAGGCTTCTTCCAGAAGGTTAGGGAAGGGGTAAGAGCCAATAGCATATGGACTTGCATTAATTTTCAGCATATAAACCCACGGAACGTCCAGGGAATCCACTAAACTTTAACAAGCTGCAATTCTATCCTTACTTCAAACATCACACCCTGAAGGTGCCATCCATATTAATGTTTTTTCCCCTCCCTTAGCACATTAGTCGTTCAAATAGGCTCTTATTCAATGTGACCTCTTTTACCTACCCCCTAGGGCATGGGAGTGGCATATTAAGGTCACAGCAGGATTTTAGTATGAAGAAAACTTTTCTGGTTTTAGCAAGTGGCCCTTTTCTGAATGCCTGTAATTGGCTTTCAAACCACAGTCCTGTTGCAATGCTGAGAAACGCCATAAACCTCCAGGTGGGTCAGCACATCTGCAGGAAGCCTTTGCCATTGTTATTATTTGCATCGTATTATCATTACTAATAATAACTAAGATGCACCGAGCACATTATGTGTCAGGCAGCGTCTGCAATGCTCAGTAGTCATCCACCAGTCTGATTTTCACAACAACCCTGACCCTATGAGATAGGTCATGGGATTTGCTCCTTTTAAAAATGAAATGACTGAGGCTTGGGAAGCTTCAGCAGATTTCCCCAAACGAGCTGCCTGTACAGACAGATTCAGATCTAAACGCGGGGGAACTAGTTCTTTGGGGAATCTGTTAACTGCCCTTTCATAACTGCTGCTCATTATGATTAAGACTTTGATTAAATGTAGAAGTCTGGAATTCATATAATATTACGGACATATTTAACATGAATTTAATGTACCAGAGCAGCATGAATTGTGCATTCAAATCTTTCAACACTATAATATGTGCTTCTAATCTATCAAAGATTTTTCAAGAACCTGCTTTGTGCTAGGATGACCTGATTTTCCCCTCAAGGAGCTTGCGGTTTAATTAAGGAGAGCTCATATTTGAAACAACACACATCAGTGTATTAGTAATAATTCAGAGGAGATGTAGGTCAGCTTCATGGAGCACTTGTGATAAGGGATGATTCAGTGAGAGGAGAAAGAGAAGGGCATTTGGGTAGAGTAAGAATGGCTGACATTTATGGACTGCTGACCATGACAAGCAGTGCCAAAGGCTGTGCGTGGATAACGTCTAATTCTGAAAGCAGTTTGGAGTTAAGTATCATTGCTCAACCCTTCTCCTGAGGAAGACATCGAGGCACACAGCTTCAGTTACACAAGTGCTCAGTGAAGCGACTGGGACTCCAGCTCAGTTTATCGGACTTCCGACCCCATAGCCCTCACTCTACCCTACTGTCCCCTCACTCGTCTGCATGGTCAAAGCAGAGAGGACAGTCAGGGGCTTGTGGGAAAAGAACTTTCCAGAACAAAGGGTGTATGTTGGGAAGGTACTGAGACAGACCTGGAAGGCGAGGAAAAGGATTTTAGACTATATTCTAAAGTTATATAATTTTGTAGCTCATCTTACTCAGGTTTCGATGGTGAATTAAGTAAAATCATTGTAGCTGTGCAGACAACAGACAAAATATTAAACAATAATAAGTATTGAGTACATCTATGACAACAGATGTAATTTACTTATGGGGTAGAGAAGAGAAAAATGAAAAGAAAGGGGGGTTAAGGATTTTCAAAATCATCACAATATTATTCAAAAAGGATCTCAAAATCAAAACCAGTTTTGGCGCATGCATTTTCACTATAGACTTTATTGTCTCCCTTCCTTCCTTCCACCCTCCCTCCTTTCCTTCCATTTTTCCTTCCTTCCTTCCTTCTCTAGTGGAACCTACGTTATTTATTTACACTTTTTGTATTTTAGTTTGCCAATAAAGTACTGAAAAAAAATCAGGGCAGTGTAATCATAAAAAATATAAATGTCTATATTTTTAAATGGGCTATATAACAGTAACTAGGTTTATTATGCTTATAAATTTCTTTTTATCCTCTTCGGGATCAAATCTATGAATTATTGATGTGGGGATTCCTAGACTATTATTATGATGACATTTTTGGTATATTTCCTTATTTGAATTGTCAAGATTTGGTTTATTAGCCCAAGGATGACAGGGTTTTCAAGGGAAGGAAAAGCTTTTAAAAATCAAACCACTACATGTAGGCTTGCTCCGCGGGAACTCCCCAAGTCTTGGCTTGATGCTGATTATGCAGACACCAAGTTCTGGATTCATTTGAGTTCCAATGGCTCCTGCCATACTGCTTCCAATTACTTTCAGCTGGGCATCCAATTCCCTCAGAACTGCCTTGGTTCTGCTCGCCCATCTGTTAATGCAGGGGCATTAAGCACCAGAAAGAAGGTAGCTATTAGAAAACTGCAACTTAATGTAGCATCAAGAGAACTGGAGGCCAGCAGTTACTCTACAATGACGTAAACATTCACCTCCCCCTGCTAGGCTCAAGAGAAAAGAGAACCTCAGAGAAATAAGGCCCGAGAGTGTCCATGGCTACAAAGACCACTGATTTGTTATCCAGATTGTGCAGCGCGACCGTGGGTGTGATTTCCTGGCACAAAGGACTCACCAGGCAGGAATCTATCTATTCATCTACGGAGATCTCTTCAATTTTGATAGATATTGGCTGTGTTCAGACCTCATTATTGAGCCAACACTCTCAATTATACAGCTGATAACTTAAAACTTTTTTGAAATGGTCTGGTTCTCTTCATTTTATAGGCCCGTTGGGTGGGTGACAGAGAGGGGCAATGCCCAAGAAGCGTTTCCATTTATTTCCCCAAGCCTTTCAGGATAGCCCTGTGAACCAGATACAGACTGTGAGAGGATGTCAAAGGGGTCATTTTAGGGTGGCTCTACCAAACCTGGTGGAACACTAGCGGAGGAACTGTTTCTACTGCACCAAAGGGGAGGGGTTCTAACTGTGGGGTGTGAGTTTGAGAAACAAATGCTCTCGGAGAAACAACGTCCTGGGCTTGCGACTTGGATGAGCCCTTCTGTCTGCCTGCCTCAGCATCCTCATCTGGCTGGACCGGGGCACTGGTTGAAGACATGCGCTTCAAAACTGCTCGCCAGGCTGGATAATTATCCCATTTGACCCATGAAGACGCCGGCACTCAGAGAGGTTTGAGTGATGTGCTCAGCATCGGGCATCTAGTAAGTGGTGGAGCTGGGATCCAAACTTCGGGACTCCAGCCCCGAGCCTGAGTTCTTTATGATCACAGTGTGTTGCCTCTCCCGAGAGAAGGGACTCAGTACTTATTCAATCAATGAATTGATGGATAGATAGATAAATAGGAGTCAAGAGGGCTAAAGGCAGAGTAATTTGAGTACCTTATACTGAATAAGTAGGCGGTGGGTTGCACGGGGAGAAGAGATGCAAAACGGGCTGATGAGGGACACTGATAACAACTTTGTCACACGTCTTTTTTGGGTTGACTCTGCATGGCCCATCTTGGGGTGAAATAGAGCGATGTCCGTCAGCACGGAGAAGCAAAAGCTCATGGGCTCCTCCTGTACAGGGGAGTCATTTTCCTGTCAGAATGATTAGTCAGGAGCTAGCAGTTAGCATGCCTTCAAAATGCCAGATGTAGGTGACCGATGAAGTGACAGCCTGAAGGCAAGGACACAGGGCCAGCCCGGGAAGACAAGATAGGAGCCTGGGGAGGAGAAGCCACTCAATCAACTGTCTGTAGCCTGCGAAAGGGTCCGCCTACAAAATGAAACAAATGTTTCCCCTACCATGGATACAGAGACTGAGAAATAATTTTTGACAGCAGTGTCTGATTTAGTGGTTGTTTGCAGATGCAGCCTATACTTAGTTTTATACCAGATTTAATAGAACGTTTTAAACTTCCCTAACCATTTGGCAGTTTGCATTAAAAAAAAAGTAAAAAGCCATCCGGGTTACAAAAAAGATGCATCAGAGATTCTCAGCAGATGCTATTGAAATGGAAGTCCTCTCTCGGGATTTTGTGATAGCCTGTCAGCCTCTTATCTCGACTCTTCACCCAATGCTTTCCACCCAGCTAGGTCAGGGTTAATGGTCTTGCTTCCATCAACACCTTAACAAAAATGTTTTCCATCATCGTATTGCCAGGTGTCCACGTCAGCTGGGAAGGCTTGGCTGGTCATCTTCACGTCCTCTATGAAAGGGATGGAATCTTCGGGAAAAGTTTGAGACCTTGTGCTCTTAGGCTCTGCCTTCGAGAAGTTATTTCTATGAAATTTAATGATCAATGACTTTTAAAATCTCAAAACTGTATCTAAACACTTGAAATCTGTTTGTACACGGAGGCACCAGATTGAGCTGACTTTCCAGTTTCTTCATTCAGTGGGTCGTTCATTCAGTTACAAAATGGAATCATTTTATATGCACACACTGTGTTAGGGCTTTGCCCACATCATCAGATTTAATTGACAGGACAATGCTCTGAAATAGGCACGCTCATTCCTGTGTTACAGGTGAGGAAATGGGCTAAGAGAGGTTTCAGGAACATGCGTGAGATGGCTGAGATGCTTCTGAAGAACATTCTGCTTCTGGTGGACTCGTAAGCTCCAGGGCTTCAGCAGAATGTCCGGGCCCTCCAGGATTCCTGCCAGCCTCCTCCGGCCTCCTCCATCCCTCCCTGTACTTCCCTGCTCCACTTTCTTCACTTACACTCTCTTCTGTCCTCTGCTGAGCCTCTCTCTTTCCTCACTTGCATCTGAAAGCAGTTCTTCAAATTTCAGTGTCCTGGCTCCAATATCCTTCCTGCAGGACGAGAGCCTTCCCCGACCTCCTTGACCCTTTCTCTTCCTGGCCTCACTTTGAACTCTGTTCTTCACGTCTGTCTCCCCTGCTACACTGTAAGATCCTAGGGCAGCTGTACAATAAGAAACAGAATAAAATGCGAGCCACACATGCGACTTACAATGTTCTAATACCCATATTAGGAAAGTAAAAAAGAAGTGGGCAAAATTAATTTAATAATAAATTTTATTTACCCCAGCACATCAAAAATATTACCATTTTATCATGTAATCAATACAAAAATTATTAGTGAGATAATGTTATTTTCTTGTTTTTTATACTAAGTCCTCGGAATTGGTTTGCATCGTATATTTTAAGTGTTCAGGAGCCTCACGTGGCCAGTGGCTACTACACTGCACCGCACGGTCCTGGAGGGAAGAGATCTCTAGTTGCTATGATGTCCGAGAGCATGTTCAGGCTGCCGGCTGTCCTCCTGGTACCGATTCTTCCCTCCCTTGACAGCATGAGAGGTTGTCACTGGCCTTGTGGCTGTCAGGCTCACGGCCACATCTCCCAGATGCCCCTGGAGCTCCAATGCCACATGACTGGATCTGGTCACAGGGCGTCAGCAAAGGTGAAGCCATCTCTGGCTTGTGCCCTGAAGGGGCAAGGGCTGTGCCTACTCGTCTCTCCCTTTCCCCCTCGGGCAGACATGAAGATGAGGTGGGGGTCAGCTGTGACCCCTGCGGGAGGGTGCGCTTGAGAGGCAGTGGGGCCACAGAACTCAAGGTCTGTGCTTCCTTCATCACGGACTTGCAGGGAATCTTGGTCACTTGCAGCGACTGTCACCTGAGAGGAAGAAGCATCTGTCTTGTTTACATGACTGAATCTCATTTTTCACAGTTATCTTCATTTACTTCCATCGTTTCTAGAACCGATTCCCTGCCCTCGTCATGGGGCTAGAGCCAACTCTTCCTTCAGGTCTCAGCTTCAGCTGACTTTAGCGGGTGGCCTTTCCCAGCTCTCCTAAGACGAGGTTGTATCCCCCATGACATGCTGCCTTGGCACCCTGATCTCTCCCAGCTTTAGCTTTCATGCCGGGGGTTATTTAATGTCAGGGTTCCAACTAGAGCATCAGTGCCATGAAGGCAGGGGCCAGCTGGCACAGCATCTGGAGCTGAAAGAATCAATGTGCCTCAAGGGGCTTACCGTGGAACTGAAATGCTCTTCCTCTTCCAGGTTTGATGGAAATATCTGATCTCATTAAATTTTGCTGGATTATGTTAGAGCTCATAGGAATGATGTTGCATCAGTGGAAAGGCTTGTGGATAGATCTAGCTACTCAAGTGTTATGGGTTGAATTGTGTCCCCCCTCCCCAAAATATGTTGAAGTCTTAACCCCTGGGTACCTCGGAATGTGATCTTATTTGGAAATAGAGCAGTTGCAGATGTAAGTAGTTAAGCTAAGAAAAAGTCATACTGGAGGAAGGCAAGCCCTGAATCCAACGTGACCGGCCTTCTTGTAAGAAGAGGAGAGAGATACACAGGGAGAAGATGGCCATGTGAAGATGAAAGCAGAGATTGGGGTGACGCATCTACATGCCAAGGATGGCTGGCAAACACTGGAAGCTAGGAGAGGTAAGGAAGGATTCTCCCCTATGGGTTTCAGAGGAAGCATGGCTCTGCTGGCACTTTGATTTGGGACTCTAGCCTCCAGGACCGTGAGACAATACATTTTTGTTGTTTGAAGCCCCCCAGCTTGTAGCACATTGTCACAGCAGCCCTAGGAAACTCACACATCAGGCAGACAGCACCCTAACAAACTCACTCTGCATACTTTTCCTCCTGGGTACGACCCTAGAGCCTCTGGTCGAGGTCGGCCCACAGTGCAGGGGCGAGGTGGCATTGCCGGCTGGTCACTGCACACGGACATGGTCAGCGCTCCCCCACTGCCAATGTGGATCTTCAAGACACGTAAGGGGGTACCGGGTCCTTTGCTCAGAAGTTAAAGGTATTTGGACATCCTAAGGGCATGTTCTGTGGGGAAGGGGGACCAGAGGACAGGGTGTCCCCACCATGGGAAGCAAGAGGGACAGAACTATCATCTCACTCAGAGGCACAAAGATTTCTCCTTCACAACAGACTCTTCTGGCAAAGGCTACGCTCTTAAGGAAAACAATTCTTGCTCTAGTCTTGAACTGAGAAGAAATTAGGAGAGGTAATAGATGTGTATTACTCTTCTTTGAGGCTCTGTATTACCAATGAAAAGAGTCAAGGCTATGCTCCTGAAGTCTGCATTTGTCTGCAATGATTATCTATCCTTTTTTTTAAATAAAGTATTTCACCCTCACAGGCTGAATACTTTGCACCACAAAGGATTTTCAGCCACTGCTGTTCTCCTCTCTCTTTCAATTTGGAAGGCTAACTCAATGACCCTTTTCTATTTGACAGAATTCACATCAAATGCAAATGATGTAAGGCCAGGATTTGGCTTTCCCTGTTGCCAAGGTGGGAGAGGAGACAGCTGCCATAATAAGTAGCTGTGATTGCTCCAGTCTTTGCCAAGGTTCACCTTCCCAACGTGTCTCAGCTATAAATGCTTGTTCCTGATGTCTTCCAATTATTTTCACTTAAAAGAAATACTTTAATATAGTCAGTTCAAATTGCATGATGGTAATTATGCTTCTAAATCTGATTAAGTGACGTGGTAGAAGACACCTTTGTTTCCATGAGGGGATATTT
The DNA here is from genome assembly GCF_965194805.1 of Balaenoptera borealis. NCBI lineage: Eukaryota > Metazoa > Chordata > Mammalia > Artiodactyla > Balaenopteridae > Balaenoptera > Balaenoptera borealis. The sequence continues at coordinate 6,978,763 of NC_138873.1, read as the reverse complement.
GTTGTTCAATAGATGGGTCTAATTTTCTGCAGGAGGAGAATTCATATTATAAGCATTGAGACTGCCTTCTTTCATTAGTTATTTATAAGGCTCTTATTAGACTGGTTAAATTCACAAAGGAGAAAAAAAGATAAGTTATTGTCGATCAATTTCTAATCTAATCCCTCCATTACCTAGCTGGTAGAAAACTATGCTCACCAAGGGGATTTGGATTCAGACTGCAAATCATGGTCATGTGACATATGACGTTAACTGAGAAATGGAACATTACACTTTTAAAAATCAGTACTCGTATTTATCATATTTTTTATGTTGCTTCTTTTCTCAAAAATGCCATAATAATTCCTCACTCCATAGTGGATAAACGTACAATCTGTGGCTTGGAACTCAAGCCTAATCCTTGCACCAGCATGTAGCTCAGCTTGGGGGACGGCGACGCTGCTCAGTGGCATTTTTAGCTCCCTTCCCCCCGACAGCTCACAGGGCACTGAGTCACCCCTTTTAAGTCAGATGGAGCCAAATAACCTATCTGACCAATGAAACGTGAGTGGCGCCGACATGTGTAACCTCCAGGCCAAAGCCTTTAACTGCTGCTGTGCAGCTCTCCATCCCCCCATCACCCCTGATTCGGGGACCGTGACACTCAAGATGCTCTAGTCTCCACCAGCTGACCCCTGATTAGAACGCAGTGGAGCTGCGCTCCTGCCAACCCGACTGGGCACGTCTCACAAACCTGTGTTGCTCTAGGCCACTGAAATTTTGACGTTGTTTGTTACTGAAATAGACTTTAGTCTGTATTGACTACGACATCAAGGTTTTTTTTTTTTCTTTTGGAATTTTAGCAGCCAAATTCTATTTTCAAGGGAAATCGGACATAGAGCACCCACGTGTAATAAACGCAGAGACAGTCTAGAGAGGGGCGAGGTCAGCGGGAGGGGAAGGAGAAGCGCGTGGCTTCTACCTCCGCAGCAGCTCACCCACCGTGCTACTCCACCACCTCCTCCCATCTGTTGGAAGTCAGGTTGAAAACTAACGATCCGATCCAAACAAATCTTTTCAAGTAAAGCTTTAGTCCAAAGTCACAACTGGACCTGGACCCACACACATATTTTGTTTTATTCTGGCCCACAGAGTGTCTTAAAAGAATCTAGGCCAATGTTTAAAAGTTAGGAGACTGTACATACTATTCTGAAATTCCCTTGATAAGGTGAAGCATTAGGAAGCCCCAGTCCTCTTTGCTTCCCTGTCACTAGGGTCTCATCAGTTGCCATTTCACATACACTTACATGTCTGTTTCACTTACAGAAATGTTTCTCCGTCCCGTGTCCCTATCAAAAGTGGGAAAGTATAGACCAAGTGGGCTGTGCTCTTCAAAAAGTCACGTGGAATGCATAATATTTCTAAGTATTGAAATGAAAACTAAGTTGACTGATGTTTTAATACCCCACATTTTACTCACTCCTGTTACTTGTTGCTTCTTACAAGCTTTAGAATTTGTGACATCTCTTCTAGTCCTTTACATATATACCTCTATGGCTTGATTTCTGATAATGTGGTCCCTGAACCACCTGGACCCAACTCAGCTTGGATGTTTGTGAGAAATGCAGATTGTGAGGACCGCTTCAGACCTGCTGAGTTAGAGCTTGTGGTGGTGGGACCTAGGAATCTGCATTTTCATAAGCATCCCCTTCCCCGACACAACTCTTAGGCACAGTTAAGATAATTACTGGGACTTCCCTGGTGGTCCAGTGGTTAAGAATCCATCTTGCAATGCATGGGACGCTGGTTCCATCCCTGGTCGGACAACTAAGATCCCACATGCCGCAGGGCAACTAAGCCTGTGCACCACAACTAAGACCCGATGTAGCCAAAAACAAAAAAAAAAGTAAATAAATAAATATGAAAAAAATAGATAATTGCTGCTCCATGGTTGAGGTAATCATATATTCAGAACCAAAGTTCTGTGAACTGATAAAGAATTTTTATTCTCTTCTAGGTTTGAGAAATCATTCAGAAAGTAGAATTTGGATGTCAATACTATGATTTCTGAAATGATGTATAAGAACAATGAAATAATGTATGTAAACTACAGCTGTTCTCAAGATTAAAGATGAAGTGAACATCAAGATATCTTCTGAGCGTTACCCTCCTTTTCCTTCTTCCCCGCCCTTGATCACTCTGTTTAATCTGCCAAAAGTCCTTTCTCCATGTCTCTGTATTGAAATCTCACCCATCTTTAATGTGCAACTGAAATGTTAATGAAAATTAACAACGATTCCTTACCATCATCTAAGCTTCATTGTGTCGAAACTGTCTTTTTGGAAATTTTAATTTTTAATAGGTTTTGTTTTTTTGAGCCATTTTACGTTCACAGCAAGATTGAGCACAACGTACAGAGAGGTCCCATAGCGCCCACCCCGACATGTGCACAGCCTCCCCTGCCATCCACAACCCCCACCAGAGCGGTACACTTGTTACCACCGATGAGCCCATCATGACCACCCAAAGTCCGTGGGTTACATTAGGGTTCACTCTCCGTATTGCACGTTCTGTGGGTTTTGACAAATGTATAAGGACATGCATCCACAATTACAGTATCTCACAGAGTAGTTTCACTGCCCTAAAAATCCTCTGGGCTCCTACTATTCATCACTCCCTCTCCTTTAACCCCCGGTAACCACTGATTTTTTCACTGTCTCCATAGTTTTGCATTTTCCAGAATGTCATACAGTTGGAGTCACATAGTATGTAGCCTTTGCAGACTGGCTTCTTTCACTTAGTAATATTCACTTGATATTCCATGTCTTTTCATGAGTTGATAAATCATTTCTTTTTAGCACTGAATAATATTCTATTATCTAGATGGACCATAGTTTATATATCCATTCACCTACAGAAGGACATTTTGGGTGCTTCCAAGTTTTGACAATTATGAATAAAGCTGCTATAAACATCTGTGTGCAGGATTTTGTGTGGACATAGGTTTTCAGCTTATTTGGGTAAACACCAAGGAAGGTGATTTGTGGATTGTATGGTAAGAATATGCTTAGTTTTTATAAGAAACTACCAAACTGTCTTCTAAAGTGGCTGCACCATTTTGCATGCCCACCAGCAATTACTGAGAGTTCCTGTTGCTCCATATCCTTGTCAGAATTTGGTGTTGTCAGGGTTTCAGATTTTGACCATTCTAATAGGTGTGTAGGGGCATCCTGTTGTTTAAATTTGCATTTCCCTGATGACATATGATGTGGAGCATCTTTTCATATGCTTATTTGCCATCCGTATATCTTCTTTGGTGAGGTGTATGTATCAGTCTTTGGCCAATATTTTAATCAGCTTTTTCATCTTCTTATTGTTAAGTTTTAGTGTTCTTTGTGGATTTTGGATAACAGTCCTTTATCAGATGTGAGTTTTGCAAATATTTTCTCCAGTCTGCAGAAACCTGTCTTTTTATGGTTGGTTTGTTTGCATCAGGAATCAGGTTCCAAACAAGGTCTGGATGTTCATATGGTTGTTTGTCTCAAGTCTCTTTAATTTGTAACTGTCTTCTCTCCCTTCAGTGTTTTATTCCATACCTTTGGTATGTTGTAGAAACTGGTCATTTGTCCTGTATATTGTCTCACATTCTGGATTTGTCCAAGGGCCCAGTAACTTCTTGAGTGCTGCTCTATGGGTTGCTCAGGATCTGTAAACCAAAGTCAGGGGCTTGGCCAGGCAAGAAGTTTCTTAAAGTAGCATGGCCTCACCATAGCATGATCCTTCATCGTGGAGGAGGATATAAAAGCACGTTTATAAGATGTAACCACACTGGGGAAATTCTGGAAGTGACATGAGACAGAAAGTTTGCATGTTTTAGTATAGGTCAAGGGAAAGAGCAACACCTTGATTGCTGAATCATCTGGGTATAAAAGATTCTTTTTAATGAGCTGTATTAAAAGCTGCCTAATATAGATCACAGGAAACAACCCTGAATGTGTTAGCACATCCTTGTTGCTAATAATGCCCATTTTGTGCCATGAACTGTTCAGGTGCTTCTCATATGTCAATTTATTGAATCCTTACCATTTGAGAAAGGCACTACTACTATCCTCACTTTAGAGTTGAGGAAACTGAGGCATAAAGAGATGAAGTAACGAAAACAAGTCAATACAACATTTACTCTAAGCTCATGAACAACTTTGTGTAGAAAACCAATAACATTTCGAGTTTATTTTTGTGTATCATGTTAGGGAGTGTTCTAATTTCATTCTTTTACATGTAGCTGTCCACTTTTCCCAGCACCACTTATTGAAGAGGCTGTCTTTTCTCCATTGTATATTCTTGCTTCCTTTGTTGTAGATTTTTTGACCATAGGTAAGTGAGTTTATTCTGAGCTTTCTATCCTGTTCCATTGATCTATATTTCCATTTTTGTGCCAGTACCATACTGTTTTGATTACTGTAGCTTTGTAATATAGTCTGAAGTCAGGGTGTTTGATTCCTCCAGCTCCATTTTTCTTTCTCAAGATTGCTTTGGCTATTCAGGGTCTTTTGTGTTTCCACATAAATTAAAAAAATTTTTGCTCTAGTTCTGTGAAAAATGCCATTGGTAATTTGATAGGGATTGCATTGAATCTCTAGACTGCCTTGGATAGTATAGTCATTGTGACAATATTGATTCTTCCAATTCAAGAACATGGTATAGCCTTCCATCTGTTTGTGTCATCTCTGATTTCCTTGATCAGAGAAATCCAAATAAAAACTGCAGTGAGGTATCACCTCACACTGATCAGAATGGCCATCATCAAAAAGTCTACAAACAATAAATGCTGGAGAGGGTGTGGAGATAAAGGGAACCCTACTACACTGTTGGTGGGAATGTAAATTGCTACAACCACTATGGAGAACAGTATGGAAGTACCTTAAAAAACTAAAAATAGAATTATCATATGATCCAGCAATCCTACTCCTGGGCATATAACTGGAGAAAACCATAATCCAAAAGGATACATACACCCCAGTGTTCACTACAGCATTATTTACAATAGGCAAGACATGGCAGCAACCTAAGTGCCCATCAACAGAGGAATGGATAAAGATGTGGTACATATATACAATGGAATATTACTCAGCCATAAAAAAGAATGAAATAATGCCATTTGCAGCAACACGGATGGACCTAGAGATTATCATACTAAGTGAAGTAAGTCAGACAGAGAAAGACAAATATCGTATGATATCACTTATATGTGCTATCTAATTAAAAAAATACAAATGAATTTATTTACAAAACAGAAATAGACTTACAGATATTGAAAACAAACTTATGGTTACCAAAGGGGCAATGTTGGGGGAGGGCTAAAGCAGGAGCTTGGGATGAACACACACACACTACTAAATATAAGATAGTTAACCAATAAGGACCTACTGTATAGCACAGGGAACTCTACTCAGTATTTTGTGATAACCTATATGAGAGAAGTATCTAAAAAAGAATGAATATATGTATAACTGAATCACTTTGCTGTATACCTAAAACTAACACAACATTGTAAATCAACTATACTCCAATAAAATTAAAATATTAAAAAAAGAAAATAATTTTGAAGATATTATGAAAGAGAGCAGAGAAATGAGTGATTACAAGAAGAATATGTGGGGGTGATAAAGATGGTTTTTGTTGGTAAAAAAAAAAAAAAGAAAACCAACCACAAGGAAAGGACAGTTTCTACAAGTCTACATAATTGAGGTAAAGGGCCAGTTCTAATCAAACTTAGGAAGTAAGTAAACTTCCTCAATATCCTAAGCTCTCTGCATTCCTACCCCTCCTCCTCAAAACAACATTCCTTGGCTCTAGAATCTTTTCTGACATTTAAAAACATGGGATAATCTGATCTGTTATTTACATATCAGATGTAAAGAAGAGGCCAGTAATAAACAGGGAGGAGAGAATAAGGGAGTTGGGAGCACCACCCCAAAGGTACTTGTGCATTTATAGAAAGGTAATAGTTATGACACAGTACATGCTGGATGCCACTAATGATGATGGAAAAGTGTTGGTAACGGGCTTAGGTGGTCCTGATCCACCCCATGTTGAGCAGGGGGAAGGATGGTGTGCAAGGCTTAAGAGTGGTTTCTTTGGGGCAGATGGACCCCGATTCAAAACCTGTCTCCACTACTTACTAGTGACATGACCCTGTGGTCACCACCTAATTGCTTTAAGCCACATTTTCTTCATTTTAGTTTTAGGAGGAGAATAGTACTTATTCCTTCACAAGCTTGTGGCAAAGATTAAATGAGATAATATCTATCAAACTTCACAATCTATGGAAATCCGATTATTTTTTGGATGTTGAAGAAACTATTCTAGTGACTTTCAGGGTGTGTCTTCCTGCTCAAGGTAAACACTGGTTGTGTACTGATAAATTGCAAATTGATTGCCCTTCTAGAGAAAGGAAATGGGATGGAGGAAGACAGGACATTATTTGCAATATTAGATCGGATACAAATGGGTAGGAGAGGAGGTGGGTAAATGGGTGGTATAGGGTACTGAGTAATTTACTGATGTCATTCTGGAGATTTTTATCTTTTTGGAACAAGTTATAAAAAAGTCATAGAAAAGCCAACACTATGAAATTTAGTCTTTGCTGGACACTGTGTTTCTTTCTTTGTTGCTTTGTTTCTTTCTTCTTTCTTTCTTTTATTTAATTTATTTATTTTTGGCTGCGTTGGGTCTTTGTTGCTGAGTGCGGGCTTTCTCTAGCTGTGGCGAGTGGGGGCTACTCTTCGTTGTGGTGCGTGGGCTTCTCATTGTGGTGGCTTCTCTTGCTGTGGAGCACGGGCTCTAGGCACACGGGCTTCAGTAGTTGTGGTGCGTGGGCTCAGTAGTTGTGGCTCTTGGGCTCTAGAGCGCGGGATCAGTAGTCACGGCACACAGGCTTAGTTGCTCCGTGGCATGTGGGATCTTCCCGGACCAGGGCTCGAACCCGTTCGTGTCCCCTGAATTGGCAGGTGGATTCTTAGCCACTGCGCCACCAGGGAAGTCCCACTGTGTTCTTTATATACTTTATCAAGTTCATTCTCAGGACGCATGGGTTAAGTATCATTTTTACCCTGAATAAACTTTGCCATCACTGAACTCAGCTTTTTATGTGTCTTAACTGATTTAATGGCTGCAGTGACCCCAGGAGGTAGGGACTTTAATTACTTCCACTTAAGGGAGGTTTGTGGAGGTTAGCAGACTGGCCAGAATTGGGAGCTACCACGTAGTTGAAGTTGGGCTCCCAGGCAATGCTCTGCTTCCCAGGCCCCACTCGTCTATTGAAGGTCACATCAGAAGCAGTCCAGCCTGAAGTACTGCAGTTGCTATTTTTCAAAAAAGTTTGTAAATATCACTCACTGCACCACACGGTAGCCATAATAGAAAGTCAAATTGGGAATCTTTTAGAATCCACTGCTGGGAAAAGCTTGCTTTCCCTAAGGAATTGATATGCTGCTAATCTGATAATGATAATTAAGACACTGGCCATGCCTCCTTTCTGCCTTGATTATCAAGATGCCCTGAGCTTAATTATAGCATCATGGGGAGGGAGGGTGGCTTTGTGGTAGGCATAACTTTTGCTTTATCCATAATTTGGATTTTCAACCTTGACTTGTGGTGTATTATTATTTTAGCATGTTTATTCCTGCAGCACGAGAAAAGATATTAATACATTTTAAGGCCATATCACTGAGATGGAGGTAAAAGTAGAGGATGTGATTTTTCATGTTTTTAAATGTCAAAAAGCTCAAGATGGTCAGTACATTAGATGCTTGAAGAAAGAGCCAAGGGGTCTCAAAAGGCTGGATGAATGGGCCAAAACTAACTACATAAATTAAATGAGCATGATTTAAAACCATGAACACAAAGTTATCTGCATGTCAGAGCTGTGGAAAGTCTGACATCCTGAGGCAGAGCCCAGGGGCGGGACAGAACAGAAGCGCTATGGGGACCAGTCAGGGCTTTTTCCACAGGATAGTCCGCGCCCGCTGTAACATTCTCCCAACCCTGAGAATCACTATAACGAGCAGAGAGCCAGGGAGGAGTGGGTCACAGGTCTCAGGTGTCCAGGGTCAGAAAAAGGATGGAGGACCCTCCATTCATTCCAAACGCATTGATTGAGTTGCTATCATAAATCAGGAATTGATACAGGAGCGAACAGGACAAACGTCATGGAACTTCTATTTACATCAACTGAACACTCCATTGAAGCTAAAAGGTAGCTGCCTAAAAGCGAATTCATCAACAAATACCTATTAAACAGCTTCTCTGTGCAGGAATCAATGGATCTGACAGGGTGGTGGGTAGGAGGGTCAAGGGCAAAGGCATGGGCAACACAGGCTGATGAGGTGGAGCCCAGGAAGCACAGGGGAGGGGCGCCCACCGAGTCTTGTGGGGAGGCTCCTGGCACAGCTGGGGCTGAATAACACTGGGTACGTGCGATATTAACTCTTCTACATTTAAATCTTTTAATTTATTTATTTATTTAACATTTTTTATTGGAGTATAATTGATTTACAACGTTGTGTTAGTTTCATGTGTACAGCAAAGTGAATCAGTTACACATATACATATAGCCACTCTTTTTTAGATTCTTTTCCCATATAGGCCGTTACAAAGTATTAAGTAGAGTTCCCTGTGCGCTACAGTAGGTTCTTATTAGTTATCTATTTTATATATAGTCGTGTGTATATGTCAATCCCCATCTCTCCATTTATCCCTCCCCCTCTTATCCCCTGGTAACCATTTAAATCTCTTTAGATAAGTGTGACAAGGCTCACAAACAAGTTAACTGAATGGCAGGCTGTGTCACTGGTGTGGAGAGCAGAGCAAGGTCAGAGTGGGAGCCACACTAAGAAAGCATAACCCACTCAGGCAGGGCAACTAGAAGGGGAGCAAGGGCACGGGAAGCTGAAGGAAGGGCGGAAGCTAAGCCTCCAGGGCAAAGGACCCGAGAGAAGGACTTCATGGTCAGGACTGCTCAACCACCTCAGGGAGCTCCAAGGAGCAGATCTCAGGCAGATGAGTGGAAGTTTCAGGGAGGCAAATTTTGGCCAAGCGTAAGGAAGACCTTTTTTTTTTTTAAATCCTTCTTTTAAAATCACTGTTCTTCCTAAGTGATCTGAACTTCTTGCCACTTAGCTGGATGCCTGCCTGTGAAGGAAGGTGTGTGGAGCGGACCCAGTAATGTGTGGGAGGTTTGGTGACTAATCTTAAGTTCCCTTTCAACCTAAGATTCCATGGGGCTAAGCAGGTCCTGTTTATGTGTGAAAGGATTTTTGTCAAGGTTTTTGTTGGGCATGGCATTGGAAAGCTCGTTCGTCTTTGTAGAATGGAATGATGTTTCCCATCAAATGCATCGAGGCATCAACTTTGACACAATGACCCAGGTGGACTATTCAATCACATTAGGCATGTGTCTGCCCCTACATAACCTGACTTCATCCTTTAAAGTGACTGGAGGGTGTCTGCCACCAGTTATACTCTGCCATCTCTTCTGCAAGCTAGCATCTCACTGGTCAGGCCACGAGGGCAAGTTCCAGGGAGCTGCTGGGTGTAGCCAAGCTTCTGCTGGGGCCAAGAACCCTCCTAGTCTGCACACGGCTGTCAGGAAGACAATCTTTCTTCTTTCCAACTCCTTGCACTATACCCTCACTTCTCTGCCTGCTCTTCATCTTTACTCTTTTTTCTGCTCCTACTGGTACAACGCACGGTTGATATTTTCTGACCGTTTAACTTATTTCAGGTGGGTCCATCTTTTCATATCTACATTTTAGTACTCATGGCAGCCTCAGTACACCACTCAGTGAACGGTATTTTAATAATAGATTCTCACGTTGTGCTGGAATTGCTCCTCCCACCCCCTCCCGAAGACTCACTTTTCATCTTCGTGCTCTGTGCTAAACACAGATCCTGGCAGGTAAATACGTGCTCAATATATAATAGTAGACCAAGTGAATGAACTACCTTTTCTGACACATGAGAATGACTTTTTATATTCTTATTTTTGGCAGTGAAGTTTCTGATACAACGTATCCATGGAAACATTTCACTAAGAGAAGTATTGCCATGTGTGAGGCATAAAAGCAGCACCATTTTTTAAGTGCCACAGCAGACTAATAACTGTTGGTTTGCAATCTCAGACTACAAAAGAAATGATTACATGAAGAGCTGAGATTCCAGGTGTTAATTCAATAGTGTGTGTCCCTGTCATCTAGTTTCTGATGGTCAGGAGCTGATGTGTACTTGTTTATTTATTCATTCATTCATTCATTTATTTATTTATCTATCTATCTATCTATTTATTTATTTATTTATTTATGGCTGTGTTTCTGTGCGAGGGCTTTCTCTAGTTGCCGTGAGCGGGGGCCACTCCTCATCGCGGCGCGCGGGCCTCTCACTATCGCGGCCTCTCTTGTTGCAGAGCACAGGCTCCAGACGCGCAGGCTCAGTAATTGTGGCTCACGGGTCTAGTTGCTCCACGGCATGTGGGATCTTCCCAGACCAGGGCTCAAACCCGTGTCCCCTGCATTGGCAGGCAGATTCTCAACCACTGCACCACCAGGGAAGCCCATGTGTACTTGTTTTTGAATACACTCAAATCAGATTCAAGACCTTCTATAATTCTGTGCACTCAAAGGAATAGATAATGTCCCCAAAGGTCAGCTGACACAACCTCGGCCTCCAGAGGTAGAGCAGGATATGAAATGACTTGTCAACTTTCTACCCTTCAAAACCTGTCTTAAGGAGAATGGATATGAGCGCTCTTTCTACCTTGGAAATGCTCCTCCGAAGGGACAGCCCTCATGGTCCCGCCATTCTCCATTACACATGATTAAAAATTCTCCCCTGCTGTCTTGGAAGACCATTTCCATTTGCTCCGTCCTCAGCAGAGCAAGAGAATGCCCATCAGCATCATCTAGGTCATGTCCTTTAATACACTGAGAACATCAACCCAGGGCTTTCTTTTCCTCAGACTTTATAAGCCCAATTCCTCAAGCCTATCCTCACAGATCGATTTTGCAACTCTGTAATCATTTTAATCATGTTCGTCACCCTCCATTGAATCATTTCCAATTCATCTACATCGCACTTAAAAATGTTTGCCCCCAGTTAAACACCAGGGTGAGGCAGAAGTCACCAGAGCTAAGAATAGGAGGAGAGCGGTTTCCTGGCTCTTGGCTGTTTTAATTCTGGGATAACATCACAGAAACGCGGCGGCATTTTCTTCTCGGTGAGAAGGAGAGCAGAGTGCGGGCCCAGCAGTCGTTCCTTGGCAACTCTGCGTTCTGTATCTTTCTTTCTTAGCAGTGCTCGAGAACAAGTATTTAGTCTTAACTAAATAGTCATAACTTACCTGTCTACTTGTCTGTTCAGAAAGAAAATGATCTGTTAGGAGACCAAAAAGAATGGAAGAGCCTCAAAAAGAGAGGTAACCAAGTCGGGGTCTCGAGCCGGCAAGAAACCTGAGGAGTAGGTGGGCAGCAGGGGGGAGGTGGCAAACTGAACATCTGCTCTGTTTAAGGGAGAGGCCCCCGTGTCACCTTTTGCTGATTTTTTTCACATGGGAATGCCCATCCACTGTAGCAAGAGCTCCTCTTTTTTTTTTTTAAGAGAAACTATCAATCTATATTTTAAGGTTAAATATTCCAATTAAAAATGGCAATTAAGTAAAACAATTTAAGCCATTGCAGAGCCCAACCCTGGGCAGGCCGTAAGACATGCATCTTCAGGCCGGTTTTGCCGTGGGCTCTTGTATTCGTTCTCTTTTCAGGGGAATCATCTTTTACCTTTCTTCTTATTTCTGTAATAAATTTCTGAAGACATCTGCATCACCTAAAGACATATTCTTTCTACATAAATACTTTCATAAAATTCCTATAAAAGACAATTTTAAAGGAAAGGAACAAACTCTTCACTCTCTAGTGATGAAATTCCATATGCGGTGGCAGCTAAATATGACAAACATCTGTGGAGATGAGCCTTCTCTATGCTTTGTAATAAGTCAGCCATCATGCATGTCGAGACATTACAGAATACGGAGCCGTGTCTGAGATCTCCACAACGTTATTTCAAGTTAATCGAATATGAGACCAAGGCAAAGCCTATTGAAGAAATGTACCCATTTGTGCTTAGTTTTCTAATTTCCAAACCCAGCAGGTTCAATTTATTTACAAAGGTTGGTCTAAGATAAGAGTTCTCTGTGTAGAAAGGCAATTTAACTAAAATGCTTTATCCTAATTACAAAGCACAGCAATTTGCATAAGTAACCAGCCTGGGTATTCAGGGACCCAAGAGAGTCAATACTATTAAAGCACAAGTTATATTTTAGATAACTTTTAAGAAAATAATAGCAAGTTGAGCTTTTGAATTTTTTCTGTCTCTAAAAGGAAATGACAGAAGGTGTAATCCTATGTCATTTGGGTTAAATGTCTCAGAGAGAGATTGCTCTCCATGGGAAGTCGGTTGAAAATGGGACTCCTTCCCTTTGTGGCCATGGTTGTAGGAGAGGGCATTGGGAGTATCAAGTCTGGAAAAGGAAAAGTGTTTTTGTTGTATCAGAGAAGCCGGTCCAGATGTAATTTTCCTCTGCCAATATGGAAAATGCTATTTTTAACGAGGGCGCTGATCTTTCGTTTGCTGTGGAAAATGAAGTCATCTCTCAGGATAATGGACTCCTATATCTATATCAAAGGACAGCTTATCTTAAAATTTGATAAGACGTTTCTCACATAGTGATAAACAGTGACAATGTTTACCAGAAAGGAAGGTAAATGTTCTTTGCAGAGCTTTTTAAAAACAGACGAGACAGTCCCTGAAGGGACTGGCCAGTGAGGTTTGAATCACTTTGCACTGCAGGAGTAGTTCAATTTGTTGGATAAAAAGTTTAAAAAATAAAGGAAAAGAAAACAAACTAGATTCCTTTTTTCTACATATGTACAGTTCAGACGATTTAAACGTCGGCCACAAGATGAGGCTTGGTATTTATCAACTTGCCCTTCCAATGGAATATAAGCTCCATGGGGCTTAGAATGTTGATGGAAATTGGAGACAGGTCCCTTTATTTCTAGAGTCCCAGGTAACTGGCAATGAGGCTAAGGAAAGTAAGCATTATGAAGGGTGAGCAGAAAAATTATGCACCTTTCACGGACTTTGTAGCCAGATCTCACACACTTGCTGTCCCTGGGAAGGGTTTTAGCCCCTGACAGCTGACTGGACACATAAGGAATTACGGTCATACTGTTACCCATCTATTCAGGGATACCAAGCCCTCACGACATGAACAAATCACAGTGCAGACTTGCCCAAGTGACCAGACAATTCTTTGAAGGAGTATCACTAAATTGCAGCTTGCCCAGGCCAGGGGTCAAGATGAAAAAGAACAGCCCAGGCAGCAAGTTGCCAGGTTGCTGTGGGATACAAGTGGCAGATGGGTTGATGTTAGAAAAAAAAAATCTGCCAACTGGTGTGGAAAACATTAGTCTGGGAGAAGAATGTCTCACTTTAGCGAAGACAGCTCCCGCGGCTCTATTCATTACATCCCTGGAAAAGCCGGGCCTGCCTGTGAGGGCTCAGCTGAAGCTCATGTCTCCATTTCCCTGACATGTACACACGTGCGCACACATGCCTACATCGTGGTCACTGCACACAAACTCTCCCGTCAAGGCCAACGTCAGGTCGGGTTTGATGGGAATAAGAAAACAAGTGTACCTACCTTACCCAATATCAGTCTAAAAACAGAAAGAGATTTTCATACTAAACAGCTATAGGAGCAGTTAAATCACTTGTATTAGTAAAAATTACTTTGAATACCCTCTGAATGCTGAAAACATCACAAACTAGCACAGAAAGTAAACCCAGAAAAATGGTTTAAAATGACTGGAAGCAAATCTGTCCAGGCATCAAAATTAACCTCCATGAACGTCAAACGAAAGAGGAAAGACACTTTGTCCAGAAGGGAGGCTCTGAGGGAAACAGGCATAGGGAGACAAGAAAAGATGATTTTGACAAAACAGATTGCTACTAATCTTTCACGCCAAGAAAGAGAGGTACTTGACAAGCCACCAGAAGGGCAACTTGGGGGTAAGGAGGACACATTTAAATGCTAACAACTGCACGTCTCTCACGGTCTTCACGATAGGCTGCCTGGGTTCAGCATCTTGACCATGTCGGGCTTGGACCGTGGTTCCTAGTGAAATAATACACGAGGCTTGTCGCTAACACTGTACCCAAATAACCAGAAAGTCTGGCTGGTGTTCTTTCCACTTTTTAAAGTTGTGAGATGATCATTCTAACTGCGTAGAAAACAATGACACATGACCGAAGGTGGGTCAATCTGACTCTTATTGGCGACATTCCTGGCCTCTTTGGTGCACATGGTGATGGGGGCTGGAAGTGAGCGTTTTACTTCTGGTCAAACCAAGGTGACACAGCTTTTTCCCCTTTCCCCTTTGAATATCTCTAGGCTTTAAAACAGTATTCTTGCTAATCATATTCCATAATATTGGGCATGGTTTAATCAATACCACCAGGCACAAGAATTTGGGGAGGGTTAGACATCAACCTCCTTATAACTTTGGCCTCCACATAATCATTCCTGCCACGATTTCTCTGCTCAGAACCATAGCAGATTCCACTCACCAGGAATGCAGATTTGAGGAGTTTCCTCTTTGGAGACTTATGCCACTGTGGCTTTTAACATAAGCACAGCTTTTCCCCACAGCGTCTCACGATGAAGGCTGTGAAAACGATGTTTTACAATGAACATGGGAGTTGGGTTCGCTCCCGTGTCTCTTGCTGGAAGCTGGGTCATCTTGGGCAAATTATTTAACTTTTCTAACCCTTTGTTCCTCCTCTATAACATGGTGACAAAAATAATGCCTCATCGAGAGAGTTGTAGAGGGGACTAACTGAGGCAACAGATGTGCCAGCATCTTGTAAACCACAGAGGTCTGTGAAGAGTTAGTTATACAACGACTGGAATTTCAATAGCTGTCACCCGAAGAACAAGGGTTCGATTCCCTGGCAGCCAGGAGCCCCACTGCCTGCCCGCTGGCCCCCGGCCAGTCCTGAGGGCCCCTGTGCTTCTCTGAGGCTGCAGGCCTTGCTCCTCCTGGGAGCTCCTGGGCTGGATCTGTCCCCTGACCCCTGAGAGGACCCATGTTGGAGTCCACGGAGCTTGGTTGTTTCAGCCACTTCGGTTTACTTTGGCGTAACCTAAAATAAACCTTTATTTTACCTCTGGAAGGAAGAGGATGCCACACACTGTGACCTTCTCAAAAGCAGAAACTTGTTTCTTTATAACCCTATATCATCTAGCATGTTTCTGAGCATGGCTGGGATCTCAGGAACTGTGAATAAGTGATTCATTGAAGGAATGAATGTGTGAATGAGTGGACGAATCAATAAATGGACCAATGAAAAAGGAGTATCGACAGTAAAAGTCCAGAGACCTTCCTTTCTCATGTTTCTGCAAACTAGAGAGATTTATACAACCGGGCTAGGACCCTGGGCTGCACAGGCAGGTGGGTTGAATGTGCCCATTATCTTGGGAAACAATGTAAACAGGGCCTGGGCTGCACGGCCAGGTCAGACCATGTAAAGCTAGGAATGGGACTTGGAATTGTTTTGGGGGGTCAAAGTATATTGGGGGAGTGAGAGGGCTTATGGACATAAGGAATGAAGGGGGAAAGGTCTGAAGGCAGAATAATACCAGGGGAGGTTATCTGGGGGATGAACTTGAGCAGATCTGAACGCAAGGGACCAAGATGAGAAAAAGTGAACCTAGGGCGTCAGCACTGGCAGCTCTGACTCAGGCTGGGAGCAGGGGTGACGGGAGAGGAGGGAATCAGAGTGCGTGGGTGATGGTCTCCGTGATGCTTAGAGCTGGTCTGGGGGCCCCGTTTTGAAGAGACTGGGTCCTGGGAGAGGGGACTAAGCTACTAGAGACTAGAAGAAACCTGTGTCACCGGGAGAACGGGGATGGGCAGGAACGCGCCCCCCAGCGAGTGGGCTAGAAGCTCCTCTGTGGCCACGCGCCCCTGTGCTGCTGCTGTAGGGCGGCTACGTGGCTTCTTTAGGCTCCCTCGCACCTGAGGCCAAGGGAGTCCCACGGTCTCGGACAGGACTAAGCTCTGAGGGGAGAGTGAAGAGCCCTAAGTACCACTTAAAGACGGACCAGGGAAAATATCATTATCGCAAGACGTATGGAAGCAATTCCATGCATGTCTTACTGCCTTAGAAAAGTATTAAGCAAATGTGCACTGTCTCCAGGCTAGTCTCTAAATTGTGCTATTACCGTGTAAATGGACTATACTGGTTAGTCCCATTTTTATCGTTATACTTTCATCCAACTTCCTTTACTGAACATCTATTGTATACACGGTACTGAGGAGAGAAATCGACACGCACCTCTGCTTCACTCCTCTGCATTATAAGGAAATACATAACAGCATTACAGACTGTCAAACATCAAAGGAGCAAAAATGCCTGTAATATCACCATATTAACCCCATAATTTTCTTTATTCTGGATGTCCTGGGAGTTTTTATCCACTGGCATGTGTTTTATACAGTTACATTCACAGTCAATATAATCTTGTGGGGCTGCTTCTTATATGGCTACATTGCCCTTAGAGACGATTCTTATTTTTCAGGCATTCAGTTTTGGGACACCTAGGCCACGAGAATCGGGATTTCCACGTTTAAAGAAGGATCATTTAAAATGAGGAGTAAACTGTATTATTTCATTTGTGCTTCGTTTGAAGCAATATTTCATTCTCTACCATAACGATTAAAGCACATTCTCTCTAGCACTGATTTGAGTATTGAATAAATAAGATGAAATTAAAAGATCACATTGCGATTTTCCGAGTTTCTAGATTTCTACATACTCATCATACTTATAAATCTCATGGCACCTACTTACTAATTGGTTAGCTTTCACGTTGACAGGCCTTGAAGTTCTTTTAATGGGATTTTAGCCAGTGGAAATCACCACTGTTTAAGCATAATCACCTAGAATAGCTAGATACTGAAGGAAAAGGTTTTAAAAAGCTAATGGCTTTTCACACATGCACTGAAAAAATTAATAACCTGATAATCTCTGGCAAAGGGGATCTTTTTCCCCCTCTAAGACCGTGAAGTTCAACATTATGTGATTTATTTCAATGACCTGCAAGTACTGCATGTAATTATTAAAAATAACCATCAACTGAGCTTTTAGGAAACCGTGGCCCTGCTAATGCAATGCCAAACTCATGTCGCATTACCCCACGTAGCCTCAGAACAGTTTATTACCAGTGTTTCAAAGGTGGTACTTTAAGAAGAGTAGACCAGAAACAAAGCTGTCCTTTCATAGATGCATTTATTATGAAAATTAAGTTGATGTTTTTAGGAAGTTGTTTCTCATTTTATGTATCATTCTAAAAAGTCACACTGAATCCACAGTTTGATGATTAATTTTTCTGATTGTTTTAAAAAAAGGTAATATTATTGAGTTAGAGTAATAGTGTTGTTTTCAACTTGAATGACTATGGAGCAAACAGGTTCTGTAATTGCCTCGGGGAAACCCTATCAGAACAAGTAATTCTATCAGCAACATGGGAACAAAATCATTAGGCCTCTTTTATCTGGGCAGCACATTTTCAATCACAAGCTTGTAGCTGCCAAGGGTGAGTGCGCTTGGCAGGGCAGAGTGCCATGTGGTTGACGTGCTTATTTAGGTTCTCACTCATTCTGAGCAGGCTGTATGGATCTGGGTGCAGCAAGCTGATCTAGAATTACCAAATTTTAGTACTTATATGGTGACATTACAGTTCATCAGAACCACTGAACCTTTTGGTTTCATGGGATTCTGCTCTGGTAAGAACCCAGCCACACAGAAATAAAATGAAATCAAGAGTTCTGGTGGGGCTTCCCTGGTGGCGCAGTGGTTGAGAGTCTGCCTGCCAATGCAGGGGACACGGGTTCGAGCCCTGGTCTGGGAAGATCCCACATGCCGCGGAGCAACTGGGCCCGTGAGCCACAACTACTGAGCCTGCGCGTCTGGAGCCTGTGCTCCCAACAAGAGAGGCCGCGATAGTGAGAGGCCCGCGCACCGCGATGAAGAGTGGCCCCCGCTCGCCGCAACTAGAGAAAGCCCTCGCACAGAAACGAAGACCCAACACAGCCATAAATAAATAAATAAATAAATAAATTAAAAAAAAAAAAAGAGTTCTGGTGGCAGTAACACAAATCTGTACATGTGATCTGATGGCGTAGACATAGACACGGACCTGGTAACGAGGTCAATTTCATCGTTCTGATGTTGCCCTACAGTTAGGAGAGATGGAACTATGGGGAGGAAGTGGGTGACCCATACTTGGGACCTTTCTGTATTATCTTTCCAACTTCCTGTGTACTTATAATTATTTCACAATAAGAAGTTACAAATAAAATCTATAGGACTTTATTTCCTTCGGGAGACCAAAACTGGTACAAGTCAGTTGGACTGTGGTTTTCAGCTGGGGGGAGACTGGGCTTCTAGAAGGCTGCGTGTGAGTCTGGATCCCTAGACACCAGAGATGAAAGCCACTGGCCTGGGGCTGGGATGGATATGAGGACACTTACTGCCTCGGACCCCGGCAGCTGAGCGCTGGGGCCGGGAGGGCCGCCCAGGAGAACGAGGGTGGGCCTGGCCACCCTCAGACACCGTCAGGGCCGCTCAGCCTACTGCCTGCTGAACAGAAGGAAGCACCTCCTGCAGAGGGAGCAAGACGAGGGCACAGAAACAGCTGGCACATCCCCCAAAGGCTGGACTGAGAGGCCCCACTTGGGCCGGCACGGTGCTCGGGGCGTGAGAAGTAGACTCAAGCCTCGGAGTCGCAGACTCGCGGCTGCCCCTGCCTGGCCGCCCACCTCCGGTGCTTGTTCCCTGCCGGACGGCATCCTCGCAGCTACACGAGCCCAGCTGCAGCTCGGCCAAGCCCCCCCGCCAAGGTGCCAGGGGTGCCGGTGCCCACGGCCAGGCTCCCTGTGACCTCCCGTCTCCTGGAAGTCAGCCTCTTGGGTGAGGGCGCCCTGCTTCTTCCTCTTCCCGGTGTCCCCACCCACCCCAGCAGCCCTGACAGCACGGAGCAGGGGCCCAGGAACATGGGCCGACCTGAATCAGAGGGAAAGCAGCCCTCAGAGCAACCAGCCTTCCACCCCGCAGTAAGGCTGCGAGGAGGGGGAGGCGAGTACCAGCAAAGCTCAGCGCACGTGAACACCTGAGCACGTCCGCCGAGATACGGACGCAAGCAGATGACAAGCTCCCTCTCTGCGGACTTCACACAGAGGTACAAGCACGTACAGTGTGACGCCCTTCTAGAGTCAAGGAAAGCAGCCCCAGGACAAGTGTTTGCTTGGGGGTGTTATGTAAGCTCATCGAGGGGCTGGCGCTGTTAGTGAAGAAAGTGGAATGTTTAAGATACTCTGGCATAACCTAAATGGGAAAAGATTTTGAAAAAGAATAGGTACGTGTGTGTGTATAACTGAGTCACTTTGCTGTACACCTGAAACTAACACAACAGTGTTAATCACCTATACTCTGATATAAACTAAAAATTAAAGAAAATACCCAGTGGAGAGAAGGTTTGCTCTCCAAGTTGGGGCGGGGGGGAACAGGAAGGGAGGAAAGGGGGAGGAGGGGATGCAGGTAGTAAGGCAGCCGCTGGGAAGAGGACCAGAGTTCCGATGGGGGTGTGGCCTACCAGGGCAGAACCAAACCGTGGCCGTGGGAGCTACATGGAGGCACCTGGACTTCGAAGGACAAGCGCTGCCCCGCTGCTTGTGGCTGGACCTTCCTGCCCCTTCCCTTCGCATCAGTCCCAGCACCATGCAGGACACGGGGCTGAACCTGCTGATAGGCAGAGCAGCCAGCGAAGTACGTGCTGTTGTTCGAGGCTCCCCTCCAAATCCTGTTCACCTTAATTGTCTCCCCCAGCTTGCTGACAGCGCATCTCCCATCCTCACCTAAAAGAAAATATTATTAGGATTTCTCTGAATGATGAGAGATAGGAGCCTTCATTAAAAGGCACGTATGTATTATTCAGGAGGAAGGGCACTAAGATCATCCTCCAGACTTCTCATATTGGTCTCGAAATATTGACTGATTATCAGAATATTCACATATTTCCCTAGGAACTTTGGAACGCCCACAATGGAGGCATATGATCACAAACTGGGTGGATGCAGTACGATCAGAGGTGGACTGACCCCAAGGAGACCCACGAGGGCTGTAGATCAGTAACAGCCAGGGGTGAGGAGGTACTTAAGAGGGGCTGCCACAGGGAAGAGATGAAAAAAGATAGGTGCTTATCTTTTCTATTTTCCTTTACAATTTTACATAAGGTGAGCCTTTGTGGTATACTCAGAAAGATTCCACTTATGGCAGGGTAAGAGTTTTTAAATGTAGCCATCACTTACATCCGTGATCTCATCGTTTACAGCACCTTGGAGAATCCAGACAAAGTGGGGTGGTGGCCTTCAGTGAGTTTCTCAGCCTCAGCCTCCTGCCCACACCCAGGACTAGGATAGGAGTATACTGTTGATCACTTTGAAACCACCTTGAAGAGAGCGGGGTTTGGCAGCAACTAGAGTGGATTTAGTAAAGAGAAAGTTCACTTAAGCTGACTTAATTTCTTTCTAAGGAGGAGTGGCAGGCAGGATCAAAAGGGGGAAGAGGATGGAACTGGGGGTCGGGAGGAGCAGCTTGAGTACAAGCTTTGCCAAGTCATAATCTCACCAGGGAAGACTGGCCAGGAGTTGTTGCTGTTGCCCACAGGCCAGACTTAGGGGCCTCCAACGATACATTTTTAATGATGGGTTGAAGCCCTTGTGAGCTTTATTCACTTTTTGGTTTCTCTTTACGTGCAAATCTAAAAAAGGAATCAATTCTTTTTTTTTTTTTATAAATTTATTTATTTATTTATTTTTGGCTGCGTTGGGTCTTCATTGCTGCACACAGGCTTTCTCTAGTTGTGGTGAGTGGGGGCTACTCTTCGTTATGGTGCGCAGGCTTCTCTTTGCAGTGGCTTCTCCTGTTGTGGAGCACAGGCTCTAGGCACACGGGCTTCAGTAGTTGTGGCACACAGGCTCAGTAGTTGTGGCTCACGGGCTCTAGAGCGCAGGCTCAGTAGCTGTGGCGCATGGGCTTAGTTGCTCCGCGGCATGTGGGATCTTCCCGGACCAGGGATTGAACCCATGTCCCCTGCATTGGCAGGCGGATTCTTAACCACTGCGCCACCAAGGAAGTCCAGGAATCAATTCTTTATTCCAACATATTCTTTGAGGAAAAAATAATCTTGCCACACCCAAAGGTAAGTAGTTATTAGCTAAAGATCAACAGAGAAGCTTATGGCTAAAGGTGCCCTACAGTTTGTAGTCCTGGGTCTTATTTAACTGGGGAGTTGGATAACATCTTTGAAAGTATGCTCATGAATTGGTTTTGCAAAATACCTTGATGCCTCAAAAGAGGAATCCAATGTTTAATGTAAATTTGACCTATGAGAAAAATTGGTCTCCCAAAATGAAAAGGTAGTGAAGACACTTTACATAAAGAGTAAATAAGCTCTTCATAGTCGTCTCTGTGTTGCAGATATGAAGCCTAGTATTAATTGCGATCTGATAGCCTAGTATCTGACACAGGGTCAATACCCATAAATGTTTGCCAAAATCAACTGTGAGCCACAGTTGGACACAAAGAAGGTGATCAAACATTATCACTAATTAACTAGCATTTACTGGTCTGTTTTCATATACATGCAATCACTTATTAAACCTTGGACCAAGAGTTAGTTCTCGGCAGAATCTCAAAGCGATAAGAGAGCTACAAGCACTAACATTTACTAGACGGAGTTGGAGTTAGGGGTGAGTTTTGGGGTGAGATGATGAAGCAGGAAGCCTCTGGTTCCAGACAAAATGATGAATAAGAGAGAGATAAACAATGACCACGTGTGAGCAATTGTCTAAATCATTCGTCATTTGCCTAAACATCTTCATTTTGTACCATGGAAGAACGTTCTTTCCATTTCAAAGAATTTGTTGTTGAAACCATCTTTACAGGTCTGACAAATCACTAAAACCAAGATGAAATTAGGATAGAAACCTCTTTGTAATAAAGTCCCATAAAAATCACCGAGAAATTCAATTGCACATAAGAGCACATTAAAGACACAGGGGTTGTCCTGAGGAAGCCCTCTTTCTTCCTGATTGTTAAACATGACATTTTTACATTTGAACAAAAACCTGCATAAACTCTGCCCTCAGAGAAATGAGACATTACCTCTAGCTGTGTGCTTGGTATAAGCATCACTGTCATATTTTAAAGTATGCTGGATTTTTCCACACCTAAGACACTTTATACACGTTTCTAACTCGTAGGCTCTGATGGCAGGGAGTCTCTAACCATGGTCCATTTTGGGGGTCTGTTCCATCTTTGGACTATCAGCCCTCTCAGTTCAATTACTGGGGCCATAAAGACCCTTCCCATCAGAGCTGAGGTGAGCATTTCTTGCTCATTAGACACCTGAGGACAAGCCTCCATGGCACACAGTGACCATGAACTTGGTGTCCAGTCATCCCTCTTGACGTCCTGGTTGAGCGTTAGTCACTGAACATGCACTCCAGCAGAATAGCTATGGAAGCCAGGCATCTTGGAGTCCATGCACTGCACTCAAGAGAAAGCTTTGCTGAGGTTGGGGAGAGTTGTAGGAAGGCTGTGCAGAGTAAGTGTATTGATATGGGTGTGCATACAAAGTTCTCCTTGGAGAGGCGCTTGTGAGAAAACTGAGCTGGGTTAAGTGTGATATTTAATGGAATGTTCCCAAATTGTGCTGCTTCCCCAGGGTATTAAAAATCCATGAATAATGTGTTTGTTGTTGTCAGAATGTCTGTTATGAAGCTCAGGCTGTGTGGAGGGCTGGCTCCCCACGAGAGACTGATGCCAGGCCTGTGGGGAGGAAGAGGAGAGGGTTGAAGATGGATTTGTGCAGCCTCGCTGGCAAGCAGTGAGGACAAGTGAGGCGATGGATCAGTAAGATTTTCCATTAAATCAAGAAAAATACAACTTGCCCCGAACATCACCTCTGATGGCTCCTTAGACCAGCTGCTTCCCTGACGCCCTACCGAGGAACAAATTGCTTTCCTGGCAGGACATTTGGACACTCCTGCATTAATAGATATGGATCCCAGCACGCCGAGCCAAGCGAGAAGGCAATTTAATGTGAGCAACACGGTCATCTCAATTTAGGACCACAGCTAGGATGCCCTACAGGGCACCGCAACAGCTTCTAGAAGTACACGACGGAAGATAGTCTCACTGTCTTAAGGCTATAGAAAGCTGGTATTTCTTGTAAACAGTCAGGCCAAGGATAATGGAAAATGTAATGCAAAGATGACAGCAGCATTGTACTATCTGCGAACATCAGTTTCAGTTCATGTGGTTTTCACTTCTGCAGAGAACCGAGGCCAAGTTTAGAGGACCTCCTCTCCACCCCAATCCCATCACACAAATATGAACAAAGAGCCCAATGATCCCAAATAAAAAAAGGAGTGGCTGACACTGGATGGCAGATGTTATATAATCGGGTCTAAGGACATTTCAAAGTTAGAGTAACTTCACTTTCTAAGAGTCATACTTACTTATCTATCCTCAGCCCTGTGCAAGACAAACACAGATGGAAGCCCTTTTAATTGGTATGTAAGAAAAAAATATTTTGCTATTTTTTTTCTTTTACTTTAAACACATTATGCATAGGTACATACTTTAATAATAGTTTCTATTTTATTTTCTCCATAATAAAAATATGGCTGAATTCAATGTATATTATGCTAAGGTTATATTTTTGAAAAATATTCTCATAATAAACTAGCTTCATGTACAATTTTCAAAATCTGGAGATAACTAGATTTTTGTGAATTTGTTTAGCAATAGCCACTGATACACCAGTTTGTATGGGGTCAATATCATTTTTTTTTAACTATTGATATTGAGAGGGATTCATATATAAATTGAGACGAAAATATGTGGACATGTTACGAAAATATAAATATGTCTCCTCGACAGAATATCTTAATAGAGAAAATGACACAGTAGAATCACACTTGAGTTCATTCACAGAGAATGGCGATTCACATCAACTGCAATGCTTTCCCCAGTGTCATTTTGTATTCGCACAACACGTAATAACTCAATTGGTCATTACCATGAATGCTGCCCCATAGAACCAGCTATGTGACAGGTCATAAGGTCATCAATGCTATGTTGTAAATGTCCCTGTTGCTAACATTTATTGTACAGTGGAAAAGGTCTTTCCCCAGTTTTGTGTGTCTTCAACAAGGTAACATCGTTTCAAAAATTAATAGGAATTAAATATTTATTTTAAAATGTGCTGCAGCTCTCCTCCTCCTCCTCTTTCTTCTTCTTTGCAAACCTACGAACACATATAGATGCTAGTCCTCTCCAAAACACCATCTGAGAAAAGTCACCCAATACAGATAGTACCTGTGAGCAGAGTGGATCCTCATAGAAAAGTGAGATTAGGAAGTAATGTTTCCAATATCATTTGGAAATTTTTGGGAAAACAACCTATTTGGGAAGTTCTCATTTATTTTTAATTAAATATCTTTAATGTAAAAAACTATTTACTTCCATTATTGCCCATCTTAGTGAAAAGACAAGAAAATAATAACACAGCTTTCCAGGCATAGCTGAATCACAGCACTTCCAGAAGCACGTTGTGGGCTTATCTGGTGGACCCCCTGAGGGCAGGGAGGGTGGTCTGGTCCTGTGTTTTCAGCACCTACCAAAACGTCTAGCTCATAATTGAGGCTCCATTCATAGTGGACAGACGTGATCAGAACCAAATTATTCCCAAATAGAAAAAAAAAAAATTATTTTGTGTAGCAACAGGAAGATGTTTCAAAACTATCTTTCGACTCAACAATAGTTAGAACCAAAATTCGGTTAAGTTGAAGGTTTTGAGTTCCAGAGGATTATGATCTTCAGAACCGGACTGTTTGCACAGGATGTTGTGTTTACCAAATACTGAATGAAGCAGGGTCCACTCTGTGGAGGTGAAGAAATACTGCTTCAAAGGAGTTTTGAAGATTAAAAGTTTTCAAAATGATACTTTGCCTATTATCAATGTACAGAATGAGAAGTGTTTTCCTGTTGGAGTGCAATGTTTATCTGCTTTCCTCTCAGATAAGGAGGTGTGAGCAGGACAGAGCCTATCACAGTGGAGCTGGCTGTTGTGCCCATAGCTCTCCGATGTGCGGGATCACAGGAAACTTGATGGGAAATTCTGAAGCCTGGGTGGTGGTGGTGGTGTTGTTGTTGTTGTTTTATTTTAATTAAATTAATTAATTAATTAATTTATGGCTGTGTTGGGTCTTCGTTTTTGTGCGAGGGCTTTCTCTAGTTGCAGCAAGTGGGGGCCACTCTTCATCGCGGTGCGCGGGCCTCTCATTATCGCGGCCTCTCTTGTTGCAGAGCCCAGGCTCCAGAGGCTCAGGCTCAGTAATTGTGGCTCATGGGCCCAGCTGCTCCGCGGCATGTGGGATCCTCCCAGACCAGGGCTCGAACCCGTGTCCCCTGCATTGGCAGGCAGATTCTCAACCACTGCGCCATCAGGGATGCCCTGTTTTTTTTTTAAACACATTTCAAAACATCAAATATATCTGTTTTAGCTTGTTTCTACCTCCACTCGTCCCAAGCAAATGGTATATTTCAATCCCTGAATGTGAAAATGAGACTTTGGAGTCACAATAACCATCAGTTTTCTACAGTATGTGTGCATATGTAGGGTTTTGTGCAAGACATGCGGGGAAGGACACAGGGAAGTATAGCAGAAGGTCCTCCCCGTGAGGCTGGAGAACAAGCCTCGCATATACAACACAGTGAGTGAACGCAAGGGTCGGGGGTTGGGAGCCGAAGACGGGCTCAGCCCGGCAGCTCCCTTTCCAGGGCTGGTCTAGTGGAAGGGTCAGTAATCCCCCAAATCCCACCGTTCTCTTCCTCGGGCCCAAAAGACTTACAAGAAGGAAATCAGGTTAAAACTGATGTCAAGGGAGTCTCGGTCCGCTGGTGCAGGCTGATGGGAGGATGAAACAGGCGGAAGGGAGAGGGCGGTGAGATT
Source organism: Balaenoptera borealis (assembly GCF_965194805.1). NCBI lineage: Eukaryota > Metazoa > Chordata > Mammalia > Artiodactyla > Balaenopteridae > Balaenoptera > Balaenoptera borealis. Next base: position 6,952,587 of record NC_138873.1, on the reverse strand, counting down.
CTCTTCTTGGCCTTCTGACCGGGAGCCCAGTGAACACGTGCACTTTTAGCTCACGTTGATGAGTTATTTCCTCAATCAAATTCCTGTTTCACAAATCTAATCACCTGGAAATGTTCTCTTCTATGAGAAACAGAGAATGAGAGGGAGGCTTATATAGTTATCACAGATGACTGTCACCTGGGAGGATTAGAAATCTGCCACCTTTGGTGCCTTTATGTCTGTAGCAGCTGGGTTTGTCCTCCTCATGGTCAGGACATAGACGGACTTGCAAGTTAGCAAGATGGGTGGAAGAAAGGAACCAAGTCTTAGGATTTCCCATCTCCTGATTGATTATTGATCAAGTGTTTACTAAGTCCCAGGCACCGTGCTGAGGGCTCTCATACCTTCGTATCCTTTGTGCCTTGCAATCACCCAATTTTGCTGGCATTATTATTATTGTTGCTATTGGTATTATTACTCTCGCTATTTTACAGATGGGCTCACATGACCTAAGTGACCTGCCCAAGTACACACAGATAGAAAATGGCAGAGTTGTTAATTTTGTGGTTTTCTCCTCACACGCAATGCCACCAAACCCAGAAAAATCAGTGAAACTGGCCCCATTTCAGTATTCATTGCCTTAAGACTTCACCAATGAGGAGCTAATTCTTTTTTTTTTTTTTAATAAATTTACTTTTATTTATTTGTTTATTTTTGACTGCGTTGGGTCTTCATTGCTGTGCGCGGGCTTTCTCTAGCTGCGGCGAGTGGGGGCTACTCTTCGTTGCGGTGCGCAGGCTTCTCATTTTGGTGGTTGTCTTGTTGCGGAGCACGGGCTCTAGGCACGCAGGCTTCAGTAGTTGTGGCGCACGGGTTTAGTTGCTCCGTGGCATGTGGGATCTTCCCGGACCAGGGCTCGAACCCATATACCCTGCATTGTCAGGCGGATTCTCAACCTCTGTGCCACCAGGGAAGCCCATGGAGCTAATTCCTAATCAGCCTTATAGGTTAGAAATTTTATTTATTTTCAGCTTATCTCATTCTAAGAAGGATTTGAGATGGCCAAATTACTGACAGTTATAATAAAAGTAAACAGAAAATGAAATCAGGGTAATGGAAAAATCAATCAGAAAAATCAAATGAAACCATATTTAAAGTTTGCACACAGAAATGCCACTCTATTACTGATTTGTTTCTAAGAATCCCAGCTGCCAATGCAAAGCAAGAAAAATGGTGAATTATAATATTTGCGTTACTCATCAGATAAAACCATTCGTTCAGTAATATTTTAACATAACTAGGTGCCTGGCACTGTGCTGGGTTCCACATATATCAATATTACCAGGGACTCTCTCTTCCAAAGGACCAAGCTGGCCCATCCTTTTTTCATCACATGTCATGAGGTGTGATCATAGCATGTCCATAACCACACCAGGGACTCAGAAGCAGAGTTTGTCCTTGCATTAAGGTCTAAGAGAATTTTCTACTCAGAGTCTCAAAAAGTGACCCAAATTGATACCAAGTTGCTGAGTGCCTCTGAGACAAATTGCAAAAATGATCTTATTCTCCCCACTTCCAAATATCTATACGTTTACAAACTCTGGGTTCCCATCTCTTTCGCCAGCCCTTGAGGCTGGACTGGCCTTGTGACTTGCTTTGGCCAGTAGGATGGGGTGAAAGTAACAATGTGTGTTTCTGAGTCCAGGCCTCAAGAGACCTAGCACACTCATGCTTTCTCTTGGACCCCTGCCTCTACCATGAGAGCAAGGCTGGCTGGAGGATGAGTAACCACATGAAGCATTTGGGAGCCAGCCCTCCTGTCCCAGCTAGGTCCCTCCACAGACCTGCCAACTGACTGCGGACACTGAACAAGCCCAGCCAAGATCAGCTGATTCTGGCTGAGGTCAGCAGAGCTGCCCGGCTGAACCACAGACTTAGGAGCAAAATTAAATTTTTATTTTTGTATGCCAGTGAGGTGGTGTGGCTGACTGTTACACAGAATTACTGTGGCAATAGATAATGGATATAACCTTCTGGGTATAACACCGATGAAAGTTTCACTTAAATTCCTCTGGGGAGCTTGATTCAGGACTAAATGATAAGATGCCTACAGGGATGGATATTCTTTACATCATTCTTTACGAATGCTGTAGGAGGCAGAATAGTGGTCCCTCAAAAAGATGCCTGTAGCCCGGATCCCCAGGACCTGAGAACATGTCTCCTTGTGTGGCAAGAGACTTAGCCAGTGTGATGAGGGCTAGGGATCTTGTGATGGGGAGACTGTCCTGGATGACCTGGGTGGATCCAGTGCAATTGCCAAGTCCTCAAAACCAGAAAGACCTTCTTGTCTGTAGTTTGAGGGAGATGTGACATGGAAGAAAGCTCAGGGAGATGCAGCACTGTTGACTTGGGAGAGGGAGGAAGGGGCAATGAGTGGGGGAACGTGGGTGCCTCTAGAGGCTGGAAAAGGCAAGGAAACCAATTTTCCTCTCGACCCTCCAGACAGGCATACAGCCATGCTGATATCTTGATTTTAGCCCACTGAGGCTCATTTCAGACTACTGACCTCTAGAACTGTAAAATAATAAGTTTGTGTTGTTTTAAGCCACCAAGTTTGCGATTATTTTTCTTATAGCAGCAATAGAAAACTAATACAAGGGCAGAGGGCCTAAATAGACATTTCCCCAAAGAAGCCATACAAATGGCCAACCGGCACATGAAAAGGTGCTCAACATTGCTAATTATTAGGGAAATTCAAATGAAAACCACAATGAGGTATCACCTCAAACCGGTGAGAATGGCTGTCATCAAAAAGTCTATAAGTAATAAATGCTGGAGAGGGTATGGAGAAAAAGGAACCCTCCTATACCATTGGTGGGAATGTAAATTGGTGCAGCCACTATGGAGAACAGTATGGAGGTTCCACAAAAAACTAAAAATAGAGGGCTTCCCTGGTGGCGCAGTGGTTGAGGGTCTGCCTGCTGGTGCGGGGGACACGGGTTCGAGCCCTGGTCTGGGAGGATCCCACGTGCCGCGGAGCAGCTGGGCCCATGGGCCACAACTGCTGAGCCTGCGCGTCTGGAGCCTGTGCTCCACAACAAGAGAGGCCGCAATGGTGAAGAGGCCCGCGCACCGTGATGATGAGTGGCCCCCGCTTGCCGCAGCTGGAGAGGGCCCTCGCACAGAAACGAAGACCCAACGCAGCCAAAAATAAATATAAAAATAAATAAGTAAATAAGACCCGGTGCAACCAAATAAATAAATAAATATTAAAAAAAAAAAAAAAAAACTAAAAATAGAGCTACCATACGATCCAGCAATCCCACTCCTGGGCCTATATCCCAAAAAGATGAAAACTTTAATTTGGAAAGATATATGCACCCCAATATTCATAGCAGCACTGTTTACAACAGCCAAGACATGAAAACAACTTAAATGTCCATTGACAATATAATATATATCACACACACACACACACACACACACACACACACACACACACACACGATGGAATATTACTCAGCCATTAAAAAGATGAAATAATGCCATTTGCAGCAACATGGATAGACCTAGAGTTTATTATACTAAGTGAAGTAAGTCAGACAGAGAAAGACAAATATCACATGATATCACTTATATGTGGACTCTAACAAAATGATACAAATGAACTTACTTACAAAATAGAAACAGACTCACAGACATAGAAAACAAACTTACAGTTACCAAAGGGGAAAGGGAGTGAGAGAGGGATAAATTAGGAGTTTGGGATTAATAGATACAAACTACTATATATAAAATAGGTAAACAACAAGGACCTACTGTACAGCACAGGGACTTCTATACAATATCTTGTAATAACCTATATATGGAAAAGAATCTGAAAAAGAATACATTATATATATATCAACATATACATATATAGATGTATATGACTGAATCACTTTGTTGTACACCTGAAATGAACACAACATTGCAAATCAACTATACTTTAATAAAAAAAGAAAAAAAAGAAAACTAATACAAATATTATTTTTGACAACTTGACTTTTCACTTAAAGTGAGCAGAAGAATCTAAGGTTATATTCTCTGTTAAAACTTGTTTTCACTTGAGAAAGAAAAACGCAGCAGGAGGAATCAGGCCCCCTGACTTCAGACTATACCACAAAGCTACAGTAATCAAAACAGTATGGTACTAGCACAAAAACAGAAATATAGATCAATGGTACAGGATAGAAAGCCCAGAGGTAAACCCACGCACATATGGTCACCTTATTTTTGATAAAGGAGGCAAGAATATACAGTGGAGAAAAGACACCCTCTTCAATAAGTGGTGCTGGGAAAAGTGGACAGCTACATGTAAAAGAATGAAATTAGAATACTCCCTAACACTATACACAAAAATAAACTCAAAATGGGTTAAAGACCTAAATGTAAGGCCAGACACTATCAAACTCTTAGAGGAAAACATAGGCAGAACACTCTACGACATAAATCACAGCAAGATCCTTTTTGACCCACCTCCTAGAGAAATGGAAATAAAAACAAAAATAAACAAATGGGACCTAATGAAACTTAAAAGCTTTTGCACAGCAAAGGAAACCATAAACAAGACCAAAAGACAACCCTCAGAATGGGAGAAAATATTTGCAAATGAAGCAACTGACAGAGGGTTAATCTCCAAAATTTACAAGCAGCTCATGCAGCTCAATATCAAAAAAACAAACAACCCAATCCAAAAATGGGCAGAAGACCTAAATAGCCATTTCTCCAAAGAAGATATACAGATTGCCAACAAACACATGAAAGAATGCTCAACATCATTAATCATTAGAGAAATGCAAATCAAAACCACAATGAGATATCATCTCACACCAGTCAGAATGGCCATCATCAAAAAATCTACAAACAATAAATGCTGGAGAGGGTGTGGAGAAAAGGGAACCCTCTTGCACTGTTGGTGGGAATGTAAATTGATACAGCCACTATGGAGAACAGGATGGAAGTTCCTTAAAAAACTAAAAATAGAACTACCATACGACCCAGCAACCTCACTACTGGGCATATACCCTGAGAAAACCATAATTCAAAAAGAGTCATGTACCACAATGTTCATTGCAGCTCTGTTTACAATAGCCAGAACATGGAAGCAACCTAAGTGCCCATAGACAGATGAATGGATAAAGATGTGGCACATATATACAATGGAATATTACTCAGCCATAAAAAGAAACGAAATTGAGTTATTTGTAGTGAGGTGGATGGACGTATAGTCTGTCATAAAGAGTGAAGTAAGTCAGAAAGAGAAAAACAAATACCGTATGCTAACACATATATATGGAATCTAAAAAACAAAAAAAAAAAGGTCATGAAGAACCTAGGGGCAAGATGGGAATAAAGACACAGACCTACTAGAGAATGGTCTTGAGGACACAGGGAGGGGGAAGGGTAAGCTGGGACAAAGTGAGTGGCATGGACATATATACATTACCAAATGTAAAATAGATAGCTAGTGGGAAGCAGCCGCATAGCACAGGGAGATCAGCTTGGTGCTTTGTGACCACCTAGAGGGGTGGGATAGGGAGGGTGGGAGGGAGGGAGATGCAAGAAGGAAGAGATATGGGGATATATGTATATGTATAGGTGATTTACTTTGTTATAAAGCAGAAGCTAACACACCATTGTAAAGCAATTATACTCCAATAAAGATGTTAAAAAATTAAATAAATAGGGCTTCCCTGGTGGCGCAGTGGTTGAGAATCTGCCTGCCAATGCAGGGGACATGGGTTCGAGCCCTGGTCTGGGAAGATCCCATATGCCGCGGAGCAACTGGGCCCGTGAGCCACAATTACTGAGCCTGCGTGTCTGGAGCCTGTGCTCCGCAACAAGAGAGGCCGTGATAGTGAGAGGCCCGCGCACCGCAATGAAGAGTGGTTCCCGCTTGCCACAACTAGAGAAAGCCCTCACACAGAAACAAAGACCCAACACAACTATAAATAAAATAAATAAATAAACATAGAAGAAAACCTGTAAAAAATCAAATAAATAAATAAGTTAAAAATGTGGGGGAAAAAACCCCCTTCTTTTCACAATATGCTGCGTAGCTAATTAAGGACAGATACTTTTATCACCAACTCTTGATCAATGGATAGTGGTGGGCTAAAATGTTTGCAGGTTAAATGTAATAAAAACACAAAGTGTCCTGATTCAGTGATGACACACAGCCCTGCTTGGAGTCCCCCACTGGGAAGCTGTGTGGCCTGGTCATTAAAATCTCAGACTCTGAGGGAACAAAAACTTCAAACTGTTGAACAACTGAAAAAGATAAATCTCTTTCACTATAATACATGTTTATGACTATGGATTCATAAACCAGTCACTTCAGTCATTTTGAGTGGCTTTGGTAGAATAGTAAATGTCTCCCAAAGTATGTGATAAAATTTTAACTTTATTTAGTTTATAGTATGATTATTACTTTTGTAACCATGTATTGCTTAAACCATGCCTCGATGAAATGTGAATCACTATACAAATATAAACTACTATTACCTGTTTTGGTTGCCACTGGTGTTGGTGTTGTAATTATAATTATTATTGAATTTTGTCTTAAATTGAGCTTTAGCATGATTTTGGCCTACATTTTTCTGCTAGAATGTCTCTCTAATTTCACGTTGGAAGTTAGTAAGCAAATTGGATTCCTAAGATATTCAAAAACTTCCTCTCAAACCTTGTTTTCTGAAATATTCTGTATCTATTTCAAATTGTTTGGGACACTTTTTGCCCTTATAACTCAACACAAGTCTTCTGCAATGTAAACTTATAAATGTTGGATTTATAAAAGAATCAGCAAGGGATTGTGTGCTGGTGTCTCCAGTGAAGCTTTCCTACTCGACCACTTGAAAAGAATATCTTCATAGACAATAAAGCCAAGGATGGTACCATAAGGTAAAATCAGTAGGAAAACTGCCTTCCTCAAAGACTTCTTAACGAATTCCAGCCCCATGAACCTCACTAATTGCTTCCATTCTTCAAAACTTTGTATATAATTTCGTCTTACAGTCATTGCAATTTAAATTACCTGAACATGTCTCTGAAAGATTAAACAGAGATGCAATAAACATCAAATAAAGAATTCTTTGGTGATGAATGCTTTTGAACTGGAACAGTGTGGCAACACTACAGTAATACCATCCCAACTAGCCAATGAATTTGAGAGATGCTTTATTATAAAACCAGAAAAGGGAAATGATCAGAAGACAAAGAGGAAAAGTAGATTCTCAGGAGGCAGTAAGAGGCATGATTTCCAAACCCTGAACATTAAAATATGGGCAGAAACAAAGGTGCTTACTTGGACTTGGTATCTCTAACAATCTGGAATCTATGATGGCTGTAATATTTAACTAAACTATTACATTTAATGCATTGCATCAGAAAAATTTCTGTGTTAACCTGGAAATATGTGTTCTAATTGCTGATGCTGAAAATATTTTGTATATGATTTGGCTACAGACTAGTCAATAGAGATACAATTAACAAAATAATTATTTAAAGTGATTCTTAGCAAGCAATATGATATCCTAGATGATGTTATTAATATGTGCATCAAAAATTTTCATCTAATTATGCTGATGGCCCAAATATATAACACGTACCACACAGAAGGTTAACTAAAAATAGGTTTAAGTTGCCTGTCACCCAAGGCTGTCTCTATGGACAGCCTAGTACTGTGTATCTTCTAAAGACCCCAGCTTGAAGATAATTAAATGATCACACACACACAAAGTAGTGTGCTCCTGAAAAAAATCAGTCCTGTAAACGTTCTCTCTCATCGTGGTCAATTTCAGGCTAGCAAAATGAAATTAATGAAGATGGAATTGGAAAAAGATGTGCTCCTGTGAACGGGTTCTGCCGGCTCCCCCCCAGCAGATCATGCACTGCCCTCCACCACACACACACACACACACACACACACACACGCTTGTTCAACATATTGCAGTTACTTATTGCATCTAACTTAACTTTGCAAAGTACGTAGGCTAGAACAACAGGCACAGATTTTTGAAACTACAGACAAACTCAACTACAAAACTATTAAGTGATCATTCCTATTGCCATATTCTTCTCCCTGCCCTTGTTCCTTTCTGTCTTCTTTTTTTAAGCCCTGTCCCGTTACTCCCTTCTTCTTTATCTTGACCATTAGAAATTCTGCTAACATCCTTAAATAAAACATAACTGTAGCAGTAATTGCTATAAGGGACTGGGAGGGGGCTCTGGTGTAGTCTTACATTGTGAAACATTCATTCATCCATTCACAGATACTTATTAAGCACCAAGCAGGAGCTTGGAGCCAGGGCCTTGTGTACGGTGGTATCATCTGTGAACTGTACAAAGCAGTGGGCCAGATGGGCTTGGAAACAGAGGGCATCCACGTCCCTGGACCTTGCAACCTGGAGGCAGCCGTGCCCACGTGGGGATTCACAGCAAGATGCTGTCTGTGGGTCAGTCCTGTGGCCTCTGACTGCCTGAGGGGTCGGGCGGGAGGTACTTTTTGCAATTCATTTGCCCACAGGGGGGTATCTTTTAAAATTTGCTTTGAGGAGGCTAAGATGACACAAACTTCTAGAGCACACCGTGAGTAATAAAAGCTCCCATTTATTACTGCGATGAGAGTTTTCTCTTTCATTTAGACTCCAACATTCCTAGTTAGACCAAGCTCTCCAATCTTTTTTTTTTTTAATGAAATTGGCCTCCAGGGAGCTAGATTCTCTTTTCTGACTGTACCACTGAACCAACTAGCTACGCAGCCCTTGCATGAGGTTGGAAGGTCTTTCCACAGAAGGTCCTTCTCAGCTGTTATGTCAGCTTGGGTTCTGAGAAGTCCACCAGCATGACTGCCCCTTTAACACAACACTGCTTTTTTTTTTTTTTTTTTTTTTTTATTAAACATCTTTATTGAAGTATAATTGCCTTACAATGGTGTGTTAGGTTCTGCTTTATAACAAAGTGAATCAGTTATACATATACAATATGTTCCCATTTCTCTTCCCTCTTGCAATGCTGCTTTTTAACATGCCTTTTCTCTTATTGAGTCTCCAAAGATTTAGAATTAACTTGAACAAGTTCTCCTAACCTGAGACAGTGTTTTAGAAATCTTTTTTATCCCTCAAAGTACTTTGCACATACCGAAGGCTTAACACACATATGTGGGATGGAAGAATTTACATAGACATATGCATCAAATACATATTAAGCATTAAAGTAATCCTTAGGTTCAAGATTTTTCATTTGTGGCTTTACCTAGCAAAGTATCTAATTTTGAGACGGGATTTCATTCTAATCGATATTTTTGAGTCTCCCCTTTTTGTTTATTTACAGATACTAGCAAACTTCCTAGGTACAGATACGTCTTGAGGTGAGAAGAAGCAGAGTTTTCTGGACCCGCCGTGTGTGCATGGCTGTGGGAATATCACGTGACCTCTTGTGCCCTCCAGGGACTCTCGCCCCCCTATTCTAGTTAGGAAAGGAGGATTCCTAAACCCTTTAGAGAAGGAAGAATTCTTGGAGCCCCCAGGAGTTTCCACCAGCGCCCTGGCATTAATGGGAAACAAGATGCGAGCCTCCAGAGCTCCCACTGGGGAGACATCCTAGGGACCATAACTGCGAGATTTCTCTCAACGGAGGTTCCAAGTGGACTTGGGGCTGAATACAAAAACGGTCGCATGTGCACCACACAGCTGACTCCAGGCCACGCCAGAACATTGTTGTCTTTATATCTGGACGTCTTCAAGAGCACCATACAGAAAGGGGCTGCCAGATGTACGGGATTTAGACTCCAGCAAGGAAGGTTTGAGGTTAGACAGTGAGTAACTTTGTGTTGGTAAAGGTAATTAAATGCTGCCTCAGGAGGTGGTATGATTATCTCCTAAGGGGAGGTCACTCTTCGTCTTGAATGATTAGGTGAAGTTCTGGGTGCGGGTAGGAGGCTAGACGGTGATTCTTGGAAATTAAACCACAACTTAAAAAAAGAAGCCAAATAAACAAGGCCTCCCTTAAACCTTGCGTTGTGTGCCAAGGGAGAATGAAGTCCAGTCTGCTTGAGTTATGGTCAGTTGCCAGTTTTACCTTAGAAGGCAGGAAGCTTGCTTTGCTCTGTTTGAATGATTATTTCTATGCTAACTAGGATAATCTGGCTTGAATAATCTTAATGTAGGAGTCTGTTATGTAAAACAGCTATTGTGTATCAGTGCAGCACGCACGCCAAAACCACTGATTCCATCCCGAGTCCCTTTCTATACAGTCAGGGACGTCTTCCTGTTCAAACTAAATGTATTTAAGCAAGTCTCACCATCCAATATCTGATTTGATGAGCGATTACTTAAGGTGGATACTTGAGGAAGGTGAACAGACAAGGGTGGGAGGCTGACCTATGGCTGTGGCTGGGTGCTGTGCTTTCCCGCAGCCTAACCTGGTGACAAGATCGCAGCCTTAACCTTAGTGAGGCGAGTCACGTGCTCAGGATCTGCTCTGGTAAAATCAAGAGAGCATGTAGGGAAGCTGAGAGCCTCAGAGATGGAAGAGACCTCCCTCTGCAGCTGAGGAAACAGGTACAGGGCCTCAGAGCCATGGGACAGAAGACTGATTTCCCTTCTAAATTTATTTATTTATTTTTTTAGTTTTGGCTGCATTGGGTCTTCGTTGATGCACTCGGGCTTTCTCTAGTTGTGGTGAGCGGGGGCTACTCTTCCTTGCGGTGTGCGGGCTTCTCATTGCAGTGGCTTCTCTTGTTGCTGAGCACGGGCTCTAGGGCGTGCGGGCTTCAATAGTTGTGGCATGCGGGCTCAGTAGTTGTGGCGCACGGGCTTAGTTGCTCCATGGCATGTGGGATCTTCCCGGACCAGGGATCGAACCCGTGTCCCCTGCATTGGCAGGCGGATTCTTAACCACAGCGCCACAAGGGGAGCCCCCAAACATTTTTAATTGGGTTTTGACTGTGTGGGTGAGTTTCTTGCCATCACTTAAATTAGCACTCTCAAAGTCTTCTGATAGGTGTTCCTGACAGCAGAGGGAAGGGTAGGTCTAAAGAGTCTCAAGGTCACAGACCCAAATAGAGGTGGTAAATTTAGACATTTATTTATTTATTTATTTATTTATTTATGGCTGTGTTGGGTCTTCGTTTCTGTGCGAGGGCTTTCTCTAGTTGCGGCGAGCGGGGGCCACTCTTCATCGCGGTGCGCGGGCCTCTCACTATCGCGGCCTCTCTTGTTGCGGAGCCCAGGCTCCAGACGCGCAGGCTCAGTAGCTGTGGCTCACGGGTCTACTTGCTCCGTGGCATGTGGGATCTTCCCAGGCCAGGGCTCGAACCCGTGTCCCCCGCATTGGCAGGCAGACTCTCAACCACTGCGCCACCAGGGAAGCCCGATTTAGACATGTTTTGGATATTCATGCGTTTGGTTCTTATCATTCTCCACGCAGACCTGCCCCAAATTGTCCAGAGAAATGCACCTTCTTCATCCTGTGACTTTGTAGTTCGTCCTCCATATCAGATACCCTGGTCTGAGAATCACACACCTGGAAAAAAGTTTCCTTTCCATTCTCTTAACCTACCCCCTTCACCCGCTAAAACCAGGAGGCATTGGAGCAGCCTCAGTCGATTTATAATAAGACTTACAAGTCTTCTCACTTCTTTGCAGAGAAAAGATTGTTAGGCTGCTCTTCTCCGGAGAACAGACCAACTCTTGAAGAGCTTCAACTATTACCTTTCTAACGGTAACTCTCAGATCTTGGCAATGATCCTAATACATCGAATTTCAATTTCATATTTCCTGCAGGATATATGGTCAACTCAAACAGAACACAGCCGTCTTCACCATCTGCTATACTCTTTATTTTACTGGAACGTAAATCCCATAGTTGACACCACTCACCCTTAGCCTTAGAAAGTATCCCACGAACGCTGAGCCAGGTTGCTGAGGAAATCCACCCATCCCCACATTCCAAGCACGTGGGGATGGCAGAAATCGGCTACATGAGCCCAAAGAGTCCCCAGGTAGGTGGCCCTGAAAGAGCATCTGAAAGGAAGGAACCTGGATGGAATAAGGAGTTCCAAAAGGAGAGGATTTTCCATTTGCTCATCTTTGGGGGTCAAATTGAGACAGGCTGGTACCTGGGACCTGGGACCCTTTGCTGCAATGCTTGCACCTGGGCAAACGTCTCCTCAAGCAACAAAGTACAAAGAAACTATGAGGGACTGAAAATAACTGCATGTACTCGCAGTTGGGGCAAATTATGGACAACAAGATACAAGAAGACCAAACACCCAGCTGCCACTTCTGAAGAACCAGGAGCAAAAGCAGGGGACTGCCCATACCCCTTGCACACACCACCACCAAAGGGGTGGGCAGACCACCTCAGCCACCCCTCCAGCCCACCCCCGGACGCACCCCTACCCTCACCTCATACAAGGAACAAGCTGGCACCCCCTCGGGAAATGACCAAGGGAACCTGCTGCAGCATGCGATCTAATAAAGCCTTGCCTGAATTTCCTGTCTGTCCTCTTATCAATTTCTATTGATTAAGGAGGCCAAGAACCCTGGTCGGTAACCATACGTGAACGCACACCCCACAGGAGCGTGTGGAAGGCTCTGGGGTGCTGCAGTCTGTGCCCGGCTCACAGACTCTGGTCAGATCCTGCGACTTTGTTAAATCACAGGCTGTCATTGAATCTGCCTCGCCCATGGCCCTAGACAGCAGCACCCCCTGGAGGAAACCACGGCTGAGAAGAAGGCAGGGGTGCTGCCTGGATGCCCCGGGGGTGGGGTGAGTCGGCTGGAGACGGGGGGCCATCAGGGCTCCTGCAACTTAGTCTGCTCTCACCACCCTCACCCTTTCCCCAGAGAAAGCCCACCTGGGGGTTGCACAGGGAGCCCCCCAGAAGCTGTGAGTGGCAGGGGGACCACACTCCACAGTGCAGACGCCCCACCGGGAACCGGTCTGAGAAGGAGGATACTGATTGCAGGCCGGTTTCAGGCCAGCACGTGCAGGGTGTTACACAGAGCCACTTTCCGTCCCCGTGGGAAGCTGGAAGGAGAGTCTGCCAAGGGCCGAGGAGGAGCTGTCAGGGGAGGGTGTGAAAAAGCTTGGCAGCAGAAGACCAAGATGAAGGGGGCTCTTTGTTGTAGGGTTTGGCCAAGGCCGGGAAATGGGGAGAAACAGAATGGACGTGAAAACAGGAACATTTACTGCCACCTCTCTGCTCCTTCTGTCCCTGGAGGTGGGAGAGAGAGGGCGGGAGCTAGTCCAGACGTGGTGGGAGCTGTGCCAAGCTGGAGAGGAGGCCTGGGAAACAGAAGAGGATGGGAGGGAAAATCTCGGCTCCTGTGGCTCCAGTGGGGAGAGTGACTGAGAATCACAGGGCAGCTGTGCTGACTGGGAGGGATGCCCACCTGCTCACATTTCCCGCCTGCCCCTCTGCACCAGAGCACCTGTCTAGGGAAGACTTTGTGACCAATGAGAGATATAGCAAATACGAGGGAATTAAATAACTACCAAACGTTGTTAATAAAGAAGGGCTTTTGGTAAAAAATGTTTTAAAAGTTTCACCTTCACACTCTTCCCTGAGACAGAAAACTGGTTTCAGTTTAAAGTTTTCACTCTAATTAGATCTATTTAAAAAATACATGTGCAAAATGCTTCCATTTATAGGAAATTTGGCCTTGAGATGCTGGTATGTGTGCAAACATCCAGGGAACTAAGTGCATTGAAATTAGAATTCCTAAGATTCAGGGTTCATGTAATGTACAAACAGCTTTTCCATTGGTAAAATAGCAGGAAATTTATTTCTGGATCCAGTTTCTGAAATGTGTGTGTGTGTGTGTGTGTGGTATGTATGGGTGTAGGGGCGTGTGGGTGTGTGTGTAATCTGCTCAGGGAATAGTGGCGAGGCCAGGTCCAAGATGGGTTTTCGAGACATTTAAAATATCTAGGGTTATTATAAATGAGTTTGTTCTTTTCACTTATTTTTGCATTTTCAAAATAAAGTTGTTTAGGAAAACACACTCTTGCTAAATAGAAACTAATGGGGAGTAGGGAAGGGAGGTGCTCACATGGCAATATGCCTGACATCTCATGTCAAAGTTCTTCTCCAGCTCCAGAGCTTGGAAAGCTTCCTGCTACATGTCTGACTTTCTTCTGTTCACTGGGTGCATGGATGCTGAGATATCTGACTAGAGAGGGTGGCTGGCATGGTCCACCCCCGTCACTTGCTCCGTTTCTCAAATATTGTTAAAAACTTTCACAATTACCATCTGGGAACGATTTCACTTGAGGGACTTAAATATGAAACCCTCTTATACAATTATACGTGTGTTGGATACCGTGGTGGATGTCAAGGAAACAAAGAATAGTTAATGTTGAAGATTATTAACTATTAAGCACTTACTTGTAGATAAAAGGTAGTAAACAATGTGTAGCATAAGAAAGATAGATAAGTAAATATTATAAAGTGTGCATTGCATCACTGTTATTATTACACATTATCTATTAAACATTATATAGAAAGTGATTGTGAATTCAATTTCTAAATAATCTCTAAACTAAAAGAGTGACCTAAATCTTCCTCAGCCCTAAGGTGTCGATCTGAAGTGAAGTTAATATCGCAAAACTAGAATCCTTAAAATAATTTCTGAAAAACTTGTATGAGAAAAAAAGATAAATCGTAATATCTGTTTTACAAGGTTTTTAGGTGGGTTATTGGTCAAAATGGTCTTGGTGATGGTAAGGTAATTAAACAAGGAAGTTGTTTGACAGACTGAGGGGTCGCAAACGCCTTCTTAACTCACATACACAAACCAGAACCTAAGAGTTCACTCACTGGAATTGGAGAAAATGAAACCTGAGGACAACCTGTCACAGCCAGCCAATCCGTTTTCCCAAACAAGGCAACTGCTTCAGCTGTAGCCTACCAAATCATTTCCTTGCTTTGTTTCTGCATCTTCTCCAGGAAGACCTCTCCCCCAGCTCCCGTTGGTGGGGGTCCTAACCACCTGAGGTTTGATGCTGCCTGATCTGAATCCGTGTTTGCTCAAATAAACTCTCAACCATTTTAATGTGCCTGAGTTTACCTTTTAGCAGTGACTTCAGTCATTTCTCATTTCCATCCATACGCCACAATGACACTAGATTATTTTTTCCAAAAGATCTGATCACGTTACTTCCCTGAAAGCCCCTCCCTGGTCTCCACGGTCAGTAGGACAAAGTCTAAGATCCTTAGCTGAGTGATAAGAGCCCCGTGAGCCTCGGTCCCTGCCGAGTCATCAAATCAGCAATCCCCGCTCAGGTGTATTTTTGCAGACCCCCTTGCCCACCCCTTCTCTACCTCCACTCTGGGGCAGAGACTTATGCCTAGAATATTTCCAGTTCCCACTAGGCAAACTTTTTCCATCCTCCTAGGTCCTTAATGAAGCTTCCCACCCTCGACTGTTCGAAGCCTTCCCCTCTCATTGTTTAATTCAACGTACAACTACGTATATGCTGAGTACTCTGCTGGATGCTGAGGATACAAAAATGAATAGAATGCAGCCCTGTTCACCCTACCAGGGGCCCACAGATTAACAGGGGGTAAATGGTATGTAAACAAGCAATGGGACATGTGTTAAAATGAACTATGTTCAAGATGATATGGGGGGCTTCCCTGGTGGCGCAGTGGTTGAGAATCTGCCTGCCAATGCAGGGGACACAGGTTCGAGCCCTGGTCTGGGAAGATCCCACATGCCGCGGAGCAACTGGGCCCGTGAGCCACAACTACTGAGCCTGCGCGTCTGGAGCCTGTGCTCCAACAAGAGAGGCCGCAATAGTGAGAGGCCCGCGCACCGCAATGAAGAGTGGTCCCCGCTTGCCGCAACTAGAGAAAGCCCTCGCACAGAAACGAAGACGCGGCACAGCCATAAATAAATAAATAAATAAATTAATTTAAAAAAAAAAAGATGATATGGGGCTGGGTAAGAAGGCCCTTGACTCTTCTGGATTTCTGTGGCACACTGCTTGGCATGAATCGACGCTGCCGTGTGGATGTGCCGTTTCGCGCTGGGTGTCTCATCTTCCCACCAGATTTCGTGCTTCTCCAGCGCTGTCCTGTGTCCTCGCCTCCCTGTGCTGAGTGCCAAGTGCAGTGCCACAGACACAGCAATCAATTAACTCCTTTACAATAAATAAATAACTTTCCCACACAAGTATTGCTGACTTATTTTAAATATAAGGAAGGATATATTGAATTTTTCCCTCGGTGAATGTTTCTCATTAGAATAGCTTAGTTGCTGAAAACAGCATGATTTCTAGTGATTGCAGGAGAAGAACAAAAGCTAAAACTCCTAGGACGGCCATTAGAAACGTAAATCAGAAGCTGCTATTACTCCAAGTGCTACGTGAAATCTCATATTCAATTTGTTACTCCCAAAAGCTTTAATCTGTGGTATGTTTGGTTCTACACAGTTAAGCAGTGCATTTGTATGTAAAATTAGAACAAAAAGATCATCAGGTGAAAGCTTCAGTCCAACTGGGGAATTTTCTAGAATGGTACCTCTACTCTCAGTTTGTAGCAATACTGAATGCTAACTCTATTCATCTGCACAAATTCAGGAGGGTATTGTGGCAACACCTTTTGATGGCAGGGGTGAACACAATTTTATGGGTATCAGTGAGAGTTAGAGGTCTAATTTTCATGCCTTTGAATACAGAAAGTGAAAGATATACACTGTTGAAAGAAAAGATCACAAAGCAAGCACTCAGCCCTGTTAGAAATAAAGAGGACGCGGCATTCTGCTCAGAAGACTGTTTCTTTGTTTTGTTTTTACTGCATGAAAATGCAAAAATCTGTGAATGGAAAGAAGTGGATGGTATTTGGGTGCGGATTACGGGGGACGTATGGCAGATGTGGCAGAGACTGGCCTTCATCCTCCACCACCTATTTGCCCTTTCCTTCTTAGTAACAACTTCAGCTGAATGCATGGCACCCATGCCTTTGGGACCAGCCACGTGGCCACGCAGCTAACTCCTCTCCATGGGGTGCGGGCGCGGTGCTGCGTGCCTCTTCGGGATCTGGCCTCAGGAGTGAAATGTCCCCCTCTTCCCCATCCCCTTTAGCCCTGGTTGAAATGCGGACATGGTGCTGGGCCTCCTGTACCACACAGGTGAGACCAAGTAAAGACTTTGTGGGGCAGAGCCATCCTCCCAGCTCAAGGTCTTTATGAGAGAGAGAAATCAACATCCATCGAGTTAAGCCACCGCTGTTTGGGTTCTCGGTCGCACACCATGGCACTCACGTCTGAATAAAGTAATGGAGCGCATTACAATCCATTTAGCCAGAGAGGAATGAGGGCACATTTTTTTTTATTGCTGCTTCTAGCTACAGTGACCACACAAAATATTATAGGATATAATCTGAAGGCGATTTTGTCTGCTATTAGAAAGTCCTTATCTAGTGCCTCTTTTTTGGTTATCTGCCCAAAGTCCTTTAGTGGATGAATTCCTTTGGTCATTTTTAAGAAATGTACCAGTTAAGAGATTTTGGCTGGAGATTCAGAAAGTCCAATTCAATTGGCTTAAACAAAAAGGAAATGTATTCTTTCACATAACGTTCAGTCCAACAACAGAGGGGCTTTCGAGATGAATGACTGAGTCATGCAGTCAAGTCCACAGGAAGGACCGGGTTCTTCCCGAACCACGCCTAGTAAGGGTCACGGCAGTAGCAGGATGGGCTTGGACGACTCAGGATTCCCTCCTGACCTGGGAATGCGGTCACCTCCCAAAAAGGAGAATACTTGAAAAAGAAAAAAAATCAGTGTTTAGCAGGAAAAAGGGACGATGGAAGTCAGGAAGAAAACCAAGGCTGTCCTACAACCTGTGGATGCCCACACGGATTCTAACAGCCACCCGACAGAAACTCGCACAGCTGGGCAGGTAGCTGGGGAGCTGGGCGCTCAGGGCTCCGGCTCTAGCAGCAAGCAGTCCTGTTCACAGAGGGTAGGTAGACAGCCTTTAGAGTAGGTTTCAGGCTGGTTGTTTTCTTAACTTTCTGGGGTAATTTGTGCCCCTGTCAATTTCTGATTCTATATCAATGACTTTTAAAATGGAGCTCAGAATATTAAAAGCTTACCCAGTTTATTGAAAACATGTATGTTATTGAAGTTTAGTGCTTTTCTGAGCTCTTACAGAAACAATCTTTGGTTTCCCCAGAACAGCAAACTAAAAATACACACAGAAAGGTAGTCTCCAAACACCAATTTTGAGACCTTTTTTTTTTTTTTTTTAAATTTATTTATTTATTTTTGGCTGCCTTGGGTCTTCGTTGCTGCGCATGGGCTTTCTCTAGTTGTCGCAAGTGGGGGCTACCCTGTGTTGCAGTGCGCGGCCTTCTCATTGCGGTGGTTTCTCTTGTTGCGGAGCACGGGCTCTAGGCACACGGGCTTCAGTAGGTGTGGCACACAGGCTCAGTAGCTGTGCCTTGCGGGCTCTAGAGCGCAGGCTCAGCAGTTGTGGCGCATGGGCTTAGTTGCTCCACGGCATGTGGGATCTTCCCGGACCAGGGCTTGAACCCGTGTCCCCTGCATTGACAGGCGGATTCTTAACCACTGCACCACCAGGGAAGCCCATTGAGACCTTTTAAAAATCTTTGGAAGGTTCATAACCTGAAGCCGTTTCCATCCAGCTCACTATGGGAGGTTCTGGCTCAATTGATTTAGTCTGACAAAGATCTTATCTCTCTAATCCTATCTTTCTACTCCAACTTTTCTTATTGATTAAGAGGCTCCCGCACTTTACAATAACACAATACAGCTTAGACAAAAGCCTACTCATGTTCTCACATAAAGGAGTTTTTCAGAAGCTGGTTTGATTGGATTTCTTTGTTTCCAAGCAGCAGCTGTCTTCTGAATATAGTTTTGCTTTCTATGCCCTGTTTACATGTAAAACATTTACGTCAATGGTCGAAAGAAGGTTGATAAATAACTATTTTCTTGTGATTTCTTTTCTAGAAGGCATCCATTCCAAGCACTTCACATTCTTCAAAAATCCAGCAAGTAAAATTCCATCTTATTTCTGCAACAGACTAACTTAGAAGTTGATGGCACTCAGTATCTCTTCTTTCATTATTTCCGTCAAATAATCAGGCGGTGCCAATATGCAGGCTTGCATACATAACAATGCTTCGAGTTCACAGAGAGGAAGAGGTAATGCAAACACCTGTGCCCAGTAATTCGCTTAAGAACTCCTTAGGGATAGGTGACATTCTGGAAGTGGAGTGGGTTCTGTCTGGGTAGGTAGCCCCAGGAATAGCTAATTCAGACTCCCTTTGAATTATGGACCTGTCAGTTTAACACTAATACCTTGAGAGGAACTGGGAAAAAAAAAAAATCACTCGACATTAAATTCCCAGACTGTCACCGCACGTTGGACAAGAACCAAGAAGTCTTTGGGGAGAAGAATGCATGTCAGGAACAACATTATTTCTTCCTGAAAGAGAGCGATGGGTGGCATGGATGGTGGGAGGAAACAGGCTTTCCGAGCCTGCTTCTACAGACAGGAGGAAGAAAATTGCTTTCTTTTTTGCAAGTGCAGTAATAGGTCCGATTGACAAATTACTTCCTAGAGTGCATCAGAGAGTGTGCTCTCCCTCTGAAAGCCTTCCTTCTTGTTTTTCTCCTTCTTCTGCCCCTGGTTCAAGAATGGGCAGGTGGGGGCAAAGCTTACACATTTGGCCTGTGCCTTACCCGTAGGCTTGCAGTCTTAATTGATTTTTTTTCTTCTCCTTGAAAACAATTCTTAAATAAAATTAATGTGAAAAAAATCTTATTCTCTATTTAGAGTGTAAACTTTTGATGGGCAGGTGGACAAAGGCCTGTGTAGCAGGCTCAGGTGGTTCTACCAGGTATCCATCCTACGGGCCTCCAACCCACAGGGAAGGTGTGAGTCAAGATCAGCCTGGGCCAGGTCAGGTTTGCCTGGGGGAGCCTTCAAGGTTCTATTCTTAGCCTCGTTCTTTCTGTGCTGAAAAGGTGAAAGAGGATGAGGACCTCACCTGGCAGAATCCTGGGGCCCACTGAAATACAAAGCAGGCGAGGAGGAAGGCTGACTGCATTTCTTGGGATCAAGGAGGCACTTGGTTTCTGGATCTGTTATAGACCCTTGGGGACCACTGACAATAGGGGTGATTTGTCTTTAACCAGGAAAAGCCCTGCTCCCATCCAGGAGTTGGTAGAGAACTGACCTAATAATTTATAGATAGCCTTTACAATGATATGTTTGACAAGCAGTGAGAAATGCATGTTACTCTAGTGCTGAGTGCTTATTTTGTCTGGGCCACCTTGAAATCTGTTTAAATTTTACTGAAAATAGGTATAAACAAAAATGCAAAGATAAACAAAAATCAACAATAAAATACACTGCAAGAATAAAATTCCCAGAATTCAGATATGTGCAAAGAACCAGCAGAATATATTTTCCTATACCGTAGGAACTATTTACTTAAACTATTTAAAAACTACACAGTAATTGAAATTCACTTATTTGCATTTGGTTGTTCAAAGCTTTTGGTGACACGTTTCATAGAAGTAATGTTGAGAATGTAAATTAAATTTCCTAGCAGACTTTACTTGCATTTTTCGTAAACATGTCATTCAACTAAATCAGTATGACAGTATGACAGGAGAGTGTGCTCTGTGCCACTTAAATGTTTGAAAGGATGCCGAGCTGGACCACCTGCACCCCTCACCCCTTGGAGTGAATGGTAGCTAGGCCTCACAATTTGGTTTTCATGCCCTTGGCCTCTGCCAGTGGAGGGCGTACTTCCTAGTCTAACCCCAAAGAAACACTATGTCTGAAATTCTAACCAATTTAATTATTGTTCACTTTGCTTTTATTTTTAACAAATAACATTACTAGCTTTTTAAAAAATGTAAGTTGAATTAATAAAAAATGTAGCTCATAAACTAAGATAATCCCTTATGTTTTAAAAAGTAAAAGTAATATATCCACATGTTTAAAAACCTCACACATTACAGGAAGTTATAAACTGAAAAGTAAAAGCTTCCTTCTCTGTATCCCCACTTTCTTTATCCAAAGGCAACTACTTTAACTTTTCTTTAATTCTTTCTGGAAAATATTTTATGTATTTGAGCATTGATCTTCCTTTTCTTGCTCTTTTCACTTAATTCTATGTATTAAAAATTGTTTCACATCAGCACACAGATTGACCTTATTCTTTAAAACAGGATATTGTACTTTACTGTACAGATATGTCAAAAATGTATTCAACCACTACAATATTACTGAAAATTTGATTGTTTCCAAGTTCTTATCAATTTTAAAACAGTGCTACAAAATAGTGCTACAAAGAATATCCTCCACACATATCTTGATACGTCTTTGCAATTATGTCCATAAGCTACATGTCTGGCAGGAACACATTTCTGTTATACCTAACAGGAACAGAGTTAGGACTTTGCTACCCAAGTTAGAACAGGGGACTTTGGTCTGCAGTGATGATCCTGTAATAAGACTGAAACATTATAGGCACTGATGTAGGGTTAAATTATTTTTATTCAAGGCAAACTAATTTTAAGCACTGGAATTAAAAAACTTGGATCTGGAGGTAGATGAAGTAGACACTTTTCAGGTGAATAAGGTGAATAATCAGCTACTACTGTTTCCTGTCGACCTTAATCTGAGATGAATAAAGAGTCAACAGTACAGGTAGGAGCTGATGAACCCTCAGAGCAACCAGGTGAGCTCCATCAGCCCATTTGGACTTCTACACCAAGTGCACACAGGTATGGCGCAAAGGGCTGGGCCTTGGGGGCCAGGGGAGAAGATTTAATGTTACATCAAGTTTATTTTTTGACACAAGGCATTTTTAATGGATTGAGAGCCTGAATGCACAACATAAAGTGACTCTAAGACTTTCTATCACTTGCAAGTGACTAAAAGTCAGAGAGCCTGCCTGACTTTTGATCCAGGGAGAGGAAGGACTACTCCAGCTGAACAAACTTTAAAAGAGAATGGGAGAAACAAAATGTGGTGTATACATACAATGCAATATTATTCAGCTATGCAAAGGAATGAAATTCTGACACACGATGGATGAGCCTTGAAAACATTGTGCTAAGTGACAAACATTATGCTAAGCCAGATACCAAAGGACAAATATTCTATGATTCCACTTCTATATCTAGAATAGTCAAGTTCATAGAGACAGGAAGTAGATTAGAGGTGACCAGGGGCTGGAAGAAATGGGGAGTTAATTATTGCCAAATAGGAACAGAGTTTCTGTTTGGGGTGATAAAAAACTTTGGAAATTGACAGTGGTGATGGTTATTCAACATTATGAATACACTTGATGCTGCTGAATTGTACATTTTAAAATAGTTATAAATGGCAAATTTTATATTGTATATATTTTACCACAATAAAAATATATTAAGGGGCTCCCCTGGTGGTGCAGTGGTTGAGAATATGTCTGCCAATGCAGGGGACATGGGTTCGAGCCCTGGTCTGGGAAGATCCCACATGCCGCGGAGCAGCTGGGCCCGTGAGCCACAACTACTGAGCCTGCGCATCTGGAGCCTGTGCTCCGCAACGGGAGAGGCCGCGACAGTGAGAGGCCCGCGCACCGCAATGAAGAGTGGCCCCCACTTGCTGCAACTAGAGAAAGCCCTCGCACAGAAGCGAGGACCCAACACAGCCATAAGTAAATAAAATAAATAAATAAGTAAATAAATAAATAAAAGATCTCTGGACTTAAAAAAATATATATATATATATTAAAAAAGGGAGTATGATAAGTGAAGTAAGTCAGAAAGAGAAAGACAAATACCATATATCACTTACATGTGGAATCTAAAATATGACACAGGACTTCCTGTGCAGTGGTTAAGAATCCGCCTGCCAATTAAGGGGACACAGGTTCAAGCCCTGGTCTGGGAAGATCCCACATGCCGCGGAGCAACTAAGCCCGTGCGCCACGACTACTGAGCCTGCGCTCTAGAGGCCACGAGCCACAACTACTGAAGTCCGCGCGCCTAGAGCTTGTGCTCCGCAACAAGAGAAGCCACTGCATTGAGAAGGCCACGCACCGCAACAAAGAGTGGCCCCCGCTCGCTGCAACTAGAGAAAGCCCGCACGCAGCAACAAAGACCCAACGCAGCCAAAACTAAAATTAAATAAATAAATAAATTAATTTAAAAAAATCTGACACAAATGAACTTATCTACGGAACAGAAACAGACTCACAGACATAGAGAACAGACTTGTGGTTGCCAAGAAGGGGTGATGGGGGAGGGATGGAGTGGGAGTTTGGGGTTAGCAGGTGCAAACTAGTATATAGAGAATGGATAAATAACGAGGTCCTACTGTATAGCAAAGAGAACTATATTCAATATTCTGTGATAAACCATAATGGAAAGGAATATGAAAAAGAATGTATATGTATGTATAACTGAATCACTTTGCTGTGCAGTAGAAATTAACACAACATTGTAAATCAACTCAATCTCAATAAAATTTAAAAAATTTTAAAAAGGGAGTATGAGAGAACAAAGAAAACTACTTTGATAATCATACTTCATAATTTAGAGTGTATATAACACCATGAAAGGCGAGATGAGAACCAGAGAAGGTAACAGTGGGCTAGATGAACAATATCAGATCCGTGAGGCCATTTTCTAAAGGTAGCATGAAGGGAAATCAAGAAAAACCAGAACAGTGGGCTAGATGAACAATATCAGATCCGTGAGGCCATTTTCTAAAGGTAGCATGAAGGGAAATCAAGAAAAACCAGTGCACAGGGAGGAATGATGGGGGCCATGACCCGTGTAAACATACAGGAGGAGCCAGCTGTTTCAGGGGGCTAGCGTTCAGGAGAGACCCTAACGAGAAAAGAGAGCTGGAGGCAAGCCCGAAAGAGTAGAACATACTGTGTCTCGGTGAGGCTTCTACCACCCGATGATAGAAGGCCTGAGAAATCGTAGGGCGGTAAAAACTAATTAGTGTAACGAGATAGAAGAGAACTCCCCATCCTCTAGAACCCCCAGTGGCCTCTGGGAAGGACAGGGAAGAGAGGGCCACCATTCGGGACGCCGGGCACGGGGCTCCAACGGGCACCCTTTTGTGCGGGTGGCCCCCCCCAGGGCAGTTCCAGCTGGGTGTGGCCCAGGCTCACATCAGGGTGACTGCTCTTGTCAATGTGCTGCAGCAATTCCTGACCGTGTGGAAAACCAGAACAGCAGCAACAAACCATTATGCGAAAGAATATGAAAAACTATATATATATATATAACCGAGTCACTTTGCTGTATACCAGGAACTAACATGACATTGTAAATCAACTATACTTCAATAGAAATAAAAATTAAAAAAAACCCCATGATTCCTTTGTCAGGATCACATTGTCCTATGCAGCTAACGTTTTATGAGATTGACATACATTGATACCCACTATGTGAACATATTTTATTTACCATAATATCTGAAAATATTTTATTTACCATAATATCCTTTATTCTATGAAGTTTAAAAATCTCTCTTGTTCATTTAATAGGAATCATTTGAAAATACATCACTACCCACACACGGTCATAAAATTTCACCCTATCTTCTCTGTGGATCTTAAATCCATAAAATTATATACCAATAGCAGTTTAAGAGCAAAAAAGATTTCACTATAAAAACATGTAGTCTTAAAAATACCTCTAGGACAAATATGGCATACCTTTTAAAAAATCATGTTTTATTAGTCCTCTACAAAGAGGAAAATGTTGTAGGTCTAATGTTCTGATCCTTGGGTTTCACTAGCTCCTTCCCAAGTGTACTGTGGTAAGCTTGCTACTCAGATAAAGCAAATGATTTGAGTCCCTGAGTCAAGCTGTTCCATGAAACACCTGTCTTATAAGAGGTACCACACAAAAGGCAGTTTTTGCTCAAAAGAATTTAAGGAAGGTTGCTTGTGGTATTCTACTTGTTCAGGCAAATGCGTGTTTGCATATGGAAAACTTTAAGTCCGACAGAAAAAAAGCCCTGTTTAATCGAGCTTACTGTGTGCTTCCAAGCTATTTGGTCACGGATCTTGGCCCAGGCTCTCTGTCCCCGATTCCAACCCTCCTCCTAGTACATAACATTCCTTGGGCCTGTACTATACGAGCATCACTTTGTAGAACACTGCTCTACATTTTTTTTTTTTTTAACGTAGGAAATTGCTTTAATTGCTGCAAAGATTTTTCTTCTTAACTAGAATTGAAGAGGTCAAAGCGCTTATGTGTGAGACACAGGAATGTCTGAGTTTGTGAATGCTTCTCCTTGGGCGATGTCTTATAGCTGTTCTCTCTGCCCCATGGAACTTTCTGTGATATTGATGAAAACATGCTCTCTGAATGGTTTAGTCCAGTAGCTGGAGGCCACATGTGGCCACTGAATACCTCAAATGTAGCTACTGTGACTGAGAAACCTAATTTTAAATTTTATTTAATTTTAATTTAAATAGCCACTTGTGGTCAGTGGCTACCATATTGAACAGCACAGCCCTAGACTGAGGTGAGGGCAGAATCAAAATGAACGCAGAGGAGCTATGTTATGTTCAGTAGAAACCTGTTTTCCAAAATGTTCTGAGCTCTCTTGTAGCTGGTAGAGCTGAAGAAGTCTCCTCTATTCAATTTGCCACAAAATTGATTTCCTAACACATTTTTCAAAGAGATGGAGCTTATCATTTTGAAAGAGTATAATTATTTCATACTTCCCTTATTTTAACAAAAAATAGCTAAAGACACATGGAAAGGTCACTGGCTCTGTGTTGGGTTAGAAAATATATATTTCTATTTCAGATTGCAGAATACTTTCTAGGAACATTTGCCAATTGCTAAATGTTTTCCAGAGCAATGTTATGCAGAACTTGTTTGTACATTTATGAACAGTTTCTTTAATTAAAATAAATACTCTCCAGAGCTTTCTATCTTTGCACTTCAAGCTGGCTCACAAGCAGAAAGTCTAGCAAGACTTATTTCCACTCTGCAAATGAGCCAGTCTTAGTGTTTAAATTAGATTTTTGGACACTTGTCAAATAAACACGGAATGCATATTTCTGACATTTTGCAACATTCACTTTCTTTTAAAAATACTTTCTGATAGAGAACATTTGTATATCAAAAAATAATGTGTCAACAAGATTTGATTCCATGCTCTACATGCTAGAGAGGCCAGGGGGTTGAGGCAAAAGCAAGGAAGGGTTACAACCTGGAGCTTAACGCTGACAAACCCACGTTTAGACATAATGGAAAAAACCTGTCCTTTTTGGTGTCTCCTTGAAAGCATTACAATATAAGCCACACATACCTAGAGTCTAGAATTTAATCTCTATTCTTCTTTGGAAAAAAGGGAGAACTCTATATAGTTTTCAAAATACTTCACATAATTTAGTTAAATTATGTATTTTTATAAAATTAAAATATCTTTAAAGAATTGGAAAAGTAACCACTCTCTTTTTCTTTTTCTTATTAAATATTGACCATCTGCTGACTTTCTGTTTCTGAGCCCCACATATTGAAATGAAAGGGCTTCCCATCTATTTGTGAAGTTTTTAACTCAATAATTAGATCTTTGAGGAAAGGAATAGGTATCTCCATTTGTCTACATCGACTCCTTTCCTATATAAGGGCTAAAAATGAGGGTTGAACTCTCATTTAACTAAAATCTTCAACAATATATTAATGATATCGTTATAAGTGCTTTCAACAAAAATTTCTTTGCATGTAGCAGGTCATACCCCGTCCTTGCACAGGTCTAGATCCAGGTTGGATGGAGCCTTTGTAACTTTAGGTTCTACAATTTTTGAGACCCTCTTCAAGGAAAACAATGCAAGAATACAAACCTGGTTAAGAGGGCTTGGAGGGGGTCTGTGGAAGTGAGGAGCCCAAGGCGAACGTTTCATTAGCTCCTTGATAAATCTGCCTCAGAGCAACGCACGCTACTCATTAAAGGAGGGAGTGACTATCAGATGCCTTAAGAAATTCTATTTAATTTCCTTAACTAATGGTCAGTTTAACGATTTTTTTTTAAAGATCTCCGGTTTTCATTTAAATGAGTACGAATTTTTTTTCGGTTGTTAAATCTTGTCCCTGAATTTCTAATTTAAAACAGAAAACTCTTTATTCAATTCCTAGTATTATTTTAAGAAATTATCTCTCAGACATATAACATCCCAAAATAACACCAAATAAGATAAAGATGTTTTATTTATAGAAAACTCACAAGGTTTGATTGCTATAGCTTTTTGTTTTCCCAGGTCAGTGAGTATAATGTATTCCATATTTTGTTGCTGTTTTCCAGTATTAAACATGTCAACATTTTACATCGGTACCATAAAAGTTAGTGAGATAGTTCTGATGAATAGCAATGAGGCCAGAAAAAGAATAATGCATAACACGAATTCCTCAGGAAACCAATTAATATTTTTATGAGCAGTAGTAAAAATATGACCAAGGGTTAGCAGAGAGTAAGGTCAGCCTATTTGATCCCAAAACATATTCTTCGTTGAGTTCTGTTTATCCATGTAAAAATATTCTGTGCTGTGTCAAAACGAAAATCTCAGTGCTCCCAAGACTAAGACATTTTTTACATCAGATGTACTGAATTCTTCATTTGGCTGTGTGGCCTTCGATAGGGCATATAAACTCTGTAATTTTTGCAGGATTTTCAGGTTCCTAACTGACTTTTCATGGATCTCTGAACTTAGTATATTTTGGTGTTCTGAATTATGTACTATGTGTATAAGTAAAACACTACATATTTCATATTTTTTGAAGAGGTTCATGTTGAGGCAACGTAAGTAATTCTAATATTGGGGTAAAGGATGATTAGTATTTGAAAATAAAAGTGACAGTGTATTCATATTACTTCTACATTGTTATGATTCATTCATTCATTCACTGAGTCATTCAATGAATGTTGAACTCCATATACATGAATTTACTGAGGACAAGACTATGAAGGCATGAAACAAGTGTAACACTTCAACTTGAACCCTGGGAGGTGGCACTTAAGCTCGGATAATTCTTCATAATGGTAAAAATTTTGCTGCAACCATCACACATCTATCAGGCCTTTCCTAGCTGGACTGATATTATCATTTAAATGGAAATCCTTACCTTCCTTTATTAGCTAATGTACACTGCTCTCTGGGTAACAGTTAAGCCTAGTGATATAGGGGAGCAAAGGATCAGCTAATCTGATTTTCCAGGGAATAACACTACATGTTTGAATAAGAGAGTCGTAAATACTAACCTTAGCACCTATTTTAAAGGAGCCAAAGACAATGAAAATGCTGGCGTTTGTGTCTTCAGATGGAAACTGTGCACAACAGCAATCACGGACGTATGGGGGACCATCCAGGCATGCGGTGGTGGGCTGACTGATGAGATTAGAACTCTACAGTTTGGAGCTCAGTACACAGGTGTTCCTCAGCTCTAAAACTGTGTGTCCGTGGGCACCTCACAATGTACCTGGAAGGCTGAATTTTTAAATTCTGTGAATGACAGGGAATTTGGTTCTCAACCATTTTTATGCATGAGATCCTGTTTGTAACATCAAGCATTTCTTGGATACCCACATAATAAGAGTTGCCAGTTGAGGACAAATTAAGCACAGGTGGATTCGCAGATACCTTACAATAAACCTGTAAACTACAGCCTGAGAAGCACGTCCAAGACTCTGTGATTCTTCCATAGCTTTGCTATCAGTTACTTTCCTTGAGCACTGCCTAGGGTGAGGGGTTCACTGCTCCCATGGCAGCCTGTTTTGTGGCTGCTGTCCATGGTGCTAGAGCAAACACTGAGCAGAGATTCATCTTCCTCTAACTTCTACTTATTGGGCCCTGTTCTGCCTCTGAAACGACATAAACTAACCACGATTTCTTCCACACAACAGCTTTCCATTACCACCTGTAAATCCAGAAAAGACCACCAGCTTACAAGGGTGTACAAATCACAGCAAAACAGCATGTACCAGGAAAAGGGAAGAGAAAGAAGTAAAAAAGTGAAGCCAGGAAATAAGCTTCCAAATCCATTCTATTAGTGACCCACTTCTACGCTGTAGCTGGCCCACAAATGTGGCTCTAGGTTTCCCAGCAGTCAGCTTTCAGGGGGAACCCTTAGTAGTTGCATAATTCGCAATGTCCTCCAGGACAACTTTCCTCAGGACAAGCATAATGAACCTGGAATAGGCACCATGGTTCCTCACAGAAAAGCCCACTGGGATGTCCTGAACCACACACATCAAGTTCCCTGTACAGTGACCACAATATAAACAAATGGCACCAAATTACTATGTAGGGAAAGCAATTCTTTGAAGGGCTAAAATAGTGAGGCCTAGGTACCTAATTCCCTGCTGTAGATCTGGCTTGATTCAGGGGTATATTTTAGAATATTTGGAAGAGAGGATCAAACAAGTGTCCTGTAGTTAATTTTCCTTGAATATTAGGTCTTTCAGGTGAGCTTTTGATAAATACTGATTAAGCTTTTGATTAAATATTAAATAGATATATACATAATGCCAAGCACTGTTCTAAGCATTTTATATCCATTAGCTCATTTAATATTCATAATGGTCTCATACAGGGTCATTATAAGACACCGTATTTTAGAGGTGAGGAGACTGAGGCACAGAAAGGTTAGGACCACTGGTAGTTGATGGAGCCAGTATGTGGATCTAAGTCATACAACCCAATCTCCTTTTCAACCACTACAAGAATCCCAAAGGCATGTAAGTTGGGTTAAAATCCTTTTGTGAAAGTTGAGGATTTGAAGAAAAAGAGCAATGATGAGGTCAATTTATGCCTTTGAGAAGGCAAAGCAATAGGAATTTGCATCAGTCTGAAAAAGCTTACGGGGATTGGGGCATAAAAGGCAGGGAGGGAAAAGAAAGCATCAAGTTAAGTGCATAGTTTAGAAAATCATTTCTCTTTGTTCTTTTTTCAACTTCTTCAAATTACAAACAGTGGTGGTTCAAAATATGTCCATGTATTCCTTGGTACCCTTTCCTTTAAGATGGAGCCTAATTTCCTTCCCTTTGTGGGGGGTGCTGGATCTAGTACTCAGTGTTGACCAATGGAATAAAGCAGAAGTGATGGTGTACAGACTTGGAGAGCAGGTCACTGTGGCTTTATCTTTGCTCTGTCTGTTGGATCAGTTGCTCCAGGTAAGTTAACTACCATTCTGAGGACAAGTAGCCCAAGAAGAGAGCCATGTGGTGAGGGCCACTAGCCAGTGAGGAACTGAGGTATTTTTGGCCAAGAGTCATGTGGTCAAGCCATCTTGGAAGTGGATCTTCCAGCCCCAGTCAAGCCTTGGGTTAACTACAGCCGAGCTTGACTCCAACCTCATGGGACTCTCAGCCAGAACCACCCAGCTAAGCTACTCAGGGATTCCTGACCCTTAGAATCTGTGAGATTAAAATGTTTATTAATTAAAAGGTTCAAATTTGGGCTTCTTTGTTATGCAGCAATAGATAAGTAATATATGAAACAACAAGCATCCCCTACCACCCCCGCAATAACAAAACAGAATAAATAAAAATGAAACACATTGCCTAGAACTTCCAAAGAAACACCCTGAAGATAACCATTCTCCTTTAGGTAAGGGTTGCCCCCAAACTCTCTTAATCCAAAGATCTTAAAGCAATTCAATTTACTTCCAAGGTAATTTTCCATGATTTGGAGTTCAAATATGTATGTAGAAAAGGGAAGAGAAAGATGTTCAAATCTTAAATTACATAAACCTTCAAAATTCTTAGAGCAAGATGAACAACTGAATGCAGAAGATGGGTCAAAGGAACCCCCCAGCTTTAGAGAATGGAACAACAGGAGCAGTTAGCAGGTAGAAGCATATAATTGAGCCATTAGTTAAAAGCGATTGTAACTCTCGTTTTAAAAGAAAACATTTGCTAGAAATTCTCATCCCAGAATTTGGCAGCTTGCTGAGGCCACGTGCAATCGGTGCAGATTATACAGTAAACGATGAAGACTAAAGCTGGGAAGTGGAGTTTGATTTCCATAATTTCTAAGGCTAGCAGACATGACCTGAGTTTTCATCCTAATGCAATCACCATTATTAATCCAGAGGTATTTCCTTCTGCTTAGGCATCATGGTGCCTCTTTATTTCTCACCTTCCACTTACTCTGCTTTATCACTCAGCCCAGGGCTCGTTAAGCTGCACTCCATGACCGATACGGAGTTTTACGAAGGGTGACAGATGCCAGTTTATGCACAGGTAAATCACAACGCTCAGCCAAAAATTAGGCTTGGGTAATACCCCTCTGCCATCCATACCCCTCCGTCCACAAAACTCGTCATGAAGTTGCAATTTTAAAAGAAATGCTTTCCCATCACAATTCAATAACCATTTTATAAGCACATACACTTCTTTTTCTGGCCTGCATGAAATTTAATATCAGGATTATTATCCATTTGTCATTTCAACCTATAACTTGGTCAGCCTATTTGCGTTTGATTTATGCTTCCCTCACCCCTTCGCTGTCAGCTCGCAGCCATAGATCCATTCAAGAAGCTGTCTAGGTCATATTGGTTTGACCTCTTAGAACAAACATTTTCTGTGTTTCTTATTCTGCTTCCCTAAGAGGCACCATTAAGTTTTGCTCATCTCGATTTAAAATGATTTTTATGACACAATAACATTTCAAGTTTTCCATATTAATCTTCATTTTATTTCTTGAACTACTTAGGCAAACAATGTTACTAAGACATCACGCTAAGATGAGGAATTCTCTTTCTCCTTCACTCCTGTCTACTTAATGCCTGAATTAAGAAATCACACATTTTTGCTCTGAATTAGCTGAGCACTGGAAGAAAAGTTTAAAAGGCTGACCAAGTAATTCACGTCTTAGAGTAAACACTTGGATAGCAATTAAAGCAGAAAATCTTACCTCCCCTTCAATACATATATATATATATATATATATATATATATATATATATATATATATATATGGTATCCTGTTAAGAATTTAAAAATCTATTTTCTTATATATCAAAGATGTCTGAGTCCAAATGGAAAATGAAAATAAAGCAATCTTAGCCAATTTGCCAAAGCAAACAAATACACGGTCAAGAGCCAGGGCTGTGGCTGGTACTCACCCCGCAGCCCAGGTCTCTGCCCCCTTCGCAGGTGACCTTCCTCTGGCTGGGCTCAGGAAGCAGCCCTGCTCCGCAGCCCGGGCTGGGGCACAACACGCCCCCCATCTGCAGCACGCACTCTTCGGCGCCATATTGCTGGTACCGGTTGTACTGCAAAGAGAAAGTGAGTTTTTCAAAGTGATAATACAGACACCAAGATGTGCTGTTCTACCAAAATGTTAATAGTTGGTGATTCGGGGGTTTTCTTGTTAGTCTGTTTCTGTAAAAACTGGGGGGGCTGGAGGTGGGTAAGGTGTGGTACAACCTAGAGAAAGTCTCCCAGTTCCAGCTGACAAAACAAATAAGTGAGGCATGGGTTCTTCGAATTTCTAGAAATTTATCCTCAAAAAATAGATTTTTCCAAGTTTGATTTTTTAAAATACTACTACCAATTGCATTTAGTAGACTTTACTACTACTACCAATTGCATTTAGTAGACTTTTTCATACAAATTTTAGGGAACATATCTATACTTTAAGTTATGGACATTCATAACGCATCACTATCAATGTCATCACAGAGTATATTTTCATGCCTCTACTCAGGAGTCTATCGATTTTTTAAAACCGTTTTGAAAATAGGTCCCAGTGTTCCACCCCTGGTAACTGTTAGCAGCCCACATGGTATCAATGAGCATATTCAGCTTGACGAAGAAAGACTGCTGTTTTTCTGTTAAAGAATAAAATTTTCCTTTCATCATTATTCTTATTCTTAAAGCATGATTTCTTTTATCCCTGACTTCATTTCTCTGTGCCGTTGCTTGGCTCATTTCCCTTTAACGGTGTCCCCAGCTTGCAGAATAAACCTCAAATTGCACAGCACACTTTGCAAAGTCTTCCTTGTCACAGCCCTAAGTTATTGTTCTCCTTGCATTATTTGATCATACTCTCTTCTAAACTCAGATCAACTCAAATGGATCTGACAGTTAATTAATTCATGCAACATTTACTGAGCGCCTACTATGTGCCAGACACTACTGTGGGTGTTGGGAATACAACCCTAAACAAAACAGACATCTCTGCTCTCATCCATAAGACTAGAACAGTAAATACGGAAAGGTTAAACTATAGTATTTCAGATGGTGATAAGTGGGGAGGAGAATAAAAAACTAAGAAGAGATAGATCCTGGGGAAGATGGGAATTACAATTTTAAAGAGGTGATCAGGGAATAGGGAATGCCTTATGAAGAAGCTGCATTTAAGCCAACATCTGAAGGAGATTAGAAAAGCAAGCCACGTGCCACCTGGGGGAATGAGCTTTCCTGGCTGAATATGGAGCATTATAAAGGTCCAGAGGCTGCATGGGCTTGGGTTGTTTGAGGTACTGCAAAGAGGCCAGTGTGTCTGAAGTAAAGTGAATGGGCGTGTGTGTGTGTGGGGGGGTGGGTAATAGTAGATGAAGTCAGAGAGTTAATGGGGATCCAGGATGTATAGATCCCTGAAGGCCTTTATAAGAACTCTGGCTGTTATTCTGAGAGATTTGGGAACCCCTGGGGACTTTCGAGCTGTGGATGACACAATGCGACTAATCTCTTAAAGATAGCCATCTGGCTGATATGTTCAGAATAGACTCGTGGGGACAAGGACGGAAGCAGGAAGCAGAGAAGCAGGTCAGAGGTTATTTCAGCAAGGTCCATGGAGAGATGGTGGTGGCTTGAATCAGGAAAGCAGTGATTGAGGTAGGGATGGAGCAGTGGTTGAGTTTTGGATATATTTTGAAGGTAGAAATGGCAAATTTTTTTAGGCAGGTTGGATATGTGGTGTGAGAGGAAAGGAAATCAAGCAGGAGGTAATGTTTTTCCCTGAGAAGACAGAGGGCAGGGAGAGGGCAGGAGAGACTATTACTGAGATGGGGGGACTTGGAAGAAGAAAGGTGTGTGTGTATTCGTGTGTGCCTATGTGTGTGTGTGTCTGTGTGTTTAGGGAGTTGAGAAAAGGAAGCATTATTTCTATTGTGCTCATATTCATTTTGAAAACCTCTTACACAGCTAAGTCAAAATGTTGAGTGGCTAGTTGAATGTATGGCTTTGGAATTTAGGAGAAAGTTGCCGGTTGTAGACACCGACTGTGAAGTCATAGGTGCACGTAGAGCTGGAAAGGAAAGGGGTAGCATCAGGCCTACTCTCCATTTTCTCATATTTCTGACCCCAGCAAAAAAAGAAAGATGCGTTGGTCAAATCCCCTTGTAAATATGCTAATGGTACTTATATACAATGGCATTTACTAGAAAAGAGTTCTTATCTATGGAATGCATTTAGCAGGAAACACTTGGTCTAAGTTTGCCTACAGTAAACTAGAATATATGAATTTATGAGGTAAGGCTCTCTGAAAATGTCATAAGCTATGCAATTGTTAAGGGATAATGAAGACATTTCATCAAGTGATGAATGATGAGACAGTTTATATAACTGAGAGATTTCATGTTAGTGATCATTCCATGAACTTCCCGGAGACCTCATGTATTGACTCTTGCCTAGAGTACCTCCCAATATGCTGAGAAAGGACATGCATAGCTGTGTTAAATGAGGTGGGGTTTCCCTGTATTTTTTCTGTGTCACATCATTACCAGCATCCTGGAAATTATTAGTAAAGATTGACACTGGGTTACATCTACGATTCTTGTAAGTCTGATTTGACAGTACGACCCTGTGTTATCTCAACAGCCATGAGACTGGATGAGATTACCTAACCTTTGTGGGGATGCGGAGAAGGAGCCAGCAGAGGAGACTGAGAAGAAGCAGCCTATTAGGCAGGTGGAAAATGAGAAGAATGTAGGTGTCCTGGAAGACAAGGGAACACAGTATTTCAAGGAGGGTGTGTGTGCCATGATAAATTGTGTCAAAGGCTGCAGATAAGCCAATTACTGAACACTGGCTGTTGTTAGAAATGGAGGTGCCACTGCGATCTCAACAGGGGCCATTTCAGTGGAGTCATGGAGCCAGAGGCCTTATGGGAGTGGAGTCAAGAGAGAACTGGAGGAGACAAATTCCAGGAGGTGAGGGTGGACACTTTTTTCTAGGAGTTTGACTGAAAGGGGCAGCAGAGACAGGCGGACAGCAGCTGGGAGGGCTGTGGGACTGTAAAGGGATTTTTGAAAATGGAGAAATAACAGGATGTTAGTAGGCTGAAGGGAATGAGTGAGAAGAGGATGGCAACTGATGACGCCCGTGAGTAGGTGAGGGAATGGGATCTAAAGGATGAGTAGAGGGTGAGGCCTCAGACAGGACGAGGGCAGAGTGCTGGGGCCCAGGTGCAGACAAAGGAGGTTTTGGAAATTTGAGACGAGCAGAAAAGGTACGAACGATAAAGGGGAGGGAATGTTTGGAGTCAGGATTATTGCTGGGCGGCACTAACAGCCCATTTGAACAGTGATTATGAATTTAGAGGAAGCTAGTCGGTAGAATTGCCTGCTTTTCTGCACCAACACTCAGCAGCACGTGCAGAGCAGACAGGAAGTTGGCTTTAAGCCAGGTGGAGTTTGGTCAGACTCATATGAAGAAGCAAGCCATTCCTCCACCATTCCCACCCTTGTGTGGCTTTGGCACACAGCATCCCCTCATATCACCGTGAATGATTCCAATAAATATTTATTGAACTCCTCTGCTCAGCTCTGTACCACTGGACTGTTTAACCTTCTGTTTTGTCCTATCCAAAATGGGTACAAAGTTTCAGTTTTGCAAGATGGATACATTCTTGGGATCTCAGGTACAGCCTGGGGAACACAGCTAATAATTCTATATTGTAGACTTAAATTTGCTAAGAGGGTAGGTATTTCAGAACTACAGAGTTTTATGTAATATTTTCTGTTTTACATCTGTGTTGCCCTTTTTCTACACTGGTTCTCAAGAACGCAGAGAATAATAGAATCACAATGTTCCATAATAGCTCACTTGCTTTAGCTCACATTGTACACACCATGATTTTAGAATGAGAATAACAATATTATCACCATGAATGTGATTACTAAAAACTTCAAATATATTTTCATGTGCTCTACCCATTCTCCTGCCAAATTTTTCCAATAATAATACTGTATCTAAATTGTTGAAATATAGGGCCATTTCACACTATGCTTTCTTTCTCCTAATTCTCATGTAAGCTTAATGCTACACACACACACACACACACACACACACACACACACTTAATACTCATCACCAGTCCTTATGTTAATGTCTGATCAGCAATTTGATTGTTTGAAGCTTGTTCTCTAGTATAAATTCCTCAGAAAGATCTCATTGGAAAAATATTCACTGAATTCTTGCTCAGTGACAGTTCATTTGGGGCCTTGATTCTTGAAAATGAGTTTGGCCGGTTATAAAGTCCTGGGTTCATATTTTTCCCCCTCAAGTATCTTAAATGTCTTACTCTATGTTCTGATGTAAAGTGTTATGGGCAAGCCTATGACAATCTAATTTTATTTTTTTCCTTTATAAGTGAATTGAGCTTTTTGTTCAGATGCCCAAAGGATTTCTTTTTCTTTTTCTTTAGAATCTAGTAATTTTATTAGAATATGTCTTGGTGCTGGTCATTTTCTGATCAATATTCACATGCATGCTATGTCAGGAACGTTGTACTGAATTTAATTTTTTAGTATTTGCTCCATTCTCTTGCTTTGATGTTTTTCTTATGGGCTTTCTAGTGTACCTATATTGGATTTTCTTTACCTAATTTCTAAATCAATCAACTTCTCTTGACTGATTTAGAAGTTGGGTAAAGTTAGTTTATCTTACTTGATTTTCATTTTTTAGAATTTTCTTTCTTTTCACTTTCTATTTCTCTTAAGACTATGTCTGTTGTTATTTATTTGTACTTGTGAAATTTCTTAATAACTTAGTTCCCTTTGGAATAGTTATTTTAGTTTTCACCCAACTGGTGGGCATGACCAGCTGACACACTCTCACTGTCTCTCAGGACAATGTTCTGCTCTTCACTCTGCATCTCCTCTTAAAAACTTTGTGTGGGATTTGACCTTGTTTCTTTTCTGTTGGGATTTTACTTTGTTCCTTTCTGTCGCTCATCTTTACATGAAATTAGTTCTGAAATTTTAGGAGGAAGAAGGATTCAGAATAGCTCTTAATGGCTCTACAGTTTCCTATTTGGTTTTTTGGGCAGTGTTAAAAAATATGAGGGCTCAATTTCTGTGATCTCCCAACTCTGTTACCCCATTTTCAACTGGACTTTCTCTTTCCCTTTACTCAGTGAGGGGCTTTGTCCTGACAGAGGTCTTTGACTGGTTACTGGTTTTGTGAGTCATGGGACCTACGTGCTCCAGCCCCTCAGACCTCCCTGTAGACCCTCTGCACTCCCCGCTTTCCTTCACGTATTTGCATTCCTGAATTCAGCACAGTATCTTGTCCATAGTTGGTACACAATAAATAGTTGTAGGATGAATTAATAAAATTTAACTCCATTCTTAAAGAATTCTAATAAAATAATCAATGACAATGGGAATTAATAACAGAGTGGTATAGGATGATTTTTACCTACATAAATTATTTTCTAGTTTAAATAAATTGATCTTAAGTCATTAGCTATTTACTGATTTGATGACAGATCACCTATCTATTTAATTTAGTTAAGCAATTTTATTACTACGATAATATTTTTTCTAGGATGAAGTTAACCTATTAACCTATGGATAAAGTGCACTAACACTATAGAAATTCTTGCTGACTACATGTGTTACAGTCTCAAATTCTGACAGAATGTGTAAACTATGTTCCTCTTTCCATTCATTAACTAAGGAATTTATAAGAAATAACTTTATTATATTCAATCTATATTACAATTCCTTTTCTAAAGGAAGACAAATATTTTAGCTTACATGTCTGGTAATTTCTGATTAAAAAGTACACACAACATCTGAATCAAAACCTACAATTACTCAATGCATTTCTTTTTTTTAACATTGTGAAATGTATAAGAAAAACATTTGACCTAGACCAATAATGTTCTAGTATTCATAGAAAGTTTAATATCCTAAGGAAACAATTTAGACATGTAATTACACATATGTCATTAGCAGAGATCTTTATGTAGTTTTCTTTAAGATATGACCCACAGTTTCATAGATTCCTTTCAACCACTTACTGGCACAAAGTTGATAGTGCACTGGAAGAAACATACTATGTACTTACTGGAGAGTTGTGACAAGTTAGCACGAAGTAGAGCAGAATGTCTGTACTCATCTGAGTGTAAAATACACACAATAGTGGTAAAGTGATAAATGGACTGCAAATGGTGGAAAGGAACAATGACTGATCCTTTGACACTACTTGTGTTACTTCCTAGGGCTTTTTTACTTATCACTGTTGAATAGCATTTATAAATAGAACTAACTTGGAGGAATGTGATTAATTTGTAACGTGAACTAGGTCTGTATGGAGTCCATTCTCAGGTGAGCTCAAAAGCAGCAAATTCTCTAAAAATCACTTAGGCATTGTTTGTCTTTGGAATCACAGTGAGCATCTATGTGTGTGCTTGTGTACGTGTAGATAGGTATATTAATACTTACTTGCCAACTTATGCTGTTTAAGCTGTTAATAAAACTAGTTTGCAAATTTCTAGATATACTTCCATAAAGTGGATACTCCACAGACAGATAACTAAGATAATTTAGACATGACAGGATATTTGCAAAAATTGTTTAAAATAAATGTTAATATTAACAAAGCATACTGTTCTGCACCTAAGAAAAAAAATAAAAAGTTCCTCCTACATTTTGTCAGATTATAGTGAAAATACATTCTGTTAGATGACTTACCTAGGTAAAATCTCAACTCATTGGTATGGTTTATATTTTATTTATTTGGGGAATAAATTATTCAGTTTTTACGTGTATGCTCATGGATTCTCTTAAGAACAGGAAATATTCATTTTAAAGTATAAAATTCACAGAAGTTTCAATAAACTCATATCTTAAGAATCTAAAAATGAGTCAGGCTAGAGCATAATCAAATAGAGGTTGCACTTTGGTGGTCTGCTGCTAGTTGGAAGAGTTGGGTTGGGTAGAATAATGTTCTATAATGAAGCCAGGGTCCCAGGTCCCATGGAGGCCAGTTAGTTTCCCCTTCCTTGCCGGCCACTGTCTCTATGCTAAGTGCAAGTGGTGACCCGTGGGGTCAGGCTGGGGAGGAACTGGGCCCAAATACCCCACACTGCTGGAAAACCACTCAAAAGGCCTGTCCTGTGGAGGAGGGCACAAATGGCTCTTTGTGATGTTTAATTCCCATGCTTTCCTAAGAAAAGACAGTAAGAAGGAAGCTAAATTTTAAAACTGCAAGAAATCTGAAGCACAGGGATACTTAGGTAAAACTAAATCTGGGAAAACAGGCAAATGTTCTGTCAAAATGAGTTGAAGCTTGTCAGCAATCCATGGCAGCCTTTCAAATCCTCTGAGCAGGAAAGGGGGCTGTTTTTGCTCTGCTGTGGAATTTTCCAGAGTATCCTTTTGGGGGCACTCAGGTACAGCTACAAAAGCAACCCCTACACAGGCTGTTCTTGCTTTTCCCCCACTAAATTCTGGCTTCTGTGAAGTCTTAGCCACAAGCACCCGGGGATTCCCTCCCAGGACCTGTCTCCTGCTCTCCCCCTGGAGGAGAGAAATCCCCATCAGAGATACCATTCACTGAATTACCACTCTGTGCCAAGGGCTGTGCCCACACTTTGCCTATGCATTTCACTCTCCGTCTATCCTGGAAGTGACAGGTGAGGT
Source organism: Balaenoptera borealis (assembly GCF_965194805.1). NCBI lineage: Eukaryota > Metazoa > Chordata > Mammalia > Artiodactyla > Balaenopteridae > Balaenoptera > Balaenoptera borealis. The sequence goes on along the minus strand of NC_138873.1, from coordinate 6,912,676 downwards.
CACTGAGTCACAGAGACATTCAGTCCTTCACTGTGGTTCACACGGGCAGGGACTCAGGGCTGTGGCTATAAAAGACCACCCTTTCCCCGATACCAAGCTGCCTCCACTTTCTTTCTTTTTTTCCCTTTTATTAAAAAAATTCAGCTCACTATTCCTTCGTTATCATTGAGAAACTAATGAAAAACGGTTTATTACAGCACTTCATCTTTGGCTAAAAAAAGTCTAAAATAACTTTTTAGAGGAACATGAATTTATGATTAATCCATTTCCCAGTGCTAAGTAGAGAATGCCCTATTTTCTATATGTGTTAGAATTTTAAAAAACACTCCTTAAGTTCTCAGTAATCTTAATCTTATTTTTCTTCATGCGCAGGTAGTTAGCCCCGGGGAGTTGGTGACAGCCCCTCTGGAGGTGCCTGTCACATTGCTGTTTGTATTCTCAGTTTTGTTGCTAATAATGTACTTTTCATCCCTGGACATCTGTCATCGACTGATGAAGTAAACTGGCTAGAGAAAGGGCTGGACCTTTTTCACCGCCTAGAAAAAACCATCATTAGGATGGCTGAAATTAAATGCGAAGAGAAAACAGATCAAACAACACCTGAAATATAATTAGAGCAACAGACTGTCTCCTGGATTGCAATTTACAAGGTTTTTCTTTTTCAGATGTTTCAGACGACATGATGCCAAAAAATATCTCAACTTCTAGTAGCCGTGGAATCTTCCGGAAAGGAGGTCAAAACCGATTGGCTTGTTTGTCCCTTCTCCACGCTGTGGGCCATGCAGTGCCCCACAGGAAGGGTGAGGCTGTGAAAGTAGATACTTGCAAACCGTTTTCCTTGAAGGAGTTTCTACTGAGGGCGTGACTTCAGAGACTTCTGGAAGCTTTGCAAACGGGTCTGCTAAGCACACCTCCTGATGGGGCACTCGGCAGAGGGCAAGGCTGTCTGCGGGCACAAATCATTTTCCCCTTTACTACAGTCCCTGAGAAGTGGTTCTGCGCAGTGCTGTTAGTCTCCAAATCCAAGAGCCTCACCCTCAGAGAAGTGGAACTTCCCTGAGAGGGTGTGGTATTGCCACCTGCGCCCTCCTCCTCCCGGTCTCTTCCTGGGCTTTGCTTCTCTAACATGGGATGTTCACATCTCTCCCTTCTGCTCATCGTCCAGTCTGGAGGCAACTATACTGGTTTCAAGGTGATTATGAGGCCAATGGAAGGGGAAGAGTGACATATCATCGTCTGGAAGTTTTGTGTAAGGCTTCAGTTTGAAGCAATGAAACGGGTTATTTCCACTGCACATCTAATGTACTGATTTGAACTTTGATGACGTAAATAATTTAAAAAATGATCTTCTTGATTAAATTACATGGATTTACATTTATAACTATCTTTCCCTGGTGTCAGCAAGCCTATGATACCAAGGAAACTTTCTGAAGTGAAGGCCAAGTAAGTTGCCTTAATGCCCAAGAGACACACTTGGGATGATAAGAGCCAGGGGAGACAGCAACAGCCAGGTGGCCTGGTTGTGCACCTACTTCCCTCCAAAGGTCGTCAGGATTCATTCCACCACGCCTCACATCATTACTGACTTCTGAGACTTAGGCATCCGCTACTATTCTCATTCCCGTAAAGGTCTCGATATTCTCCAATGTGAGCCTCCCTTCTCCCCTCAGCCCTTTCTCTTTGTCCCCTGGAATTCCTGCTCCACAATGAACAAGCTCTCCCATATAATCAGGCTTTTCAAAGGTTTCTCTCTCCTACCCGATGTAACTGAAACTGGTCCATCTCCTTGCAACCCTCTAAAACGAAGGCTGCTTTTTGTTTCAGGTGTATACACTTGAAGGCCAGAGTCGGAGCTGGTTGTCTCCTGGCTCCTCACTGACATTCCTAAACCCTTGCTCCCCTCTCTCTTGCAAAACCCCACCCCACTGCTCCTCTGAAACCTATGCCATCTGGCTATGTACTCCTGTCCTCTCCCCACTGCCACCACCTGCAATGGACATAGGTGGATAAGCCCCTCATTCTTGGGACTTCAACTCCTAGTTCATGATTTTCATTTCTGCCCCTATTCTTCTCATCATTCTGGGGATTGAACTGTCCATCCATCAACCTCTTCTTTCAGTTCCTTTACCTTCTCATCTCTGGGGACATTTTCAAAAAAATTCTTCTACTGTTACAATTCATTCCTGGGCCTTGGCATCATGAGAAATTGTACCACCTCTGAAATCCGAATTCTAAATATGTCTCTTTCCAACCATCATCTCCTGTCTTTCCTTTGCTGGTACTCTTACTGAAGTATGAACATTGCTTAAGTTCTTCAACTTCATTGAGAATTCTCATGAACTGACCTAATACTTTCTCCCCGGCCACTGTTGCTTTCTCTTAAATTACTCATCACAGACTTCAAATGAGCATTTACAACTTCTTCATGATTGTATTATGTTTCTCTAGTAGCATGTTTTCTCGTCTTTCTTCCCATACTGCTCATATCCCACCACTTTCCTCTCTGGACATCTTACTTCATACTTCACTAAGACAGAAGTCATGAATGAGGTATTCATTTATTGGGCAAATATTTACTAAGCATCTTCTTTTTAAAAAATTTTTTTATTTTATTTATTTTATACAGCAGGTTCGTATTAGTCATCTATTTTATACATATTAGTGTATATATGTCAATCCCAATCTCCCAGTTCATCCCACCCCACCCCCCCGCTTCCCCCCTAGTGTCCATACGTTTGTTCTCTACAGCTGTGTCTCTAGTTCTGCTTTGCAAACCAGTTCATCTGTACCATTTTTCTAGATTCCACATATATGTGTTAATATATGATATTTGGGGCTTCCCTGGAGGCACAGTGGTTGAGAGTCTGCCTGCCAATGCAGGGGACACGGGTTCGAGCCCTGGTCTGGGAAGATCTCACATGCCACGGAGCAACTAGGTCCGTGAGCCACAGTTACTGAGCCTGCGCGTCTGGAGCCTGTGGTCCGCAACAAAGTGAGGCCGCGGTGGTGAGAGGCCCGCGCACCGCAATGAAGAGTGGCCCCCACTTGCCGCAACTAGAGAAAGCCCTAACACAGAAACGAGGACCCAACACAGCCATAAATAAATAAATTAAATAAATTTAAAAATATATATATATATGATATTTGTTTTTCTCTTTCTGACTTACTTCACTCTGTATGACAGTCTCTAGGTCCATCCATGTCTCCACAAATGACCCAGTCTCATTCCTTTTTATGGCTGAGTAATATTCCATTACATACATGTACCACATCTTCTTTATCCATTCATCTGTTGATGGGCATTTAGGTTGTTTCCATGACCTGGCTATTGTAAATAGTGCTGCAATGACCAATGGGGTGCATGTGTCTTTTTGAATTATGGTTTTCTTAGGGTATATGTCCAGTAGTGGGATTGCTGGGTCATATGGTAGTTCTATTTTTAGTTTTTTAAGGAACCTCCATACTGTTCTCCATAGTGGCTGTATCAATTTACATTCCCACCAACAGACTAAGCATCTTCTATGTGTCAAGCCATCTATGTGGAGAAGCTGCAGCAGTGAAAAATGTGTCTGCCTTAATGGAGCCATTAGACGCCAACTTTCCCCTCCCCATCACTACACCTGCCAACATACCAGCACCCACACTCACCTGTTCCTTTCTGTCTTCTTACAACAAAGAAAGTGGCTTTTTCCCTGTTAAGGGTCAATTACTCTCGCTGTGGACCCAAAACAAACCCTTCTCACCTTCTAAAGTACTTCCCTTCTTTAGCTAGTTCATCTATCTCTTGAATCATCAAATAATCCACCTCTACTGGATCATTTCAATGAGCATAAAACAAGTTCTAGCCTCCTCAGTCTGTAAAGCACCCTCCTGCTACTGATGCATTTCCTTTTTCCTTTTCATAACAAAACTTCTAGAAGAAATTGACTACGCTTTGCTGACTCTTCATCCCATAAAAATCTGCCTCTTGCCTCCAACTCTCCACCAAAACTACTTGTTACGGTCACCCATGATTTCCATGTTGCCGTATGCAAAGGACAACTGGCTGACACCATCTTATTCAGCTTTTCAATAGCATTAATGTAAACAGCCACTTCTTCCTCTGGGAAACACTTCCTTTCTTGGCTCCATCATGACATATCTCTGGATTTTCTTCTACTTTAACTTGAGGCTCCTTCTTGGTCTCCTTTGCCGGCTGCCACTCTTTTACCAAGTTTCCAAATGTTGGTTCTCCTTAGGGTTCATCTGTGGTCTCTCCTCTCTTACCTACTTTTGGCAACCGCCATGGATTTAAAATACCACCTACATGCCAGCAACTCCAAATTTATCTATCTCTGACCCCTGACCCCCCTCTCCTCTGAGCTCCAACTCACACATCCAAATCCCTACTTGTCTCCTTCTCAATGCTTCAGTCATATCAGAGATATTCAGAATTGAAGTCTGATTTCATGCTTTCATCTTCACCTTCCTACCATCAAACCTATCTCAGTAAATAGAGCTGTAGGATTCCTTCATTTCCTTGACTCATAGCTAATCAACCACCACGACCTTTAATTCTACCTCTGAATAGTCACTTCTTTCTGTTTCCTCTGCCAATCATCTTCATCCAGACCATGTCCATATTGCAACAAAACTGACATTCTTAGAATGTAACTTGGATAATGCCAGCCCCCTGCTTAAACTTTTAAGGATTCCCCATTGAATTTAGAATAAAATCCAAACTCTTGACCATGGCCCACTTGGTCTAGATGGTTTTTATCGTTCATCACAGTCCCTCTTGCTCATTGTTTTCCAGACACATTAATTTTATTTAGTGGCTTGAACCAAGCAAGCTCTTCACCTCCTCTGGGGCTACTGAACACGTGCTTTCCTCTGCTTGGAAGGCTCTTCTCCCCCAAGCCCTGTGATCCTAGCTCACTCCATGGTGGGTGTCCTCTCAACTTTCATGTTTCAGAGGTCCTGACTCCTTATCCAAAATAGGTTACATCTTAGCATTTATCATGATTTGTACCTGTGACTTCCTTGTTTACCGTTTTACCCAACACTAGCACAATAACAGTACAAAAAGGTATTCAGAAATATTTGTTGAATAAATGAAGATTGTTTCCTTAAAATTCTGGTGATTAAACCCAAAGAGGAGGAAGCTGGTAAAAGTGGAAGTACGTCTGAAATGCAGTTTTTCTGAAGACTCTCCAAATCCTGTGGACTTACAGATATCATACCTGTTTTCTTTAGGGCTCACCTAGAAATTTAGAGTAGCTTTACTTACCTGCAGGGTGATAATATCTTTGCCAAGTAGTTTGGCCTTGGTGGGTGTGGGTGAGGGGGATGAAAGGTGCTTTATGAATGTGAATTGTAAACACAAATCAGAGACAGGGCCCAGAGCTAAAGTAAATGTAATATGTTACATTCCAAGAGTTTTAATTGCATTTTTATATTAGGAAGGTAATGATTTATAGTGTTTATAATGATTTATTTTTAATCCAGATCTCAAAAAGCAAGTGCCTATTCAAAGTCAATGAAAACGGAAAGGAATCACATACAAAGAAATTAGATAGCTGGTCAGCATCGCTACCATCCAGTAATGAATTCAGCAATTAACCAGTATCTGTACAGGTTTTATCAACTCACTTTTAAGTGAATGTTACACTGATTTTACTTTATTTTATTATTTTTTCTTTTCCATTATAGTTTATTACAGGATATTGAATATAGTTGCCTGTTACTCTGATTTTAGTGTCTACTTTGTTGCTACTAGTTCAGTCTATTGATAAGAGTGTGAATAGTATTTAAATCAGAAACATTTTAGTGCAGTACTTAATATTTGCAACTTACTTTGCAATCTTATTTATTTACAAAAGTTCTAAGAGATGACTGAGCATTACTCTTCCTTTTTGACAAACCGAAAAGCCAACTTAGAGACTACAATGATTTGTCCGAGGGAACTTGTAACACACAATAAAAAATTCTGTTTCATCAAGTAATCTAAGTTGCCTCAAGCATCCAGAGACAGCCTGAGAGTTTCAGCAGCTCCGGCTAAGGCCGCCCACCCACCCTGGCAGGAGCGGTGGGGCTGGAACTTTCTGCTCCCTCTCCGGACTTCGTGCCACCAGCTGCCCTGAGGCCACTACGTTTTGTCATGTATCATCAGCCCGGAAATATCCCTGGCTGATGTGACCTGTTTGTATCCATCACCAAGAGATCCTTGGCTCCCTTGTCACTTCTCCGGTCTGACCCTCCACCCTACACACAGCTCTGTCCATCCCTTTTCCCTACCCTGTCCTTCAGCTGCCCCAACTCCCGCCTCTGAGCTTGGGGAACTCGGAGTCAGTCAGCAGTAACTGCCCTGTAACTTACACTCTCTCAGTGTTTTTCTCACGTTCTTCCCTCACTGAACTTGACTCACACCTCAGGACACTGCTTCCCCTGCAGCCCCTCAGATGTTTTCTCCGCTGCACCCTCTGCACCACCGAGTATTGACCTGCGACACCCCAAGTAGAACAGTTTTCCTTTCTCCTTCTAAAACTCTCCAGCTGTGATTTTCAAACCGCACTTTGTGCTCTATTTCTCATTTGCAGTCAGCTACTGATGCCCACCTCCCTCAGTCCCTCCCTCCCTTCCCTGTCCTGTTTCTAGAAGCCTCAGTTTTTGACTCACCAGAACTCTCTCCAAGTCCGCTCTGGTGACAATTCTGGAGGATCTCAGGGTCCACATGGGCCATACTTCCAACACCCTGGCTTTTTAAGTCCATGCTCTCAACTTCTCCAGTCATCTTGTCGGCTACCTTAACTCAGCCAGCAACATTCCTGGTCCTCCCCTGACCCTGTCATTTCCAGTCACTGCACCACCTCCACAATCTCAATGTCAAGTATTCCATTCTTCAGCCAACACCTACTTTTCCAGCTAAACCCTTCTAAAACCCAAACTCCAAAGATTCCTTGAACCCACTGGGAGCTGTAGCCGGTGGATCCTCCCACCTCTTCCCCGTCCCTCTCTCCTCTCATCCCTCTTCTCTGCTTACCCAGCTGAGATCTCAGGCTCAGTCATTATACTCACTCCCTTAGGTCTGCCCAGAGCTCCTCTGCCTCTCTCTCGTTTTTGTTTTACTTGTGTGGCTGGTTAAACTTGATCCTCTGCTTTTGCTGCATCTGTGTCTACACAGTTCAGTGTGACAGAAAAATAGCCAGGCTGATTGATCTCGCTCCAAATTCATTCGTTTCTCACACTTATTCACTCCCCACCCTCCTAAATGACACTTTCATCATCCTTTCCTATCTCTGTAAAACTCTTCCTCCATCTTCCCTCTCAACTGATGACTTTGCTTCCTATTTCACCGAGAAAAGAGAAACACCAGCAAAAATCTTCCTACATATTCTGCTTTTCCCATTGCTACGAGGTTGAGCTGTCTCCACTCTTGTCTCCGGCCAAACCTTAACTCTGCTAGCTGTCGAATCAAGGACATTGCTCCTGAAATTCTCCCCTCTCCTCTGCATCATCAATCTCCCTGTTCCTCTGCAGAATCATTCCCATCAGCACGTAAACATGGTATTTTTTTTCTATAAAAAAGAAAAATTTCTTGATCTCACATTCTCTACCCCCAGCTACCTCATTTCTTTGTTTTCATCTCGCTAAATTCCTAAAAAAAAAAAAAGGTATCTGGATTTCCTCTCTCCCCTTCTTCTCCCCTCTCCATTGAACCCAATCCAGGCAGACTTTCACCCTCACCAGTCCACTGGTCAAGGTCACAATGGCCTCCAAGTTTCAAATTCCACTGCTCACTTCCCATCTGCATCCTGCTTGCTCAGCGCGTGGCATGAACGGTCAGTCCTCCTCCTAGACACACTTTGTTCCTTCGGCTCCCAGTTTACATGCTCCTGGATTTCTTCCCACTTTATTCCAACCACAACATATATTTTATATTTTATAATATTTTTTACATAAAATAAGCATTACATATGGTTGCTTCAAAACTTCTGTACTCACTTTACTCTCTACCTGGGAACCTCTTCCCAGATGTCACCATGATGCTTCCCTTCGCACCTTTGAGGTCCTCATGCACCTAGTACCTGCCTCAGTGAGACCTTTCCTGACCACCTTGTATAAAATCTCAGCTCCCCCAACTGCCAGCACTCATTATCCTTCTTTTTGGTTTTACTTTTCTCCATGGCAATGATAACCAACTAACATATTATATACTGAACATGTTTGTATGCGTGTAACATAATAGCCTTCCTCAACTAGAATGTGAGCCTGATAGGGCTTTCTTTTTCACTCCTCTGTCCCTGTAACCAAGAATGGCATACAGCACATGAGTAGGTGCACAGTTAAGTATTCATCGAATGAAAGGAAAGAAGAAAGGAAGGAAATGTGGTTTTTCAGGAAATAAAAATCAATATTGCTGTGATGCACTAAGTGACCATGTAGCACAACTGATCAGAGTAATATTGATTTTGATTATGGCTTGATTAAATGTCTAGGAAAATGCAAAGTGGCTTGAATTTTATGCAACTCTAAGGAGATGATTATAGTTGGCTTCTTTCCCTACTAATCATCCAATGACTCTAAAACAAACATGGAAACAATTTGCAAATATTGGTACAAGTTAGAAGAGAAGCTTCCATTATCTGAGCAGAAATCTCAGGGTAACAATCAATGATTCTTGCTATAAGAAATCTCTCAGGCTTTCACAGGAAAATAGCTGTGAGATACAGGTGTTTTCATAAATAGGTATGTTTGGGGTCTGTTATCAGCTCTTACCTGCAATGGAGGATAATTGATTTTGCTTGTATTTGAATAAACATCCGTGCTCCCTATTCTGGAAATTTACAGTATGAAAACATGAATGACACACACTGTAACCTGCTAATTCAACGAGTTGGAAATGATTCCAGCCTTTCATCCTCCCCTAATTAATCCCCCTTTTGAAATCTCATATTGGAAGTGGGCAGTCCAACTTTGCGACATACACATACCAAACAAAAACACACAAACCAAAAATCTGTTGACAAAACTGAGCTGCCACGTCTCCATTTGCATGTTCTCTGGTCAGAGTGGGCAAAGACCACCTTTGCCAGTAAAAATCAATACGAGAGTATAAAATAGGTCAACTACCATGCTGTAAACTATATGGCATAAGTATTTCAAGGATAGCTTGACATCAGAGTTAACATAATAATAATATGGAGCCTGTAATTCCATATGAGGATTAGGAGCTTTATTTTTAAGTGGTCGTGTGTGTGTGTGTGTGTGTGTGTGTGTGTGTTTACACATATACATCTAGGTAATATTTAGCACTCTGAATTATTAACTTAACACATCTACTTAGAAGCTGACAGGTTTCACTGAGCACAACACAGCATTTAAATAATCAACTTTAAATGGGCCAGCTTTTGTATATAAGTCACATGTTCACATCCATAGACGCAGCAGCTGCAGTGAAATACAGGTAACACACAAAATATAAAATTCTGGTGAAAAGAGTTTGTACATCCACCTACAGACATCAGATCAGGGCTGTCTGTGATGCTCGATCCCTCAGGCATGAATTCATCTCGGCACTTATGTATTTGCTTATCTGCCACTACGTTGTACCTGCTTACTGCTGCGTCCTGAGATGTAATGTTCTGGCAGGGAGCAGATGTACCAATTAATAACCTGTCAGGTCTGATGGATAGAAGAGGGAAAGACTGTTCCCACACATAGCTCCTGCATGGCTCCCTTTCCCATTTCAGGCGCTGAGGGTCAGGAGACACCCCTTGCCTCCCCGGAGAGAGCCCAAACGGCCTCATTACTGTCTATCTTCCACGACACTCTGGCGTAGCTTTTGAGAGGCGGACTCACCTGCTCTTCTCCAAGAATCCTGAAGTGATGGAGCTCTTTAATCAAGGAGTTGGGGCAGCCAGCTGTTGGGAAGAAGAGTTAATCATCAATGTGTTACTCCCATCCTGTGCAGTACTATGTTCTCACTGCAGTTATGACTACCAGTGACCAGTGTCGCTTTGGGGGAGGACACAAATGCTTACCTGCCAAACAGTCTAACCAACCTCCAGACACCAAAGCCCCAAGGGCACTCTGCCTGCAGCCTGCCCCCCACTGTGATTCTTTAGGAAGGAGCCACACATGACCCTGGCCAGGCCTTTTCTCCCCTCCTGATTGGGATCTGGCCTTTGTGGGGCCTTAGGACACCATGTCATTTCTGCCCAGCATGTCACTTATCCCTAATATAGAGCCAGGATTTCATGGGGCCAGAGAGGAGGAGTTGGCACGTGTAGGTTCATTTCACTTATTTATCACATCCTGTTTCCTCAGCCTCCAGGCTGGGCTTCTGCACATCGAGAGTGAAGGATGAAGATGGGGCATTTGGATGCCCCGTCTTCATGGGATTCAGCTGCAGTTTAGAATCTTGCCTGGTTCTTCCAGGAGGCTTTGTCAAGACCCTAAAGATGCTGCATTTCAGTTTGGAAAGTGTCTCTTATGGAAAAGACCTGGGAAGAGGGCCAGGGCCGTCTGTGCCCATCATCTTCTAGTTCTACCCAGACAGCGAGAGCCTATGCAAGCTTTCACATTTTCTCTTTTCAGTTGTAAAAAGAAATAAGTAAATAAATAAATCATACTCATATATATACATATACATATGTATACATAAGGATATATGTCTGTCTGTCTATCTATCTGCCTCTCTATCTATCTATCTATCTATCTATCTATCTATCTATCTATCTATGCCAGGGCATACTATTTATCACTTAAAATGTGTTCCATCCCTGCCTTTTAAATAGAATTATTCCACAGTATTAATCTGCAGTCATTTATAATATAAACTCTGGAAACAGAATTGATATAAAAACCTGTTTCTTTGGGATCAAATCTATGAATGACAGAATCTGTTGACACTTCTATTAAGGAAAATGGGTTGTGTGAAAATGTGCCAAAGCAACCGCTGAGGCTGAGCCATTTCTCCATATTGTGATGTAAGAACGTGGAAAGTACTGAGGACGTTTGCCTGGGGGAGGGTGGGCCGTGGAGGGAGGCGACTGTCTCCACAGGGTGAAGGAGTTATCCTTTGCAAGAAGGATTAGATGTGTGCATTATTCTAGAAGGTAGGATTAAAATGAACAGGTAAAATTACAGCAGGAATACTTGGGTTCAATATGAATAAATTTCTAATTTAAAAATGGAATACATTGCCTTATAAGCCAGTAACTGGAGGCTTTCAGACAGAGGTTAAATGACTATTTATGCAGAATATTTTAGAGATGAATTTGACTTGGGTTAGTTCCAATTCTGAAACTCTGTGGTCATATGAAATGCTGGAACGGAGATTTAGTCTTTGCTACTATATTCAATATATATTCGTCTTTGACATTATTGCATTTCATACTCTGAGAAAGTGGTTCATAAATGTTCACTAAGGTAATACAAAAAAAAATTTACAAATATGAACAAAATGTAAACAGGTGATGTCACCACCTGACAAGAGTCCAAGAAAATAAATGGAAATCCCAAGGTGAATATTTTGGTGGAAAACCTAGTAAATAAATTGCCACACGCATGTCCAATACTACAAAGAAGGAAAGCCAGATCCCGACCTTTGCAAGAGACACTGAGCTGTTTTTCTCCCACTGGAGGCCACGAAGACTTGCAGACTGTGGTTCTTTTTGAGAAGTTGTTCATTTCAGAGTTGCTGTTCTGATCTAAACAATTAGTAAAGGTATATTCTGGATCATTTGGCTGGCTGCCATTCAACCAAAAACTGCTGTGGAAATTCAGTGTCCTGTCAGTCCTTGAGTTTTAGATCTCCTTGGGAGCAAGGAGTCATATTTTAGTTTTATGCAACTAATGAGGAAAAGAACAGAGGCAGAGAGAATTCCAGGGTCAAATTCCCAACAAGTGAGGGTCCTGTGGTTTGGTGCCAAGTATATGAGGGGAGGAGTTGCACAGGAGGAGAGGCGGCAGAATTGAGGTTCCCCAAGCTCAGGGTCATAGGCAGGCTAAGATCAGACCACTCAGGGCCCTGTTTGTACCCCAAGCACTGACTTAGTTTCAGTAAGATGACAGCATCTGCTATATTAAATTCATAGAGTTAATTTGAATACTTTTGGTTTTGTGCTTTCATATATATTTAATTTATACATTTTCATTTGGGTCTTCTAGTTGTATAAGCATAAAAAGTTTCTATCTAAATTTATATCTAGACATATTTAAGAAATATCATTAAAAAATAGTTTCATTCAAACTTAGTTTTAGAGGATATTTTTTTTCCTTTACAAGTGGTCCTTAGCATTCTTCCCACTTGAGAAAAACTAATTTGACTTATTTTAATGCCAGGTAAAATAAAAAATCGAATTTAAAATTAGCCTATTTTCAGAATTTGTATTTTAACATTCTCCTAAGATATAACTAAAAGGATTGATGTCAATGATAGCTCAAATATAAACATCTTTAACAGAAGACTAACTAATTACCTGAAACACCTGGTGGATGCAATAAACTATAAAAAACAAGAATAGAGACGGCATAGAGTTAGAAGGGAAGAGTTGTAAGGGGTCAAGCTATTTAAGACCAGGGAGGGGTATCTGTAACTGTGCTCATCACAGGAACATCAGCATGGGAAATGGGCAGATACAAAGCTAGTGTGAAATGGGTTTTAAAAATAAAACTAGAAATGCAAGACATGAACATGGAATGCAGTAGTGCAGGGAGAGAGGGAAAAGTTCTCGGAGGTGGGAAGGAGGGCAGATGAAGACCGCGTGAGGACAGGTGTCAATGGTGTACTCTGAATTCTTCCAAATTCTTCACACAGGGTCCACACACATGACAATGCATCATGTCTTGAGGCCACTGCTGTCTACTTGGACCACATCATGTCCTCGACAGTGCGCAGCCATCAGCTGCCTTCATGCCCCGTCATTCAGTCTCTTCTCAAGATAACAGTTAAGAGGCTCCTGTTAAAATATGTACGTTGGATATCATGCCATCCGCCATGGGTTTTCCATCTCACCAAGAGTCAACTCCAAGGCCCTCACTGGCCTGTGTAAGGTCCTCCACTGCCTGGCTCACTGTGTAGCCCCTGAGCCTTCTCTCTCCCTTGCTCATTGCACTTGAGCCCCGCTGACCTGCTCTTGGTTCTGACCACCCCAGGGAGGCTGCTGTCTCCAGGACTTTGGACTTGCTGCTCCCTCTGTCTGGAAAGCTCTTGACCCTGATATCTGCGTGGAGCACTCCCTACCTCCTTCAAGTCCTTGCTCAAATGTCACCTTCTCAGTGAGGGCTCGCAGGACCATCCCGGGTGAAACTGCAGCCTATCTTCATCCCCCCAAATCCCCATCACTGTTGTATTTTCTCCATAGCTCTCATGATCTTCTAACCTACAGTTCTAACGTAACATTCACTTTATTTTCTCTCTCCTGCTGCTGAAATGCAAAGGTGACAAGTCCAGGACCATGGCTGTTTTGTCACTGCTCTATCAGCCACGCCTAGAGCACGGCCTGGCTGGCTGAGCTGTCCAACAGCAGCTGTTCCATGAGTGAGTCATCCATCGCGTGGCCACTGCCCACGCAGCTCGGTGACTGTGGCTCCTGGGAGGGGCTCCTCCTCCACCCCTCCGCTTTTCTCACCCCAGAGGGCCCAGCTCTGACCTCCAGCCCTGGGTGTACTTTGCTTATTGGTTAAGCAGACTTTGTCTGACCTCTAACCTCTCTCCCCAGCCTGAACCCCACATGTGAAGATGTCAGTGATGCTTGGAGTCCATGATTCCTTTGTACCTCTACTGTACCTTCTTTGCCAATATCCAGTATCCAGCTCTGGGTAAACATCACCACCTGTTTTTCCTTTCCCTGTTCCAGTTCTGCCAATCACAGCTAGTACAGTAAAATGGGACTAGAATATCTTCTAAAAGAAATTCAGACCATCTGCCTGAAGCTGCATCCTTGTTGAGAATGGTGCTACTGCAGATTCGGGGTCCACTCACTGTCAAGCAACTTGTTTCTGTCACTTGTCTTTGGCCAGCACCCTCTCCCCTCTCCCTTGGGGACTCTTCCAAATCATCACCATTCTTCTCAATTAACCTTTAACACTTCATTCTCAAAATAGGTCCTCACTTGACACAAGTCTAAAAATATAAAGCAGTTGTGGTGAACATGGAGATGTGGGACTCAGACCTCCTGCAAGGAAGGCTTGTGGCCGAGCTGCAGGAGGACAGCAAGAGATGCCTTGGCCTGCAGTCTGGTCTTCCTCAGCTGCAGAGAGCCGCCTCGCCTGAGGTCACCTCTTCCCCAGGACCCCTGAATCTGCTGACTGGGTGAGGGGGAGGTGGACCTGCCCATCTGTTTTGTCCCAACATGAGCTGCTGTTGGATAACATTTGCTCCCAAGTTTCTGCTGGTGGGCTGAGGCTTTGTTGGGCCTACATGGCAGTTCAACTTCTTATTCAGCCCAATCCTGCCCCCTTCTCCTTTCCCAGGTGCACACCCCAGTGAACATCTTGTACCCGTTCTCTACTTCAGACTTGGCTTCCAGAGAACCTCCCACGCCCACCCCCAACCCTGGGGCCACTATCAAGTGTACCATCCCTAACTTCATATCCCTTCCCAGTTACAACCCCTCTGCGTCCTCCATCTCTACTCCTCCAGGATAAAAGGGGAAATGGTTCCTCCTCCTCAAAACAAGAGTCATTAGTCATCTGTCCTAACCTGTCCCCTCTCAGCTCCTTATGGTCTAACTCACCATTCACTCACTCTCCTCAAACTCTGCTGCTCTGCAGCTTGTTCACTTCAAACTACATATGTACTCAAATCTTCCCCTTTAAAAATTCAGCAAAAATCCAGCCTTGAGCATAGAGTTACCATCCTCTCTCTTTCCTTCTCCTTTCATCCAATTTTCTCAAAAGAATAGCCTGCAGCCATTGTCACCACTTGAAAATATAGCAGTTGGAGGTATGGATTACAGAAGGGAAATATCAAAATTGGGGGCTTCATGCCTTTTAAAACAAGGTATCGTCATCATGGCCGGGGTTGATACTCTGGTTCTGCAACAACTAGCTAGCTATATGCTCTTGGATAAATTGGTTACTCTAAATGCCAATTCCTTTATTAAGAATAATCACCACCTCTACTTCAAGCAGCAGTTTTGAATGTGTGGAAAGCAGGATGAAATGACAAAAAAAATTAGAAAGTGAATTTATTGCTGATGATATGAATGGCATATCCATATCTATTGACTGTTGCTGCTATTTCTTTTAAAATTTTTAATTATTTAAAAGGGAAGCAGCTAGTTGAAATAATTGCTACACAATTTATTGTCTTAAGAAATAAAGGTCAAGACTTCTTTTTTTCAGTTCTAACATGTAAAGGGCTTGGAAGTTTTTACTCCCATCCTTATAATAAGAAAAATCTGGGCAAACTGAAAATCAATAACTTTTCTTGGCCCCATCAGAGAACTGATGTCACAGGGCAAAGCACGCCCCTGGTATCTGGAGAGACAGGCAAGTCCAGCGAGTCACAACTTGATCTGCTTACGTGGAGTAGAAGTTGCTGGAACAATGAACTGGTAGAAACGTTTAGACAGTAATTTTGACGAATTGCTATAAATGGGGTGTGGACTAGTGTGGGAATGAGAAACTAGGGGCCGAGGTCTTACAGATTTCCCCGATCTTTACCTCTAAGAAACCCACCAGGTCCTCAAAAGGTGAGGATCCCCTTGTGGCTCTGGAAGAGGGAGGGGAAGAGTAAGCATTGTGAAAAATGTCCAGAGCCTTCTCCATAGCAAAGGTCTGCCCTCCTGGGGAAGGACTTTGCCAACACCTACCCTGGAGCTATGGGAGAAGGGCACTCCTCTAACCCCAGCCTGTCTCGCCGAATGGGGGAAGAACAGTCCACAGGAATCCGGGTTTCAAGGACATAGACTGAGAATGCTACCCATGGGGGAGGGAGTAGGAGGCAGGGGAAAAAAAGAACAGATCCCTGTACCACTGGAGAAATACTCGTGAGGGTCACAGACCCAAGAAACAGACCCACTAGAAGACTGAGAATTAATCAGAAGATCACTATTCCCCCTGCCCCCCACCAATTAACCTTACCACATACCAATAGACCTCCAGTAAAATGACAGTGGGTGGCAGCTGAAAGAGCTTCAAGACACAGATTCTCTCTGAGGAGGAGTGCTTAGGGAAGTCCAAAGTCAGGAGGGGAGACAAAAATCAAGAAAACTAGATGAATCTGGAATCTCTGGCATCTTCAACTACAGCAAACACTAAACACAACCCAACTCCCTGTCAGACTGACATATACCCACATTAAAGGCCTATTTACCTCAGTTCCTATTACATGTATAACATGCTCAAATTTAACAAATAATTACTAGTCATGTCAAAAGGCAAGAAAAACACAGTATGAAGAGAAAAAGCAAGCATCAGAATCAGACTCAGGTATGACATAGAATTATCAAACAGGGAGTTTAAAATAACATGATTAAGATGTTAAAGACTCTAATGGAAGAAGTAGACAACACAAAGGATCAGATGAATAATGCAAGCAGAGAGATAAAACTCTTAAGAAGGAATCAAAAGGACATGCTAGAAATGAAAAACTATAACAGAAATGAAGAACTCATTTGATGGGCTGTCAACAATGTTGACATGATAAGAAAGAATAAGGAAGCTTGAAGAAAGATAAAAAGAAACTCCTCAAACTGAAAAGCAAAAAAAAAAAAAAAAAGAGAAAAAAAAGAAAAAAAAATAGAACAGAACATTCAAGAACTGTGGGACAAAAATAACATACACATAATTTGAGTACTAGAAAGAGAAGAAAGAGAGAACAGAAGAAATATTTGAAGTAATAATGATTGAGAACTTTCCAAGATTAAGGACAGACACCAAACCACTGGTCCAGGAAGCTCAAAGAACATCAAGCAGGATAAATACCCCCAAACCACAACTAAGTATAACTAAATCTTTGTTTTTGCAGAAAACCAAAGACAAAGAGAGAATTGTGAAAAAAGTTTTTTCATAGGAAAAAAAACACTTTACTGATACACAAGCATAAGAATTACTGAAAACTTCTCATCAGAAACCATGCATATAAGAAGAGAGTGGAGTGAAATATTTAACATGTTGAAATAAAAATTCACCAGCCTAGAATTCTATATTCAGCAAAATTATCCTTCAAAAGAGAAGTAAAAACTTTCTTTAACAAGAATTGAGGAAATTCATTGCCAGTAGACCCGTCCTGCAAGAAATGTTAACAATTCTCCAGGTATGAGGAAAATAGTATATATAGGTCAGAAATTTGGATCTACATAAGGAAAGGAAGAGCAGTGAAGAAGGAATAAATGAAGGTAAAATAAGGTCTTTTATTTTTCTTATTCTTAATTAATTTGAAAGATAAATTTAAAGTAATAATAGTAACAATATATTGAGTGATAATAGTATGTGGATAAATGAAATGGATGACAACAGTGTCACAAAGGACTGCAAGGAGGGACTGGGGATACTCTGTTACCAGGTATCTGCACTACACATACTCTTTATTCTAGTGACCTTCGAAAGTGGACTTAGATTAGTTAAAATATGTGTTGTGTAAACCTTAGGGCTACTACTAGAAAACTGAATTATCTAAATACACTGATTAAAGGACAGATTACCAGAGTGGTTAAAAAAGACAAAACAAGAAATAAAGGTTAGACACTAAGTCATTTCTGCTATAAGAAGAAATTCAATGATCTGTTCACATTAGCAGGTGATTTCCCCAATAAAAGCCTGAGACTCTCTC
Organism: Balaenoptera borealis; assembly: GCF_965194805.1. NCBI lineage: Eukaryota > Metazoa > Chordata > Mammalia > Artiodactyla > Balaenopteridae > Balaenoptera > Balaenoptera borealis. The sequence continues at coordinate 6,894,912 of NC_138873.1, read as the reverse complement.
AGATGGTGGGTTTCGAAGCTGATGATGGGGAGACGGTCACTTCTTCCTAGTCTTGTCCAGATTAGAAAGTAGAAACCATGGCTTCTCTTGGAGGGCAAATATGAAGCTCTAATTTACTTGGAAAGCACATTCAACAATGGTTTTAGGGTGAGAAACAATGAGTTGTATAACATGTAGTACCCTAGGCATTTTAATTTATCGAAGTCTTTCCTTGAAAATAAAATTGCTGAAGAAATAAGCTAAGCATCAGTGTTGTGTCCAGCACTGTTTTTGGTGTGATACGAAAAGGAAAAGAAGTATAATGTTGCCTGAGAAGACTTCACAAATCTAGCTGGATTGAAAGAATGCACTAAATGGTAACATCTCTGTGAATGAAGACTGTGTATAAAATCGAGAATATGTGAGGCACAGACACACACCTCAGGACACACAGTCCTTCCCCACATGCCTAGAGAAGGGTGACTAGCGTCCACACTAGATGTGTGCATTTTCCTGGTTATCCTTGGCTCGCCTCTCTCCCTCAGTGGGTGGATTACACACTCTCTTTACCCTACATGTGAGGGTGGAGGTGTTCTCAGTCCCAGCCTGGTCCACCCTCCACACCCCAGGTACCTGGCCCAGGAGGAAGTGAGAAACAGTGGTGAAGCAAGAAGAGGAGAAGGAAATGAAGGGACTGTTTATCTGTACTACTAAGTAGCTGTATTATCTTGGATCAAAGATATTGTGTTAGCTCTAATGCCTTCATTTTCTACCTGTAAAAAGGAGAGTAAGAATATACAACTTATGGGGTTGTTGTGAATGATGTGTGTGCGTATCTATATGTTTGTATATATATATTACCTAGTACAGTTCCTTGTACATAGTAGGCTCTTAATGAATGGTAGCTGTTATTTTGAGAGTCTCTGGAATACAGGAGTACTTGTGAGACCGTATTTGACAAAGTTGTTCTGCTGCTGTTTCAAAAATACCTTTTTAACAAAACCCTCAATATTTAGAGGCTAATTTTGCTAAAGGAGTTCAATATCCTATTAAGTAATTGAGATTTATTATGACAATGTGCTGAAAGATAAGAGATGATCAAGTACGTATGAATACGGCTAGTATACATTTAAGGCTTTAAATGTGTGGCCTTTTTATTAATTATTAATTCATTTATTCACTACAATAATCTAAAATAATAAATAAGCAATTTGATATCTTCATTTGATATCGTAAAGCTTAATGACATATTTTTACCTTTGAACTAGCTGGAAAAATTTTTTAATCTCACTGGTCATTTCAAGTTGCTCGCTTTACATATCTATACTTATAAGGTGAATTAATAGAGGCAATAATGCACATAACTTAAGCCACAGATCCCCAAGCACCTCCACTTATCCAAACATGCAAAAGGGAAACTAACTCAAATTTCCGACAAAAAGGACAGTTAGCAACTGCTTAACCTACCTTCTGCTTAGCCTTCTGAGTCAGCCATGACACATAGTAAGGGCATTACTGGAGTATACAATCAACAGATGGATTATTATGGCAAACAAGCTGTGGTTTAAAAACAAATATTCCACAAAGATGTCAAAGAACAGAACTGACGACTCTGAATTCTGTTTAACCAGAGCTGATCTGTTTTTCATTGTGGGCGAGGGAGGGAGGGGCTCTGTTTTCTACTTGTAGCTCTTCTGTAATATTCAAGGTTACTTGCCTTTTCATACCCAGGTTGTAAGTAAAGTAAATGACAGAGCCGAGTAACAGAGAGTTCTACCTTGAAATTTTACGTCTAAATCCCAGACTACGCACTGCAAACTACTTTCTGCCTGTGAGGGTGGTTTAAGAAAAATGGATGTTAGATTTGTATATAAAAATGCCACAAGTTCGGAATTTTACATACTACATTATTTTCACCCTCAAACTAATAAGATTAGTCTGATTAACTTGAGTACATTTCTTGTGTTTGGGGGAGAAAATATACTGCTGTAGAGACATCAAAAATCTAAACACAACAAAAAACAAAAGCAAAACAGAATTTCAAAGGTTTAAGTGTTCATCATGGAGTGACTATAAAGAAAAAAATGAACAGGAAGGGACAATGAACACGTAACAGAGAAGAACAAACCTGACTCCATATTGAATCTATTTCTTTAGCTCTAACCTTTGTGCTCTGTTGCCTGTGCTTAGTCATGCTGGCTCTGCACCTTTTGTTAAAGAATGTTGCCATGTTGCCTATGCCTGAAATATACAGGATAGCTCATTCTCAAGGCTCTGACCTTTAAAGGTATAACACTTTTCCATGCATATAGAGATAAAAAGTTGTAGAACAGAGGATAACACTTGTCTTGTTGGAGGTTTATAGGAGTATTGTGACCAAACCTACATGGACAGCTGCAAGAACAAAGAATTGTGGCAGGAAGAAGTTTGCAACAACAAGCCACACCCTCTCCCCTTTAGGTATAAAAGAAGTCTGAATTCTAACTTGAGTAAGATGGTTCTTTGGGACACAAGTCCACCATCTTCTCGACTGGCTGGTTTTCCAAATAAAGTTGCTATTCCTTGCCCTAACACTTTGTCTCTTGATTTATTGGCCTGTTGTACAGTGAGCAGTACAGCTTGGACTTCGTAACAAACACGAGCTTTCTTTGGTGGTAGAGCCAGTCTGTACAGTTTTATTGTATATCATCATACTCTTGAAAAAAGGTAACACGTTCAACTTAAATGTGTTGGTGCACATATAAAGCTCGCATCAATGACAACTAATTAAACTGATTTAAAAAGCAGTTTGTGGGACTTCCCTGGTGGTCCAGTGGGTAAGACTCCGCACTCCCAATGCAGGTGGCCTGGGTTTGATCCCTGGTTGGGGAACTAGATCCCGCATGCATGCCGCAACTGAGAAGTCCACATGCCGCAACTAAAGATCTCACGTGCCGCAACTAAGACCCAGCACAGCCAAAATAAATAAATAAAATAAATAATAAATAAATGAAATAAATATAAAAAAAGCAGTTGGAGGGCCCATATGTGTAACACATGGCACAGTTCCATTAACTATGTGTGTAATTATTTGTTAATATCTGCTTTTCCTACCCTGAATACAGACAGGCTCCACGAGGACAGAGACTTGCTCACTGCTTTTTCTAGGACCTGGGAACGAGCACAGGGTCCAGCACAAGGGTAGTACTCAATAAATACTTGCTGAGTGAATAAATTAATTAAGAGGGAAATTCATTGCCTTCTGGTTTTCCTGAGCAAGAGCGTTGGAAAATAGGTGACTATACAAGCCTGTATGGCATACTTTTAGGACCTTTGAGTGAAAGTCTATTGCCCCAGGGCACAAGCTTGAATTTTTAAACACAAAATATTAGTATACCACTATTGAAACAAGAAAGAGTTCTTTAAAAGTTTCATTTCCTACTGGCCTTGTCAACGTGAAGCTAATTTTCAGCAAGAGTTGGGCTCTGTTATCAATGGGAGATAGAGGCCAGGTCTGCTGAGCTGGTTCAGATTGGGGCCACCCTGATAGGCAATTACTCAGACCATTGTGGAAATGTCAAAATATTTTCCTTAAGACAGCCACACAACTGCCAGATGCACTCTGATTATTTCGTTTATACCAATGACAATCATATCTAATTCTTAGATTTTATGGACTTGCTGGCATTTAATTTCTGCAATGATTAAAGACAGATTTATGAAATAGATAGTCATGTATTAAAGAACAAAAATATCTTAGTTTTTAAAGAGCTATTAGTGATTACCCTCTCTAAACCAACCTCCCTCTTGGTACAGAACTCCCTTCTGTAACACCTCTGCCAGCTACATTATAGACTCTGTCTCAAGATTTCCAGTGACAGGATCAGAGGATCAGTGAAAGAATTCCATTCTAATAATGAAACATTCTTGTTGTTAGAAGGATCTTTCTAGATACTAGTTCTAGATCTGTGATAGAGATCATATCCAATCCTTTTAAACCTTTATTAACCTTCTCTTTCCTGGGGAAAATACCCATTTGCCTGAAGTAATCTGTAATATACGTGAAAATTTATAGGAAGCATCCAGATGTTCATTTCCCCTCCCTCTATTCTTTGATTTGACCTTGTGGTTGGCAATATTCATGTTCAAATGTAGTATGCGGGAAGACTCCTGTTTATTGGTTGCTGCCACACTCATTCATGTATTTAGTGTCAGACATTTGACCAGATGATGGGGAACCTGAGGTCGGACAGACCGAACCTGTGACCTCATGGTGCTTTGTTCCAAAAAGGCTTTGAGAGGCATATTCTCTTTGTTTGCAAAGTCAGGCTTTTTAGATGAGAGTTCTCACACTTGCAACATTCACTTCCACCTTTTACTTCTGACATCTTACTGGTGGGTTTTCTTCCACCTTACTGATAAAGCATTCTAATGCCCACTCTGATTTTGGGACCCAAGAGCTAGGTCTACCCCTAGAACAGACCTCTAACTTGTTGGTTCAGGGAAAGTGTAACAACTTTGTCTGAGTATTATTTGTCTGAATATTTAAAAGTTATAAATCAAACTAAAAAACTGTTAAAAAATATGTTTTACCCTTTTACTTTGACAAATACAGCTGTATGAGGATCTGGAAGGTGATGACTTGGAACTCTCAGACCCCTTGGAGGTCTGCTCCTGAACCTGGTTATACCGGCACAGCCAAGTCCCATCCGTCTACTCCTGGGTTCCTATATTCTTGAAGAGCCCCTCACACACCTATATGGTGGAGCCCATAGGTTCAAGCTCCACAATCCACTCCCAACCATGAGTTACATGTTGGCCATTGCTTTCAGGAAGACAGAGCCAGTTAAGAGTCTCAGGGCTGTTTATGCAGGGAATTCTGAACCCAGGCAGGACTCAGGACCTGTGGGCTCCTAGCGAAAGGGATGGGGGAACATAGAGGGTCCTAGGGCAGGACTCCTTTGCTTAGTTCAGGACTTACTGCCAATGGCCCTTGCCCAGTCCCTGTTCCCTTCCATCTCTCTGTAGTATCTGACATTAGGTCAACCCACCATTTTAAAAACAATTTTCCCTTAAGTTGTGAAATTCACTTTACTACTTTTTTACCCATTCCTTTCCTTCTCCATTTCTTTTTTGTCCCTTTGTCTTTCTGTCATCTTCAGTCCATTGTTCTAATTCTCTCCTCCACAGTTGCTTGACTGCTTCAACAGAACCCCTATGTGTGCCTTCCATCTGTCTCCAATTGCCAGCTCAACCTCTGCACCCCAGGGTCCAGCTCTCACTTCAAGGTCAAGAAGTTTCACAATGAGTTCACATGGCTTCTTCCACATTTCAGCTTTGGTGACTCTGTGTTGGCTCATAATGCTTATATACCTTATAAGTGCTCACACTATTTTTTGGTAGTTGATGGCTGAAACTGACATCAAACTCATTGCTTCTCAATTTTTGAGATTCAATCTTTCCTCATTTTGAAAAGTTAAAAAAGTCCATCTCCATCCATCTCCAGAACACTGAACTCTGTTCTTTCTTTATGATATTTCAAGGATTCCTGACAGTGACTCTGAGATTATATATAGAAGTGTTTGGAGATCTAAGGACACACAATGTTTGTGTGTTCTTTGTTCTGTTCTCAATTTTCTTAAGCACAAGTTCCTCCTTCAATTGTTCTTTCTGTCCTTTCCAGCATGGGAAACATTCTCTTTGCTCAAGAAAGCGGGAAAAACAGGAATGGGGTAGCTTTTTCAACCTCTTAACATTGTGCTACCATCTTCTCTGTCATTTCCCTATTTTTTTCTTGTCCTTGACCCAACTTTAAAAGGCTGTTTTGTTGTTATTGTTCATTGAAATTAGAATTTCATCTCATTCTGGATTTCTCCTAATGATATACTCATAGGTTTGTGCTCTTCGATTGTTTTTTTCCCAGCTATGAAACTCCTCATTCATTGTGTGCACCTGCTTTCTAAAAGTCTGTTCTTACTGTAAATAAAATAAGTTGCTGTTTGGTATTAAAAATTAATAAGGAAATTTATATAACAAAGCATATGAAGACAGACTTGAATCTTAATTTTTTAAAGGATAATTTTGAAACTGGGATTTTCATTTCAATTAGTATCTGTAATCAACATTTACTTTCATTCTGTTCTCATACCATAAAGATTATTTTACAATCTAATTGTGAATCTCCCAAGGAAAATGCATTACAAAGTTGTGGATAATTTCCACAAAGTCACCGATAGCTAGCAAAAAACAAAAAACCAAAAACCTTTGGGGAATTAACTGACTACAACTTTTTTAGAAAGCTTTTGCTGAATTTCCTCAATAACCATGCTGTGAAGTAGGGGAAACTCATTTGGAAAATATATTCCATTGAAAAGTGTTAAAAACCACATGAGTCTTCAATCACTATTTTTCTTTTTAATTTCCTTGCAAACAATCACGGGGGCAATTGTGATATCCTTTTGGTTCAATGGAAAACCGTGTGCACGTGGGCTTGGGATAAAAATTGAAATGGATTTCAGCTCTCTGATGTGCTACTGGCACTGGCCACATGACACAGATAATCTGCAATTTGCAGATTGCTGCTGTTTGGTGTGAAATGCTTTGAGGATTAATTTCTCTCTTGGCTATAGCTTAGAATCCCTAATGTAGGCTTGACAATTACAGTTACCTTCTATTTTTCCCTTAAGTACAACTTTGAAAAGGAAACTGGCTAATGATGAAATAGCATCACAAACCGATGATGATTCAATGTGATCAAAGATGATGCAGCAAAACACTGGACAACTACCTTTAATCACAAGCTGAAACGGGGGGGGGGGGGGGGGCGGGGCGGGGCACACCTGCAGGCTGGATCGGTGAGTCGGTGTGATGGGCTGCTTTCCACTCCAGTTAAGCCTGGTGGATTAGTGTTTCCAGGCACTTTCCTGAAGTAGCCATTTCTGAATTAGTCTGTGAGCCAGGTGTTAATAGAATGCATGGAGAATTCATTAAGACATCTTGACTGAGCAACTGCATTCAAAGTCAGCAGTAGGATGTTATATAATCAAATTTCAAAGCATTATGACTTCAATAAATAAAACCAAGTTTATCTTAATAATTCCTCTCTGCTGATAGGATTTCACCGATGTCTATACAGGATTATTTATGTATTCCTTTTCAATAGCCGACTCTTACGAGTCTAAGACATCCTAAACCAGTTAAAAAGAATCTTGAAGATATTCATGTTTTATGCAGCAATGTCACTTGTAGGTGTCTACCAGAGAGAAACTTACACAGTTACACAAGGAGGTAGTTACAAGAATATTTACTGAATGGTTTTGTAATAACAGCAACAACGAAGGGAAACATCTGAAATGACCATCAATAAGGCAAGGGACAAAATCATTCAACATCAGTCATTCAAAACCATTGTGCACCCACTCCCTGCAAGGCTCTGTTAGAGCATGGGCCACATTAGAAAAATGAAAATAGACAAAAATCCCTCCTTGCAGCTTGAATTCTAAGGTGGAGATAAATTATGAAATATTTTCAAAAGTGATGAGCTCTCTATCAGAAAGAAAGAAAAAAAGAACCGTGTAAAGGGGATAAGAGCGGGGTTGGATAATTTAAAGTAAGATGTTCGGAATATTTCTTGTTGAGAAAATGGCATTTAAGCAAAGACTTTTAGGAAGTGGGTTAATAAAATTAACTAGGGTAAAGTGTGTCAGGTATATAAATATCAAAAACATAAGTTAAGAAAAAATGTTGCAATAGTTCACTCACAGTATGATTCACTTATATGAAGTTTAGAAAACCTATTAAACAATATGGATTCATACAAATATACTAAGAGGGTAAAATAATGCACACAAATGGTAAACACCAAATTTAGCAGAAGGAGAGACTGAAACAGGATCATAGAAAAGGGGAGGGGATGCTTCAAATCTGTCTTGAAAGTTTATTATAATAATTGTTAAAAATAAAAGCTAACATTTCTGTAACATTTACTATGGACAAAGCACTTTTCTTCATGCTTTACATATAATAATTCATTTAATCTCACAATGACCCTATGAGATAGTTACTACTATTATCCCCATTTTACAGATGATGAAACGGAGACACAAAAATATTAATTAACCTGACAGATTTATCTGAAGCAATGTGAAAAGTTAGACACTGACAAAGTTGGACAGTGGGTTCATGAGCATTCATTATGTTATTTTCTATATCTAATTGTACATTTGTAACTTTTCATAATAAAAAGGACTACATGAAAACTTGAAGTATATATAAAGACAACTTTGGGAAAAATTGAATAAAAATTCAAGAATTATAGACCTGAGTTTTTATTTATCATGAACATATATCAGCATGTATGTAGTTTGAAGAAGGAGTACCATCTAGTATAACCGCTATTTCAGTAAGCATAGCTTATCTGAGTGGGAAAGCATGAACATTTGTAGATTTTGAAGCTTTAAGAATAAGCTGAAAGAAGCCATAAATATTATTTATTCAGTTTCTTACTTATAAATGAGGCAGTTACTACCCAAAAAGCACACAAAAGCCTCTTCTGGTAGCTTAAAATAGGGTGGATTAAGCTCAGATGTTTGTGATTTCGTAACACAGATGCACACTGATATCTTCTATTTTGTTGTAGCTGCCATATTAATTCAAATGCCTTTTCTGAGTCAGTTCTCAGTGGCTATGAGATGCCTTATCTTCCCATGAGGTACTGCTGAAGAATAAGTCTTACTGATAATGAGACACAATCAGAAGTTTGTCAGGCTTTTTCATTTCACTAATAGTAATAAACATTATGATTGGCAGGAGGTTGAATTACAACATTCATTCATTCTTTATTGAGCAACTTTTCTGTGCGTGTCTACTATGTATGAGGCCAGATTCTACAGAGACGGCAAAAGTGAGTCGGGCCGGGGCTCTGCTTCCATGGAGCTTGCAGAAGAAATAATACATACATCAACAAACCACACAAATGGAGAAACAGCCAAGTGCGCTGAGAGCAACCAAAAAGCAGATGTTATGCTGGGAAACCAAGCAGCTGTCTGGGTGAGATGAGGATTGAAACCACCTGCATCTACATAGCTTATCTACTGGGGCTGAGAACCAAGACCACTGAGACCTAATTGTTTGTTCCAGGAAAAAACCTGCTTTTGAAGATAAGCTTGTAATGTAATAAATAATTTCACTGTTTCACTGCAAATAATTTAACCAGTTTGCTCATCTGAGTAGCCATCTCCTTCAACAGAACCATGGACTGCTCACCTGGCAATGGCTCACATATCAAACCAGTCTTCATATCAAGGGTCCCTTCAAAATCCTTCTCTCATTGTGTCTACCAACCCCCAACTATTATGTCATGAACGCTGCCCAATTCCAATCAGCTCCCCACCAGAAAGATCTGCCCCAACCATGTGTGCCCAGATCCCCAAACCCTATAAATCTTGACCTCCCCTTTCTGTAAAAGCCCACAACAACTGTCAACATGGTGAGGGTTCTCACTACAGTACATCTAATAAATGCTGTTCTGCTTGATTGATAGACTTTCTGATGGTCATTTGGGAGAATTGACACAGAATATATGAAAGGCAAGATAGAAAATTCAGTAACAAACAATTAAAAACACAAAAATTTTCTCATTTTTATGTTGTCATGATGTCAAAACAATTTCAAAAATTAGAAAACTGTTCTCCGGGTGTATGTTCTTGGTGCTTTGCCCACGCCTCTGTATTTCACAAAACTCTTCCTTTAATATTGACCTATAATGCTAACATTTTTGAGGACCGGTGTTTTCCTCATCTGGCATCCCTGGGAGTACAGGTGTACTCTGGATGGTCAGCACAAATGAGTGACCACTGGGGTGAGAAGTCCTCGGAGTGAAAAGTGATCTCAAGCCACCGCTCTTTCTTCTGCTGCTCTCAAAAGTTCATTCTTGGTGGACATGAGAGAAGGGAAGGGGGGAAGTGATGGAGAAGCAATTCTGTGTTGCCTTTAATATGTTTTTCCATAGACTGTGGTGGTTGGTTTGCCCAAATGAGCATGTCAAAGTCTAGTTAACTTTATGGGCGAAAGAGGAACTCATGGGACTGAAATCCCCAAGTGGATCCAATCAAAGAGGAGACTCAGATTACATACTGTACACCCAATCAGATAAAACATGATCAAGTAGGGTTTAGTGGGTCATCTGGGTGACTAATTACCATGGTTAAATTAATGAGGTTTCTTTAGGGTAAAAGCACTGTGAACCCCAAACTACTTATATACGTACAGGTTTATGGAACGTTCCCTGTTTAAAACCTGGAACCTTTCAGTATTCATTTTTGTACCCTACCCTTTGCCTTAGAATGGTTCTCTCAAATTGCTACAGCCACTGAACCACCAGCAATCACCACCCAAAGCAGTCAGCAAGCATCGGCACTGGGCTGAAACCCTCCACCAGCATAAAGATCATGGCTCTCTAAAGGCTCAGACACTGGTCAGCCTTTATTAGCAATAAAGTATTTCTAATTAAAAAAAAAAAAAAGAATGGTTCTTTCAAATGGACTTCCTTGGGACATATTCATATTCATCTACTAAGTTTGAGAAGATAATACCCAAAACAGTATTAAAGAAATAGATGTAATTGGATTTTAAAAATTGGTACAATTTTAAAGGGGGCTTAAAAATGAGATGGAGAGATCATTTAGAGGATAAAGTGGGACGGCAGAGGGGGACAGAAAAAAGTAGATTTTTACAAGTCTTAATGGTATTTTGTTTTTGTATTTCTGATTTGTTGTATTTTAATTTATTTCAGTAATTTCCCTTGTTACTTTGGTGTTATGCATTCTGTTTCTTTTATTCATCTTAGTGTGGGCATAATTGCATCATTACCGACAGACATGTTTCAAATTCTAAACAAAATAAAACAAGAATTTTTTAAGTACTCTAAGCACTGCCACTGAGATTCATCACTGCTTTTACATAGTTCAGATATTTAAAAGTTGTATGCTGGTGTGAGATACATTTAAAAGAGATGAGATAAAAAACAAACAAACCAAAAATCCAATTTAAAGGACAAATAACAGCCTCAATGGTGGGCAAAAAAAAACAACCCCAAAACATATAGCTTCAGCTGTATTGTTAATTACACTATGGTTTGATTGCCTAGGTCTTGACATCTTCCTGTATGAAAATTAGTAATCATTCTTTATATGAATTAGCCAAAATGACTAAATATGAGTAATTCTCAATTGTCAGCAGAGTTATACCAATGAGTCCAAACGTGTCATTCATATTTTGAGGTACAGCATTCACAGGTATCAGCCAGACACCTTTAAAACACAGGGATGGTGAGCTTTTTCTAACAGATTTAGCAAGTTTTCAGTGACCACACCAACAGCTGGCAAAGACTGGGGTCCATTCACGCCCACACATTGCCCTGGGCACTGCACCGCTGCCTGGGGACAGGCAGCTCCAGGCCGTAAATCCAGCCATTTGGTCTGTGTGCCTCCATAAGAAAATGGTTAATAGACTATTTGCTTTAAGCACTTGTCAACTAGAAAATGAAAAGTAATGGATTCTGATATATTCACTGTTTCAAAGCTGATGATTATCCTAGTAAAAACTTTCATCCATCTGCAATTGTCCTTTTAGACATTCTTATATGCACCAACTTTTACTTTCAGAACTTTCATAGGTTTGAGTCAAGCTGTTCTAGTGAGAAAGCCTGTCAACCCAAGCTACATCTAAGAGGTGACTTCAATACTTTTATGTTGTCATTTTTCTCTAAGTTCACAAATTGTTGGTCTCCATTGTATTTGCTGTGTTTGTGTTTTGATTATTTGGTGACTTTACAAATGTCAATTGACGATCTTGCCCAATAAAGTACAAAAGCACTCTTTTTGGAACTGTTAAGAGAGAAGAGGTTCACAAAATGTGGACCCAGAGATGACATGTTAAACAGAGATAATGTGTTAAAATGGAAGATGGTAAGAAAATGACAAATGTTGCACCAGCCTGAGAGCTGAGTCATTGGACAATAGGAACCAAAGACTGATTTATGGATTATGTGTAAAGCACTGGGCCTACGCCATCAATAATGAGCAAGAGATAGGAAACATGATTGAAGAAGTGGGGAGAATGGAATCCAACTGATGTGGGTTCAGAAGACTGGGTTTTGTTTGAGGTCTTCAAGGAGAGGGATGGAAACTGTTCGTGTAGAGGGTGTTGAAGCCAAGTGAGGCTAGTGCCTGCCAACACGTAGGAGGCCCTTTTTAGGCATCAGGCTTTATCACTGACTGGGTTTCAGTACAGACGAAGCTGGTCTATTTTGTAAAACAGGTGTCTAACGTCCAGTCAGTCTATCAGCGAGAAGGAAGGCTTTGACGCTCCCACGCACACTCTACGCAGTGGAAATACACGTAAAGACTGCAAGTCACGTTGGGTATATTTTCCTTTCTGCTGAAAGGCAAAATACAATTCCTTTAAGCCGAGGAACTTCTCTATACTTGCCTCATCTTATTATCCAGGCTACTATTAACCCTGTTCATGAACAGTTATCTGGGGAATATTTAAAGCAAAATAACTCATCTTCCATATTTTTTACTATTCTCCATTATTTACACTGTAGTTTTGAAGCGGGAAGAGAAAACCAAGAGCGTATTTATAGGAGAAAATATGAACTGTTATCCTGATATACTTAAAGTAACTCAGGTTCACTCATTCAACCAACATTCATTGTCACGGCACTGCTTCATGTTCTGGGGAAACAGCAGTGAACTAAACAGAAAAGCCCCTGCCCTCATGGTACTTACATTCTGTGTGGGGGGACAGACAAGAAATAAACAAGTAAGTAACAGAACGTTGACAAGTGCTACGCAAAGAGTGAAGCAGCCACGGGGAATGGGGAGAGTTGTTCTACATGAGTGGTTAGGAAAAACCTCCCCAGAAAGGTGTCACTTAGAGGGAGTGAAGGAGCACGACACCATGTGGCTGCCTGGGGAAGGGTGTTCCAGCAGAGGGCACTGCAAGCACGGGGGCCCAGAGAAGGAACTGGGCGCAGAAAGAACTTAGAGGAGGCCAGGGGGCTGGGCAGAGCGGGCGAGGCGGGGACAGAGCTGCAGAGAGCACGCAAGGAAGTCCTCCCCTCCCCTCCTGCCCTTTGTGAGGATTTAGGCTGTTATTTTGAATAAGATGCGCGGGGGCACTGGAAGCTTTTAAGCAGAGAAACTACATGATCTGTTTTATTTCTTAAAAAAAATTCACTCTGGCTGCTGTGGTGAAACAGCCTGCAGTGAGCAAGGCTGAAGGCAGGGAACCCGCTAGGGAGCGAGGACTCCAGCCCAAGTGAGAGATGGCGGCGGCTTGGACCAGGGTGGCAGTGGGGAGGAAGTGAGGATATACTTGGTCCTCAGTGGCCAGAATCTGGATATACTTTGAAAATAGATGGACAGAATTTGCCAATAGATGGCAGGTGGGCGTAAGAGGAAGCGCACAGGTGCAGGTGACAGCAAGGTTCCAGGCCTGGGCACCTGGGAGGTTAAAAATGCCATTGGCTGAGACAGGGGAGACTGGCAGCAGGTGGCTTCGGTGTGGGGTGGGGGAGGGGGTGTCAGGTGTTCAGTTCTGAATATGTTAAATTTCAGATGCCTGTTATCCATCCAAGCGTAGAGGGGATATTAGATATTCGAGTCGAGTTCAAGAGGTTCAGGGTAGAGAGACGTTCGTTTAGGAGTTAACCGTGTGCAGTTGCTGTCTCTAAAGCCACGACACTAGAGGGGACCACGCAGGGAGGGGGAGCGATAGGGAGGGCCTAATGTCAATATCGTTGTGTCTGGGAGACAGCGATGCCCAAGGAGAGGGAGAGAGACGTGGGAACGCCCAGTCTATGCATCGGCCAGAACACACACGGCATTTATCTATTGTCTGCTCTCTTATATGTAGGCAGTTTGTGGTGCCCCAAAACAATTACAATAGCCACATCAAAGATCACTGATCACAGATCACCGTAACAAATATAATAAAAATGAAAAAGTCTTATATATTATGAGAATTGCCAAAATGTGAAAAAGAGACACAAAGTGAGCAAATGTTGGAAATAGAGCATCTGTAGTCTTTTTCAACTGCCACAAACCTTCAAGTTTTAAAAAATCGCAATATCTGTGACGCGTAATAAAGCAAAGTGCAATAAAATTAGGTATGCCTGTACTTACTTGGATATCTGAGAGTTGCTATGAGGGATCTTAAAAATTCTCATCACAAGGGGAAAAAAATTGTAACTATGTATGGTGACAGTTGTTAACTAGACTTACTGTGATCACTTTGCAATATATACAAATATCAAATCATTATGTTGTGTATCTGAAACTAACATAAAGTTACATGTCAATTATATCTCAATTAAAATAAAACAAACAAAACAAAAAAAACTGTTAGGATCATGTCAAAAGGACTCAAGAACCCACATAGAAGGGCTCACACTGGTGAAAGACAGGATAATTTGAGTGCCAATAAAAATAAGAACTGTTATATATTCAAATGCATTGGATATGTTAAAATTCATGAATTCTTAAGTTTTTTTAAAACCTCATTCATCACTTTTAAAGGATACTAGGAAAAAAATTAATTATTCTTAAAACTGGTTTATAAAAGGTGGGGTACAGGAAACAAGATTTAAGCCGCCTTTAACATAGGAACTGTACCTCTGAGTAACCAAATAGTTGATGAAAGAAGTTTTCTTTCAGTAAAAGTGTTCCAGAAATAAATTAATAAGAAATGAAAGAATTATTGGAATATAAATAATTTATAAAGCCAAATGAAATTAAGTAATAGTCATCAATGGTTGCTAGTCCCACAAAAGTGAACAAAGGACATTTTGTGCCTCCTGATAAACGTACGTAATACTACTTTTGAAGATTCCCATAAGAAATAAAATCCCTCACTCAGAGCAAGCCTTTGGTTAGAAACACCAACTTAAAGGCGATGTGGCGTGCAGAGGATGATTTACACCAGCGGTTCTCAAAGTGTGGTGCCTGGGCCAGCAGCACCATGATCATCAAGGAACTTGTTAGAAATGCAGGTTCTCAGGCCAAGCCCAGACCGACTGAATCAGAAACTATGGGATGGGGCTCAGCAACCCGCATTTCAATGAGCCCTTTTCAATGACATGAATTGCAAGCTACATTTGAGAACCACCTCCTTATACAACCCTCATAGCAGTGCAGCATAATTCAAAATTCTCTAGGGCAAATGGTCCAGCTACTTCAACAAATATGTCACAAGAATTTCAAAAGAGATAGAGAGACTTAAGAAACACATTAGACATGTTACTAAATGCAGTGTGTGAACTGTTTTTGGCTCCTGGTTTGAGAAAAGCTCACTGTAAAAATTTGTGAGACAATAAGCAAAATGCAAACAATAACTTGATATTTGGTAATGTTAGGAATTATAATTTATATTTTAGATATGATAGAGATACTGTGGTTATATTTAGTAAATAAGTCTTTATCATTTGGTAGCTGTAGGTGAAATGATATGATCTCTAGAATTTGCTTCAAGATAATCCAGCAAGTGAAGTCTGGTTGAAACGAGACTGGCTGTAAACTGATGACCGTTGTAGTTGAGTGGCAGGTGTGTGGAGGTCATTGTACTATAATTCTCTTTACCTGCTATGTTGAAAAACTTCCATGATGAAAAGGTTTTAAAAGAAGAACATATAAGGAGGATCTATCTATCGATCTATATATAGATATGTGCATATATATGTATGTATATAGATATATATATACATATGCATATATATATGTATAGAGATATCTTCTACCTATTTAATCATATATATATATGATTATATATATATAATATATATAATGTCCTTGTATGTCTGGCACATTCCTCAAGCCTGTGCATCACCCACTCCCCAGGGCCAGGTGCTCAGGCCTTCCACACTCTTCCATCTCATTGACTATGATTGTATTCAAAAGCTCTGCAACTATAACTCATATTTCCTTTTACGGAGCCCCTGTACCTATTCTTTGATTTCCATTTTCACAGCTATTCATCTCTGCAAACTCTACCCTCTCTGTTATTTAGTGGTTCTCCAGAACCCAGGGGTGAGGGTACATTTGGGGGGTGAGTGATGTGAAAGATGGGTGAGGGCCATATCAGGATAATGTGTGGGACTCCAGAGGCTTCCACCTCCCAGGGATGTGATGCTGCCCTCGTGGTGGGGACAGGGGCGGGGGGCTTGGAGGGGAAGGCTGTGCGCACTGAAAAGACCCTTAGGAATTTTGATGTCTTCCCCGGCTCGCATCCCCCGTGGGTCCTCCCCGCATCTCACATGCCTGGGGCTGGGTCAGAGGAGGGGCCTACTGGTCCTGAGTATTTACTTGTTCATTCCTCTAAAGTTATTGCTCAGAGAGCTGAGGAGACACATTCATGAAACAGTCTCCTGCCCTTGGTGCTCTCAGCAGGCTTCGCTCACTCACACTTGAATGTATCTTCTTTTTGTCTGTTTTATACTATGCACTCCTCAAGATCAGGGAAGGAGCTTTTGACTTGACTTGTAGCTTCCAGACTCCCCTCGTGCAGTGCTCCACACACTCCTGAAAGGGGGAGTCTGCTCACACAGCATCTTCGCTCCCACCTACTGGTTTCTGCCCCAGTACAAAGTCCTTTTTCTAAAAGCATTCTGACTCATAGAAAAAATAGTCTTAAAGGAGTTATTTTAAAAGGCAGATATCCAATGACAACTCAATTCTTTTGATAATCCATTTTATTTGATAATAGCAGAGAAATATTCCTATAGGAGAAAACCAGGTCTTGCGTTAAAATCTTGAGATTATCAAAAAACAATTTGGGATCTTTAAGCTGAAAGCACTCCTTTAAAGATCTACACGTTACAAAGTTGGGCAAACCAGACACACTCAAAATTGGGTACGTCTGCATTCGTATACTATTATTAATTTTATAATAAGGATTTAAGTGTCATGCACACATGATTGAGTTCAGAGCTGTCTCAGATCTGCACTCACCCCCGGCTGGGGTGAGCTCATCCCTGTGCAGGTGGCCCCAGCACAGGCCTGGTGCTGGGACAAGTCTATGAAACCACTAGGAGGCCAGTGACTCAATTCCAACTAGCATCTTTCTACTTAGATATCTTATCTCAAAACACAAAAAGTAATTCTGCAAGATCTAGAAAACCTTAAACCAAAAACAGATTCATGGTTTATTGGTGAATTCTGTGATGGTAAACTGTAGAGTGTTCCAAAAAACCTGAAACTTTTCTGTTTGACTCTCACTTCTCACCTTTTTTCTGTTGATATGTTATCACTCCGCACATAGCGCACGGGTTATATCTAGTTCCTTGAATGTATACAGTATTGTTTATCTTCTTTAAATTTTTCAGGGCACATGAGAAAGGTATTTATACAGATAACATGATTAGGTAGCTGTTAGGACACATGATCTGCTATTCTGAAAAGAGAATGTTTAAGACAAAAACCCATCTTGGGACAAGAAATTAAGATGAAAAGTGGGTTACATGATGGCTCAGCACTAGGGGGGGTATAGCAAAAAGGTGTACATATTTTTCATTTCTTAGGAGTTTTTATTTTCTTATCTAGGAGAAGTTAAGAAAATGTTTAATGTTTACAATTCTCTATCCTCTTTAAAAAAAGTTTTCCAAAATCATTTTTTCATGCTCATTGTAAAATATTAAAATAAGAGAGAAAATGAAAATTAGCAATTTCACCACTCAGAGACCGTCATCATTCCTATTTTGTGATTATTCTTCTAGATAACTGTCTTACCATACACACACACACACACAATTTAAAATATGTGGCATCACAGTATGCATGAAAATCTGTATCTTGTTCTTTTTACCTAATGATATAAATGGATATCTTTTCATGTAATGTATCGTCGTCATTTTTCATGGCTGCTCACCCTTCCATCACATGCACTATCCTTTAACCAAACCCTGAATGATGACATTTGTGTCAGGGAGTCGTCTAGACATGTCTATTTGCAAACCATTCAGATGATTGAGAGGACACATTCCCCAAAGTGCAGCTACTGCCACGTTAAGTTATTACTGCATCTAACATTTGGATAGTTCCCGCTAAAACCCTCTTCGGGCTGCGTCTATAAGCCTACACCCTCAAAAGCAGGCAGGTCAGCTTCTCCCCCTTCCCAGAGTTCTAAGAACTGGTTGCTGCATTACCATTTCCCTCCTCCCTCCTTGGCTGTGTATGTATTCATCCTTCTTCCTTCCTGAGATGAAGCTTGGCACGACTCTACTTAGATAGAAATGAGGACAGTTTTTGCATTTCACCTTAATCAGATCAAATTAGGACAGGTGGCAACCCTGCAGCAACATAATTATGAAAAATGTATCTCCTCAGTACAGGGTGTCCTTTCAGCTTCCCAATCAAACAGGACACCAGCGTCCAACTTTTCTACTTTTAGCTGGTGACTCACAAAGTAGTCACCCAGACGCTCTGGGTATAATGGTGCTGAAAAATCTGAGATTAAATATAGTCTAAAAAGCATGCAAATCTATTCTGTAAGATAAGCTAATTTAATATAATAATAGTTCTTGTATTACAATTTTTATATGCCAAAAGAAAAAAAAATACCAAAACCCTATGGCTGGCCTATTATTTACAAGATTTACAAGGAAATCTTTTAACATATCTCCCTTATACTTTGCCATCCAAAGGTTAAAAAAAATGATGTGGAGGATTCCCTGCTTTTATTGTAAGAGAATAGCCACCCCATCCAAAAGAAAATGTGCAATGAATATCTATTTAAATAGATTTGAGATAAGCTGAAGGTGGATACTCGATTCTATTCTACACGAGGGGGATTCTACACCCAGCTTCATTTAGGATATTGCTTCTCCAAAGACATCCCAAGCACCGCAATGACAAATGTTACATCGAAAATGCGCTTAGCAACAATTGCCGTATGAGTCTCTGGGCAGCCATTTTTCAGCATGTCGGGATTATACTATCACACCATGGAAACAAATTAAACAGCACAAGCTTGGCTGCTGGGATCACTTTATTAGCAATGCAGCGTTATTTCATAAAGGATGCATTGCTTCAGATCTGTCACTGAATGTCAACAATGGCTTCTCCACTTGTATGAAGCCCAATTTGTTATTTGGAAAAGAACCAAAGGAGAACACTTCAGAATCTGATTGCTTTCCCTCCCAACGTCTAAATTAGGGGGGGGAAAAGCCTGGTTGCTTAATCTTTCCAGTATATCTGTAGTCTGTATTCCCTTCCGGGACGGCATTTGTGAGGAAGCTTCAAAGTGCGAGTTAAGCACTAATGCTCTTTCTGAAGCATACGACGGGCATCATTAGACGCTTACTGACAGCTCAGACAAGTCACGATCTACAAGACACACATTGTAAAAGAAGGTTTTGTTGATCTATTAGATTCATACATGTGAGCTGTGGTTTTCTTGTATTCGTGAAAAATGTCAGTCTCCTGGCTTAGTAGCATCTTAGCTTTTTGTGACAGATGATGGAGTCTTGCTTTGGAAATGATTACGGTTATGTTAGAATAATTTCAAAAAAAGAATAATCAGTATCAGCAGATGAGTTCTTAGGAAACAAAAGTTATTTGCCTTTTGCAGATAGATATGCCCAACCAAAAAGAGAAATTAAAGCCCAAGATTCTATTCTGAAGCCAAAATAGAACCTGCTACATTTGCCTCTGGAATTTTGTGAATATATCAATGAGGTTTTAAAATTCATCCAAACCATTGCTTATTTTTTTGAAGTCCAGATATCTAACCTGGAATGGAAACTTTCTCTCAGCTAGTTGTCAATTAAACAGGTATAAAATTGTAGCTGAAACCAGCTAAGAAGTCCTTGTCCCCAGATACCGACATATGTGTACCAGCAACATATCAAGACACAAAGGGATGGTGACATTTCAGCAATTGCTGCAGGAGGTAGGACAGACATCTGGCCCTTCCCTAGCAACCCTGAAACCAGAATAAGTTGGTGGTTACTCCACCTTCCCCCACCCGCCCCCCTCCCCCCCCCTCAGCAAAGCTGGCTCTGACTATAGCTCTGAGGTCTCAACAGAGTAGAAGTTACCCAAGCCAGGCAGCAGATTCAACACACATCTGAAATCTCTGTTTGGCTGGATGACTCTCCTGGTTTTTAAAATCATGCTCTTATTTTCTGTAAGGGCAGATTTATTAGGAAGCAGCTCTTCAATTGCTTCTCCCACGCACTATCCCATGCTTAATTTGCTGCTTTGGTTTTTGCCACAATATTACTGGGAGGGAACTGAGTTTGGTTCTCTGCTCTGGGTGCCATGTTCTTGCCCATCTTTGCTCGTTACCTTGATGTCATGCTTGTAGGGAGAAATGTAATTACCCTCATCCTTACGGTGCAAGTGCTAACTCTACGCTAATACCTTAAGCTCTATTTCTAAAGGAGATCTTCCTTAAAAAAAAAAAAATCTAAGGACTGAAATCCATCCCTCTCATTTTTCTTTTTTCATACTACTATTTCCATTGAAAAAACTTCCCATTTTGCATCTCTGAGTAGAATATCCTTACATCCTTTCTGTTGAAACAGCATGGTCCCAGCATTCCCAAATAGGGAATTTTAGAGGAAAAAAAGGCATCTTTCTCATTGTGTTTTATCACAGAAAAATATAACCCCCTAAATTAAATCTAAATTCATCTTAATAGTGCCTTATACAAAATGTCTCTGGAGAATTAGTTCAGCTGGCCTCTCTGCAAAGTGCCTCATATGTCCTAGAGGATTTATCCTCACAAAGCCTGAAGTCCCTGTAGCTTTTCATGGTGCCTTAGTCTCCTGGATCTAGAGCAACAATGATCAATTATGAAAAAAATGGTCTCTACGGCTGGTATCGTATACACACTAGCAAACTACATGTAATGAGATCGCTGTCTCGTTTCAAAGGCTGTGATTTAAATTTGTACATGGGGCCGATGGGTTAATTTTCACTGCCTTATTCACTACATTTACCATTATTCAAGGGCTTTGAGATAGCTCTGCTATCAGCACTCACTAATCCAAATCAGTTTATAAAAACACTCTCAGATTAACAAATCAATGATACTTACACACACGAAATTGGTTACCACTTAAAGGCTTTATTCTGACTAGATTTATAGCCTGCATAAATCCCATCCTCATGTAATTTAGATGGGAGACAAGCAAGAGGCATGTCTGCTGTCTGTTCCCAGCAGTGTGGGCCAAAAAGGAGAGCGATTCTTCATTACTGATGTATGGCAGCCTGTGTTTAAAAGCTATAAAGAACAAGCAATGAGAATACAATCGATCAATTCCAAAATTTCCACTAAAATAGAGTGTAGGAAACTTTAAGGAGGCATTACAAGGATGCTAGTAATTTACTTAAAAATTAACGCGTCATTATATGTCTGTATAATGGAGATCGTTTCAGAAAGAGAGATCAAGATTTCTTCTACTTTTCCAATTGTAAAATAAAACAAAACTTGTTTCAAATAAAAATGACTCTAGTGAACACTTAAATGCTAACCTGAGGTTAAGAATGATAAAACAAACTGGTCCTTCTCAGGGTAAAATGCATGCAATTCAAAGATCATACTTGTTCCTTTTTTTTTTTTTTTTAAAGGTGTTTTGAACCCATGAAAACCACTCTACATAATAATAATATATTTTGAGCGTTGGATTCTGGCAGTAGCATCCACTATGCTCTTAAAATTTCTTCATTTCAGTCCTTGGTGAGAATTACTCCTAATGTTTCCAGAAGTATATAATATTGTAGCCTGAACTTGGGAGTTCTGATTTAAAACTCAAAGTAAAATTTTAGTTCTTGGGACTGATACAGAAATATTCTATAAACAGTAATAAAACCACATTAATAGAAAGTTAATAATTATTAGGATTAAAAATTTATTTATTCCATGGCTCTCAACAATAAATATGCATTTAGTTATTTTAATCCATCCTATGACTGCTTCCATAAAAAGGAGATGAGGCAGGTTAGGGATAGTTCCAAAAAACAGGACAGTTTCTTGACATTGTTCTTATTGTTTTAATAAAAAGTAGGGCAGTAAAAGGAAAATGGTGGAAATAAAAATAAGAGTGGGTTGGGAATTGGGGCTGGACCACTAAGTATATCCCCTCAAGGCCTATGATGCTGTTCTCTGTGGGCCACAGATTTAGTTCTCTGTTTCCAAATGATCAGATCAAAGAGAAGGACAACATAATCCCTGTAAAATAAAACCAAAGAAGTTCTTGGAAGAAGCACAGAACTTTTTCTGCACACAAGCCAAGTGTTTCCAGATTTAGCAAATAAAATTACAGGATACCTAGTTGGATTTGAATTTCAGATAAACAACAATTAATTTCTTTAATATAAGTGTGTCCCAGATATTTTTGTTTACCTGAAATTCAAATTTAACTGGGCTTCTAACACATATGGTATAGAGTTTTACATCTTGATTTTGTACAAAAGAACTAGTATGAATAGAATGGGAAGCAGTATATTTCCTAGAAACTAAAGCTTCTAATTTCAGCAACATCAAGACAGAGTATACTGAATGCCATCAAAAAAACTGCTTTTGAAATATAACAAGAGTTTAGCAGAAGTAAGCATAAAAGAAAGCCAGGTACAGGAGGGGGATGCCTTGCTGGGAGAATGCCTCCTGGTTCTCTGCAAGAGGCAGCCTGTTCAACATGGGCCACGTCTGAAACGCCTTTATTTTAACTCCTTTTGCCCCACAAGTTTTCATCCCACTCTACTCTGATGATTTAGTCAGTAGAAAAACAAAGTTCACTTCAGATAAATTCAATGTACAACCAAACATTTTAAAATAAACCCATTCTAGGCAGTGAGGATTATCTGTATTCCAATAGTGGACATTTAAAAGGAATATGGGGCTTCCCTGGTGGCGCAGTGGTTGAGAATCTGCCTGCTAATGCAGGGGACACGGGTTCGATCCCCGGTCTGGGAAGATCCCACATGCCGCAGAGCAACTAGGCCCGTGAGCCACAACTACTGAGCCTGCGCGTCTGGAGCCTGTGCTCCGCAACGAGAGAGGCCGCGATAGTGAGAGGCCCGCGCACCGCGATGAAGAGTGGCCCCCGCTCGCCGCAACTAGAGAAAGCCCTCGCACAGAAACGAAGACCCAACACAGCCAAAAATATAAATAAATAAATAAATAAATAAATAAATAATTTTTTTAAAAAATAAAAGGAATATGGATTTTTTTTTTCTTTCAAAAAGCTTGCTAACTATTGATCTTCCACTTTTGGTAGGACAATTCACGGCCTCATTTTTCAAAACTTTTGACATGTAGGAAAGAGGAAAATACATAATAAAGCACATACAAAATCATCTAATTTGTGTACATAATTGCTAAAGATTTTGCTTCTTAGATATATCTGCCTGCAGATTTTTAAAATCTTTTATCTTTTATTTATATATTTTTAAATGAAAATTATATCTATTTAAGGTGTACAAGATGATTATTTGACATACATATACATAATGAAATGGTTACTACAGTCAAGTAATTATCGTATCATCTTCTCACATAGTTAACCATTTTTTGTGTGTGTGATGAGAGCACCTACTCATAAGAGAGAAATCTACTCTCTTAGCATATTTCCAGTACTTAATATTGCATTATTAACTACAGTCACCATACTGTAGAGTCTTCATCCCACATAACTGCAACTTTGTACCCGCTGACCAACTTCTCCCCATTTCCATTATCCTCCCAGGCCCTGGTAACCGTGGCTCTACTCTGCTTCTATGAGTTCAACTGATTCCACATATAAGTGAGATCATACAGTATTTCTCTGACTTATTTCACTTAGCACAATGTCCTCAGGTTCATTTATATTGTCACAAATGGCTGGATTCCTTCTTTCTCATGGCTGAATAATATCCCCTGGTATGTACCTATACCACATCTTTATCCACTCATCCGTCTATAGACACTTGGGTTGTTTCCATATCTCAGCTACTGTGAGTAGTGCTGCAATGAACATGGGAGTGCAGATATTTCTTTAAGATGTCTGCAGATAGTTTTGTCTAATTTTCAGACACTGATTAGCCATTATCTTCTGTACTTATGCATAGATTTCTGTTGAGATCTCCTTTAACACACAACCCTATTGCAGAGGATTAAGTTCTGAAAAGCGATTTGTGATTTACGTAGGCTCCACTTTATGTCTAATTCAATAAGCATTCTAGTATTAGCTTTGCAGTGGAGAAACCTGGCAGCCGGCACTTTGACCAAGTGGCCCAAGTTACCACCACCAGCAGTGGGACAACCCGCCAGCGTGTGCCCACTGATAGGATGTACTGGGAAGTACACATCATTTCCACGGAAGTCTTGCCAGAAATGGACAGCTTGAGTCTGAACATGAGGGAACATCAGACAAACTCAAATTGAGGGACATTCTACAAATAGCTGGCCTGTGCCTGTTGAAAATGTGACTGTCAGAAAAGGCCAGGAAGGGATGAGATTCAAGCAGACTAAAAAGACGTGGTGACTATAGGCAACATGTGAGCTGGAAGGTACAGACTTAGGACAAATTTGTGAAATCTGAACAAGGACTATATTAGATAAGAGTATGGGATCACAGATAATTTTCTGATTTTGATCATTGTACTGTGGTTATGTAACAGATTATCCTGATATTCAGGGAACACATTCTGAAGTCTTTAGAGGTAAAGGAATACCATGTCAGTAACTTATTCTTAAACATTTCAGAAAAAAACCCCAAAAACATGTGTACATTTGTATGTACATGGGGAGAGAAAAACAAAAGTGCTGTTAACATCTGGGTATCTAGCTGAAGGGTGGATGGAAATTCTTTCTCTTAGTCTTGCAACTTTTCTCTAGGTCTGAAATTATATCAAAATAAAAAGTTAAAAGAAAAAGCATTTCCTTTGGTAAAAAGTAACCCAATATCATTAGCGGAGAAGTCTGCTTTGTCTTGCAGTTTACGGGGCCTGAAGAAAATGACATTCAGATGTAACAGCTGGCTATGACACATAAAGCCGTCCCCACCAACTCCCTGGAGTGGCACACAGGATGGCTTCCCAGAGCCTACAGTTCTTGGAATTCTTACTGGATATTTCAGTGTTTTCTTGCCTTTTACGGCTGAGAAGGTTTGAGTTTCTATAACATTCACAGATAATTTGGACTATATCTAATCAAGTCAGTGCAGTATAAAGTCATGTTTCAAACATCTAATGGTAAGGCCAGTTCTTTCTTTTTTGATTGCTACCAAATCTAATTGAATAGTGTTATGAATTGACTTAAATGGCATGCTAAATCAACTGAATCTCCAATAACTCTGTACATTCTATTCCACATTGTTTTTCTCTAACTATAACATATTCTAATGGAGAACAAAGAAAGGAATAATGCAATTTTTACCTGACTCTTTATAAGACAAGGTAATCCCATCTTTTCCAGTTGCACATACATTAAAAAAAAAAAATGAATCAAAGTCTTGCCTTTCCACTGAAGTAATGTTTTGTGATTGTTGTATATAGGATTATTTTGGACATGCAGAAACTAATTTTTACCTTAAAGATTGAGGACTAAAATATAAAGAAACAATACATTAATTTTCATTGAATAAGCCAACTTGTTAATTTGATTAGTTTTAACATTCTCTTATGCCTGTATAATGTGGAACCAGTAATAGAAGGAAACTGATATAGAAAGAATATTAATATCATTTAATACTGGTTATTCATTTATTCCTTCAACGAATGTATACTGAATAACAAACAAATGCCAGAAACTGGTCTAGATATGAGAAACAGATGCTTAGGACGAAGTCCCTGCCCTCATGAAATTTACATTCTCCTAGGTGGTCAGTTAATACTCAAGTAAACAAATTAAAGAAAAAAACACCCTTGCAGACAATGGGGAAAGATAAAGCAGGTATTGTAGAGAGGGCAGGAACCAGGACGTAAGCAAAGGCCACGTTCAATGCGGAGGTCCCTGAGCAGAGTCACAGGAGGCCACGAAGACATGGGGAGAGCCCAGCAGGCAGAGCCTCCCCAGACCAGGGTCCAGCCCTGAGGGGAACGGCGGGAGGGGGAGGAGGAGGCGGGGAGACGGGAGTTGGCCAGGAGCGAGGTTGTGATGGACCTCGTAGGCCAGGATAAAGGGCTCAGCTTTAGCTTCAGGAGTGAGAAGGCATCGAAGGATCTCACACATGGTCGTGATGTGATGTCCTTTATATTTAACCGACACTCTTCTTTGAAATAATTGCAGATTTACAGAAGAGTTGCCAAGACGGCACAGAGAGTTGTCAGATGCCTTTCACCTAGCTTCCCTTTGTATTAGCACTTTACATAAGCTCGGTACATTTCTCAGTATCCTTTAAGTTTTAAAAGGGCTCTGTCTCCTTACTGTGTAGAAAATAATTATGAACCCAAAATAATGGCCAAGATTTATTGACCATTTTCGGTGTCCCAGAAGCTATTCCAAGTGCTCTACACGTGTTAGTCACTAGTCCTCCCAGGACCACTGTAAGTACAAGGGCGGTACTCTTGCTATTATCCCCACTTCACAGATGAGGGTTCTGAGGCACAGAGAAGGGAGTCAACTTGCCCAGTGTCATACAACGAATAAGTGATGGGCCTGGTTTACAGACGCACTTTCCCTGACTCCAAAGCCTCACCTCTGGGAGAGACTGAGGAGCGAAAGTAGAAGCAGGGACACCAGTTAGGCAGTGACTACGGTGGTCAGGTGAGAGGCGAGGGCATCTAAGGAGGTGGAAGTAGGTTAGCAGGACTTGCGATGGACTGCATATTGGGGAGTAAGCGAAAGAAAGGAAAGAATCAGGACGATTCCTACCTTTTCATCCCGAGCAGCTGGCTGACGGGTGGTGCCTCTCACTGAGGGACAAGGACTGGGCAAAAGCAGCTGCGAGGGAGTTAAGGGTTCTGCTTCGGACACGCTAAGTTGGAGAAGTCTGTGGGGCAGCCAGCGGTAGCCAAGCAAAGACCGTGCGTGAAGAGCAGAGCGTGAGAGAGCAGGCCATTCTGCTGAGGGGCCAGTAGTTCGAAGGGATGGAATCGACCATTGGCTCTCACCCCACATGTACTTATAAATCAATCTAAAACTTTTCAAGATGTGAAAAGCAACAGGCATTGGCTCATGATTCTTACATCCTCAGCCTGTCTCCTCCTCCCAGACCGCCTTCCCAGCCCAAGGGAAGAGAGAGGGTGAGAAGGAAAGGGGGAAAGAAGGTGGGGCTACGGGAGAAGACATTAAGGAATCCAAAGGCTCTTTGGAAACCCAGAGCTCTTCAACGAGAGCTGCATGCCACCCTCTTCACCTCCCTTGTACAAAAAATTCCGGCTCATTTCTTTCTAATATCGATACCCATAAAAGACAGTAACATATTTTCTCTCAGATTTTTATTAGAACTCAGTCAAACTGTCTGCTTTAGAATTTATTATCTGCCCAGGTATTTTATTTCATGACCACGTATTTGATTTGTAACGTGACCAATTAAGTTATTTCCACAATAACCTTTATCACGTTGAAATACATGGATATTTTTGCATGGAAGTTATGAGATTTCAAATCTACTGAATAACTTGAACAATTTATAACTTAAAAAATATTTTGGAAGTGTAACTGTCCAAGAAAATTAAAGATAAAATTTTAATGAAAAAGAGAAAAAAATTAACGATAGGAAACAAGAAAATAAAGGTAATAAATAAATGGATTACAAAATTACAAGTTCCAGAGAGGAAACAGTTTGTCAGAAGTCAGGAGATACCTAAATGGATGTGGATCAATAAAAGTGATTTATCTACGTGAGCAAATTGACATAGAAAGGGCCCAGAGAGCATAGAAGTGAAGGGAAAATGTAAATGCATTGAATGGATATCTTTTGTGCTGTTCAAAAGGACAAACAATGATGTGAGAACTCTAAATTTACTTTGTAATTGTTGACTCCATGTTGTAATTTTAGCCATAAAGCAGTGACAAAATAATTATATGCATGTTTCTATACTGTGTCAGCTAAAATAGCACAAATTCTTGCACCCACATATTACACGAGCATCAAAGAATATGTTGTCAGTTTTCAAATACTGTAAGAAGTTTAGAGAAGTTCACGGTAATCTCTCACATTTGACAAACAACACACACAAGGATACTCCTAATGAAGCTCCAATGTGGTGGCAGATGCATGAATTTCATATATACAGACATGAAGTAGAGGAGCTATGTTATGTGAGCTCAAGAAAACCAAGGAAGGAAAGGCTCATGTTATATCATGGGTTTTGGTTTGGTTTCCTATTGTGTAACAAACTACCCTCCTTCCCTTTCTTTCATTCTTTCTCATTCTCTCTTTCCACAAAGCCACTCCATGTGGTTAGCTTGGACTTCCTCACAGCATGGTGGCCATAGGGCATCTGGATTTCTAACATGACAGCCCAGGACTCCTCCCAAAGGTGGAGATGGAAGCTTCCGGCCCTCTTAAGAGTGAGGCCTGTCATAGTGTCCTTTACACTGTACTCAACTGGTCAAAGCAGACACAGGCCAGCCCAGACCCAAGGGACAGGGGAATAGTACCCACCTCTTAATGAAAAGGGTATCAAAGAATTTGTGGCCATCTTTAAAATGCCCAAGGCTGATCTTCTATATGACAATTCAGGTATTTATCATGCCAAAAGGAAGGAGCTGGTGCTCTGACTTATGGAGGGAAAGGGGAAGAAGAAAGAACATTCTTGGATCGCTTTTATAGGTTGCCTCTGATGAGCTCCAATGACAACTTTGAATCCACATAAGTGGTTGCATTTGAAACAGAGCACCAAGAAACACCTGCAAGTACTGTTGTCATGGTCACTGGCAGGCACAGCTGAGAGGCGCATGCAGAAGGACAGGAGATCTGTCGACCTGGGGCCACTGGGGACTGAGACAGCTCAGTCCACGCAAGACCCCCTCAGAACTGCCATTTGCACAAGGCTTGCTAGACGCAGAGGATCAATGATCTACCTTTGGCCTTCCGTGCATTCCTAACACATTCACCTTGGGCAGGAGGTGGCACAGCAACGACCTTCAATTGTATTATCTAGAGAATGATTGCCAAGTTTCTCTTTACCTCTGGAGAAGGCACAACAAGAGGAGAGAAAAATGCTACTATGGTTGGAAGTAAAAAAGAACTTTCTGGAAATAAAAGTTTTAAACACGAAAAGAGCTTCCATCTGAAAGTCAGAGGATCACTTATCCTGAACGTTTTTATCTTGAATAGTTCCTACGGTTCAGGAAAGCAACTGCTTAAATGATATTCTACTCTTCACAGTGTGTACATTTCTTTCTCTTTCTGACTTTTTCATCTTAAGTCTGCTGTTTCTTTCTTCTTCGACTCATTTTTCTCCTACTCAGCCCTTTTGTTATCTGCCTTGCCTTACATCTACCAGAGGTCCCCAGCAATGTCCACAGGCCACCACGAGGAACATTTGGCACAAAAAAGGCTGCTGAATACTTTCCTAGTGGTTCCTACCCACGCGAGGGTGTGGGTCTTTTTTTTTTTTTGGTCCAGAAGTAGAAGTTGTACCAGATTATTTTCTTGATCATTTGAGAGCTGGTAACCTTTATTATAAGAATGTTCATATTATTATGAAAATTTTGGCAGACACTGCTCTTGCCAACACAATAGTCATCTCCTTTTTTATTTTCTGTTAACAATTTGGTCCCGGATCCAGGTTGAAAGCCTTTCATCTCCTGGCAGTAGGTCCCCCTGAGTCACAGGGATCTAGTCCCATTCACAGTGACTACTTCAGGCGTGTTCATGTAACCCAGTCCTGAACAATGAGAAGTACTGGGAAGGCTGGTGAGGCTTCTGGGAAATATTTTCTTTCCTGATTCCAAGAGAGAAATTCCAAAGGTTGTGAAAGCTTTCTTCGTGTTTCGATTCAGGGGGATGAGCTATGGCAGCTGTGATCACGAGGCGATGAGAACTGCTGAAGGACAGAAGGAGCTCCCGCCCCTGACAGAATTGTTGAGTTCCTAACTGGAAGCCTGCCTACCTCTGGACTTCTCATAAGTAAAACATAAATGTCCTTATGTTTTTAAGTCTCGTGTGGTCAGGTTTTCTGTTATTGTAGCTGAAGGCATTTCTTTTGGGAGGAGACCATGCTCCGTGAATAATGTCACATTTCACATTTCTGCACAGTTAGGGCTTACTGAGAAAAGATTATTGGCAACCAGTGTTACAGGATGACTGCATGGGAAACATGCCTTGAAAATTAGAGAGAGCAAGTTGTTCCTGAGACAGACGAAGGCTTAACTCCTCTGGAACCGTTCACTCACACTCGAAGGGGGAAAAACCCAGGGCCTTTCTCTCTTCTATTCAGAGAGTAATTGTCTACATGCCTGGACAAGGGTCTCTCTCTTTCTCTCTCTCTTCACATACACATACACACACACATATAGACAAACACATATGGTTAAAGTAGATCATGTACCTACTTAAATGCACGCAAAATTCTGTGTGTGCATTTTTCTTAGTGCAAAAGACCCAATAATTTTCATCAGATTCTCAAAGGCATCAGTAATCAAAACAAAATCATAGAAAACAGAAAAACAAATTAATCACCACTGTTCTAAAAGCTACCAGAGCGTGAATCTTTAGAGGAAAAAAAATATGGTCTTATATGTCTTCAAATCTTTAGGGCCTATCACAGTGTTTGACAAACAGTAAATGCACAATAAAAGTTGGAAAATTAAATGAACAGATAAATGACTTGTTTTGTGCTTCATCCATGCTCTAGGCCTACTGCTTTGTGTGGACAAAACAAGTATATGGCTTTTAAACATAAATCCATAAACCATACAGTCAAAGAAACAGATGTATACCAGACAAAATTATATTCATTAGTATTAAATTCTCATAATGTTCTATATTAGAAACACATATGGGGGCTATGTGTTTAAGAATCCGTCTGCCAGTGCAGGGGACACGGGTTTGAGCCCTGGTCTGGGAAGATCCCACATGCCGCGGAGCAAAGAAGCCTGTGTGCCACACTACTGAGCCTGTGCTCTAGAGCCTGTGAGCCATAACTACCGAGCCCGCGTGCCTCAGCTACTGAAGCCCACACGCCTAGAGCCTGTGCTCCGCAGCAAGAGAAGCCACCTCAATGAGAAGCCTGCGAACCGCAAAGAAGAGTAGCCCCTGCTCACCGCAACTAGAGAAAAGACCGCACGCAGCAACAAAGACCCAAGGCAGCCAAAAATAAAAAAATAAATTAAATAAATAAATTTATTTAAAAAAAAACACATATGGGCTTCCCTGGTGGCGCAGTGGTTGAGAATCTGCCTGCCAATGCAGGGGACGCGGGTTCGAGCCCTGGTCTGGGAAGATCCCACATGCCGCGGAGCAACTAGGCCTGTGAGCCACAGCTATTGAGCCTGCGCGTCTGGAGCCTGTGCTCCCAACAAGAGAGGCCGAGATAGTGAGAGGCCCGCGCACCACGATGAAGAGTGGCCCCCACTCGCCGCAACTAGAGAAAGCCCTCGCACAGAAACTAAGACCCAACACAGCCATAAATCAATCAATCAATCAATCAATAAAAAAAAAAAGCACATATGATTGTTGGGGGAGACAAGAACTACAAATGGATAGAGAGGAGAGACCAACGTGAGCTAGCAGTCTGCCTAACATATGGGCTTATTCACATTCAACATTCATTTTGCATTTAGGCAACTTGAGTTTTAAGAATTTTAATTTGTCTTTTTAGCAATGAAAAGCTGGAGTAAAACCCCAAGACATAAACATGCTTAAGATTTTTACACTATATGAATTCTGGGTAAAATATGATTATTTTTCTCTAATTCATTATGTCGTTTAGCTAATTCAACAGCTTCCGTTCCACAGAATGTGATTTTCTCTTTTCAAAGCCAAAGATGCAGGGTACTTTAGAATATATGTTATCCAATGATGTACAGCATGTAGATTTTTAAACTCTTCCTGTAACACACTCCTTTCATGTAGCCTTTTTATTTGGCCATTGGGTGACAATGGGTATTATGGGTTGAATTATATGCCCCCCCAAAATATGTCCAAAGTACCTATGAATGTTACCTTATTTGAAATAGGGTCTTTGAAAATGTCATCAAGGTGAGGTCCTTAGGGTGGGCCCTAACTCAATGTGACTGTTGTCCCTTTTAGAAGAGAAGAGACACAGAGAAACACACAGGGGAAATACCATGTGATGACAGAGGCAGCTTTTGGGCCTATGCCTCTATAAGCCATGGGACATCAAGGATTGCTGGCAACACCAGAAGCTAAGAGAAAGGCGTGGAACAGAGTATCTCTGGTGGTTAAGATCCTGCTAGTACAATGCTAACTTCTATTTGTCAGTGTATGAAGCCATTGGCACCTTGATGGGAGAAGATGGATTGAAGGAGATCAAATCACAGAATACAGAGGCAGCTGAGAAGACTATCGTTTTGCCGTACAACTGCTATTTGATGTACTCAACAGGCTTCCTTTGTGATTTATCCCCAAGAATACTGTTTAGATAAAAATGAGCTTTCTCTAGAGCTCTGTAATTCAACAAGGGCAGAGAGGCTGCCCTCATTCATTGGAATCATAACTGCCCTCAGTTTGGGACAGGGCACCTTGGACATACCTTTGGGAAGCAAGGAAGGCACCAGACATTCCCTTACACCACATAAACTTTCATTAAGTTCAACCAGAGCCTGACCTGTAGCAATTTCCAAGCTGTTATCAGCTTGAAAATGTTTCCCCTGCTTTTGATGGGGGTGGGGTGACATGACAATCTCTCCCTGGCTGCCCAATTTTCCATTTCTAATTTGTGCTTCAAAGCCACTCCTCAAACATTCTCAAAGTATTTTCTTGAAATCTGGGCTTTTATTTGTTCTTGGAAAGAAAACAATAAAATGTTGTTGGGGAAAGAGGTAGAACAACATAGGTATTTTCAAGCATTTCCATTACTGCATATGAGTAACCATGGAGGTGAGCCCTAATGGTGCGATTTCCCCATACAGCTCATAAAAGAAAACACCGTGTTCTTTTCTTCAACAGCTTCTTTAAAACGTACATCATTAACACAATATTTAGCTGGGGAGAGTGAAATTCAACAAGTATGTATTGAGGGGTTGATGCATTCATAGCTTTGTTCTTAATGCTGGGGCAAAGTGATAAATGAAACAAGCTTGTGAAGCTTATGTTCTAGGAAGAGGAGGAAACAGAGAATAAACAACCAAATAATAGTAATAATAATGCTAATATTACTACTAATAAAAAACAACCAGATAGTGATGAGTGTCACATATAAAGTTAAAATAATGAAGTGATGGGGTATGATTACAATATTATAAAGATCATTCTGGTTTTGATATGAAGACACAGGACAAATTTTTTAACTTTTGGGGGGAAAGCACTTGACTAAGACTTGAAACAATTTATACCAAAAACCCTTTTTTTAGACAACCTAACAAATATTACTTTTAAAAACAGAGTTAGAGACATTCCTGTAAATGGGTTATTTTTCCTATCCCTCCCTCCAGTGTTAACGAAGGTCATCTCAGTCCACGTGCAGTTGTCCTACGAAGCTATGTACTGCTGCCCTCCCCCCCCCCCGCCTTCCTGTCCTCCCTCTCTACAATCAAGTGGATACTGTAGATCTATAAGAATACAAAATGCCTAGGAAAAGCTTTAATAGGAAATGTGCAGATTTTAAGTTAATAACAACAATGATAACGGGTAGACCAACACACAAAGATTTACTGAACAGCAAAAGATGACACGTATGATAATATATCATATTCCTGAATTGAAATGCAATTTGTAAAGGTTTTATTCTTCTGAAAAATATTTCATACTTGTAATATAATTTTTACCAAATCTCAATAGTATTATTTTGGAAGCTGGGTAAAATGAGTAGTGAGGGCAGAATGAAAATCAGGGTATTCAAAACAACTTTGGGGAAACTTTCAAGAGGTCAATCCAGAGCTTTTCTAAGAAACTGTACTAAACAATGAAGAAGAAATTATGTTAAAGTCAAACCCCACATATCATTCATTAAATGTTAATTATGTACATTTTAAAGAAGTTGTTGAAGAAAAGAACATGGTGTTTTCTTTTATGAGATGTTTGGAGAAATCGCACCATTAGGGCTCACCTCCATGGTTACTCATATGCAGTAATGGAAATGCTTGAAAATACCTATGTTGTTCTACCTCTTTGCCCATCAACATTTTATTGTTTTCTTTCCAAGAACAAATAAAAGCCCAAATTTCAAGAAAATACTTCGAGAATGTTTGAGGAGGGCTTTGAAGCACAAATTAGAAATGGAAAATTGGGCAGCTAGGGAGAGATCGTCATGTCACCCCACCCCTATCAAAAGCAGAGGAAACATTTTCAAGCTGATAACAGCTTGGAAATTGCTACAGGTTAGGCTCTGGTTGAACTTAAAGAAAGTTTATGTGGTGTAGAATGTCTGCTGCCTTCCTTGTTTCCCAAAGGCATGTCCAAGGTGTCCTGTCCCAAACTGAGGGCAGTTATGATTCCAATGAATGAGGGCAGCCTTTCTGCCCTTGTTGAATTACAGAGCTCTAGAGAAAGCTCATTTTTATCTAAACAGTATTCTTGGGGATAAATCACAAAGGAAGCCTGTTGAGTACATTAAATAGCAGTTGTATGGCAAAACGATAGTCTTCTCAGCTGCTTCTGTATTCTGTGATTTGATCTCCTTCAATCCATCTTCTCCCATCAAGGTGCCAATGGCTTCATACACTGACAAATAGAAGTTAGCATTGTACTAGCAGGATCTTAACCACCAGAGATATTCTCTTCTATGCTTTTCTCTTAGCTTCTGGTGTTGCCAGCAATCCTTAACGTTCCATGGCTTATAGGGAGATCGATCTGATCTATCTACCTATCTTTCTGTCTATCTTCCAAAGTAACTATCCAGATGTAATTAGAATTCATGCTATTTCCTAAGTATTAAAACAGTGGACCAATTGCTCAAGCTGTAGAAAAGACCTCCTGATCAAATAATTTGCTAGAATAAAACTGGGTGCTAGTGAAATTCAATACTGGCTTGCCTTCCAGTAGGCTTAGCACCTTCAGTATGATTTACTGAGAATATGAAAAAGTTCATTCATTTGGACTTAACTTCTGTTTGTTGCTCAGGCCCTGTTAGACTTGCTATGTGTATTTCCTTAGAAAATGTTAACACTGAGTTGTCCCTTCTGGAATATTTTGATGTGAGAGAGAAATGTCAAGGTTAGAATTGTTCAGAGATTTGCTCTCTGTGGATATCTGGACTGCAAATAATCAACCATCTCCAGCATCAAGTTATTGCTCAAAAGATGAGATTTCTTTCGCTATGCTTACAAGTTCAGCATAACTTTTATTTCTTTCATTTAACAGTTAAATCTACATTTTCAGAGCATTTTAAGAATATATTGTTAAATTATGTCTATATTGATGAAATTCAACAAATGAATGCTTATTGTGAGCAAGCTAGGGATTCTAAGAAATATAAACAAAATATAATCCTTGCCCTCAAAGAGTCCAGAGCTTAGCTGATAAAATAGATAAATAAATATAATAAAAGGCAGAATGATAATGATGCTGATAAAGATCTACACAGTTTTCAAATTTCTTTACATATATTACTTCACTTGATCTGCACAAGAAACATTTGAGGGAGACCAGGCAGACTGAGTCATTCCTAGTTTAGAAATGAGGAAAATGAGAATCAGAGCATCAAGGGGTATATCCACATTTATAATGGCAGTACCATTAGTGCTAAGTTGCTGATTCTTTCCTTGGCACCATATTGACTAATTTCCATTCACTCCTCTCTCTGTGTTCTAACATTTTGTTGACATCCCTCATGTGATATTTCTCCTCTCTCAAACTCTTTGTTCTTGTGGATTTATATCCTTTTTATTCCTTCAGTGTCATTTTGGTGTAGCTGGGGGAGGCGGATATAAACCCATGGAACTTCTTTAAGAGGCAGTGTGAAATGACATTATTTCTAGTCATAGGCTCTGGGAAGGCCTTATAGGGGAGACCAAATTAGACCTGGGCTTTTAAAAATGAGTAAGATAGGGTGGGCCACTGAGCTGAAAGGGATACCCAAGAGACGGAGGCAACATGGGAGACTTTTAAACCTATATGATGAGCTACATTAACATTATAGAGCTCACAGCCTTTCTTTTTTCGGAGGGTTGAAACTCAACAAGAGGCCCAGTTCTGGAAACTGTACCAGTTCTTGTAAATCAAAAAAGCTTTCAAAACACAGAGACAATCAAGACCATTTTGTTAGAGATGTACTTTGAGCTTGCAGCTTGAGCAGATTTTCAAAGTAGGATTTATAAAGCTACATCTAGGAAGAGGCAATATGTATATAACAGACATAGAAAAGCTCCACCAAAGCATCGTGGATGGGGGTGCTGAAGAGCAGTTCAGCCTCCAAGTTACTCCACTGACACCACCCCCCCCCAGGCTGACATCCATCTTTAGGGGCAAAATGGGTGGACAAATGGAGTCAAATGGAGTTTATTCAACTGGAGGAGGAACTCGCCGGGCATCCGCTCACACTCCACAGACTTGGTCCTGTTTTATAGGGGTTGGAGTGTGCTTCTGAATGCAGAGTGCTGGGTTAGTCATCTGAACACACGCATAAGAGACATGGAAAGGGACTGATTTGATACTGAAACCAGTACTCAGACTAGGTGTTTTCTCTTTATCTGATAAAAAAATATTTAAATTAGAATAAACTTTACACTTAAGTTTATGTGCCACCTTATTTTGCATTCTAGAGTAACATATTTGAGTTCCTCAAAATCATTCCTGCATCCTCACTATTTCTGTAAAGTGAATTTTCAGATATAGCTGTGAGAGGCAGGTTAGTGTACCATCCGCCCCTGTAAAGGTGAGAATTTCACATTAGATGATTAAACGTCTGTAGAAAAATGTTAAAATTCACAAGTTCATTTTCTTCTGTGAAAAAAATATATAGGTATGCATGTATGCATGTCTGTGTGTATATGTATACATACATGTCCTACATTAGTGGTCGTCCAGTCAGACAGATTTTTCAGAGCAGTACTGAACGGGGGGCAAGGCGCTACCCTCTCCAGAGAAGAATGCCAAACGGAAATGACAACTTTCTCATGAGGGGTCTGGTAGAGGGAAACAGCCCTACGGGGTCAGGGAGGTGCGGACACCTGTGCGAAGGCCCCGAGCAAAGAGCCCTGAAGACCCACGAGCTCTCTGAGGGGACCTGAGCTTCAGGGGCCTTTGGTGGTGGTGAGGAGAGCAGTGGAGGCAAGAGGAAATGAGGAAAGGACTGGTATGTAATGAGTATTTTTTTATTCATGATAAAGAGCATGAACTTTATCCCTTAAAGGCCCGGGGTGGGGGGGCCATACAATCATTTTAAGGGGAGTGACATCAATTCCTGTTTTAGAGTCACGACTGCAGGATCACTGTGATAACAGGCTGTTGTTGGGAGTCAGTTGAGAAGTTGCTCCACATTCTGGGTAAGGTGTGATGTGAATGTTAACTAAAGATGTTGCAGGAGGAATGGACGCTGGGATACACATTTAAGAGCTAGTTAGCAGGTAGCATTGACGAGACCTGGTGACTCGATGTCATGGGAGAGGGAGTCTGGGATAACTCCAAGGGTTTCCATCTTTGACCGGCAGTGGATGGTGGTGACATTCACTGAAAAAAGAAACACAAGTCTTCCAGTGCTATGTGGCAGATTGAACAAATGTGTCTAAATCTCCAACTCCCTCAGGCATCACTAAAATGACAATGAAGGAATGAAAAGGGAATAAATCCACAACCACAAAGAGTTTGAGAGAGGGGGAAAAATCAGATGAGAGATGTCAATCAAACTGTAGAACACGGATGGAGAAGGGGAAGCCTGTTTAGCAGAGCAGAGAAAGCTACTGTATACAGGAAGAAAGCCAACAAGAAACAAGCCTACTCATGCTACAGAACCTCAGCAAGGTCCAGCAATTGGAAACACCAGGTACCTGGGAAATTCAGAGTGAAGGAAGGGGCAAAATGAGAACAAGTGCTTGAAAATCTAATATAATGAGCAGTTAGATTATAGGATTCCAAGCCCCCAGCCCATGAAGCCAGGCAACGGCCCCTCCCTACACAGCTTAAGACAGGTTTATTTTCCAGAGAAGTGGATGTAGAGGGGCTCTGGGCTCAGCTCAGAAGGGGATGAGTTCTCTTACCCCTAAAACATTCTGATATTTGGCTGTGCCCCCATTGTGTTCACTGATCTACAACCCTAAAGTGGAATCCAGCATTTAATAAGCCTCACTCCTGCACACAGAGTTTCCATTAAGTTTTTTTAATGCTTAAAAAAAAGAAAAGCAAAGGAAGATATCTGAAGAAAGTCTTCAATATGAAAGATAAGAGACCAAAAGAAACTGAACAGGAAACAGAGAAAACAATTTAGGGAAGAGTAGGAAACAAACAAACACCTAACTATAATCAATATCCTTGAAGAGATAAGAGGATGCTTTAAAGAAAAAAAAATTTAGAGGACAAAGAAGAGGTCTTAAACATTAAAATGGTAGTTGCAGGAAAATGTTAAAAATTTGGAAAACAAGTTTGGGAAAATCTCTCAGAAAGTGGAGCAAAGAGGTAAAGGAGTGGGAAATAGGAGACGGAACATTTAAAGGAAGAAAGGAAAAAACCACCAAAGGATTAACTTCAGAGGCTTAATGTCCAACAAATGGCAATTCCAAAACGAGAAAATTTTTAAAATACAGAAGAGAAAGTTTTCAAAAATTAAATACAAAAACATTTTCCAGAACTGAAGGACATGAGTTTCCTGACTCAAAGAGCCCACTGTGTAAATGGACCAGCACAACTGTCGACTAAAAAAATGCATGACCTAAAATGTGAGAGGTAAGTTTTATTCGGCGGACACACTGAGGACTTAAGCCCAGGAGGCAGCCTCTCAGATCGCTCTGAGGGACGCTCCGAAGAGGTTAGGGAGGAGCCATGATATACAGGAGTTTTTGCAACAAAGACCAGGCAGTTGGAACATCAAAAGATTACTGTTAAAGAGACAACAGACATCTCTAGTTAATGAACTTAGCACTTCTCTATGTATTCAAGATGCAAGAATCTGGGCTCATTGAAATCATTCCTTTGATATGCACCTTAGCTATCTCGGGCCAGTGTCCTGTTTTCTCCAACTTGAATCCCCTCAGGGTGCACAGGAGGGCAGCTGCAGTGGCTGAGGGCCACAACATCCTTTGTTTACTGATATGGCAGGTGACATTCTTTGTCCACTCAATGCATGAGGAAGGCTCAAAGAAGGCCAGCAGTTGTGAGCAAATGGAGAGGTCAAGAGCGCTCACACAAAAGTTCAGACTTCAGCAACAAATCCTGAAAGTGTAAGAAGAATGCCTTCAATGTTCTGAAGGAAAATAATTTCTTAGCTAGGTTTCCATAATCTCAGACAAACTATTGACTCAGTGTAGGGGAATGGAGAGCAAGTCAATAAAGAGGAGACACGGGATTCAGAAAAAAGTGGAGAGTACACAGGAAAGAGTGAAAGAGAATTCCCAGGAGGAGGGTGGTGAGAAGTCCCAAGATGATAGCTCACTGAATGTCCTGACAGGCTCAGGAGGAGAATCCTCCAGAATGCAGTCTCCACTTGAAAAATGGGAGAGAGACTGACACTTGATTTTTTTCTTGACCATATTAAGAGATGTACAATTCTATTAGCAAGTTTGGGGCTGAATTAATGATAAGTATATAGAATATCAAGCAAATACAAAACTAAGTCAATCACTAAATCCAAGATAAGCAAAGTAATTGTAAAAAAAGGTAATTATAACACTCTACCTTGAACAATGTTTTCACATATTAGGAAGATGGAGGGAGAGGATATATGTAAATGTGTGTGTGTGTACAGTATAAAAGTGGTAAACCTTCATTTTTCATAGTAAGAATTTAGTAGATAGTAATTCAAAGAAAGAAGAAATAGCAGTACAGTCATACTATGTGGAATCTTTTAAGATTCATCTTAGGATCGTTCACTGATTTTTTTAAAAATTGCTAAAATTAGGATGGCTCTTAAATGACTGCCATCCCGGTGGCAATTTCATTATGGTTGTCATTGCTTTCACATGCTCATCAAAACCTAAAGAACAGGTGACAGTAGCTTAGAAGAAAATCCCAAAGACAAGAGTCGATCACTCTTAAATGCTGCATCTTCAATGCTCTTGATTGTTCAGAGGATACTACTGCTTGGAAAAACATGGGACAACCATAATTCTGAGACAAAAAGTGACCTAGGTTCTGAAGTGTTAGAAACATCCTAATCTATCCATTTGGCTTTTAATTTTTTGATACATGTACAAGGGGGATCAATAGTGAAAAGTCATACAGATGGCCAATAGGCATTTAAAAAATGCTCAACATCGCTGATTATTAGAGAAATGCAAATCAAAACTGCAATGAGTATCACCTCACACCAGTCAGAATGGCTATCATCAAAAAGTCTACAAATAATAAATGCTAGAGAGGGTGTGGAGAAAAGGGAACCAACCCTCCTACACTGTTGGTGGGAATGTAAATTGGTGCAGCCACTATGGAAAACAGTATGGAGATTCCTCAAAAAACTAAAAACAGAGCTACCATAAGATAAAGGGATCTCACTCCTGGGCACATATCTGGAGAAACCCATTATTTGAAAAGATACATGCACCCCAATGATCATTGCAGCACTATTTACAAGAGCCAAGACAGGGAAACAACCTAAAGGCCCATTGACAGATGAATGGATAAAGATATGGTATATGTATACAATGGAATGTTAGTCATAAAAAAGAATGAAATATTGCCATTTGCAGCAACATGGATGGACCTAGAGATTATCATACTAAGTGAAGTAAGTCAGGCAGAGAAAGACGAATATCATACGATATCACTTATATGTGGAATCTAAAAAAATGACACAAATGAACTTATTTACAAAACAGAAACAGACTCACAGACAGAGAAAACAAACTTCTGGTTATCAAAGGGGAAGGGTGGGGAGGGATAAATTAGAAGGTTAGGATTAACATATACACACTATTAAATATAAAAGAGATAACCAACACGGACCGACTGTATAACACAGGGAACTATACTTAATATCTTGTAATAATCTATAAGGGAAAAGATCTGAAAAAGAATATATTATATATATCCATATATATGGATAGATATAAAACTGAATCACTTTGTTGTACACCTGAAACTAACACAATATTGCAAATCAACTACACTTTAATTTAAAAAAATAGTGAAAAGTGTCCCACAGGTCTCTAAGAGCACATTTGATAAGTATAATATAAAAATTTGAGAAATTTCAAGCACTAATGAACATCTTTCATAGTTAATTGACAGAATTTTAAATTTTTTCTTGGTGGTAAATGAAACGATTTAGTTTTTAAATCAATGATATTACAGTAACTAATTGGTGAAACTGCAGAAGAGCAAAAAGTGATTCTATAGGAATAAGGGAAGTGGGTAGTTTGGAGATATTTAACACTTTAAACTACAAACAAGTATTTCTTTGATAAAACAGAGCCAGCAGAGGAGTCCTGAGCATGTCTGGGGCTTCTGTCCTGACTGACCTCCCATCCTGTCCCCTCTCCTCCCTGCTTCCTCCTTTCAGCATCACTCCTGCTCCAGGTGGAGAAAAGTCTCTGCTTTTAAAAGCTCAGTTAGATTGGGCCCACCTGGAAAATTCAGCATCTTCTTCCTCGTTAAAGACTGTAACACTTATAGCAGTAGCTAGATGAGGGTTGGATTGAATAACCAGGGCACAGAATCTGGGGAGGAACCTCTTTACAATTCTGCTTACCACACTTAATATTTTTAGTGATGGAGACATTATATGAAAATTTTAAAAAATAATAAAACCAACTCACTGAGGACCAAAGAGGGCTCTGTTAAACACCTCAACATCAACAACACTAAGAAACAAATTTGAGAGAAATGAATATTTTAAACAGAGCTACAAAAGGCTTGAGAACCGCTTTGTCATGAAAACCCCTGTGTTCACAGCCATGTGCACAAATGGGTGCCATCATCAAATACTGGCTTCTCTTAAGATATAACTATACTGAAAAGAGTACAGTAATGTTTATTTAGAGGAGCAGCGCCAGATTCTTATCAGGATTACATTCAGACTATATTTCTATTTATTCCTGGAATTTTAGATGTCTGCGACATTGTTTAGGTATTGAATACAGACATTTAAATAGCTGATCTTTTTTCATGTGTGTATACACACTAAGTTATTAAAACATACCATATATATAAAAAATTGTACAATAATGTCTCAGATACAATGAAAATGTCTAGTTTTATAAAACCAAATCTATTTCGTGTGACTAACAGATGAGATTTTGAGAGCTGGTAAAAAATCAAATGACATTTACAGAATTTCAAACAAAGTCTTCACTTAATATCACTTTCCCTTCCCCCACCCATAATCAGTCTCCAAATGTCAAGTGACAGTCAGGGCACCGTGTCATATTAGGAGGTGGATGATCTTGTTGGCCTTAGTATTTTCTCCTCCTCACCCCCTTGGCAATATCAAGAGTTTCTTATTTACTTTTAGGGGAAGGAAGGCAAAGAGAGAGAGAGAGAGGAAGAACTGGGTGAAATTGTACATTTCTGTAAGAGGCTAAAGTTTGATTAGGTCCTCAGAAGAATGAAAATGGGAAAATAAATGTTTCTTGTAATGAGATAATAAGTGTCTATATAGAAATGATTCTTTGACCAATGAGATGCATTTTGTGCTATTTCTTGTGTTTTGCCCCATTCCGGGCTGCCTTTCTGTTGTCCCCATGCTGAACCCTCCCTGCCTCCCCATACTTAAAAAAATAACGCCAAAGCTCATTATTAAGGAAAATGAGAAGTTGGTGGAAATTTGGAGAGATTAAAAATATTTTTATTTCAGTGAGTTCTAAAGACCTGTTTAGGAGACTATCCATGGGATAAACATGTTAACATATTAATATTATGTCATTATATTATATAATATGTATACTATATAATTGATATATTATTATTAATGTTAATTATAATATAACAAATTAACATTAATAATATATATAACATATATCTATTAATAGCTTATATTTCCCCCGACCTTCATGGGACGTGAGAAAATTATCCTCTACTTGTGGAAGCCTCTGTCGTTGGGTTTTCTATTGCTTCCAGCCTCAAACAGCTCTAACAAACCTACTCAGGTCTTGCCCAGCACTACCGCTGGCTTTCTTTTCTTTCTCTTCCTCTCTGCTCCCATCTTCCGAGCCCTCCTGTCTATCCCTGGCTTCATGTACTGACTTTGATACACTGTGGGTCTCTCTTGTGGCTTCTCAACTAGTCTAGACGTCCTTTCCTGCTTTACTGCCTTCAGCTGCCCCCTGACCCACAGCTCTGTGTGCTTCTTTGATGTGGTGGCCTTTGCAGCTTGGAGCAAAAGGTTCTCCATGTGGGAAAGCAATGTGACACATCAGGTTTGTCCCAGGCTCTCCCCACTAGGGGAGGGGACTGGACTGATCTTACCCTTTTTCAACTCTAGACTAAAGTTGAACTTGAAGGGAAAACTAGTGCATGAAGCAATGTCCCCAGTGATGTGCACACCTCTTTTTCAAGGCATTCTTTCTGTATTCAGAAATACTTCTAGCAGTTCATTGGCAAATCAGGAAGATGCTGATGAGACTAAAATTCACTTGCATCATGAGCAGCCTTTATTTCCTCAAAACTTTAAAATATGTTCATGAAGATTTTAGAACAAATTATCTTAAAACCAGCATTTCTGTTTCAGGGGACAGGAATGTGCCTGTTTCGAGAAGAAATGTAATTACAAACTTTAGTAGGGTAACTAAATGGTATTTATAATCTTTTTGTTTCTTTTGGCTATGTTTTTATCATTGAGGGGTTTCAACAAATTAATAGATCATACAATGGTTTTGAGGCATAAACATATTTTGCGTTTGGGATGGCATGGGCTGTTATGACTGAGTTTAAATCCTAGGAATCCAGTGCCAGGACTGCCAAGAGAAAGGTATGACTTCCATATTTTTGTTAAATCTGTAGACTTTAGGCTTATTAATAAACACTTTGATTTACTCATAAATGAATTGCAGCAAGGGAAAAGACAGCAAGAAA
Organism: Balaenoptera borealis; assembly: GCF_965194805.1. NCBI lineage: Eukaryota > Metazoa > Chordata > Mammalia > Artiodactyla > Balaenopteridae > Balaenoptera > Balaenoptera borealis. The sequence goes on along the minus strand of NC_138873.1, from coordinate 6,850,739 downwards.
GTGAAATCCTTAGGACTCCCCTAAACCTTCCCCAAATTTGCCCCTAGTCCTGGTGGATGGTAAACCACAGAGGGCTTGCCCACATTTCAGCAGGGAATTATATATGGGCATAAGAGCTAACTAACGTATATTCATGATAATTTGCTAAATAAATGTTACTTTGGTTTTACTACACTTGTTCTAGCAAATTGCAACATATATTTTTTCCTATTAGTGTACGAAGCATTTTGTGTGGAACACTGTTTTATGTCCCATGCTTGTTAATTCTCTGAGCACAGCTCCCGTTTTTCAACCACTGCTTTGAAAAAAGAAGTTATTTTGTTTGAGAATCCTTCTCCTCTCCTGACCTTATTACCCCAGGATGTGAACAACTTCAAGGAAAAATGCACAAGGGAAGTACTCTGTGCTTCAACCACAGACATCTTTGAATGCTACTGACCCTCTTTCATGGTAAAAAAGCAAGTCCGGTATTTTTGCTTGCCTACATTTTTTTTTGCAGCCTTTCCTTTACTCTATCACTTTCCCCTCCCCTCAAAAATCCTAAAAAATTACATTAAAGGCTTATTCTCAACTTTATGCCCAAACTTACCTACAAACTATAAATACCAGGCTAATTGTGCATAAAATTTAAATTCTATTGCACTGCCGCATAAACATGCAAAATGCCTCAGTGGTGTAATATCTAGTGCTGAGCTCAGTTTAATAAGGGCTGCCCCCAAACAGCTCGTACAGATGCAATTATCTCTCACGTACTCCAACTGCTTTCTTTCACAACATTTCTTTTATTATGCAAATGTGTAAATCTAATTTTAATCTGTAAGACCATCTAGAAGATTAAAACTTTGCTCATGTCTTACTTTCACTAAGTGTAATTAAAGGTATTAAATTTTTTTCATTTGAGGATGATTTCAGCCGCTAGCAAGAGCCCTTCATCTTTGCCTGCCTACAGGTCAAGGAACCACAGTGGGTGTCAAAGAGCTGCCATGATGACCCCATATTAATCTTCATTTCTGAGTAGTTCTGGTTAAGTGGAAGTGACAGCAAAATGAACCAAAGAGAACAGCAGTTTCAGCAGAGGGCAGCAGAAGTTTTTTTTCCCTGGTGGAGAGAAAAAGTCCCAGCAGACTTCACTAGCATGGGAAATTTTGGTAAGCTTGTAAAGCAAAATGTTACAAAAGTTTACAAAGTTTACCAAAACTGTCTTCATTAAAAAAAAAAATTAACAAATTCTGGAAACCCTGGAAGTGTGAAAGACTCAATGGATTTTGAAGACTTAGTATGTAAAATAGAATGTAAAATATCTCCTTAATAATTTTTTATTGATTACATGTTGACATTATAGTATTTTGGCTGTATTGGGCTACACAAAATATATAATTAAAATTAATTTCACCTTGCATGTGGCTACTAGGAGGTTAAAAATTATATAATTGACTCGTATTATATTTCTATCCATCCCAGTGGCTTTATGCCCTTAACTATCACACTGACTGCCCACTGTCCTTAGATAGTGTCTTCATCCCCATTCCCAGAGAAATGAATGAGTATAAGAAATTCTGAAAATTGCTCTAGATGAACTTTGGTAGTTTCTTTCACTGAATTGAATTATGTCTGTCGGGGGGTCATATGGAATGCAAGAAGGACAGAATTCAGGGGTAAAAATCAAAGAAGCCACCACTACCATTGCTCACTGTGCAAATGGCATAATCAGGAGACTGTGAATTTCCATTTTGCATTGGCATTTCTGGGACAGGGTTACCTCTCCACTCTATGGGGATAATTTCGAAGTTCACATAGATTATTGGTCAGGATAGTAACGAATAAACCCAATGCATGGACGACTAAAGAACCTAAATGGAATGAGAGTTTTTGTTACAATTCTTGTGTTAACAAATTAAAAAATAAAAGTAGATTATTTTGATTAAAACACAGTCAGCCCTAAATACCTTAAAAAAAAACCCTCAAGCTCTTCTCAGCACACACTGGGCTTGGAACAACATTTTTTTTCTTCCTCAGTACATATACCTCTTCCATTTCTCACAAGGATTCTCAACCAGGGAATGGTCATCTTGGAAGGCAGTGGGATGGGGATGGGTTATACAATTTGCATAACTATCTGGGGTGATTCTGACCAGATGCCTCCTCTCCATCTTTATATTCGGTGCTTCAAACTTTCATCTGAGTTTCTGGCTTCTGTTGACACTTGCCGTAGATGTCCCTGGCAGCCTGGGCCAAGGGGGAGGGCAAAGATGTGAAGGGGTCAGGGCATTTGCTACCCGACGGGTGACACTCCAGTTTGGTCCACGGGGAAGAACTTTCAACCTAGTGATCTGGTTAACCTTGCTGACCACCCATAAATGAGAAAGGGTGTGAGCCAGGGAGAAAGAGGAAATTGTGCCACTCATTTTTAGTATGTCATGGTGGCAAATTCATATACGATGCTCCGGTGTAGAAAACAGTGTAGCCCCTCGATGTCTTCAGTATCTGATTTAATCTTCCTCTTAAGCGACTCCCCACCCTCCTACCCAGGGAGGATGTTTCACCACATCCATTTTGGTCTCTCAAGCTCTTCTGGTTTGACTGTCTCTCTCTGTTTAGAACAGACCCTTTAGGTACATACTCGCCCTCAGAGACCCATCTCCTCTCTCCACCTTTCCAGGATGGCAGCTGGGGGCTCTGGGTGTGTGTCCTCATGGTGGCGGGGGGCGGGGAAGCAGCCCTGGAGCGACATGGAGATGGGCTTCTCCCTGGGTCTGCACTGGGTCTGCAGCGATGGTCTCTCTTGCCTCCTGTGGTCACTGACTGCTCTGCTGGTCCTGGCTTCCAAATCATGTGAACACTGAATGTTCTCTTTGCTTAGTGCTCTGTGGTCCTCTGAGATCCGGCTGCAGTTCCCATGTAGTTGCGGGACTTGCTGGTCAACCTGCGCCTTTGGCTGTGGACTCAGTTTTCTCCGTAGCCAGCACCACGAGATCCCTGCTTGTCACTCCCCAGGGCACCTGGGGATGTCTGGACATGCATTTCACAGCCCATGGGGCCCCAGAGAGGTTCTGGGAGCTAAACTCAGGCCCTCTCCGCCTGACCCACCGCGCTCCTGATTTCCCTTTGATGCCGGCACTTGCAGGGAGTGGATCAAGAAGCCCTTTTTGTCATCCTCTCTTCACTCCAACATGCCTTCCCCGCCACAGAGTCTGGCAAGTGATGGGCAGTCAGCAGCCAGTCCATCCCACAGTCCAGTTGGGGCCAAAAGAGGTGCTACTTTCCTCTTCTGTCTCTTATCTGATAAGAACCTCCTGTACATCACATCCTCCTGTGGGGTTATATTAGCATTATGTCTTCAGGAAAGGTGATTTACGACGAAGAGAAATAGAGTGAAGGGTAAAAAAGAACTGGACAAACAAAAGAAATTGGCCAACTAGATAGTTTTCCTGTTCCTTCCAAAATGAATTTTCAATATGACTTATTGTTTTGTTTAAGCACTGAATTCTCAAAATGCTATGTGTGACTCTGTGCTGGCAGAATTTAAAAAGATGCAAACTGAAATCAAACCTAAGCAACTTAGAAATCACCTGCCACTGTGACTCATTTGTACTCCTCATCTCCTTTGGCAAGTGTATTAGAGCTGGCAGTGTCTCTTGTCATTTAGACTTTATATATTTTTTAGCTGTTTATTCCATTTGTTGTAGCTATTTGCAATAGATATCATGAGCCCCACTTTGTCTCTAAAAATCATAATATAAAAATGTATCTAAAATGTGAAAACGCAATAAATACAAAGCCCAGGGTGACACTCAGGAGCCTGTGGGTAAGTCCATGAAGGGCATGTGCATGGCATCTGCGTGGGTGTTTCAGACGCCCTAGAGAGAGTGGGACCTCCATCATCTCCCCATTTCGTTCCTGGTTGGCTTTGTATTGTGACATCCTAGTTTTCCTTCCTCTCTTCAACCACATTTTCCCATAAAAGAGATGTATACACATAGACATAAGTATTTAAAATGAATGTATGAAAAGGTCCAAAAAGGATTCCATTGTAAACTCCCCCTCAAATACAAAAACATACATATACCTTCAGCATCATACTATGTAGAAGATCTTTTAAATATCGTAAATATTACTCCTAACTCTAAGTAAATATAGAACAGGAAGGGAGTGCCAGACAGCTTCTTAAAAACTGCATTTGGGGGAAAACTGTGAACTAAGAATGCCGCCTGCCGTATCAGTAAACACAGGATGTTGCAGCCATCAAGCCATCACATCACAGCTGCCCCAAAGGTGAGCCCTGGGGGAACTCAGGATGGAGGCGGGATGCCCACCATCAAGCAGTCGGCCGCTGCAGCCACCCCTGATGGTGCACCTTGAGGAGACTCAGGGTGAAAAAGCACAGGATACTGGCCCCCGATAGCTGAGGTGCGTATCAAAGGAATGATTTCAATGAGCCCAGACTTTGCATCTTCCCATACATAGAAAGCGCTAATTTCATTAACGTGAGATGTCTGGTTTTCTTTAATTAACAGTACTCTTTTGATGTTCCAAGTACCAGGTCTTTGTTGCAAAAACTCCTGTATATTCTGGCTCCCGCCTTGCCTCTTTGGAGCAATCCCTCAGAGCGATCTGAGAGTCCTGTCTCCCAGAAATGAAGTCCTCAGAATGTCCGCTGAATAAAACATAACTCTCAACTTTTAGGTCGTGCCATTTGTTTTTCAGTCAACAAAACAAATCTAAATAAAATACTTGCTATTTTTCTGCAATTTCAACAAAACTCTTGTGTAAAATATTACATTATTCCACTGCTTTTTAATCTGAAAGCCATATTCTTTCATTATCTATTACTTTAGTACATTTTTGTATTCTCTAAGTTTGTGCAAGAGCTGCCTATTATTTCCCTAGTGACTTGAAGAAACTGTACTGTTTTTGCAGATCAGCCAAAACTGGGTAAAAAAGAAAAGAATGGAGAGAGGAGAAAAACAGAAGACATGTCTTTGGTTAAGAGTGCATTTTGCCTTACACATGTATTTTAATATTCAGTACACATATGCTTATGATTAAAAGAAATAAGACATCTGTATGTTTATGGTGAACTGGATAATTTAATAGTTGCTTTGACTTCCTACCAAAGGGTCATCTAGTATTTGATAATAAACACAATACTTTAACTTTTCATTTTTCTTTGAATTACAGGAAGAAAGGCCTACTATGAAGAACAATTCCAAAGGTGTCATTATAGTTTTGAATCCTGTAGAAATTATACTCTCTCCTTTTGACATCTTGTAATAAATAAAACTGTTAATATTTTGACTTTTGACAAACTTCCCTTTTGCTCTCAGCAGCCAACAGTTACAAAAAGAGACTGTGCTACATTAGTTACAGCAAGTTAGTTTGGGGACACCAGCAGAAACACATAAAATCCGTTAGTGGAGCCAACGGCTATATCCAATTCTAATAAAAAGGCTAAATACAATTTCTAAAATGAGTCTTAAAACTTCCCTGAAAACAGAAAATAGTGGAGATGATCTTTTGAGTAAAGAGCAATGATCCCAGTTGTATTTTGGCCAAGGGGTTTGTTTTCAAAATACTGTAACATAATGTGTTAACGTGAAAATCCTTTCCCATGGCCAGATGCGGACGAGCTAGGGAGAGGGGCTCTCAGAGCACACTCTGGGTCCATTAAACCTGGGTTCTTGCCCCGGCACTATTTCATGCTTCGGAATAAGGCAATACAGCAGCAACAATAATTATAAGGAAAATTATAATAAATCTACAGTTCTTATGAGCAATCATGCAATGTCAGCATTGGGAAAAAGACAGTCATTTCTGTTTCCCATAGGAATTGCATGGCTTTGACTTGGGGGTCTTTGGACATTTACTTTCATCCCACAGGAAACCCGAAGATCACAGATGGGCATACATATTCTCCTTTCTAATGTGATTTCTAGTAAAACACTTGGTCTGATAATTTATTAAAGAGCATTTCCTAAAAGAATGACCCTGTTCCTAAAGGGCTTTTCGTGGAACTACTTTTCATCTGGAACACATGTGAGAAGGAAGTTGTGAAGCTATGGTGAGTTGGATTCCTGCTGAGGAATTATCCTTTACAAATAGTGAACACCAAATATTTGGAAAATAAGAAAATGAAATAAATTCAAAATGAGTGTAAAAACACAAGTTGACCTCCATGTGCATTACTTAGAATATGTTGTCTTATGCTGCATTTCTTATTGGAACTCTTCCCCAGGAAAAAGCCCTTTTTCAAGTGATGATTCCTCACGTATTTATTCCAAATATAACACATCCCTGAGGGGCAAAGTGCCAGCCGTGTAGAACCTGTTCTTAACAGGGAGAGGTTAATTTCCTGTGCTAGGATTTCAATGAGGTAATATGCATAAAGTACCTGCTTGGGTTCAGCTCACAGCTGTATTTAAAAATGCCAGAACATTCCTGCATAGGCCAGGCCTCCTTGGGATTGTTAACTCTCCTCACTTTTCCCACAAATTTCCTTATGAAGGGACTAAGGAATAGCAGCTGGAGGCCAAATGTCTGGTCCCTACCTTACCAGACCCTATCAAAGTCCAATATGAGGAACTGGTTTGATTATAATTCCAAGTGAAATTGAAAGAAGATTAATTGTAGAGATTGAAATTTGGACATCATCTAATCTAATCTCCTCACTCCTGATGAGGAGGCTGGGCCCTAGAGTATGGGTCTCCTTGGTATCTCCACCCTGTACTCAGGGCCAGGACAGAAATGGGTCTGATTACTTACTGTTTGTTGACTGAATGAAATAAGGTATCTGGCCTGGTGCGGTAGAGATAAGTTAGTGACTGCACTGTGATAGAACTCTGACTTCCTGTGGTTTTTCCTCTGGACTAGCCTTACCTAAAGAAAGGGTGGTTCCAGGAATTATTGCAACATGGGCAGACGGAGGTACCACTCATGTGTGGATTTATAGAGGTCTCTGGCTTGAAGTCCCTTCCCCAGGCACAAAGCCTTCATCCAACAAATGGAAGCTGAATAAAGGGAACATGCTGATATACTTTCATTTCAGCTGGGTCCTTGTTTACTCTGGAGTCCCAGGCCGTCTGTGGTCGCCCAACAGCAGGGAGCTTCCAGAGTACGTTGACAGAAGGCCACACCTGCGCTCTGGTGGCACCTGCTGTTTCCCGCTTTGCCAGACGGGCCCAGCCCCGCCCCAATTTGCCTTCTCTCAGAATGTTCCACTGATGGGACCAGAGCCTCAAAGTGTAGGAAACAAAGGACACCCATGGCCTCGTCAAAAGTGCTAAGAGGATCTTACAAAGAAAAGAAGTAAGATTTAGCTATTATATGGTCTATTAAGGATTATAATTTTTTGAGAAACGGTTCAGCAAAGCTTTATTTTTCTGAATCAAAGGGCCACTAAAATATGTCTTGTTTTCTGAAATAGCTCTACACAGTTGACCAGAAAGAGAACCACATGGAGCGTGGTACCCAAGTCACTGTGTCAGGTGACATATGGCCTGGGATTTAACTTGCAACTTTCCTCCCCCTCCTTCTCCTCCAAGGACGAGATGGGTGTAGCTAATGTCATCAAACACATCCATAAAACTGGTTACCAGGCAGTCAGTTAAGAACACCCGAGAAGGCCTTGAAGACCTTTTACTGGTGGAGAGTTCTAGAAAGACTGGTAGAACCCACACCACAGGATGGGCTGCTCTCTGGAGAAAATAGGAGGGATGCTTCATTGCTTTTGCTGCTGGTACCTGTGATCTCCAGTTTCGGGCACAAATGGTCACAGCTCTGGTACGGACTCCATCAGCACTAACATGGGCCAGCTTTGTTGCTGCTTCTGTGAACCGGGGGGAGTGACACTCTCAACACAGTTGTGCTACATTAACTTGCACTGCTTTCAGTAATGACACAAAGCCCGAGGTTTTCAATTAAAACCTTCATTTAGAGACGCATTTTGTTTCATGGGTTTATAATGCCTTAGAATGCCTCTGAGAACTTACCCTTCCTATGTGCTTTGTGGGCAGTTACACGATCTGTATGCGACAAACAAAACCGACGATCAAGATCAACACAAAGGATGGTGCTATGTGTCATGTCAATTAGAGCAATGGTGGACAAAGGAAGTATACAATATCTCTAAATTAGATTTATTGCTTTCCTTATTACTCTATAGAAAAACTAGATTAAGAATCAACGTCATTTGTATGATATCACTCTAATAAAAAGCTGCAATGATATGGCTGTTCACCTCACTTTGAGGAGGTGCGGGTAAACATTTAGTGCTTGCATATTTGCATATTTGTTGGTCAAAGGATGAAATTCCAACTAGCTGAGAGCTGTAAGCCAGACTTTTCAGAGAATTAGAGAAAGGGCACCTCAAAGAGGGAGTGTGGCATCTCCAGACCTGGCCATGTCGAATGCCCAATTCTCACTGTGGGACTGTTAATCAATTAATTAATGTATCCACTCACTCAGTTGGCAGACATTTATCTGGTAAGGGCTATGTTAGGCCCTGTGGGGTACGTAGATGGGGGATGCCTGTTTCCCGGAGGTCGGCAAGACAATGGAAAGTGTGAAATGGACACAAATAACTAGAGTGCTAGAATCGGTGAAGAGATCATTTTCAGTACGTGCAGTTTTGTAAGAATTTAAAGAATGGATAATATATCGTCGAGGAAAATCTTCAAAAAGTGGTATCATCTAAGCCAGAGCTTAGATATTATAGGCAGGCAAAGAAGCGAAGGACGGGGAGAGAGAGCCGGGGAAACACTGGGCACATGAGAAAAGCACGTGCCAAGTATTGGTGCCTTCTTGGGACTTGGGCTGAATCAGGTAAAGGGAGAGGTCGGTGGAAAGAAGCTTACGGAAGCTCAAGGAGTTGGGGCTTTATTCAGAAAGCAAGCAAGAGCCTCTGGAGATGTTTGACTGGAGACGTGACCTGATGAGATCGGTGTTTTAGGAAACTGATTCCAAGAGACGTGAATAGGACGATTTGGGTGCAGGAGAGGTGTGGGGAAAAGCTACCAGGTCAGCAGAGTCCATCTGAGAACCAGGGACAAGATATAGAAACTGGGGGTGCAGGCAAGGGCAATTTCAGAGGGCCACGCTGCAGCGTCCCGGCCTCTACTGCACCCTGCTGTGGCCTCCCAAGTCACCCTCTGCCTTTTGTCTGGCCTCTCCTAACTCTCACTCCACATTTCCATCAGTCATCTTCTAAAACATATCCACACTTAAGCTTTCGGCTTAAAACCTCCATTATCTGACCCACGAAGGCCCAAGTGCCCAGTTGGTCACACAAGGCCCACTACCACTGGAGTCACCAACCTTCCCAGACTCCCATCTGGCCCCTCCCCGCCTGGCCCAGAGCTGCACTGGCCTTCTTTTAATGTCCCATGTCCTGAGTCTGGATCTAAGAGGCTCGTTCAAGGCTCTCAGTGCCTCTATCTGCAGCCACCTGGCAATGCCTATTTGATCTTCAGGAAGATGTTGCAAATCAGCTCTGTGCGCTCAAGAATCAGTTAATTCAGGAGCTGAACAGACTTAAAGCCTCGGGGCCAGCGTGGCTACCTAGTGACCCACATTCCTGAGCTTGGCTAATGAAGATAAAAGCTTTGTTGACAAACCCTTTCACGGGCACTGGCTTCCACGCCACCACAATCGAGCTGGGCCCCCGTTTCTAGCTTAGGGGTTTGTGAAAAGCTCTCAGGTTTGTAGCTGAAGGAGTTCCCGGAGCTTTGGTGCACTTAGAATAGCACAGTGTCAGTGAGCTCACAGAACGTTCATTTTGTTTAGTCACCCAAGATATCACAATAACAAAAGCCTGTTCAGTTTCCAATTTGATTGAATTTTTATCCTGAAAAGGCATATATTTTTCACTGCGTACTTGAGTGAGTCCCCTATTTCTGGGGAAGCTGGTAGCATCGCGGGGAAAGCAGAGCCTCTGGGGTCTGGAAATGGAGAACTGGATGCGGGCAGCACTCGCCACCTGCCCCTGGCCCTGCTCAACCCCACCAACAACTTCCTCTTTTGAAAACTGGACTAGTCGCCTCTTTGTAGAGTTGAAGTGAGACTCAAACGAGACGCCTCAAAGTAACTGGCATTGTGGGACACACGTGGTATGTTTCTGATAAATGGAAACGACGATATTATTAATATCACCATCATCACTGTCAATTTCAGAACTAATAAATCCATTAAATAAATCCAATTTACTTAATTTTAGCGGGTTCCCCAAAGCAGAGAGTGTCTTAAAACCTCCCCATGTTTCCAAGAAGTACACTGTTTTGAAATGTCTTTCAAAGCAGTTTCAAAAGTACCTGACAGCTGCCATTTCACCAGAATAAAACTCACACACACACACACACACACACACACACACACACACTTTGGTTCTACCTAATCCATCATTTTAAAATCATGGCGCTCACTGGACACCCTCAGCAGGCATCCAAAGTATCTCATCATCGTCACTAATAAAGACGTTTGCTGCCCACCGTGCCCGTGGCCCTACCCCAGGCACTCGGACGAGGGACAGCAGTGATGAATCAAAAAAGACACCTTGCTCCCTGCTAGCAAAGGGTTTATCTTCACAACCAGACACCTCTGTGGCGGCAATCCCCCACTTGGAAGAGAACCAACAGACACAGCAAGTGTCAATGTCTAAACACAAAAACTGCTTTCCTCCCAAATGCCGGTCACAGATGAAATGGAACACAGACAACGAGAATCCTGGGGGGATGTCTGCACCTCAAGGGCGCCACAAGGCAGCGCTGCCTGGAGGGCTGGGGTCGTGCTCGCCAGGCACGCTGCTCTGTGACGGCCTGTGCCCTGGAACTGTGCTCCCAGCCTCAGCCACAGCTGGGAGAGGCGGAGGGGAGAAGCCAAGCAGCTGTGCTACCTGGGGGTGAGGGTGGGGGGTGAGGGAGGAGGGCAAAGGGTGCAGGAGTCAGGTGCAGAGAACTTCGAGAGATAGCCGCCAGGGGCCAAGCCCCGGCACCTTATATCTAGTGCTTCAAGCCTTCAAAATGCTGAGCTTCTGTGAGTGGAATATTCTCTAAACAATAGTTTTTGCTGTTATAAATGAAACCATGTAGCATGTAACACCTGCAAAGCACTGGCATGTCTACAAGTCCTACCAGACCCTCAAGTTGCTTATTATAGTCAGGCTGGTAAGATAAGACAAGATAAGAATAGCTTTACAACCGTGCTTCATGAAAATTGCCAAGTGCAGCAAATCCATGACAAGAATGATTACAGGTATTCAAAGAGAATAAAATACAAATGGAAAATAAAATAATCTAGAAAAGGAACGTCTCACAGCATGAAAACACCTTAATTAAAAAAAAATGGATCCATGTTAACATGAGGATAACTCTTGGATACCAGGAATTCATTGGACAGTTTCTAGTCGATGGAGACATGAAAATGCTTTTTGAAAAGTTTTGCTGTGAATAATCAGAGGCATATTCTTCTTTGTGCATTTCTATTCTGTTTCTTTCTGCCAGTTGCTAGGTGTTCATGCTTGTGGACACGCATGCACACGTGCACACACACACACACACACACACACACACACACACACGGTAATTCCTCAGGGCTTCTCACCCACTGGAAATTTGCAAAAGCTATAAAAAAAGAATAAAGTCCAGTGTCGATGAACAGCTACTGGAATCAAAACATATCGTGACATACGTTTTTACCCAATTTTTCCCATTTAGGACTGCAGAAAGTATCTGGGGAGAAAAACTAACAGAAAAGTGCAAGTAGTTAACTATCTCCTGTTAGAATTCTGTTTTCCCCTGGCAGTACATTAAAATGTTCTGTTCAGATTGATAGCTTCCACATTCAAAAAGCATGAAAATAAACTAAACCAAGTCTGCATACCAATGTCAGGGAGCGGCTCCCGCTGCCAATTAGAAATGAGAGTCCAATGAACCCAGCGACTCCTGAGCCTGACATGGCAGAGAGGTCTTATTTATTTCTCTACACTTGTGTTTCAGTTTTAATGACAGACATAGCATCACACATTTTGTTCATTAGCATAGATGAGGCCTAAGGTTACAAAAGCTGTGGAAAGAATCATCCTTAATTGTGTGGGTAGTTCTTCTACGATTTGAGAAAAGATACATAAATGGCACTTGAGCCAGACACAGGCACCTGTTGCTTCCAGGCAACCTGAAAGCTCCTGTCTCACGAAACTTTCCCTCCTAATACACCCAGTGCATCCCTTCTTTAAAATGCCAACTACTTTTGCTGGCCTGTAAATTCTATGACCTTCAGTTTTATTTCTTCTGGAAAGAACAAAATACAATACTTCTCCCTGAAATCCAGGATCTATTCCCCCAGATTCCCTCTTTTCTATGAACTGAGTGACAGCAGAACTCCCCTCACTTTCCCAGAGGTCCCTGAGTCCTTCCCACAATCGAGGGGCCTCAGGAGGAAGTCGGTGGATTCCTGGACCTGGAGGGACCAGCTGATGGCCTGTCACCTGCCGAGGTCAGTGGGGAGAGGTGCTTGTCCGTGCCCAAGACTCTGCCTTGCGCTGTGGGCTGACAGAAAAGGAAGAGGCGCGGCAGGAGGGGAAGCAGGGCCCCACGTGCTCCTTTCCTGGGCATCCGGGGGGATCCTGACAAGGAACCCTTAGCAGGCGATGTAGAGGGTCACGGTGGGCTGAGGTGGCTGGGGGGAAGCACCCACATGAAGGATTTAACTGTTGGAAGCACGGTAAGAGCTCCTCTTTGGTTACATGAAGTGTCTGTCTTTCCCTCCAAGGCCCAGTCATCCCGAATGGGGAAAAGATGGATTTTGGACACACCTGGAACTGGGTTTGAATCGTGGCTCTGTTTTATACTGGCTGTGTGTCCTTTGACGATGTAACTTTCGCAAGTCTCAGTTTCCTTATCTACAGAGTGGAAGGGAGAGCACACCGTGGTAAGGGTCCAGTTAGATGCGCTCGTAAAGCCCCAGCAGAGAAACACATGTGATGCGTGGTCGGTGCCCCCACAAACGCCTGGGAACACGTGCCCAGCCCTGGCTCTGCTCCCCCTTCCCACATCTCGGGGTGCAGCTCCCGAGCCCTGCCCTTCAGTCCCCTGAAGTTCAGACACCACTGTTGATTCTTCTGGGAGAATGATGAAGTTGATGAGGATCTTATAAGGATGAAGGGTGGAATACATTGTATGCATCTGTTTTTTGTTCATTTATTCATGTCGTTTTTGATTCTTGCCTGTGTGTTCTGAACTTTGCCTGCCTATCTCTGCTTTATACACAGAGTTGACAGGACTGACTGGGGCCAAACCACAGGGTGAAGTCCATGGTGAGGACATGGCACGGCATGTTGATGTAGAGTTGGTTGATGTAGACAATATCTTTGAGATAGAGTTGGTACCCTTTGTTATTGGGAATTAGCTATCCAAAACACAGGAACCAAATATTTTTAGATAATGTGTTTCTCTCACTTTATGAATTTACAAAACTAACTCAGAAAACAAATGAATCTGGATAGCAAAGGATATTTATATTATTAACCTTATCTTACAGATGAGAAACCAGCCTAAAGCATGGAGAAGTTAAATGAATGGCCAAAGTCACACAGCCAGTAATTGAATTGAAATTCAAACAAAGGACAATGGGGACCTTTGTACAATTAGCATCCAGGCTCTTAAGCATAATAAATGTTATGTATATAATGATCTAGACCAGGAATTGGTATTTTTTTTCTGTAAAGCCCAGAGAGTAAATATCTTAGGCTTTGCATGGTGCAGGGTCTCCGTTGCAAGAACTCAACTCTGCCGTTGTATCGGGAAAACAGCCACAGACAACACATAAACAAAGGCATCTGGCTGTTTTCCAGCAAACTTTACTTACAGAATCAGGAGTTGACCACATTTGACCTGTGAGCCATAGTTTGCCGACCCCTGGTTTCAATCACTCATACTATCCTAATGGAAAAAAAACATGAAATAATAATTCTGCCATTGACTTTTCACTTTAGTCCAGGAACTGTTCACATGAACCACCACCGTATGTGGTGGGTACTCAATAATCCAGTCCCCCAGGAATTGGAGACACAAAGAGATGAAGCCACTTGCCCAGGCTGCAAAGCCAGTAAGGAACAGAGCCAGAATTTGGACCCAGACAACTCAGCTCCCGAGAGAGCCCTGTCCTCACCTACCATGCAATGCTGCTTCCCACGGACTGCTATGTGTATGCCAGGGCTCTCAGCCTTGGCTGCACTTGGATGTCACCTGGGGAACTTTTAACAAACATGGATGCTGTTATGGGCTGAATTGTGTTCCTCCAAATTCAAATGTTGAAGTCCTAACCCCCAGTACCTCTGATTATGACTGTATTTAAAGATAGGGTCTTTAAAAGGATGGTTAAGGTAAAATGAGGTTATTAAGGTGGGCCCGAATCTAGTATGACTGGTGTCCTTATAAGAAGAGATTAGGACACAGATGCACACAGATGGAAGATGAGGTGAAGACACGGGGAGAAAATGCCACCTATAAGCCAAGAAGAGAAGCCTCAGAAGGAACCACCTCTGACGACACCTTGATCTCAGACTTCCGGCCTCCAGAACTGTGAGAAAAGACCTGCCTGTTGTTTAAGCCTCCAGCCTGTGGTATTTGGTATGGCAGCTCCAGCAAACAATACAGACACCAAGGCCTTCTCCAATCAACTTAGAATCTCTGGGTGGGACCATGGCAGCCTTATTTTTTTACAGCTCCCCAGTGGGTTCTAATAAATGGTGGAAGTTGTTGATGCCATGGGTCACCTTCAAGGGATGATCTGTGCCGAGCTCCTTGTGGGGCTCAGTGAGGTTCTCTGAGGCCCGAGTGCCTCCCTCCGTGTCAGACCCCCACCCAGGACCGGGGAGTCCTGCGGGGCACTCCAGGCTTTCCCTCCTGAAGTCTCCCTTGGGGCAGGGGCTCCACCAGACCAAGTTTTCTTTGAGGATTTTGCCAGACTCCTTTCTTCTTTTCTTATCAATAAGACGAGCGATGATTTCCGTTATGAAAAAGGTGAGCAAGATAGAAATAAAAAAATAAAGACGTAGGATCTATGAATTTTTCCAGCAATGGAACTCTGCTAACTTTAGTTAGTAATGATAGTACAAATAATTACTAATGGCCAACACTTTATCCATTAATCCTCATGCTTCACATTATGGCATTTATGTGAAACTGCACCTTGATTCATTGGATCTTACTATGAAAATAGAAAAAAAAAGTTTCGCTTTTCATTTTTCAGTCACCTTGAAATAATGAAAGTCAAAATAAATTCAGTTGTCTGGAAAATGTGTCTGTTCTTAAATATTCAATAAGCCATTTAAAGCTTTGCAGATCATTAAGTGTCTCCCTCTATAAAGCCTATGGTTCTTCAATTAGAATTCTATCCCAGGCTTGGCTGTCCAAACAATATTGTGTTTATTTGGTATAATAAAAATTAAAACTGGAATACTTATTCCATAAAATTAAAGGTCTGAGAAACATTTTGGAACAAAATCACATACACAGACACATGCACACACGCAGCACATACACACACATACCTAGAGGAGTTGGTTTTCCTTGTTTTCTGATTGCCAAACAAGTTTCTCTGCTGAATATACTGCAAATCTATCCTCATGGTTCTAGTTTATCATAGTGTACTTTTAATCTTCCTTCTACTTGAGGATGTTGTACCTAAAACTACAATGTTTCAAGGGTCTACTTCAATTCATGCTATACTCCCTTTAGTGGCATTGAATCCTTAAGACATCTGTTAAAAGTCAGGTGCATTAAGCTCACAGCATAATAAGGTTGGGATCTGTGGAAGTTGATCAAACAAATTAACATTATTGACACCTAAACAGACACTGTAGAGAGTTGAAAAGAATATCACAAGGATTTTGTAAAAGCCACATCCTACTGTGGAGCTGAAGAAACTGCAGACAGTAAGTATTCCTGGCAGAATAAAAGAGCGTGGTGTGGTTAAATGAGCTGAGCTATTGCAAGGCCAGGAGCATCTTTCTCTTTTCCTCCAAATGAATCTTCTACAGAAAGAAAAGTTCTTTCTCACCATTTTGGAGGCGGTATTTGATCCCTGAGACTGCAATAATTCAACCACAGTGCTCAGTGCCATGTCTCTGCCAGCCAATCCCGCCGACAGACTCATTTCATTTGATTGTTCTAACATGGGACTAAGATGCAACTGGAGGGGCAGCTGCTCACACAGCATGAGGATGGGAGGGCCCTCTGTCCAGAATCTCTCTTGTCAGATGAATACAAATTATTATGGGCGAAAGCTGGTTGCTGAAAGTGTGTGTACTGTGCATGTGTTGGGGGAGGGGGCTTAATCACCTGGAGAACTTTAGCAAAGCACAGAGATCGCCCCACACCCTGAGGTGTGTGAGTGGGTCGCCATTACTGATGGGCACAGGTGCCGTCCGTCAGGTGAGCCAGAAGGATGCTTGGGACACAACAATGCCTGAGAGGCGGGTGAGCACGGCCCCGCCCTGGCTGCTGACCTCAGGTTCGGATGAGCTGGATAAAGAGAGACTTGTGCAGGCTTCCAAGGAGCTGGGCTCAGTCAACAGGCTACTTCTTTGGAGACCTGGAGCATCGCAGTGGAGGGGGGGCCTCAGGCTGGGTGACCCTCTCAACAGGGGGAGGTGATATTAGCCCACATTTCACTGGTGTCCTGTGCTATGCACTGGACTTGGAATAGCTCATTTAATCCTCCCAACGACCTGTGGAGGGGGCACAACTACCCCTAACCCCGGCTCCCAGAGGCAGAGGGAAGTGCATTCCTAGCAAAGTCAAGCAGGTCGCCCCACTAGTGAGCATGGGGAGGAGGCTGGAAGTCAGGGAGTCTTTTTCCACAGCCTAACCAGTCAGAAATACTCCCGATTTTGGTCTATTCAACTCATCTCAAACGTGGCAGGAAGAATCAAGCAGAATCGGGGGCCATTTGGAGATGCGGATGGGGGAGTCTGAGGCTCTCTCGCCTTTGGGGTCAGTCTTTCCAGGAGAGAAGAGCTTTGTGATTTACCTGGAGGATCTCCATCTTGGGTCTAATAAATTTAGATTTTTTTCATCATAGGTTATCCTCTACATTACTAGGCCTCGGCCAGGTAACAAGAACTCAAAAAAGTGAAACTGACTTACAAATGTTAGTACTCTCCCTTTTAAAATACATTCTCATGATTAAGAGAAAGGAAGAGTTAAGGACCTGCTAGGTGGTTGGCAGTGTCCTAAGAGCTCTGCTGTGATGTTTGGCATCGTCCCCAATGCAGCAATGAAGACGCTGAGGCCAGGGACCACTATTAAGTGATGCAGATGGGCAGGCCAGTGTTCCCTCCTCGAAGCCATGACTGAAAAGGGAGAACAAAACAGCAGCTGGAAGAGACCTTGGAAATCATCTCATCTGACTGACCTCCTTCTTTTCTTTTTTTTTTTTTTTTTAAATTTATTTATTTATTTATTTATTTATTTATGGCTGTGTTGGGTCTTCATTTCTGTGCGAGGGCTTTCTCTAGTTGCGGCAAGCGGGGGCCACTCTTCATCGCGGTGCGCGGGCCTCTCACTATCGCGGCCTCTCTTGTCGCGGAGCACAGGCTCCAGACGCGCAGGCTCAGTAATTGTGGCTCACGGGCCCAGCTGCTCCGCGGCATGTGGGATCTTCCCAGACCAGGGCTCGAACCCGTGTCCCCTGCATTGGCAGGCAGATTCTCAACCACTGCGCCACCAGGGAAGCCCCTGACCTCCTTATTTTCAATAGGAGATACCAAAGCTGATGGTCGTCAATAACTTACAAAACCCAAATTCCTAATGGCTGAACAGAAAAGAGAAAGCAGGTTTCTGACTGATTCCTAATCCAGAGCTTTTTTCCTTATGCTGGGGTAAATAAGATGCCAAAAAATCCATCAACCAGAAAATTTAAAAGCCAAAAAGAAATCATTTTGGAATATAGTAGAATCACATCTTTCCATACCTGACTGTAATCAAAGAACAGGTAGACTCCGGTTTAAATGAATACTGTTAGAACATCTGGTCTTATAAAATGAGGCTATTTACATGTTCTGACAGATGGTCCACAGTAACAATGCTTTGCTAGTCTGATTACAACAAATTCTAATAAACCCAAATCCTCTCTGTCAGGTGTCTCTCCGGGCCCCTGCTCACTGGGGAGGAAATCTCTATTATGGAGACAGTGGCGTGTGGGCATTTGTCAATAATTTGCCATGTAACTCTGAGTGTAATCGAATGCCTTTGATTGTAAAGAATGACAGGTTTTATGCAAAGCTGTTTGCTTTGTTTCCTTGGTTTTTTTCATGGAGGGGGGCCTGACAGAAGGAAGGCTGATAGCCATGCAGGTGGAGAAGCAGCGAAAATGGGTCAGTCCCCAAGTGCCAAACAGGGGATGGGGCAGGGTAAGTGGAGGCTGAATTGCTGGGTGATTAATGACAAAGTTTACTCAAAACTCTAAGTAACACATTGCCCTGGACAGTCCTGAAAGAACTCTATTTAAAAGTAAAATCAATGCATTGATGCCTTTTTTGAGATTTCATCAAATGTACACAGGAGAAAACCTCTGTGAACGAGCTCATCTGTGCTCACAAAGGGCTAAATGTAAACAGGGCTGCCTCTTCATCCTCAGATGCCCCTCAAGGCTTGGTCCTCGGGGCCTGGCACCCCGTGCCATCGCCCGTTAGTCCTCCTCCTCTCCGTGCTCCCTCGGAAGTGTGCGTCTCCATTACTAACCCACCCAGCACGGTGGGCAGGTGCTGTTCTTGGGCTGCAGGGCACAGGGCCTGGTGGGAGAAAACTGGAGCGTGCAGAGTGCCAGCCAGAGTGGGGACCAGGCCACGTGGAGGGAAAGCCTCGGGGGCACTGATGTAACGCATCTGTGATGACACAGGAAGCGCAACGCAGGCACCACCCCTGCTTGGCCCAGTCTAACCACAGCTTCTGTGGACGGTGGCATCTTTGCCACCCAGTCCGGATCTGTAGGCCAGGAAGCTGGGGAGCAGGGGCTGGAGGAGGAGACGGGGGACGGGGGGACAGGGGAGGCTCTTCACCACCTCTGGCTGGGTGGCCGGCCTTGGCGTTCAGGCTGCTACCATTGGCAAATACTATTTCTTCGGGGACTGATGGGGCTGAAAAGAAAGGAGTGTGTCCCTCATGGGCAGACAGAAGTATCCTTTTGACACAATGTTCCTCCTAACTTAAATTTCTGCAGTGGAGAAGCTGCTTTCTCCCCACTTGGAAAGTGAATAATAACGGCACCGCTAAAGGGCAAAAGAGCCAAGTCAAGAAGACTAGGAAGGGAGTGTGTTAGAAACACGGTAAGACTGTCATACAGAGTGAAGTAAGTCAGAAAGAGAAAAACAAATATCTGTATTAATGCATTTATGTGGAATCTAGAAAAATGGTACAGATGATCTTATTTGCAAAACAGAAGACACAGATGTAGAGAACAAACGTACGGATACCAAGGCAGGGGGTGGGATGAATTGGGAGATTGGGATTGATACATATACACTATTGATACTATGTATAAAATAGGTAACTAATGAGAACCTACTGTATAGCACAGGGAACTCTACTCAATGCTCTGTGGTGACCTAAATGGGAAGGAAATCCAAAAAAAGAGGGGATATATGTATATGTATAGCTGAGTCACTTTGCTGTACAGTAGAAACTAACAAAACATTGTAAAGCAACTATACTCCAATAAAATTTAAAAAATAAAAAATATAAAAAAAAAAAAAAATAAAATAAAAGCTCTGAATCTATGTGAGGTGTTTCCGCTCAACCTATGGAAGGCCATTCTGAGAGTGACAATGGGGCCAATGTCAAGAACAGGACAGATGTTTGAGACCAACTGCCTGTGCGTTTTATCTGGAAATGTTAATTTTACATGAAGTTTTGCAGAAAAATAATGCCGGTCGTCAAAAGTGCCAAGCCATCACATAAAGTGCCTCCGCAGAATTTATCTGCCACGAACATGGCGTAAGCATCTCCGAAGGGCTGACGGAGCACAGCCTCATAAATGGCTTGAAATGAAGCTTCAAGTAAACCTCTGTTGGTAGAAGAGGTTAGATGCTCTTATAAAGCACTAAATCAGGCTGCAACTGGAAGCTGATAATTTTCAGTGTTTTAGAAAGTTACTCAGTCATGGATGAAATGCTTCTGGGGTTCCCTTTACCTTGCTGAGCCCAAGCCTCTGTGCTGCCACCTAAATGTAGCAGGTGTCATATGAGCACACATGAAGGCCTAGTGGGGGAGGAGGTGACGTCATCCAGGTTGATTTCATTACCATAAATAAATGTCAAATGGCTGCAATACATTTTCTCTGATTAAACTGTCAAGGACAAAATCATGTAAGAACAATGATTTTTTTTTAATACCTGTAGTAAAAAAAGGAAGAAAAGAAAAAGTAATGAAAATATCTACATAATATTATGTCTACAGGTTCCCAACTTCTAACCCAGAAAAAAGTAAAACAAAAAGTCTAGCTGTGTATAAGCAGATAACTGCCTCATTCCCAGTTGCATGCCAAACTGTCTTTTCACGTGCTGTTAGAGGACAACAGCGCGTTTCCCCCTCTCCATGCCCAGCACTGTCATCAGCTCTAAAGAAAATGCTTGCAAGTACCCCTTTAGGTATCAGAGCTAAAAAAAGGTCTCTTTTCTCTTTCTCCCAATTAAAAAAAATGTGAAACAAAACATAAGGGTGGGGCTTCCCTGGTGGCACAGTGGTTGAGAATCTGCCTGCTAATGCAGGGGACACGGGTTCGAGCCCTGGTCTGGGAGGATCCCACATGCCGCGGAGCAGCTGGGCCCGTGAGCCACAACTACTGAGCCTGCGCGTCTGGAGCCTGTGCCCTGCAACGGGAGGGGCCGCAATAGTGAAAGGCCTGCGCACCGCGATGAACAGTGGCTCCCGCTCGCCGCAACTAGAGAAAGCCCTCGCACGAAACGAAGACCCAACACAGTCAAAGATAAATAAATAAATAAATAAAGTAGCTATAAAACAAAACAAAACAAAACAAAAAAAGTAAGGGTGTGTGAAGTCTCAAATCCTTAGAATTAGCCCCAAATCTGTTGAGCACACTGGTTTTCAATGTACCTTATTTCCCGGTAAATCTCTGTTGACCTAGAGGCAAAATGAGGGGGTTGCCCAGTGCAGGATGACTGGCTCTGGTGCAGCCGGGGCTCGCTTATACGCCAAGATGTTCCACCAAAATAGCAAAAGCAGTAGAGTCGATTTTATCTACATGCGTAAACCTTTTTCTTTCATATCTGCTTATGTTTTTCCAACCCCTTATGGGGCCAAGGTATTTTCTGTCAGTCTGAGGACAAACGACGTCCACCACAGCTGGGACTTTCTTTTGTATAAGCACCTTGTAGTCTTCCCTCATGGTCACCTTTGATTTTTTTTAAACAACCATAACCATTTAGACAGGCTCTATTTATCCCCATTTTACAAATGAGACAGGAGGTCAGAGAGAGTGACTTGTCAAAAGTCAAGTCACGTGCCTGGAAGTGCTAGAGTTGGGACTTGAAATCCATAGTCTCCAAATTTAAAGCTCTTTCTAGTCTGTGCGTCCATCAAATGACCTTTAAGTAATAGAGGATCTGGTACTGACATCTTGAAAAGTAATTTTTGAAGATGAAAAAAAAAAACACCTAGTTTCCAAAATGATATGACAATGAGGCGTGTGTATGCGTGTGTGTGTGTGTGTATGTCTGGTGTGTGTATGTACGTGTGTGTGTGTATGTCTGGTGTGTGTGTGTGTGTGTATGTCTGGTGTGTGTATGTACGTGTGTGTGTATGTATGTGTGTGTGTGTATGTCTGGTGTGTGTATGTACGTGTGTGTGTGTATGTCTGGTGTGTGTGTGTGTGTATGTCTGGTGTGTGTATGTATGTGTGTGTGTGTATGTCTGGTGTGTGTATGTACGTGTGTGTGTATGTATGTGTGTGTGTATGTCTGGTGTGTGTATGTACGTGTGTGTGTATGTATGGGTGTGTGTATGTCTGGTGTGTGTATGTACGTGTGTGTGTATGTCTGGTGTGTGTGAGTGTGTGTGTATGTCTGGTGTGTGTATGTACGTGTGTGTGTGTATGTCTGGTGTGTGTATGTACGTGTGTGTGTGTATGTCTGGTGTGTGTGTGTGTGTATGTCTGGTGTGTGTATGTATGTGTGTCTGTGTGTATGTCTGGTGTGTGTATGTACATGTGTGTGTGTATGTCTGGTGTGTGTGTGTGTGTGTGTGTATGTCTGGTGTGTGTATGTATGTGTGTCTGTGTGTATGTCTGGTGTGTGTATATACATGTGTGTGTGTATGTCTGGTGTGTGTATGTCTGTGTCCGTGTGTGTAGCTGTGTGTGCACAGGGGCAGGAGCACCCTCT
Organism: Balaenoptera borealis; assembly: GCF_965194805.1. Classification (NCBI taxonomy): domain Eukaryota; kingdom Metazoa; phylum Chordata; class Mammalia; order Artiodactyla; family Balaenopteridae; genus Balaenoptera; species Balaenoptera borealis. Next base: position 6,828,352 of record NC_138873.1, on the reverse strand, counting down.
TTCCTGGCCTGCAGAGGGAAGCCTGTGGTGTTAGCTCTACATGGGGATGAGGGGGCTTCAGTATTGGCCAGCCCCTTGCTGTGCATCTACATCACCTTCTCCATTATTGTTTTTCCAGAAATCAGCACCCTAAATTACCCTCAGAAATAGCTTAGAGAATTGCCAGGAATGGTAAATCTTTTCTTACTGTTAAATCTTTGCTTATTTTATATAGTTTTCTTTGATAAGCATGGTTGACTGGGAAAGAAAAAAATTATTTTTTTAAGGGATGAAAATAAAGTTTAAATAGTGTCACACTGAATATATTAACTTACAGGAAGGGGATATCTCAATGATCTTTCAAAAGCCTCCGATGAGTGAGCAGACAGGAAAGTAGGTCCTTGGCGGGATTACACCCTTTCTAAGGAACCATTCAAACCTTTTACCCAATATTTTGCATTATGTTCAGAATATGTTTACAGCCTAAGGAGTATAAAACAAGGGGAAAGTGCCATGTGGTACTTTAAGACTTCTGCACTACATGCCATCCTGACAGCCCGGGTTCTACCATTCCTTCTCAAATTCCATCCCAGCCAATGAACCGCTCTCCTTACCAAACATTTTCCAATATGATGAAGTTTCTGCTGGTATAAAGAGTTTACATACTTTTTTTTTTTCTTGAGTGTGTGGAACTAATCACCCAAGAGAAAGTTTAGTTTGTAGACTTCTGGCTGGCATAAAATAATGATTTTTCCCCCACTTCTCTGGATGAGATTATCTCATGCAATGGAATAGAAATTAAAGGGTCTGTCTCACTTAAAATAAGAAAATCTTTGCAAGCTGATATGAAAATCTACCTTGAAGTCATTTAGCTGTCTGTTCCATTTGTTTTAGTATTTTCATCTAACAAGAAATTAGTTTTGTCCATAAATGTAATCAATATGGAATATAAAGTCATCAAATTAAAAAAATAGATTTAGAGTTCTCATGAGAAAGTGTACCTTAAACTTGAAGTAATACAAATGTAAATTAGATATAGATATTTGGACATCTTGCTTATTGCATTTCTTTGGTAAGTGACAGAAAAATGACTGCAGTGCTTGTTTATTTTAATAAAAAATTTGATCTCTTTCTAGAATTATTGTGATGTTTATGGAATATAATAGAGGATTTTTGATGTGGACGAGAACACAATAGCATCTTTCATTCAGGAAATAAAAAAGGAAGATCAAAGGAGTCTTAGCTAAGTTTCTACTCACTCACTTTTTAGAAAAGAACAAAACCTTAGGAGTCAGGTGAAAGAAGTTGAGCTCCCAGAAGGCAGAGGAAGGATTTGGGGCAGCAGGGAGAGAGTTTGGGGGAAAAAGTCAAAATAGAGGTTCTGGTGAGAATAGAGGGCAGGAGGAGTTCCCTGCTGTGGTAAAAAATGTGGTAGGTTAATCAGAAAATTGGTTCACATTTTATTATTTTAAAAGCACATAAGTACATATTTATATGGTAATATTTTCATAAAGGATCAAAGCCTTTTTAAATGTTTTAAAGTACAAGTCCACATACTGGAATGTCGAGTCATCATTCCTGTTTCAACTTCTTGAAAGTAAAACAAGGACATAATGAGAGTAGCAAAGCAATCTAAAGGCAGAATTGCTTTAAATTATCAGGGTTTTTTCCCTTCCAATTTTTAGTCATTCTGCCTACAAATAATTCAACAGTAGTCTTCTAACAAACCTGCTTTATTAAATCTTTCCAAAGCCCCCCTCTTTCAACTTAGCTTTTCATAGAAACAACTTTTTGCATTAATGGTTCATCGGTTTACTTGGTTTTTAACTAAATTAAGAAATTTAAGATTAAGCACAGCTAGCAAAAACAGGTCTGGAACAAACATAACTGACTGTTGTTGAAACACTCAGTTAAACTGGAGGGAGCAGAAACATGGACGATCCCTAGTCTCAAGTGTTCAGTGTGCCTTGGACATCCGTTGGGATGTACTTCAGAGGGATTGAGTGATGCTGATTAGCTCGGTGAATCTCTTTTGTATACACTGCTAGGAGAACATTTTTCATGCTATTAAACTTAGGTAACTCAAATTCAATAGTGTTTACTTTTGGAAAAATAAAATATTCTAATAGGCCTAAGTGGACATCTTTGCCCAAAAAAGTTAAATGCATATTAAATATAGGCCAGTGAATATATATTAAAATATATCTTGCAACCTACTTTATATGAGGGTTCTAAAGGTGTCACACAAGTATCTCTTGAGAGCTGAGATGATTCAGTTCTCAAATTTGCATGATGAATTCAGACAGAGAGGGACACCAGTCTCATCTCAAAAATGATCTGAATCTTGGGTTTATATACCTTTACTCTCATTAGATTAATATCTCCTCTGGCCCACTTTTTACTCTGCTATTTATAAAAAGCAAAAATCCAAAAGGAAAAAAAATAAACTTTAATTTTTGGCACTAATAATTACAATAATATCTATAAAGTTATCTGCAATGCATTATATACTTTTTCCAAAATCATTGATTTAATTAGCATTAATTAAATGCCTACTATTTTCTGATTTAGTAGATGTGTGATTATCTTTAGCCTGCCTAAGCTCTCTCAGGGGACCACTTCATTAATGCTAAAGGAATTGGTAGAAAGCTATTGACGTCTGTGGCTAATCCTTGTGACAATTGGTAAGGTCTTGTGGGAAAGAGACAATCTTTCTTCCAAGATGCCTTACTAAAAGCACTAAAGGAAAAAAAATATATAGCATTTCTTAGAGGGGTTCTAACTCCTTGTTGTGAGCAATGAGATACGTCTGGGAGTCAGCTTACCAGAAGCTTTACACGTTTGGAAAAGCCAGATTCTGTGTCTCAAATTTAGGTTATTGGATGCAAAGTCAGAGAGGCAATATATTTAACACGGGACATTGGAACACAGATTGACAGTCCATGAAGAACTATATCTAGGTCAGACTAAGAAATGCACGTCATTTTAAAAGGGTATTACTCTTGTTGTACGTAAGAGAGTTGCACATTTAGCAAGGGTATTTTCTGAAAGGTCATCAGGAAGAAAGTGTAGATGGATCCTGAGAAGCCCACATGAAGAAGGTGGTAGACGTGTGAATTGTGCCTGCCCAGCGTCTCTTTGGGCAGTCACATCTTTCCCTACCCTTGGTTTATTTGATTCAGGTGGGGTTGCCCATCTCCTGGAGCCATGTGTGGGCCCCTGGTCTAGGCATAGCCAATCAGATCTCTCCTTCTGTGGCTGCTGTTGTTCTGTACATGAGATCTTAGCTAAGCCAGTGGAATATAAACCAGGAGCCCCCTGTGGTCCTCTTTGTCACCATGAGGGGAGAGCCTATTTGAGAACCGTCAACACAGTGGGGGCAGAGCTGAGTGATGGCAAGATATACAGCTTCAAGAGGACATCATCTGAGGACCTGGATCCAGTTGAATCAATAGCCAGTGCTTCCCTAACCTGCTTGGGAGCACAAATAATTCTCTTTCTTTTTTTAAATTAAAGCTAACTTTAGTTGAATTCTGTTACTTTGAGAGAATTCAGCTAACACAGCCTGACTGGAAACAGAAGGTTAGGTAAAACCTAGAATCTTTCCTTGAAAGCCCATATATAATCATCCCATGAAGTAAGTAGGATAGGTCAGATTTCATTACCCTTTCATTTTACTGATAAGAAAAAAACAAACTTTAAAGAATTGAGTTGTCCAATATTAGATTGTTAACTGTTGGCAGAGCAGTGACTAATACCCAGGCATTCCGATTCCATATTCTCTCTCCGTTCCACTATAATTGTGTAGAATGCATAACCAGGGAAGCTTAGGGAATAATCTCAGGACTAATTTCCTCAACAAATACCCCCAAAATAGTTAAGGAAACATACTAAGCAATATTTTTGGATATAGATGCTTAATTTTACCTCCAGATACCATTTAACTGGTCAAGCACGATCTGAAACTTACTTGACAAGATATGTTCAGGAAGCTCAGTGAAGTCAGTTTGAATTACTGGTCTCATTTATTCATTGGGATAAATGATAACACTGCTGAATTTCTAAATTCCTGAAGATCACTGTAGTCATTACAGCAATAATTTCAAAACATTCAACTTACAACTTTATAAAATGGATATTCTCATTATAGTCAGGCCTAATCCTATAAAGTGGTTTGACTAATTTTACTTTATTCTCATTCAAGTATTTTAACAGTATTCACTCTATTTCATGTTGGTTGTTAATTTCTTAGCTGTATGTGCATATGGAATTGTTGCCTAATTAAAACTTCTCTTAATTCATTAATGACATCACAACGAAGTCTATCACTTTGTATTACATGGGCATGGTGTTTGAGGTCAGAAGAATAACACCGTGCCCCCATTCAAAATCATTATACAGATGAAATCATGCCAGTACGTCTATGAAGAACAGCTTTCAGAAGGAAAATAAGTTGCAAAAGAGTAATAATATGTCAGCTAGGTTGTTGTTGGTAGTAGGGAGATAGAATGGTCATTTTAATGAACATGGCATAGATGGACGGTACTTTACGCAGCCTCCTAAGCTACTGATAAACTTACAAATGGCCCTTATTGGGTGAGCACACTCAGAACTTAAGAGTTGGATGCCACAACCTCAGACATGACTGGGATCTTGAGTCTGGGACCTTCAGATTCCCAAAGGTCTGGTCTTTTGAAATTTATATTGATAGTTCCATTGTTTCTCTGAAATCCTGGGCATTCTTCTGAAATCTATACTAAATTTGTTTTGCTCCTGGAGGAAAGTAAGTACATTTATCAGTTTCAAATTTCCTTCTGATAAAATAGATAATCATATTTGCTCTGAAGTATAAGACCAGTGGCAATATGGTATAAATATGAGACACTGATATGCTTCTCCATGACTGTAAGAGGGGAACTGTATGAATTATTTAATGCAGTGTAGTAGAAGTTGGGTATTGGTCATGGTGTAGTCTGGCGTCCTAGACCTGACACCAAGTAGCTGTGTAGCCCGGGGTGATTCACTTAACCTCCCTGGGATGCATGCCGTTCTCTGTAAGGATTTCCAGTCAGAGTCTTTTAAGTATTGTTTCCAACTGTATATTCTAAACATTATGCCGAACATTCAAAAAAAGAGAAGGGGGTGATAGGGCACAAGCACAGCAGCAGAGCAAAATCGGTTAACAGCGTCTCATGAACAGCATCCCATGAACAGGCATGGTTCTCTGTCCTACCCGGGCAACAGTGGCTGCCAGTCAGGGCTGAGGTCTTTGATCAGCCATTTGTTGCCATGTGTGTGAAATCAATGAATATTTAAGAACAGAGCAAAGTGAGCAGAGATGACAAGAAGAGCCAACATGACAATTCAGTCAATTAAATCCTTGTGCAGCGCAAACTGCCTGTGTTTAAGACTACAACTAGGATAAGCCCAGACAGAGAGAATATATTCCTTGTCAACATTTTCAGTCAATATAAATAGGAATAGTTTTCCAATTTGGGGTGTGCTGATATAAGCATTCTCAAAATATCATTTAGAAGAACATATTAGCCGTCTAAATGAAGAAGTTTGCTAATGTTCTAAATCTTTCTATCTTGGAATAGAATTCTGTTTTCTTTATTTTCTTCAGCGTTAAGCACACTGTGTCACAGAAATGATTTTAGCATTAGGAAAAAATATATTTTTTAATTTTAATCCTTCTGGATCATTTTTTTTAAGAAGTAAGAGTTAGCATGCAAAGAGCGTAATTAAATTGAGCAATAAAAATCTTGTATTTTCATGCTTCTAAGAAACTAATATGTTACATGATTTGCTGGCATAAAATCAATTCAATAAGCATTCCTTTTTCCTACTTTTTGTTTACTTGGGTTTTTATTACCCATATGATGCTCGGGATGGGTAGAAATGCTGAAGTTTGAAGCATTCTGGTCCTCCACCATGCTAGGGGTTATCAGGTGGAGACAAGGCAGGTTTCTTCTCCAGGACAAAGTCTCATACCCTGAGCTCCCCACGTGGTCCTGTTTCAAGGACAGTGGCCAAAGGTAATTGTAGTTTTGCCTTATTATAATTATTTTTAAACTCACATAGATCACCAGTGGGACCAAAATGCATTTTCAGATTGTGAGAATGTAACAAAAGCCCCGAAGTCAAGCAGCTCAGCAGGATGTGGACAAAGCTTTGATCTGTCAGGGAGGATCTGATGAATATGCATCACTCTGCCCATTATCTCAGTATATAAATGATCGATGCACAGGGAAAGGGTCTGTGTCCATCGGCGGTTAATGAAGCACCAGGGGAGAGCACACACACTTACTTAAGCTCATGTTTCTGGGGCACAGACTAGCCTTCAGACGTTCCAGCCACTGCGCACAGGGTCAGTGCTGTGGGTCGTCATTATCAATGTGTATCACCACATAATTAAACAGTGCTGCTCTGTACTCACTATTAAGAGTAGCCATGGAAAATCCCCCCTCCCCCGGTGTTCTGTTTTCACTGTGACGTGTAGTTCATTCTCTGGATAGAGGTGGCTTCTGTTTGCCTTTTAAACTCACTGCATGAAACCTATTATTTGCATCTTAAGCTTAGGTTCAGGTGTCTGTAGGAGATCAAAGGCATAATTCTTTGTACTAAACTTAAGCATTCGAGCTCAGTCTAGAACGCATTTCATAGTGTGTCAGAATGTCCTAGAGCCAAAAGCACAGCCATAGAACCATCTAAGAACTTGCAAAATCATCCAAAGTATGCAAAGCTATCAAGAGCCTTGCCTCCCAGGAATGAAGCAATCAGTTTAGAAATTAAATTTTACTCTTTCTGCAAGACCTTACCCATGTATATGACTTTCTTCAGGGATTCTTAAAACTGTATTAGCCATGAGTTTGTAAGTAGCTCAATTCACTACCTATAATTATGAGTTTAATTACTACAAGATAATATCACAAAGCATTACAAGATTTGTCAAATTCCATAAAACCAGTTCCAACCTGAGAAAATGGTAGGAAAATACTAAGATAATTCTTCTCAAAATTAGACGGTAAGTTCTGGAACCCAGCTGACTTAAATTTGCATGGACTGACCCCCACTTTCTTCCTGGTCTCCTAGGGAGAGGGCATTCACAATGTGCTTTGCCGTCCCTTTGCTTGACCTGGGTGCTGGGTGCACCAGTACTAACTGGTCAGGCTGCCTGGATCAGTGGCACGCAACTCATTATAGTCCTGATGCAACAGTCAAACAGTCCTTGAAAAAGTAAGGACATTTCTCTGGCCTAAAGAAAAGGTTGCGTGACTGCCTCTCTATGTGCAACATGAGTGCACATAAAATAAAAGAAGTGCATGTTTCATTTTACCCAGTGGCTGATAAACATTTGGCATGCATTTCTATAAGCTGCATACATAAAGCCAGTTCAGAATGCTACAGAAACATAGCTCAGAGATCTATATCATACGAGACGGAATTTTCCAAAGATGGCTGCCGCAATATTTCTCATCTCAAATGCTCATGTCACAGTGTCATGTTGATGTTCCTCCACCGAGTGGTGGGACATGCATCCGCTTTCCTTGAACCGAGGAAGAGACCTTTGTGCTGGACTCAACCGACAGGTACAGGCCAGTGATGCCATGGGACTTCTGGGGCTGAGGAGGTAAAACATGCCACACACGCTCACTTTTTTCCCTTGAGAGTCTCCACCTTGGAACTCAGCCACCATGTTGTGAGGAAGCCAAGGCCACACGGAGGGGCCGCTGCAGATGTTCCAGCCGCCAGTCAGATCCACCGGGCTGATGCCTCCAGAACATACCAGCTCCCAGAGGCCAAGTTATCCCAACCTTCAAGTCTTTCCAGGTAAGGACCCAGATGTTGTGGAACTGGGGCAAGCCGTTCCCTGTGCCTTGCTTGGATTCCTGACTCACAGGATCCTTGAGCAAAACGTATTACTCATTTATGTCACTAACGTGTGGGATGGTTTATTTTTCACTAACTATTCTTTCAGATTTTGTCCAGGGAGAGAGAATTAAATGGCTCAGATAACAGACTAAAAATATACTTCTTAACTTTTTTTTTATGATAAGGAATAACCTTCCAGACATGTAGAAGGTATGTTTATTTACTTAGCCCCTCAATGGTCCAGCACGCTATTTCTATGCAGTTTGTCCCTCCTCTACTACCCAGCACTACAATCAACGTATGTAACAAACAAGCTCATGCCATGAAATTTTAAGTGTCATCCGCAGAGAGAGAGAGAGAGAGAGAGAGAGAGAGAGAGAGAGAGAAGGAAAGACAGAGAAACAGAGAGATAGAGATTTATTCTGTGAATATTCACGTCATTTTACGTAGCCTCTTTTGGCATTCACACTTTCAGTTTTGCAATATGGCCACTATGGCATTTTGGTACATGTCTTACACCTAGTAGACTTAGTAACTTGTGAAGTCCTTTGTCTGTTAGTGGCTGTGCATGAATTGGCCCTATTGTGGTGTCTGGCCTTGAGTTCAGACAGTCTGCCTTCGAGAATGTCTACTAAATGTACAACAAAGGGGCATGTGCATCCCACTTTCCTGTCCACCACAGTTCTCAAGACATCCTCAGACGGCTCTGTCCAATAATAACTATCGACCATTTCCAAGCGCTAGCTATATTTTGTGTTTCAACTCCTGAACTTGTTACACAGTATCTTCATTATATTAAAATCGCCTTCATGACCCTTGTAATCTGCACTTTTGTTAAATTTTCATATGTATCAGTGCTTTACCCAATAGATTACATTTAAGACAAACAATGGATTAAGATTGCTTTATCACAGTGAAATCTAATGCTTATCTTTTAAGAAAAGAGGTTTACGTTTAATTAAGACCTACACATCTAAGATTTATCACTGTAAGTAGATACTTAACATCTCTCTTTGGAAGGTACAAATTAAGTTCTAATTAGTGGGGTCAGCACAGGGAAGTCAAAGGTACTTCATTCGTGGATGTCTCTGTCCCTACGCCAACTAATTACCTGAGCTCCTCCTGGTCCCAGGAGGTATCAGGAGCCAGCTTGCCTTTAACTCTCTGAAATGATTTCTGCAAGTGTGGTGGGCACAAGAGACAGCGGAGTGACCTGGGTGGCTGGTAACCAGTGAGTTCCTACTGAGTAAGTACCCCAAGGTGGTTCCCAGAGATCTGCATTTGCCAAGACTGTGAAGTGACTCGGGCAAAACCTCCTTTGAGAAGCACCATTCTCCATCCCCTCAGGCATTTCCACTTTGACATCATCAGGGCTCATCTGATACACCTTCACCCAGTGACCTTTTTCTGTCCGTGGCTGCAAGGAGGATGAGAATGCCTAACCTATAGCCCTGCCCTGGAAGGACTGACAGGAAGGCTTGCTCAGAGCGCAACCGTGATACAGGGCAGCTCTTCAGTAATTAAAAAACTCTTAGCACTTCCTGAGTCCATCCTTTTTTAAACGTCATTTCTAAATTAAACATTACAAAAAATTTCTTGTCAAAAGAGATTTCAGTTGTCTCCATATACTGTTTCTTGTATAGATCACACACATTTACCAAGAACCCTGAGCTGCGATCCACAGACAGAAAGCAAAGGTAATCTGTCCCTCCATCGTATAACGCAGGTTTAATAAAACCCATACAATCGTCACCTGGGTTATACATGAAGACATTCATCACCACGCGTTTGCACATTTTGATGTTTCTTAAGTACGGAATTCGCAACACTCTGCAACTTTTTCCAACCAATTTACAAATCGTTTTCATCCTTCATTTTATTATCCTACCCGGAGTCAACTTGTTCTTTTGGCACCATCAATCTGACTGACTGGTAGGGTTTTGGAGTGCAGCGTTTTAATTTATGCAGACAGCTACCCAAAAGCATCTCAATCACTTAGAGCATGAAACAGGGGCGGCATCAGATTCACTAGGAAATGCTGCTTTGTTATACATATATATCTAAGGACAGGGTCATTTATATACCAGAAAGCCAGGGTGGTGACAGACAGGACTAATGTATCAATGTCAGAAGTAAATGCAAGGAAAGGGATGGTAACAAAAGTCAGCCTTGGAAGGTACCTGGAATGCTATCATTTAATGCTCCTCTGGGTAAAAGGGATATGATATAAACACTGAATTATCAATCATAAATGAAGGTCTATCAAATAGAATATAATATCATATTAATATAAGAAAATCTTCTCACCTTGGGTTCAGATCTAGGGGTTTATGTTGCTTACAGTCTTTTTCTAGATTTATCATTACACTCAAACTATAGTCCAGGTTTCTGAGATATGATAGTGCACAGTGATCAAGGATTACTGACATTTATAGTAAATGCTTTGTTATCAGTGTTATAAAAAGCTGCAGAGTGATGCTCAGGGGCCATATCACCTGACACATGACACATATCGACCCCGTTCAATATCTGTTACCTGACTGTTTCAAACGTTATTTAGATAATTGAATAAGATGCAGTTAAAACAACAAGGAGAAAGAAAACAAAAGCAAAAAGTGAAGACACTAAAAATTTAGCAATTTTCTTAAATCCAAAGAGTCATTTTTGTTCAACTTAATTGCATTATTTTCCCTTTGCATTTGGGCAGGTCCTACTGGCAAATATGCAGACCCACCAGTCTATGCTATTCATGAGTGGCTAGTCTGACAAATAGGAAATCATGTGCCCTCAAAGCCTCTCTGATATTATGGCTCCAGGGAAAAGGAGGGCAAATGCCGCTTCCTGGAGGGGGAGGGGAGATCATGGGAAGGTGTCCGGATCAGATGGAAGAGTTGCCCGCTCCCGGCGGGCGGGAGTAGGATACAGAGCCAGCAAGGAAAGGCCAGTCCTTAGGCTCCAGAGACTCTGCCTGGTTTCCTCTCTGGCTGGACACTCTGGCAAGTGGTAGTTTCTTAGACAATTTCTAACAGTTAAACTTTAGAAAACCCCAGAGTAATGGGACTTTTTTTTATTGCTTCTCCTGATGCAGATTAGGAAAACGCCAGGCTCATCTAGATGAGTGCGTATTCCACGTGGACTGTGGAGAAGACAAAGGGACAGTGAATCCAGAGGGGGCTACACAGAGAACGCTGGCCTGGCTGGGACACGGAGGTTTCCCACGGGCACAGAGGAGGCCAGTGAAGGCTGCTGGGGCCATCCCACCACACCCCTGGGAGGGGGCCCCCTTCAGAAGAGGGGGTGCCTGGCCTGAACCTGAATGACAGGGCGCTGTGAGTCAGGCACGTAAAGACCGTCACACATGCCGCTCAGTATGACCAACAGTAGGGTCTCTGCTGCCTGAGAGCAGACAGGGTGAGGACACTGCAGACACAGCCTGATGCCTCATTACCACCAAGGAGTCACGTGGACAGACCTCAGCCCACCCAGCCCTCCTGCCATTGAAGGCACAGGCCAGGGTGTGGGCAGGGAAGGAGGGAGAGGGGGAAAGAGAGCTCCCCTGCAGGGGTGAAGTGCTGCCAACCTGAGAGTGGGAAAATGCTTTAAATTGTGGATGGTGTCCGAGAAAATGAAAGTACTTGATTCGATTGGATAGTATCAAAAAGAGACTAAGTTTTAAACCTGAAGTGGCTAAAAATTTATTAAACTGAGTTTACTGGATTGGACTGAATTTAGTTCTGCGGCTGAGAGAAAATGGCAGCTTGTCAAAGAAAAGTAATAGAAAGTAAAGTGAGTTTGCCCACCTTGATTGTTGCCTTCCAGTTCAAACTCACCGCGCGCACGCACACACACACGCCCTCGCTCAATCACACGCATAAATATTTCAGTCTTACTTTTTGATTTCTGTGTGTGGTATAAATCAGAAAGCAGTGGAGCATGTGCCTGGGTGCCTCCAGAATAAACTGTGTTTGTCACAGCTTTCTAGCCTGGGGAGAGGAGGGGAGGTAGACCGCTGTCTCCAAAAGCAGCTGGTGGCAGCTCAGATAACTTTGGAGCTTGTTTTTTCCACTTCGAATATCTTCCAATTTCAAAATATTAAATTGTGGGCAGAGGCCATTTTGAAATAAGACCTGTTCTTCAAATATTCTGTCGATGAGCAAAATACTCTGGGAGGAGAGAGAGGAGTAGGAATTCAGCACCAGCGTCCCTTCCTTGCCTCTGGGATCTCTCTAGAAATTTTCCCAGCTACTGCTCTTCCACTCACCTGTAGCTCTCACAGTTCTTTTCTACCCTCAGACCCTCTTGGACTAATGTTCTGATTATACGTATGTTGCGCTGGTTTTGATTTCCCTCCCTCCTCCAGAATCACAATGTCACAGCCAGTCCTTCAATTAAGGTTTCAACATGATGGCTCCAAAGCTGTATCTCTAGCTCTGATCAGTCATCTGAACCCCAGATCCCGGTAAGGGCCACAGAGGCCTCCCCTGAACCTGGCAAAGTAACTCCCCACCCCCTACTCCTTGGTCACCTTCAGTCAAAGTGCCCTAATTTATCTCTTCCAAATACTTACTAGCAACTCAAATTATCTCACTTATTTGTTCATATGTTTCTTGTGTATCTGTCTCCCCTCTCACCTCTCAGACTCACCAGGAGGGTGATGTGATACTTTAAGATAATTCTAAAATACTGTTTTAGGATCAAATAAAAGAAGCAAATGTTAATGTAAGTTAACTGAAGGCCAGAACTCATAAGCTTTGTTTCCTGACCCTAGAATGGTATTTAGAAAGGTTCTAAATAAATATTTGGTTACTAACTCACCAACCCATATACTGGGGAGTTCACTTGACATTTGCACTGGGGCACATTTCAGATATTACAGATTCAGTCCAAAGTGGAGTTCATGTTGGTTCTCCATATTTTCATTCTGCCCAACCTTCAGTCAAGGTGACCATGATCTATCCAAGTGCTAAATCCACACCCCTGAACATCATCTTATTTCTTGTCTCTGTCTCCCCTCCACAAATTGACTGGTCAGTTTGTCCCTGTGACCTCCTACCTCTAGAACCCCCAAGCTACCACATCTCACGTAGATTTCTGGGATAGCCTTCTTTCTAGTTGGCCTCCAATTGGACACTGTTCCAAATAGTAGACATATTTACTATTTAAAAGGCAAATATGATTAAGATACCTCTTTAAAGTCCCCCAGTGGTTTCTCATTTCTCCTAGAACACAGCTCAAAATCTTCGGAAGAGCCTACAAGGCCCTGAATGAAGGCACCCTCTCCCCGAGCAGCATCTCATGGCAACAACCTGACCATTCTACCCCAGAATTTTATGCTCCAGCTTTTTATGATTAATTTTGCAAATCCCTCAGATATCTGTTGTATTTTCTTGAGGAGGTAGAACTCCATTCGAACACTTTTGACATTCCAAATTCTTAACAAGCTGCCAGTTTGAGGGCTGGGAATATGTACTCTTCTCACTGTTTCTTGACCCAACCTGCCTTACCGTTAAAAATAAATTGGTTTTCCATGTAGCATGAAGCATGAATTAGAAATGTGTCCGCTGGTTGAAACTATGCACCTTTTAAAGGGTTTCACACAAATTTTGGCCACAACACAGAAGTTTCTCATTTTCATTTATCCTGAATGATAAACTCTATCAACAAAAGGAAATGTGTATACTGAACTGTAATTTTTTCAGAAATGCAATTTCTTTCTGAGGTCACTTTAATCAGAAGAATAATTGCATCATTCACGAGCCATGTTCTATTAATTGGAAGAGTTGGTCAATTAGTACACAAGACAGCATCACCTCTCAATAAAGAGAAAATGGTTTCCCTCTGCTGTTCTTTCAACCGCAATTATTACCCCTGAGTCAAGAGACTTACAACGCAGCAGCAAAGTTAATCATTTAAGACTAGAAATCATCTTTGAAAAGTCAACCAGTGGAAACATGTCTGTAACAACAATAACAGCTGGAGAGTGTACTTTAGAGGAATTCAGAAGTGCCTCTGCATCAGGATTTGGATAAAGGTCATATTTTTAATTACTTTAGTAAAAATTGCTACAAATCACTGGCTGTCTTTATTGGTACATAAAATTATCAGAGGTGGAACTTGGGGACCTGTTTAATAATAGGTCTCTGTGTAGTTCCTCAAACTTTACAAATATCTCATCATTAAGAAGCATAAGTTAGGGAAGAACTCACCAAGAAGCTGATGCGATATTCTAAGACAATCATAAAACTCTGTTTTATGATCAAATAAAAGATGTAAATGTAAAGAGCAAAGAGTTGCTTTTAAAGTGGTCTATATCTTAATCCCTTGTGTTGTCTATGTCTTGACTGTAAAAAATCTCTGTGTGACAATTCATTCTTTTATACATTAATTCCTTTGTCTAGAAGATTTCAGGCCTGTTTCAGTGGACATGGAAAAACAGATGACTGAGGACTAAAGGAGACTCAGGGGTGAGTCCCTGGAACCCCAGGACATGCCTAGCACAGCAGCTACCCTGTAGCATATGTTTTTCCATGTTTGTTGAATTCAATAGACACATGTAATGTATCTTCAGTGCCGCCTACCTTGTGAGAGGCTCAATAACATTTTATAAAGATTCCTTGAAGAGGCAGACTTGGATCCCGATGATGGAAATGGAACTACATAATTCTTTTTGACACATGAGACATACCATAAATGCTATGAGTGTTATATGCTATATCAATGAGGGTACATTTACACCTCAGTCCCCTTGAATAATAAGTGACATTTACTTAGAGTCACTGTGAGCAGAACACCTTAAGCAGAACCAACATTTATGTATCTTACAGAGAATATGGAACTCAGAGTAGCTGAAACCACAATGTAAACTTGTCCAACGATCACAAGCCTGGGCAATGGAGAGACCAGCAGTCGCGGGAAGGGAAGGGGAACCGGGGCAGCGGTTGACATGGTTCACTTTGCTTAAGTTGTCATGAGAGTGAAGCGTGGTGCTGGCAGTGACTTCTGGGAGGTCAGTTTATTGTTGAGGTTACAGAACAAGGTCAAGTGTGGCTCAGACAGGGGGTCTGAGCTGGGTGTGAAGGATGGACAGGAGAGGACTCTTACTGGGGAAGGGCTGGGGTCGGAGCTGGTGTCGCTAGGGTGACTAGGAAGAACACAGCCCAAGAACAGGTGGGATGAAACCATGTAGGGTGTGGTCTGAAGGAGGCCTGAGGTCAGACTCTAGCTCTGTCACTACTGGTTCTGTGACCTTGGCAAGTTCTGAATGGTCTTTCTAAGCCTCTGTTCCTCTTCTGGAAAGAAGGGATGATTCACGTACTGCTTACTCTCCACATTTACTTGGGTTCTAAGTATGGATAACGATAGATTAGATAGTGAGTTTGGTTAGTGGTCTGTTATCTAAACCCATTTAGTTACTGAATTCATATGGGAGAGTTCAGGTAGGGGAGGTGCCAATAATAACAACACTCTCTTAGAGCTCTTCTAACAGTGACGTGAGACAACAAATGTGAATGACAGTACCTGGGACATAGCAAGGTTCAAAAGTATTACTGCTGCTGCTACGACTACCAGTTGCAGATTATTTAATTAGCAGGATAGTGGACAGAGGGCATTACCATTCGACAAAGAGGTGGTTTGCTTGATTCAAGTAGCAACTGCGGCTGAGCTCTTGTGCAGGGGAATCAGAATTATACCAGCGTCCCGTCCGGAAGCCACCATGGCTGGAGTCTGGGGATGAACCAGATGGTCTAAGTGCAGGAGTGGAGTGTCTGAGATGGGAAATCAGAGGTTCCTGCAAAAGCTCAGGAGTGGTGAGGGCTGAGGATTATTATGGTGTTTATGGAACTTGAAAGGAGACGTGCGTCTAAAATAAACATTCCAAAGGAAAAACAATGGGGCTCAATAAAACTCAAAGGAATTTCTGTGAAGGTGAAAGACAAATGGCTGATGATTTGCAAGGAAAAAGTGGTGAACTGGCCATCTAGATAAGTACAGGATATTTTCCAAAAAAGGGTTTGGCTGGGAAAAGAAGAAAACGTACATCACATGTGGTCAAGGGGCCACACTTTCTCTGGTCTGTCTTCTCGCTCCAGCCCGACCCTTCACTTTGGCTGAATTCTTCCTCATCTCCCAGTCCTAGACTGTCGGTGCCCCAGGCTCAGGCCTCAGGCCTCAGACCTTTGCTCTGCCTCACTCCCTTCCCAATCTCATCCATCCTTCACGCCTGCACTGACTGCTGCTTGCTGGTGATGGCGAGTCTTGACCTGGTTCAAACATCTCGGAATATCCATCTGTTTGCCCCTCATTTCTGCTCAGGAATTGGATCTCAAACTATTGATTTTTTTTACCCTAAACCTGCTCCTCTCACAGCTCTCTCTGTCTCAATGAACAGACACCCCAACCTTCCAGTTACTCGTGTCAAGTTCCTTGGTGCCATCTTTGACTCTGTTCTTTATCTCACAGCAGGTATCTCCCCTGTATCTGGAAGCCGGCAGCTTCTCCTGGGCCCCAACATGGCCACCTCTGGTGGAAGCCACTGCCATCTCTGATGTGGATTAGAGCAGCTGACTTTTGTGTGGTCATCTGAATTCATCCATGGACTGTTCTCAACATGGTAACCTCTTAAGTCCTACGTAACCTCCTCGTTTAGATCCCTTCAGTCGCTTCTCATCTCACTTAAAGAACAAGCCAAGAGTCTCACAAAGTCTGATAAGGCCCTCTGAACCCCGTGTCTGCTACCTCTGGTCGCCCATCCTCAGCAGGTCTTCTCACCCACTCTACTCTGGCCGTATTGAATTCACTGCTGTTTGTTCAAACCCCTCACAGTCCTGCTACCTCAGGACATTTGCATTTGCTGTTCACTCTGCCTGGAAATTCCCTCCCCAAATATTTACATGGCTGCTCATCCAGTTCCTTTGGGTCTGTACTCAAATATCATCTCATAGACACCTTCTGCAAGGACTCTATACAGTACAGGAACGCCCCTCTCCACCACTACACACCCTAGCCTCCATACCTGCTTTAGTTTTTCTCACAGCACTTGCCATCTCATTTACTGTATACGTACTTCTTTATTAATTTATTGTCCATTTTCACTACCAAAGTGTAAGTGGTATGAGGGCAGAGACATTGCATTGTTTATAGCTGTATCTTCAGCATCTAGCACAGTGTCTGACAGATAAGTAAGTCCTGAATAAACACAGAAGTTACAAACAAACTTTTAAAAAACATAAGTATTGCATTTCTATGTGAAAGCGCAATGAAAGAGCTGCGCAGAGGGAAAATGGAAAATGTTGGCCCAAAAAATCCTTCAGTAAGCCAAAAGAGTTGGAATAAAAAGCTTTAAAAAATGCAAATGGTAAAAATTCTGAGGAGTAATGTGTTGCTTTGCAATGAAATTTAATCTGACAGCACCTCTTTTGCTTATGATATCCCAGATGGTAGACTGCTATTTCATCCATTAGCTAGCACGTGCATCGTTTGCCAATTCTAATTCATTCTAGAAGCTCCCATGGTGACTGTAATGGAGGTTGGGTTTTGTTGTGTGTGGGGAAGGGATGGGTGGTGGTTTTGTTTGTTTGCTTGCCATACAACTACATGGGATTGACTGGCTGCTGGTGGACAGTAACACAGTGGTGACAAGGGCGTCTGCCCTGCAACAAGAGTAGCAAGAGTACTACCGCTCTTAGTAGTGGCAGATTTTGCCTCCAGATGAGACAGAAACATTAGCTCTCATCTTCCTGTTTGGTTAGCATATTTAAAAATTTATAATTTTTGTGAAGATGCAGATGACTTTCATTATTTATGATTTTAAGTAACACTATTCCATTGTATTTAGCTGAAGTTAAACTCTGTCTTCCTCTGTCTGTTCTTTCTCTGCCTCCTTCTTTCCTAGGAGACCCCAAGCTCCCAATGGCCGGCCCTGCAGTACGAGGGCAGGTGGTGGAGAAGAGAAGCAGCCCCTTAATAGAGAGTAGTTAACTGCAGCACAGGGCAGCACCCCACCTTGGGGTGGGGAAATTTGGCTCCAAAAGATCTATCAGTCCCCTCGGAACTAATCAACCTCGAAATAAATTTAACAATCAAGTAAAACTAGTGCTTGTAGCATCTGTGCCAACGCAGTTCATCTACAGGAGCCTCTTCCCAACTTTCACCCCATCACTACTCTCAAACCCCTCCCAAACCAGTTTATGAATTCTAGCCCTGCTCCTGATAAGTCCCTCCCGGAAAGGAAACTTCTCCAGGGCATGTAAGTCAGGAGTTGGAGGATGGCTGGCTCGGCCTGGGTCCATTATCCACTGACCCAGCTATTTAAAGCAACCCCAGGAGCCCAGCTGTGGAGGATCCACTAGCAGCTCCAACAGATGTATACTTTCCAGAGAAAAAAAAGATATGGCTCCTTCCCACAGTTTAACTCTCTCAGACAGAAACAATCAGAGCAAAAGAAATAGAGGGTCTTACAGTTAAAGGAAAGAAGTGTAGAAGCAGCATTTAAGTGAAGAATGTTTGATTTGTTCCAATTGTCAACAGAGTGTAAAGTGGTTCCATTCAGACTTTCTAAATGGTCAGGCTACTGCCTGAGTACAGCATACCTATTCAAGAAACTGCAGCTTTATTTATGGTTATGACAACTTCTAAGAGCTGGTATCCTTCAAGATACAGCATAACACCACAGCGAGACTGGAAAAAAAAAAAGTCTGGAGTAGAATATCATATTGTGACTGGTCAGTGAATAAAATAAAGGCACTCAGGACAACTTATACGTATGTCAAAACCTATATAGAGAAACTGGATTGTCTATAAATTGGCAGATGGATCTTTTCCAAGCACTGAGAAAAATTTCAATTTGAGTTTTAAAACAAATAAGTCAATTTAAAATAAAACTAACCAAAATAAGGGCTGATGAAAATTTCTTTAAGCTTATTGTATTAAAAACCAAAAAATGACTTCAAAACCCATAAACTCAGAAGAGGGTTTAGTCAAATAACAATGAAACATTCTAATTCATTTTCTAAACAATGAGAACATTTAAAAAGAAACATTTATTATTTTCATATGAACTTCACATTCCTAAGTCTGAGCTCTGTCTATCTTTTCTGCTGAAAAGGCTAAAAAGGTTCCCTCTCTGTGTGGACAGAACAGATGCTTGAGGCTGATATGCAAGGAGGAATCAAATGTGTCCACCACACAAGTTCAGTATATGTAGATCTTCAAAAGGAAAGCTTTTCCTCTTGATTTTCATGACTGTTCGGTATCTAGACATTTCCATATTGATAGCATGAGATATCTGACATCCTCCACCGCCCACAAATCCGATTGCCTTCTGATATTCCTTAATGTTTCTTAACACCATCGTCAACATTCAGCGAGACTCCCAGTTGAACACTGAGACTCATCTGTAACTCCTTTCTCTTTCTCTCAACTTCCAATAGGTTACCCAACTCTGTCCATTCTACAGCAAAAGGTCTCCTGGAATTTGGCCTCACTAACCCTTTAGATCAAGGTGGACATTTTGACCTCTAGCAGTGGTGTTTAAACTTAACAACAACAGCAATAGCAAAACCTGTGTAGAATCCTTTCTTCAAACTAAGTCTTATATAAACGTCCACTACATGAAACAGTAAAATGAAGAGGCTGCTTCAGCCTCCCCTTCACCCTTTTGGTAGCCCCGGGGCAACAGCACCACTGGTTATGGGAAGGGTCTCTTATCGCGTCTTCCCGGCCCGGCTTCTGCCCACTCTGGTCCACTGGCATCAGATTCAGTTTCCTGCCTCATGGGTCAACCTCGGGGGGCAGGGATGGGGCAGCAGGTGGAGCAGAGAAAATCCAGCTGCCTGGGTTTGATCCCAGCTGGGCAGCTTACCAGCCCTACAGTCTTAGGCAGTCTTGTGACCTCCTTTAATCTGCTTCTTCATCTGTAAAATGGGGAATAAACAATAATACCTCTTCTAAGACACTCTCGAACAGACCCTCCATAGGGTCTTTGATTCCTTCAACACTCCCAGGGAACATTTTTTTCTTTTCTGGGAACAATATATCATGTCTACTGTTACTGATTTTAAGTAAGGTGCTGAGAAGATCCGTGCGTCACTGTGACAAAGGACTACATGCAGAGCTGGCATCTTCCTTTGAAAGAGTCTGACTTCCCCAGAAATTTTGTTTTCTTTATATTTTGAGATTTTATTAAAGAAAAAGAAAAAACATATGCCCCTCACTGTTCTGAATAATCCAAGAGTATTTGACCGGATGCTAGCACGGGTCCATAATTTCTGCCTGGAAGAGGAGTTAGAATGCTCTTCCCCATGCCACCCGACACACTTTGAAATGGCCCAAGGACTTTGCTCAGCGGCAGAAAACTGGCTCTCTTTACAGCACCAGTCCCACCCCCTGCCACCCCGTGGACTGAGCCAGCCCTGGGACACTGGCCCATTCATGTCATCGAAGGCTCACAAATTCCATAAGAGACCAGGGTACATGGGTAATATCCAGGATCTACTCAGTGCTACATTTTATGGGGAGAAAGAAGACAATGAATGAGCCCCTTTGGCCAGGGTCTGTCCTGTGTTCTGAAATGTCTGTCTTCTTAGGATCAACATCACCAGGGAATGGCTGGCTGCAGAGAAACGGCAGCCACGAGTCCTCAGGGGGCCGCTCGGAGGCTTATGGGAGATTCTGGCTTGAGCTTTGCTAAGCCCAACTCAACCTGCCACAGAGAAGAGCATCAGGAAAAGTTAGCTATACAAAATACCACCGTCATCATTACCTCTGACTTGACCCCCGCGGCTACAGGATAAACTCTGCCATTCTTAGCCTGGGCCAGCAGCCCCTTCACAGCTCCCAGCTCTCTGCTCTCCTTGGTCTCTGCTCACTCCCTGACCCTGAGGCTGCACTCTGGCCTCACCGTCTTCCCCGCTGTCTCCCGGCCAGGGCAGGGGTATGTCTGCACGTCCTGCAGGCTTTGCATGGTCATCTCATCCCCTCTGCTCCCCTCTTCCCTCTATCTCCCACAGGGTGCCCCTCCTGTGAGGTTTTCTCCACTGAAAATCAACTCGAGTTGATTTTCTTCTCTACCAGAACTCCCCACTGTCATTAGGTGGTTTCCTAAGGGCAGCCAACTAGGAGTTCCTTGTGCTCAAGGGCTGGTCTTCTTCATCCCGGTATCCCTAATACCTTGCCTGGTCCTAGGCATATAATAGACAAGCGGTAAGTTATGTGTTGACTAAATCAATGATTGAATGAGTAGTACGTTTTACACTTTATTTTAGACAACAGAAAGAGAAGAGACGACAACACAAAAACGTTAACAGTTAGTTAAATCCAGGATGTGGCTTGTGGGTAATTCTCGTTATAATATTTAAACTTTTCTTAATTTCCCAAATTTCATATTACATCAGTAATTAGAGGAAACAAAAGAAGGAATAAGGAAAAACCGTGACAGTTTTTATAGCAATGCAGACAATCAAGTACTGTTAAGTATTAGCCTTTCTTAATAAAGATTATGGGCACCTACCATTTCCTGTATGAATGTACAAGTTGGTGTAATGCAAATTGCTTGTGGAATTTTTTGAATTTGATTTATGTTTTCTTAATTTATTCTGACCTAATTCATTAGCCTAAGTTTTTCATGCATCTCACAGTTGTAAGTCCTGCTCATTCGGCTGGGAATAAATCTTTGGTATTCTACATGCGGACACTTACTAAAATGCATCAATATGATCCTATCTTTCAACCAAGACCTTTAGCCCAGAAATAATACCCTTTGTTTTAAAGAAATTAGGCTTGCCATTTAAACAAAAAAAGGCATCAGTCCAACTGGCGACTTCAATTTCATCATCAAAAACCAGAGTCCCATGAAACCGGGTATAAATCTCATCTGAGGATTAAGAAAGAAAGAAAGAAAAGAAAAGCTCTTACATGCGTTTAAATATAATGTAAAATTGCTCGCTTACATATGAACAACAATGAACAAAGTGTACGCATGAGTACTAGAAAAGATGATCTATAGACACCATAAATTAGCCATTTCACGTTCCTACATCAGGGCATGTTATAATGTTGATAGCCACGATGACCAGAAAAAGGTCAACCACATGGACACAGTGGCCTCTAAGAAATTAAGCTCCATGAATTCTTGTCTGCTTATGCAGTCAGGCTCTGATAAGTCCAGGAGGGCCTACGGTAATGAGGGCTGTGATGGTTTCTTCTGTAGTGGTCCATGATGTAAGGAAAACACACATTCTTCTTACAACTGCTTGGCACACAGAAGATGGGTGATAGGTATGAATTAATTAGTTGACAGCCCCATGGCTCTGTAACCAGGGCTCAGTAGGCCGAAGCAGGAAGATTTTGAGAAAGCCGAGGGCGCGCCCATGACAACTACTAGCGGGTCAGTTGGCCACCTCACCCGCATTCTCCAGCCCTCCTTGCCCCGACTGGTGTCTGCGGCCTTAGTCCCAGCTTCACGGCGGCCCCTCTGTTGACGGCCCGCGTAGTTATGCGTCTGCTTCCCTCTCTACCTACCCGGCACACCTGAGGCAGCTCACCCAGTGGCTCTCCTGCAGCCAGATCAATGTCAGGGTTTGGAGCACCACTTTCAAAAAAGGACTATTCCTTGAGTTTCCCTATGAAGCTTTTATTCATGTTGGGGTCGTATGTGTCCAGTTTTCATTGTAATAGAAGCAAAATTTACTGAATTCTCCAAGATCAATGTATGCAACCCCTCTTAGGACAGAAAAATAGGTTCATTTACTTTTCCTTAAAAGTGGTCTTTCTGCTTCAACCGTGGGGGCGTCTTAGGTCCCAGAAAGAAGTAAAGGGCGGACAGTGTGTCTGTTTGCTGGAGAATCAGTAACAAGAGCTAACTGAGAGCTCGTTACTGGTTCCACACACTGTCTTAGGAGCTTCCGTGAATTAATCCGTATGATCTTTATAGCCTGTGATCAGCGCTACTGTTAGTCTCATTTCACAAGCTAAGTCACTTGCGGCGGTGGGCTGGGACTCAGACCAGGCGGTCGGCCCCAGAGCCCAGGCTCGCACCCCTGAGCGCACCTCCCTGCCCGGAGCTGCCCTTGACAAATGCAAGGCTTTCGGCCTGCAGGAGTATCTTGCTCTCCATCTGTCATTCTGTCCATCTGGGGTCATGTGAACATGAACTAGAGGTGACTGAGGACCACGTGTGAGACGCATGTCCTGTCCGTGGCCGTACACCTTACTCTGTGTTTTAAAGCCCTGGGTGTCGGGAAGCCTAGAACAGAAGCTAAGCTTCAAGGAAGTGATTTTTCTGGGAGATACACTCCACGTACTTCCACACGGAGTGGGCTGTGGAGTCCTCTGCACGGGTCACTCTGCCCACGGACTTGTCCCGGTTCTGTTCAAGCCAGTTCTTAAAGCAGAGTTGGGCAGGGGGTAGAAAAATGAAGGGAGGTGGCTAGTTTCCTGTGGTTGCTCTAACAGAGAACCACTCACTGGGGGGCTGACAACAATAGAAACCCAGTCTCTCACAGTTCTAGGGGCCAGAAGTCCCAAAGCCAGGGGCTGGCAGAGCTGCTTCCTTCTCTACAGTCTGAGCTAACCTGTTCCACGCCTCTCTCCAAACTTCTGGAGGTCGCCAGCAATCTTTGGCATGTAGCTGCATCACTCCAATCTTTGCTTCTGTCTTCACCTGGCATTCTCCTCTGTGTCTCTGTGTCTCTTCTGCTAAGGACGTCGGTCAGGTTGGATTTGGACCCATCCTGATCCAGTATGACCTCATCTTAATTTGATTATATCTGCAAAGACTCTGTTTCCAAATAAGGTCACATCTGCAGGTATTTGGGAGACCTAATTCAACTCACAACGGGAGATGACTTTTTTTTTCTCCTAAGGCACTTAGGAATAATGCATTTTGGCTCCTGAGGACACTAGTCTAAAATAGAATTCTGTGTGTAAGGAGGTAGGCTAGGGGTTCTCTGTGTGTGAAGGAGAAACTGCATCCTCTGTGCTTTGCTTCAGTACTTCGTTTCTGACACCAGATGTGTGGGTGCTTTTCCCACAAGAAACAATTCTCCAATCCTCTGCTGATACCAACTCTGTGTCCTATAATTCAATTCAATTCTGACACCATCTACCTGTGCACCCTCCACAGGCACAGGGCTCAGTCCCACAGATCGCCCCCATCCATTTAGGTGTCAATAATAAGTCCAGGTTGTCACCTGTGCTTCTGACCAACTGGTTATAAATTGGAAGTTCCCAGGACCTCCTCCTTGGGATCAATAATTTGCTAGATTGGCTCACAGAACTCAGGAGCACAGTCTACTAAGTAGGTTGTACACCTCAGGAACAGGCGGATAGGAGAGACGCATAGCTCGAGGTATGCGGGAAAGGGACTCGGAGCTTCTGCCTTCTCTGGGCTCATCACCCTCCCAGCACCTCCACACGTTCAGCAACCTGGAAGCTCTCTGAATCCTATACTTTAGGGATTTTTATGGAAGCTTCATTATGTAGGCATGATTGATTAAATTATTGGCCTTTGGTGATTAGCTCAACCTCTAGCCCCTCTCTTATCCCTGGACTGAAGATTCCAACCCTCTAGTCACATGGCTTGTTTCCCTGGAAACCAGCATCCATACAGTGGTTCTCTAGGGGCTTTCCAAAAATCATCTCATTAACATAAATCAGGTGTGGTTGAAAGGGCTTGTTATGAACAACAAGGGACACTCCTTTACCTTTATCCCAACTCGTGAAACTACAGGATTTTATGAGCTGTGTGCTAGGAAGGGGACAAAGATCAAATACTTATTTCTTATTACAAATCACAATATCATACACAGTGCCTGTTTATAGAAGGGGAAGCTGCATGCAAGGGCTTGTGCTTTGCTCTCAGAAACATAATAAGCAAGACAACCTGCCTGATTTTCAATAAATCTCTAAGAATCAGCAACAGTGCACTCCTTTTTTAAGTATTAGTAGTGAGGCTCGCGTTACCAGTCTAAACGATAGATGTCTCCCCATAGCGTCACTTCCTGGGGAGCAGAGGCTACAGTTCTTTGCACTGAAATGGCAGCGGCTCAGACCCCACTCCAGCAGCCCGCAGTAGCATTTTCAAGACCACACATCTGTGTCCTGGCGCTTCCTGATTCTGTTACCATTCATGCTTAAGTCAGCACGTTCAACATTTTAATGCTTCACATATCAATAAATTGAGTGGATTATATATGGATTTAACCTTTTCAATATTCTAAGTATGGCTGACTGGCTACTCTAGTTCCTCCCTTGCTTGTAGTTTTAGTAACCTGGATAGAAATGAACTGGCCCACCGACAAAAAAGAACAGCGGAGAGAGCAAAGTCATAAAGCCAGCACAGTCTTTCAGAGACTATACTAAAGGATTATACTTTTGATATTTCACAATTTTTTTCTTTCCAGAGCAAGCAATCATAGATTGAAAAGAGAAGAGACAAAAAGTAATACTGACTGCAATAAACAATGCTGCTGTTTTCCTCTGTTAATGTTATTATTCAGTCCCTCAGTGGTCTTGGTCTCTGTTTGCTATCATCTTCAAACATTTTATTCTAGAAACATTTTTGTCTCAGTCACATTTAGTAGAAACTTTAATATAAATTCCTGTTACTCCACAGTGTAACCCATGGTTTTCAAAATTATGGTGAAATCTCATGAGCTCTTAAGAAATCCCCTCTTGTTTGGCTCTGTCCACACAGTTCCTTTGTTTGAGCAGCCATGAATATGTTAGGCTAAGCTGAGTTCAACTTTCTTGGTGACTCTTCAATACAAATCAACTCTGGTAACAGAGTACTCAACCTACCAGGTTATATGAATAACAACAATTCTAACATCTAGGCAGCATAGTCTGATTTCTGACAAAAGATGAGGAGAGGCAGATAATGATTTATATACCAAGTGTATAAATTGTATTATGATTCTGAGGAACAAACCCCTCAACACCATTTGTTAGCCATATGTCCATTTTTAAAATGCTAATGCCAGATGATAACAACTCTTCATACCCATGTAAATGTCTAAACAAAACTGTAAATAATGTATTGATTTGTTTCTTAGTAATTAGTTTTAACAAGCTTTTCAGTTAACTTTGCTATGGAATGCTAACATTAATCTTAAAGATATCATAGCACATTATCAACTTAAAATTAAAAAATGCTAAAGTTAAATAAGGCCTTTCCTGTACTAATCTATAAGTAATTCATTTCACAAGAACTCTTGAGCTACTGGTCCATTCAGGAATCATCCAAAATTAAAATTATTATAAAATCTTTTCAATGAATTTCCTACCCATCAGGCATAAACTTATGTCAATGGAATGTGCCTTGCTTAAAAGGATCTAGATTACCACTGATTAGATCTTTCATAACTATAAATGAATGGATTGATGAACCACACACAGAACCCTACCATATAACTTCACTCATTACTCATTCATTTGAAATATAGCTCTGGAGTGCTATCCACTTGGCCTGGCTTTCTGGGCACTGGTGATACAAGAGTGAATAAAATCAAGACAGTCTCTGCCCTCATGGCACTTTCATTCAAGAAAGCGAGACGAAAAACAGGATGAAGACGCCACGAAACTATCAAGTAAGTAAGTAAACATAAGTCATTTGGTGATACGTGCTGTGGAGTGAGGGGTATCAGAAGTCCTCAGAGAAGACCACTGTGATAGAGTCGTTTTGCGCAGAGTGTGAGTCATACAGAAGTTGGGAAAGAATTCCAGACAGAAGGAGCAGGGGCACAAAGACCCTGAGGGGCAAGTGTACTTGCTGATTAGAGAAGTGGCATGGCTGGCGTGAGGAGGTGAGTGTCTTAGCAGGGCCAGGTCACGTCGGCCTTACAGCTGCTGTAACTACTTGGGCTGAGAAGCCATTAAAGGGCTTTGAGCATAGGGGGGATGTAATCCAACTTAAATTTTAAGTTGATCACTCTGGCATTTATTTGGAAACTGGTCTGCATGGACGCAGGGAGATCAGCTGGAAGGCCGTTGGAATAATCTAGGCAAGAGTCAATGGTGGCTTGGACTAGGGTGGCAGCAGTGGTCAGATTCTGTAAAGTATTTTGAAGGAACCGTCTGCAGGATTTGCTGATGGGTAGCACGTGTGGTGTGAGAGAAGGGGAGGCATCAAAATGGCTTGGAGGTGATGCTTCTGACCTGGGCCCCGGGGTGTTCAGTTACAATGAAGCCTGAGGCAGAAGAAGGATCAAGCTTTCATGTTTGAAAGTATGAAGTAGAGATGCCATTAGGAATGCATGGGAAAGTCAGGGAGGCAGCTGGAGGGTTAATTTTGGAGTTCAAAGGAAAAGTTGGGCCTAGAGGTATAAATATTGAAGTTGTTGGCATAGGTGGGTATTTAGATCAATGATGAGTAAATGAGACTATGTAGAGAGGGAGTGTAAAAAAGAGAAAAGGTATGGGGAGAAGGGGTCTGGGGATGAGCCCTGGGGGACACAACCTTTAGACTGAGGTTTTAGAGGTGGAGAGGAACAACAACGTCACACAATATCATAATGTATTATAGGTATGATCTGAAGAGCTTAGCAGTCAGCATAGTGGACTGACCATCAAAGTGTGGCTTTGTCATATTGCTTTTTTTAATCAATAATCTCAAAAAATATAAATAGATTACATTATCAATTTTATATTACTGTACTCATGAATTATTATTACTGCTACTGTAGTTCCTGTTAAGTTAATTTCAGTTGCTGGCTATTCAAGTGTTTAATCCAAGAATTATCATGTGTCATTAATTCTAAGATGCACATTTCTTTCACATTTTAACATCTCTGAAATCAGAATGTGTCATCAATTGATGGCATCATACAATTATAATTGGTGGCATTTTTTTCCTTCCTAGAGGCGCACATCAAAAAGGTACCTCATATAATCCATGGCATCTTAGATTTGATTTAAAAAATATATTTAAAGTCAAGGCTACTTTCAGCTGCCCCCAGTTAACGTAAAAGTAGAAGAGGTGGGTTCCTGCACTGCTTCTATCTGGTACGAGTGTCTACTGGGATGATGAAGAGCCCAGGAAAGGAAGGAGGTGGTGACAGGCAGTGGCTTGTGGGCCACCTGTCAGTCACCTTATTTTGCCTGTGTTTGCTATTGAGTAGCTCTGGGTGGCACACACCTCCAGTGACTTTGGCTCCTAGGAGGAAGGCATATATAGTCTTAAACTTTCACAGAGGTGTGTTCTGGCTTCATCCTGCAGACAGGTCTTTTCCTGGATTCAGACACTCCTTAAGAGCAGAAGCCATGTCTCAGCTACCTTTTAATCCCCAGAGTTTAGCACAATTGACTGAATACAGTTGGTGCTCAATACATTTTTTTAAAAAACATTTAAACATAATTCCCCCACTATCGGGGTATAAAAAATTTGTGGCCCACAATCTCAGAGGAAATGTCTGATGGACTTCCTCCCCCAGCTGTGATGGTTGAAGGTTACCCTCTGACTATGCTCACAGGAGGCCTTATGTAAGTGTTGAGGACCAGATCCTGGCATGGTCTCCATGGAAACAGAGAGGAGCGCTTAGATCCTTGCACAGAAACAACAAATGCATACTTTAGGATAATAACAGAATGCAGCATTTATAGATAGGGTAATAACCCATGTTATGAAACATGCAATTTAATAGGTCTCTCTGATGAAAAGGCAAAGACAACCGAGAGGCTGTAATTTACTCCTGGTGGTGGAGGTGTCTGAGGTTCACAGGCAGTGAAAATGAGCAGCAAGAATTAATCTTCCTCATCTACTTGTCAAGCCATTGTATGCTGG
Source organism: Balaenoptera borealis (assembly GCF_965194805.1). NCBI lineage: Eukaryota > Metazoa > Chordata > Mammalia > Artiodactyla > Balaenopteridae > Balaenoptera > Balaenoptera borealis. The sequence continues at coordinate 6,799,722 of NC_138873.1, read as the reverse complement.
CTTGCTGCTTACTATGCCATTTTGTCGTTTTCCTCTCTTATTATGTTTTCCAACTCATACATCCTAACCTACTATTCTACTTAATTCTCCCCTTGCATCATGACCTGTATTCTACACTCCTTACAAGAATGTCGTCAAGGAATTACAAAGGACTTTTAAAAATAAAGACAAAATGTTTTACAGTTCCTACAGAAGGCTTTTTGTGAAGACTGTGCTTTACATGTATTGAAAACACCTAGGAGAGTAGCCGTAAAAGTAAATTTGAATAATAGCGGTGAGAGTGGACAACCTTGTCTTGTTCCTGATCTTAGAGGAAATGGTTTCAGTTTTTCACCATTGAGAACGATGTTGGCTGTGGGTTTGTCATATATGGCCTTTATTATGTTGAGGTAAGTTCCCTCTATGACTACTTTCTGGAGGGTTTTTATCATAAATGGGTGTTGAATTTTGCAGCTATTGAGATGATCATATGGTTTTCTCCTTCAATTTGTTAATATGGTGTATCACATTGATTGATATACCCTGAGAAAACAATAATTCAAAAACAGTCATGTACCACAATGTTCATTGCAGCTCTATTTACAATAGCCAGGACATAGAAACAACCTAAGGGTCCTTCGACAGATGAATGGATAAAGAAGATGTGGCACATATATACAGTGGAATATTACTCAGCCATAAAAAGAAATGAAATTGAGTTATTTGTAGCGAGGTGGATGGACCTAGAGACTGTCATACAGAGTGAAGTAAGTCAGAAAGAGAAAAATAAATACTGTATGCTAACACATATATATGGAACCTAAAAAAAAGAAAAAATGTTTCTGAAGAACCTAGGGGCAGGACAGGAATAAAGACGCAGATGTAGAGAATGGACTTGAGGACACAGGGAGGGGGAAGGATAAGCTGGGACGAAGTGAGAGAGTGGCATGGACTTATATATACTACCAAATGTAAAATAGATAACTAGTGGGAAGCAGCCACATAGCACAGGGAGATCAGCTTGGTGCTTTGTGACCACCTAGAGGGGTGGGATAGGGAGGGTGGGAGGGAGATGCAAGAGGGAGGAGACGTGGGGATATATGTATATATATAGCTGATTCACTTTGTTATAAAGCAGAAACTAACCCACCACTGTAAAGCAATTATACTCCAATAAAGATGTTAAAAAAAAAAGTAAATTTGAAAATACGTTTGAAATGTAGATAGTGTTTGCACTGGTCATGTGATGTTGCTTTAGGGCACAATGACGTTTAGCAAGAGCTCTGCTTAAGTCTTGAATTATCCTCTCCTCACCGTTTCTTGAATTATGTGACCTATGAGAAATACTCTGAGACCTAAATGGGTAGTACTCGACAGCAACTACAATTCCAAAACAATTCATTTTCTCTCTTGGGCTACAGAACCTTCTGAGACTGTAGAGTCTGGGTACGGTCTGTTGCCACTAGGAGCTATGAGGTGTGAAGAAGAGCCATTGCCCAGTTTTGTACTTAGTTACCCAACAGAAGAAAGGCTATTGGAGTAGTATCTAATAGTATCTGTCAAAGCCATATTAATACATAATAGTAGAGTAATATCTATGAGTATCTATTGGAGTGGTATTGATAGGTACTATTAGAGTAGTATCTACCAGTATCTATTAGAGTAGTATTAATAGATACTATTAGAGTATTAGCTACTAGTATCTGTTAGAGCAATATTAATAGATACTATTAGAGTAGTATCTACTAGAATCAATTGGAGTAGTATTAATAGGTACTATTAGAGTAGTATCTACTAGAATCTATTGGAGTAGTACTAATAGGTGCTATTAGAGTAATACCTACTAGAATCCATTGGAGTAGTATCAATAGGTACCATTGGAGTATCTAAAGGTATTTCTCAAACAAGGATTTTTAAATTTTCTTTTAAATCAGGGACCATTGCGTCATAGATTTGTATAACCTGGAGCTCAACAGATCAATATTTGAAGATACAGAAAGCTCCTGTGTAGCAATTCCTAAGACTGGCCATTTCCAAGACCAGCTGAAATGCCTTAGAGCAGAGGTCAGCAAGCCAGCCCAAGAGCTAAGGATGCTTTTTACTTTTTAAAATGTTTGGGAAAAAAATTAAAAGAACACTATTTCATGACAAGTAAAAATGATATGAAATTCAGTGTCCTTCCAAGTGTTTTCGGAGCCAGTGACACCCACTGATTTAGTATCATCTATGGCTGCTATCACACTGTGACAGCACAGTTGAGAAGTTCAGTCAGAGACCATATGTCCCACAAAGCCTAAAATATTTACTATTTGGCTCCTTACAGCAAAAGTTTGCCAGTCCCGGCCCTAGAGTGGCAGGCCCAGAAAAAACTGACCTGTTCTGAGAGCTTAGTGACCTAGTTTCACATAGGGTGTTGCTGTAAGATTTGGTGATGAAATTCTGAAGGATGGAATGGGACACAAGCAGGAAAGAACATTCCAGGAAAAATACTGGCTCTGTCAGACTACGGATAAGAAAGAAAAGCTCCTTGGTGGTGTAATTAGTATTTTAAGTAGCTTTGTCTGAAATGATGCTAAAGTAATCTCTAGCCCTTTATCATGTTCAAGCAGAGCGCACAAAACCGCTCAGCTCACTATAATTGCAAACTTCCCTTAATGAATATACATTTGCTTTGGCTCCTGTGCTCTATTTTGCATCAATTCTTGCAACTTTGCAAGTCATAAAACACCCCAGATTCCTTTCATTAAGGTATTTTCACCTGGATAAAAAGATGTAAACCAATTAGAACAATTTTATTGAGCTATTCAGGAAACAAGGGTAACACAACTGGATTATGTCTCTTCTGATCTGGAAAAGTGGGCTGATACAGAAGAGAAAAAAATAATTCTCTCCAACAAAAACTTAGCCTTGGAGAAGTGTTTGGTGGGGAGGATAGGGTAGGGGAAGGAGTGTTGAGAAAGATGTGGTTATTCACAAAATTGCCTGGTATCTAATGATACCCCCACCTGATACCCCGAAGAACAGGCATATGGAAAGTGATGAGCTAGAACTGAGTCTCAGGTTCTCGACTTCATAGCTGCCTGAGTCAAGCAAATCACTGCCTGTCTCCTCGCCTCGGTTTCCTTAGCTGTAAAGTGGTAGCATAAAGCCAGCATTCCTACAATATTCAAATGAGACAGTGTAGGCAAGAGGGCTTTCTAAAGTGTTAAATGGAAACTTCTATAACTGACACCAAAAGAGTGCACCGAAAACATCTATTGAAATTTGAACATGATGTTAAGTCTCTTAAAGTTGAAATTTAAAGAATTCTAAATGGTGACCATCAACCTCAGGAAACTGAGAGGAGAAAGTAAAATGTTATTATGAATCTTGGGCTTAACTAACATTTGGGTACTTGGATTGAATCCCATGAATTGTTTCTAAAAGAAAATGAAAACTTTTCCATTGTAGTGAAGGAAACTGGGCAAAAAAATTTTTTTAAAGAAGTGCTCTCAGGAGTCTTGGCTATTTATGGATAATAGTCAAAATTGCTAGTTTTAAAACTCTCAAGATACCTTATCCTTATCATGAAATTCAAATTATTTGCTTTACGAGGCAAAAAGTGGAAAAGCTCTATTTTTAATGGGATTATGTACTTTTGTTTTTAAAATTCTCCTTAAAGTCAAGAGTCAAGAAATGAAAGATGCTGATTTAGAGTCTAAAACACTATTTATCGGGGACATTATGATTAAATGCAATACTAAATTGTATTTTTCTTAGTGAACCACAGGCCCACAAGAAAGTTAAGAAATGTAAACAATCAATTTCTGAGTAGAACACAGGCTATCATGATGCTCAAGGTCATGGGGCTCAAGGTCAACTAGAGAGAAGTCTGGTTGTAATTCTGGCTTCACCACTACTAGCTGTGTGAGTCAGTAGACTTCTTAATTTCTGAGGCTCAGTTTTTTCATGTCTAAAGTGGGGACAATTATAATAATGGTACTGACAAGGCTATAGAAGTTATTAGGAATGGTAGTAGGTCCTAGCTTCTGAATCCAGACCTCATACGGCATTTATATAGGGGAACAAACCCTTTAAAATGCCATTTTCATTTTGGTGCCCGATTTTATTTAAAAAAAAAAATTTCAGACTTGGAAAGAAATGCACAAAGGAAAACACATCCATTTCGTGATACACTGCTTATTGGTGACCCTGAACAGAAGTTTTTACAGTGTGAATCAGTGAGGTATTTAAGGGAAGAAAGGTCACACACACACACACACCCCCACCATAACATAAGTCTATTATATATTCAGACATGGCCCCAGATGTCAGCGTCTTGTGCCACAGTGACACCTAGCAAACAGTTATCCTTCATTAACTTCTAGCTCGAATCAGGACCAAGACTTAAGGAGCATCAGCCCGTGGTGGGTTTGGGCCTGGTGGGTGTGATTCTAAGTAGCTGCTGCAGCTTCAAGGCCTAAAGGACAAGTACAGTGAGTTGCAATGTTCTGTGTTTTCAAGGCAAGTACATTCTACTGAGGCTTGTCTCCTGGGGCTGTTAAAGTGCCTGCAAGACTGGCCTTGAGGAAAGCCCTGCCGCCTCTTCAGGAGGGCTGAGCTGAGCTGAATACACCAGGACAGCTGTGCTTCTGACCCCTCGAGTGGCCCTTAGGGGGAGTCCTGTTCTCAGGCTACAGTCAGAATGTTCCAGTTCCATTGCCCTCCCCTCCCTAGTGGCCTTTGAAGTGTTTCCCACTTGGGTTCTTCCTTGGCAAGCTGGAGTTCAAGTCTAACCTAGAGAACTCCAGACAATATAAAAGCACCAAAAAAAAGGGGGGGGGGGGAATAAGTTTTAATAATAGATGCCTTTAGTTTAGTTTCATGCCTTTTTTAGAAATAGAAAAAATGTTTTTCAATGTTTTCTATTGAGAATCAGCTTATTGTTAAGAGGAATGATTCCAGTATAGCTGGCCTTGTTGCTGGGGACAGCATAGGAATACATCTTGCTGTTCTAAATAACTTTTCTGATCAAGAGATGGAAATGCAGTGACACGTCGTAAAGGATGTCAAAGAACCCCTCCTCTCTCACTTTAACTAGAGCACTCAGTATTTGTGATGAATTAGGCTGGCTCACTAAACTACGGGAAATAAATCTACTGAGCAATTCCATTTTCTGATTTCTAGCTAGGTTAACATGCTTTAATAAACAAATAAATATCTCCATATGGACTATTATCCAAAACAACTGTAAATCATCGCCGCGCTGGGCAGTGCGCAGCTGTGACATCCCTGGAAGCGCTGAGTCCCGCTACTGCCCCCCAGCACCCATTGGAGTATCTGCCTAAATGAGGGGTGCCCTTCGGTGATGGAATAAGGTGACACTTTGATTAATGCAATGAGCACGCTGCCCAGTGCTACAGTGAGTATTAAAATGGCATGTGCTCATTTAATGTCTCGGCTGTCATTAGACTGGAGTGCAAAGGGGAGTCACCTTCTCAGAAGAGCGTTCCCATCCCCAGAGGGGACAAAAGCAGGGCTGACTGTCGGCTGCTGCAGGTTTCTGGGAAGCCCTGTTCTTGCTCTGAAAACATCCTGAAATGATTTTGTTTTTCATGCTGAAAACCAAAAAAAGAAAGGTACCAAGCAGATTCCTTGCGGAAATGTACAAAATGAAAATGGAGGTTTTAATAAAACTGGCCCAAAAAAAAAAAAACCTCACAAAATGGAAAAAGGACAGAATTAAAAAATGATGTTTTAAAAATGTATCTATTAAAAAATCATCAGCTCTTACAGCACTCAGGAAGATGTCTTTCATTCTGACTGCTCTCTGTCAAGACCTCGACAAGTTGTGCGTCCATCAGTAGGCATTTAAAGATGGGTATATGCTTGTGGTCAAAAGGCAAAGGATAGATTCTTGACAGCAACTAACTGCAATTCGTTATTTGGAGTTTTTCCTCGTGATTACTGGAAAATCTACAAAGGTAGATAAGTTCTGAGTCATCAAATTTTTTACCTTTTTTCAATTACAACTAAAAGTGTCAAAATAAATGTTTTTTTCTGATTGTCTCTGGAAGTATTGTTTAAAGAATACTTTCATAGCAAGGCTTATACGTGGCAATACAATTGAAAAGGCATATAATTTCCTAAAACGCTATTTGATGAATTTTATTTTAAAGTTAGACACTCAGGTCACCACTATCTACAGTCTGGTTCCATGCTGGGGAATTTTGCTTTCACATCCTGACCTGCGGCCCGTGGGGCAGGATGATGGACTGAGCCACCTTTTGTCCACCTGAGCTTCCTTTCCTCCATTCCAAAATGGCAGCGACCCTTTGTACCTGCCTCAGAGGGTGTTTATGCTGCGGGGGTCAAAACAAAAGACGGCTGCCAGCGACGAGCGCCCACTCTCCTATTCCTTGTGGAATCCCAAATTCACTGAGAATTCTGGGAGTCCTGGAGGGGAGAGCGAGAGAGACAGTGGCATTGAGGGGAAGAAAGTGGAAAGGATAAAGATGGGTGACTCTTCCAAAATGAGAAAGGCCCAGGGGTTTCACATCCTAGCATCAGCTTCCTGGGAAGAGTCTGAGGGAGGCTTCAGGTGGTCCTGTAAAGGCAACTCCACTCAGCATGGGGGCAGGAGAACAGACCACCCTGGGACACGTGTACTTAGAATACGGCAACATAGGGAGATTTTTCAGATACCAAAGAGGCCTGCAAGGGAGAAAAGGAGAGCCCTGGTAAGTACTGACGCTGAATTTCTTGGTCAGCCTGGAGTCAGATTTCATTTGGTTTTAAGAAAATCAAGAAGTTTGGCATTTCTTGCACCTTGTGGTTTAAAATGTGTACCACCAAAACACAAAACCAGGTCATTACTGCGCATCATGATAACAGGACGAACAGGACCACAGTGCACAGACAGAGGAAAGCACCATTAGGGTTCCAGAAAAGGCTGCGCTGAGCCGTCCGCTGAAGCCTGAGGGAAAGTGAGGTCAGGAAGGATGTGGGGTTGGATTCTAGGTACTCAATTCGGGAGAGTGACGTTATAGGTGAAGTGAAAGGTCTTTGGTTTGTTTGTTTTTAAGATTCTCATTCCCAAACACCCGGCGTCACAGGAGAGGGCAGAGGAATGTTCTGTGGGAGGGGAAGCCTGATGAGAACCGCAGGGGGAGGAGCACACGGGCCTGGCATAAAGGGCCGCCCTTCCGTGGCCCAGCAAGGGACGGGAGATGCTCAGGATGGACCCAGAGCCTCGAGGGAAGTCCTTCACTGCTCTGCGCCTCGGTTACCGCGACGGCCCAAAGGAAACAATATTGTCCCCAGCAAAGCTGTCGTGCATCTAAACGAAATGACAATCAGAAGGTTCAACGCGCACGCCTGGCCCAGGGTAGGTGCTCTTCTCACAGTCTCCGCTTATCCTAAAAGCAACAAGGAGAAGCAGCAGCTTTTAGGGGGAGCGTGGCGGGCCCACATCGGCCCCGGAACTCCCCAGCAAGGGCCCCAGAGGCACGGACACTGACATCCCGGTGCAGCAGGTCCCTCACGCCGCAGGAAAAGAGGCTGCGGTCACGGTCTCTCAGCAGTGAAGGCTTGAAGAGCTGCGAGGAGTAGTAATTCTGAGAACAGCCCAGTGACAACAACTCAAGTCCCTCTTCTACCTGGTCCCCCAGATATGTGTGCCTGGGTCCTGGGAAGACAGGACAGTGAAAGTGGGGAAAAGTGATTTCATCCTAAGCTGCAAAACAAGTGGCATGTGCTACTCACCTCTGGGACCCCTCTAACAGAGGGTACAACACGGCGGGGATGGTCCTTCTTTCTGTCATTCTCTTTCCTGTCCCTCCAAGGGGCTCTGACATTCTAGCAGCCCAGGGTGCTTGTCTATCTAGTGGAACCCGCAGTGCTTGACAGGGTAGCGTGTGGCTAACTGGAGTGAATCTGTTCTCAGGTACTTGGGAAACATACTCAGAGGGTTCCCAAAATTGAAGAAGGGGAGCTTTGAAATTTTTGACTTACGGCTGAAACATGACTAGGTTGACGGCTATGGGCTGGTGGGGTTCTAGAAAGATAACTCTAGCAGTGGTGTGGAAAGATTGGTGTAAGGAAAGAGTGGTGGCAAAGACACCGGCCAGGAGACAGTGGCAATGATTTAAGTGAAAGAATATAGGACTCAAATGAGAAAGTGGCAAAGGGACACATATTCTTCATTTCGGTTTTATATAACTGAATTTCCTACACAAAAACAAAAGGGCTAAAGGGAGAGATTGGATTGTCAGTGTTGGCATGGGGGTGCCCATATTTAAATGTAAAAATAAGAATACATCCTAAAGAGTACATATTCAAAATAATTAAAAATTTCTCATTCCTTTTAGGAAAAAAGATGTTAGATACAAGATGTTGGATAACTGTTGTTGAAACTGGTCTAAGAGTGTTTAAGAATTATGTCCGTCTGGAGAAAGCACTAAAAAAATATTTCAGGAGAAAATCCACTTATCGGTTCCTATCAATCAATGACCAATAGTCAGTCTTTCGTCCCAATTGGCTAAGAAATTTGTCACATGATATAAATCTTAATATTCACAATGTTATATCCAAAGCTTTGTGTAGTATCTCTCTATTCCCATGCCAAGAAAATCTGTTATACACCTCATTAAAGAAAAACATGTCCAATATTTGGAAAATGTATATAGTAATGACCTGGAAATAACCACCATTTTAAACACAAATGTAGATTTCTAGATCTATAAAACATTTCCAAAAAATGAGATAATTTGGCAAATAAAAGTTTCAGTGACAAAACCATAATTATTTCAGTAAGTTTTCTATCTTAGGTCATAGAAAATGCTTTTATGAAAAATACCAACTATTCCTATGCAGCACTTTACAGACTTCAAGGCATCATTAAACAACAGAGAAATGAATTTCTTTTCAGAACAGAAGGGTCATGCATCACTTATATGGTATCTGCATCTAGTTGAATAGCAATTGAGTTACAATTCCTTTATTAGGGATCAGAAGCCTTTGGGAATTGAAATCAGTGTGTTCTCAAGGCTGGTGGTAACATTATCTCAATATATTGAGACAATGGAAAAAATCTTGTTTGTTTGTTTGTTTTCTATTGAAACATGTATAATTTTGATGGTTTTGCCCGTATTTTACCAGGCAAATTCTTTTTTTTTTTTTTTTTAAATTATTTATTTATTTATTTATTTTTGGCTGTGTTGGGTCTTTCGTTTCTGTGCGAGGGCTCTCTCCAGTTGTGGCAAGTGGGGGCCACTCTTCATTGCGGTGCGCGGGCCTCTCACTATCGCGGCCTCTCTTGTTGAGGAGCACAGGCTCCAGACGCGCAGGCTCAGTAATTGTTGCTCACTGGCCCAGTTGCTCTGCGGCATGTGGGATCTTCCCAGACCAGGGCTTAGAACTCGTGTCCCCTGCATTGGCAGGCAGACTCTCAACCACTGCGCCACCAGAGAAGCCCCAGGCAAATTCTTTTAATTTATCTGGTGGTAACACCCCATCAGGCCTCCCTGCTCCCTGTGTGGAATGATCTTCACATAAAGGATTGTGTAAATGCTCATCAACCACAAACGTGTTCTGGGACAAGGAGGCCAGCACTGGTTGTTTCGTCCATGGTCAGTGCTCCCACACGTTTGGATCCATGACAATCTAGCTGGTGAGCACTTGACTGCCTTCTTCTTCATCGCATCTTGCCTTCTCTTTTGTTAAATATTAATGGCAATGGAAAGTAAATGCCATGTTTCTCTGCTTGGAGAAGGAGACTTTGGATGACCTGGGTGTCCTAGAATGGAGAAACTTGAGCTTTACCATTGGAGACGGCCTTGACTGTCTGCTTACTTTTGCCAGATGGCCGTAGAGTCCTTTCAAGAATCTTGAGACCCATCACTTGATTTCTTTAGTATCAGAACTACAAAGATACACACCTTGGCAGCATCTTTGCATGTTGCTCCTGGTGAACAACTTAGAAGAGTAGTAATTGAAACCTCAATTTGAAAACTTGATATATACCATTTTCTTACTAGTAACAACCCACTAATTAAGCTCTTCTTTAGAAACCTAACTGGGCACAAATACATTACCATTGTGCTCAAATATATACATATTATGCCCCCAGTATTGTTTTTTTTCTTTCTTATATAGAGCAAGAGCCTAATGACTAAATATTATATCTATTTTAGAAATTTTTTGGATAAATTGTTGATCGTCCATGATTTTGTAGTGCTGGATCTCACTATATGAAAATAGTGTCTTTGAGAGACTAAAATTTGTGATCGGCTTTGAAGTTCCTGGGAGTTTAGGTCATTAGCATTTAATTATCAATACCACCTTTTAGCTGTAGTTCTCTGTGTTTATAATTGGAGGCCTAGAGAACTTTGCAAGATTTTGGTATATTTAATGGCTCTCCATGCAATGTCATTGGATGGAGGAAACAGTGTAGGTGCCATGATATGTAATATCTGTCTTTCCTCATTTCTTTTCTCCCCCATCCTTCCCACGTGTTTACGTCCTTGTTTTCTACTTAGTTCAAATTCTAAATGTATCGAGTAGGACTTATGTACACCTTATAATGCTTTTAAAACCTTGACACCTTGTTAACACTGAATAAACATTAAAAAGCATAAATCACAGGAAAAATTGTTAGTGAGTTTTCTTGTTATCGATCTGATCTACCCAGTGGCTTCCCATCATCTTTAGAATAAATTTCAAACTCCTTAGATTGGTATTAAACAACCCCAGAGAATTGCCAAAATTTTCTAATCTTCTTTCAAACGACTACCTATCAACACACAGGGATGCAGTTAAATCAGAATTATGAGAGAGGAACCTGAACTTTCTGCTTTCAAGTCTTCACTAGTTCTGTTACTTCGACCTGAAAGGCACTTAATCCAGACTCCCTGTGAAAGCAAACCATGCCATCTCTTCTGTGAGGTTTGCTCAGTTTCCCCAGTGGGCCTCCCCTTTAAGCCCACAGCACCGCACACACCATGACTACAGCAAGAACCACACGTGATCTTGTAGCCATAGCTATTGTTACTCGTCTTACTTCCTTGTGGACAAAGTAAACTCGCTGAAGACAAAGGAGTTTTCTTATAGCTCCCCCTATGCTGTGCACGTTCACGAGACTGAAAAAAAATTACACTGAATGAAATTGAACTAAGAAGTAATGTCTGGGTAGTAGAAACGGAATGGACAATACTATTTTTAAAAGAATAAAACAAAAAATATTAAAATAAGATATATCTTTCTCAGTTATATATCAGGCATATTTTCCTATGTTTAGAATCCGAAGACATGTAGTTATGACATCAGGTATCCTTGGGTGTCTGCTCTCCAATGGAAATCTGTGCACAGTTGTACCCCACTTTAATCATTAATTGAAGAATGTTAAAGGTAAAATTGTAATACGGATTGTTTCATAATATATTTTCCTTTGGCTTCTTTCTACCTCTTGTTTCCATTAAAAAAAAAAATTCATATCTCCAATCCACGTGAAGTGAACTTCACTTCCTTCTCTCTTCAATCTTTAAAAAAGTTTTTCCTCTAATTCCTATTCCTGCCGTTCAACTCTCTGCCTCCAGCCAGAATTCCTATCACTCACAACTCATCTTAGTCTTTGAGCTGCATTGCTTTTCTGTGAATTATGCTGACTTCTTGATGAAGGAGACAGAAACTGGAAATGGTGTATAAACACCATCAGTGGGCGCTTAGTGAACTTTTGATGATTTTCAGCCCCCCGCCCTGGGTCTGAGCCCAGCCCGTCATTCACTTGTTAGGGGAAAGTTTCCCTGTTGGTTATTTTGGAAGAAGTGATGACATTGTGATTTCCCCTTTCCCCAGGGATAGTAGGGAGGATAATAGGACCAGAAGGGAGTATATTACAAAATATATCAAAGTATGTCAAGAGTATATCAAAACACTTGTAAGAGCCTATGTTCTTATGCTTATATATTCCTAAAAATGGGTTTCATCCAAAAGCATTACTAAACCCTGTAAGTTCATGCAAGACTTTTAAAATAAGAAAACTATAACATTTTTAAAACATAAATTTCACTCATTTATAAACTTCAAATTTGCTGCCACCAAAAGTACACTTGCTCTGACTTCTGTGCCCAGTACTTTTCTTTCAGTGAGTGTATACTAAGTGCATGTTATGGGCAGGTCCTTTTCTAGGTGGTGCAAATGCCACCTAGAATAAAATATAGTAAGCTAAATGGACGTATCTACACTCAAAGAATTTACATTTTTTTGTGGGTGAAACAGACAGTAAGACAGTGAGTGAATAATCCAGCATTTTGCTGCATGGGCTCAGGTGGACTGGGGCCCATGCTCTCTGGAATGTCAAGTTCTGAAGCCAGGACGTGTCAACTGATAGCGGTCCTTCTATGTGGGACAAAGCTCAACTTAAGACATGGAGAAAGACACAGAAGTTTCAACTTCTGCTTCCAAGAAAACAATTCTACATACGACTGGCAATTCGTTTGGAGATTAGTCTGCAGAGCTGGGCTGAGATCACCAAGGGAGACTGGAAGCTTATTGCTTTCTCACTTTATTTCTTTGAGTGCAAAGACTATGAAGATAATCTCTTCTCAGTCAAAGAAAAATTTAATAGAGCATTCCCTGATTTCCTCTATTTAATTCATACTCTCCCAGCAGTCCCTAAAGTGCATTCACTGTGTGTTCAAGTTTTGCCTTGATGTTTGTTTGCATCAGAGAGAGAATTAAATTGTCCACAAAAAAGTGAATCCAGATCCCCGTTCCCTCAAGGCTGGCCTAAAAGTTATTGTTTTTATATCAGTTTTAATCAACTGTTTCTATAATGCTCTGTATGTCAACTCGTTCCACTGCTAATACTTTTATTTTCTAATGATTAACCTTAACACACAGAATTTTGCCTTAGCTTAGCCATTCTAAGGTATATAACGATTCTGAAGGAAAAGTTCAAATTTATGAATTTCTGGACTGTTCAGAACCTATAGGGACTGTCAAAAGCTTTTTTTTAAAAAAATTTATTTATTTTATTTATTTACATTTGGTTGCGTTGGGTCTTCGTTGCTGCGTGCGGGCTTTCTCTAGTTGCGGCGCGCGGGCTTCTTATTGCGGTGTCTTCTCTTGTTGCGAAGCACGGGCTCTAGGCACGTGGGCTTCAGTAGTTGTGGCTCACGGGCTCTAGAGCACAGGCTCAATAGTTGTGGGCTTAGTTGCTCCGCGGCATGTGGGATCTTCCCGGACCAGGGCTAGAACCTGTGTCCCCTGCACTGGCAGGCGGATTCTTAACCACTGTGTCACCAGGGAAGTCCCCAAAACCATTTTAAATAAAAATTATTATTTTCTATGCCAAGAAACCACTGGGTCATTGAAAACAGTGGGTCCATTTGCTCACAATCCCAGCATGCACCAAGTGTCCTCAGTTAAAGCCTTCCTGGGGGTTAACTTGCTAGTTGTGGTCTTGAAACATGAATAGTTTTCATGCCCTACTTTAAACATTCATCAGAGGTTTTTTTTTTTAATGTTAAAGTAATTCTGGGAAGGAATAAAAGATTAAATTTAGGATTGAATGAATTAGAACAGTCCGTCTTGCAGTGAAGGAGGAGATTCCGTGCTCTAATTTCCTCGTATAACCAAGTGGTTAGACTGTAAAATGTACCCTAAAAGATGAAGTCATTACTACTTGGTGCCATCTGCTTCCACCAGACTGTCTACTGCCACACTCTTGGCCTGTCCATTTAGAGACGACTGTCCTGGCAATGGCAGGCACTGCTATGGGCCTTCCTTACCCTTGGGTCAAAAGGAGAGCTCTGGTGTGTAGTGGAACATGTAGCGGATCTACAGTTGAACCTGAAGTTGAATTTGAACTCTACCCTAATGTCGAGAGTCCAGGCTCCTTTATGGGCAGCCCCCAGAGTCCTTATAAGAGGAAGAACCTGGAAGATGCTTGGTGCTTATGGTTTTAGATCCATACCTAACCTGCTTCACTGCTAACTGCCTTACCTGGGGAACTTATAAACCTGTAGTTTACTCCACCAATCAGATTCTTTGCAGCCTTCGACCCTAACCTCTCACTTTTGAGCTCAGTGACTAAATGAACAACCTCTTGGGCCTGAGTCTTTCCTCCCAGGCTCGGCCTTTGCAGTCAGCCCTCTCCAGGTTTGCCAGAACTCATGGCAGGACCAGGTCTACTTTCTCTGTCGGATACCCTTAATCCATGAATTCTGCTTTTGAACACTTTTTTTCTGAAGTTGAGGGTGAAGAAAGGCTGGGGCCGAAAGCAATATAACCGATATCTAGGAGAAGCATCTACTTGACATGGGGACCAGGCTTTTCTGTACCTGGATTGTTGAGCCCTGTAGGGCTGTTCTGGAGCCTGTACTAAAAATGGTTCCAGGCTACATCAGTGCAGTTAACACATGTTTACCATGTTTTAAGGAACTTGATGGGTGAAAATTTGCATGTGCAGAACAGATATGAAGAATTGAGAGTAAATATTTAGTTTGCAAAAAATTTAACCATGATATTCTTTAAAAGAAGAAGTCTGGTACATTTAAATTATAAATCAGTTATTAAGTTTTGATTTAAAAGCCCACTTTTCAAAACACAAACACGGTACGATGTGATATACATTTACATACAGCTGATTCTCCTGATTTGCAGCAGCTAAGTTCCATAAAGTCACTGCACCACTCAATGAACAAATACTAGAACACTGTTCCCAGGGGAAATACCAGGTTAGGTTCCTGTGAGCCTCTGGTCATTACACTTTTATCAACCAGTTGATACGTAACCTTGTTTATATGTGTTTCTGTTCACCTTATTTAATACATGTTGTTGATTTATTAACAATGAGCTCACAGTCAACAACACTCTGACTCAGGTCTACTGAAGCTTCTCTAACACATGTATTGATACATTTCTTCCCAAAGCACATCACAGCCCTCTTGTGCTTAGAAACACTGAATGGTACTTCAGTGTTATGCTTAGGGGCCATTTTAAACAGCAAAATCACCACCGAGAAGCACTAAATGTGGAAAATATGGCACTGAATAGACTGTGAAAAGGACACTTTTTTACAGTCTGAGAGTTGAAACAAGAAGGCAGAGTGTTGCCACCTTAGACCTGAGCTGGGAACGGGCACATCATACGGCTCAAATTTTCTCCACTCTGGGGGTATCAGAGATGTCCACGGAAGCACCATAAGGACTGATTTTGGGGTTAAAATAAACTTTAGTGAATAGGCAAATTTGTTAAATGCAGAATCCATGAATAATGAAGTTTGACTGTCATTACACTCTGAACACAATATTTTTGGAGTTTGCCAATTTATGAATTATCCAGAATTTGTGCTAAATTTTTTTCTCTCTCTCCAACTTTCTATGTTTTGCCTCTCTCCACGTCAATAGACAGCATCCTATAAAGGAAAAGGGAAATAAAGATGCTAGAGGAATTTGGGTATCGTGTGGGTTTTGCATGGCAAGCGCTAAAGCCAGATTTGCCTCTAACGTATGCAGGATGCTCAAGCTGTGGAAGCACGACTTTAAGACGGAAATATTTGCTCTAAGGAAAAAAATAACTAGAGGAACTTGAGTCTTAAAATAAGTACCGAGAAGGAGAAAACATAGTAAAAACACAAAACAATTTCCTCTTACAGACTAAGTTTTTAAAGAAACACTCAGAAAAGCAAAATGCAGACTACAATCACCCGTCAAATGAGCATTGTGCAGATAATTACTCTCTGTTGCTAAAATCAGTACACGTTCCTCTCCTTAGCTCCAAAACTTGAACGAGATCAAGGAAGAGCCAAAGACACAAGCAGGTAGTGGTTTAAAATATTTTTTTGCAAGCTTTGACATTCTGGTCTTCCTAGGGATCTTTGTAAAGGGAAATTGTGAATATGGAAGCAAAAGCTTTCATCTTAATGACTATAGGATGAGAAAAGATGAGAAGCTGCTATAAGAAAAGTGGGTACATATCACTACACGGTTTCAAGTGAAATTGGCTTTAGCAACCCTGGTAAATTTTTGTCCTTGATTTTAAAGATTATACATTTCTGATTATATGAAAATATTTTTCCAATAATAAAAATAGATGCTAACTCTTTAGAATTTGAAAAACACATAAGTACATAAAGAAGATGATTTAAAGAACCTATAAAACAGAAGGAAAACCAGTCCTAAGGATTTTTGAAAACCAATTACAATATCGTTTTAAATGTGGCCTCCACAGAACAATACTGACATTTTTTTTTTTTTAAGAGATAGATTTCTTTTTCTCTTCTTAATTATCTAAACAAATAATGGCTTATTTCTTCCTCCATTTCTTACAGGGGAGTAGGTGTTTTATCTTAATAGGTTTCATTTTAAGAGGAAAATATAAGTAACTTAGTTACTCTTCCAGGTGATAGTTTAATATAGGCTGACCAAATAATGAAATTGGCAAGTTTGGGGCACCTTTTTGTATTCAAATGCTCAGGGAAAGGACACTCAAAATCCTCTGTCTTTGCTAAAAGTTGCACCTAATTATGACTATCAGTAGGAATTTTGGAGGCTGTAACTCTAGCCTTCAAAATAAACTTGAAATGGAGTGTCAGAAACCCTCCCATTTATTTCTAATATTGGAAGAACCACGTCTTTTAAAATTAATAAGTATCATGAACAATTCGCGCTTTCCCAAATTTAATCATCACTAAACCACTTATGATAGGTTTTCTCTCCCAGACTTAATTTTTTGGAAATACTTGTATATAAATATACAATACTTGTATATAATTAATTGCATGGCTCTTAATGATGTACATCCAATTCCCAAAGTTTCAAATAGTTAAATATTAGCCTAATGTGCTCAGTCAATGCACAGAAATAGCTCTAAGCCCTCTCTTGCAAGGGAAAATATTTACCATGTACCACAGTTAGATTAGCTACAGGCACTAACAGCTGATGGAGAAGCCTAGAAATCCTTGTACAAGCCCTTGCACTTATGTGAAGGACATCCTCAAAGGATAGAAATGAAAAGGCAAAGAAAAAAAAAAAAACATCCAAACCCAGTGGTGTTACCTTGAGCATTCTGTGTAACACAGTGCTTAGAAACAGAGCTGTGCCTGAATATCACTCCTTGAGACACAGAAAGTCTCTTTGCTTTTACTAAGTAATGCAATAAAGATCACAGAGGACTTTTAATATTCTCCATTTATCAGATTATTCATTTCATATACACAGTTTATAACACTGGATTAAATTTTCAACAATAAAAAAGCTTTTGAGGATGGATTATGAAGGAACCAGGGTCACAGCAGATCAACTGTATAATGAATCTGACTTCAGAAAAATCAAAACAGTGAAATACTAAAGAGATGCACTTCACATAATTTTGCCCTTTTTTATTTTTAATTGGGGTAAATGTGCATAACAAAAATGCCCTTTATTATTTTAAAAGCAATTAGGCATATAATGTACAATTGATAACTACACACTGAACCAACTTGGCTTTTCTCCATTTGAGTAAAGTCATTATGGATTTTTTAAAAAATTTTACCTGTAGGAAAGGTTGGTATTACTTCCTTTCCTTAAATAAGAAATTCCTGACAGTCATGCCATGTCCATCACATTCCAATCCTCAGTTTTGTCTAAGAACTCGAGGAACATGTAACTTTCCAATTCCCTTCAGGGAGTCCCACAGACGGATTCTTCTTAGAATCAGTAGTTACATTTCACACTTCAGGTGTGCTGTGTGTCTGAGGGGCTCCCTGTTAGCTAGCATGAGGAAAAGAGTGGCAGATTTCAGTGCAACCTAAGGAAACACTTCAGGCAGAAGTGCTCTGAGGATAAAATGGAATTGGCTACTTTGTGAAATGGGGGCTTCCTGTGCTCACTCGATGTTGATGTCACTGTGTATCAGAGTCTCCTGGGAGCTTTCCCACCACACAGATGCCCTGGCCCCATCCTTAGAATTCACTTTCAGTTGTCCTTGGGTGGGACCAGTCATCAGCACCTTTTAAAAAAACCTCCCCAGGATTTCAATGTGCAGTGAGGTTTGAGAACCCCTGGGTTAATCAGAGGCCAGAGATTCCCAGGTTGGCCAAGGTGGCCTCCTGAATGTGTTCCCACCCCACTGTCCTACCTAATGAGCACCCCTGCCTCTGTCAAGGGAGGATGGAATTGAAAAGCATGGCACTGCCTCGGCTGACTAAATCGGGGATTGAGAAGGTCAGAGGGAGGCACATGGTGGCAGAACATACGTACTGGAAACCAAGGAAATTTATCCCAAATACCTGAAACCAGGGAGGTCTCTCTAAAACAATGAGTAAAAAAAAAACAGTCCCCATCTAAAACAATGAGTAAAAAAAAAAAAAAACAGTCCCCATACTGTTTTGATCTAATGAGGAACAGTCCAGGGATAAACGGAAATTTTTTCCCTACTGTGTACTTGCCTTGCTCTTTGCCCACTTCTTGGCGTACCTGGTAACCACCCTCTTAGGCTTTCAATGTCTTCCTCAATTCAAACGCAGTCTCAGGAAGAGCCTGCATCTCACCACGGAAATGAATGTAAGTTCACCTGGTAACCTCATTCAAAAGCATTGCATTTTGAGGCTGAAGACTCCATGAAATGAAAAGTTTTGACTGCTCTGAAAAGAATTTTAAAAACAATTGAGGGACTGTAGAATAGGAGATCTCTTCCCGCAACTGTGACATCTCTCCATAGAAGTGGGCCACTAGAGAGGAAGATGAATGACAGGAGAGAACTAAACAGGGGATTAGTCCACGAAAGAGAAAGCTAGGAATGACACAGTGGACCTTAAGAGTTTAGGAAAACAATATAAAAAATAGTGACTAGATTTCTTTCGTTTCCATAAAAGATAAAATAAGAAAAGAGTAAGCTTAAATCCTAGTGTGATAAATTTCAAGCAAATAGCTTATGAGAAACGCCTTTCTGATTACATACGGACGGATAGAGGTTACAGAACTTCCTTGAATGGATGTATTTTAAAATATGTTATCTTCACATATGCTTCACAAGAGCATTATGTGTATCTCTCTTTCCTCTCATCCATAAGAAAAGAGAGGTGGGGCTACATAATTATAAAGCTAGAGCATGAAAGAAGACAGCTATTAAGGAGTCAGATGAGAATCACTAGATAAAAAGGGTTTGGAAGAAGTAAAGCATTATAGAATTTTGGGATATCCTTTTTCTCCCAAAGTGAAGATATCCTATCCTTTAGGGTCTTTGATCCTCAATATATTTCAGAGGTTGATATCTTATTTTCATGGCCTAAATATTTGAGTAGGGTATTGGAAAGTTTCTATTCTGTTCAATGAATAAAAGGACAGAATTCTTTGAGTCTCATGCAATTTATTTAAAAGTCCCAGGAAGATGTAAAAGTCGACTGGACCATTCATGTTACTGCCTCAGGTTTTCAATATTCCAAATGTCCAGTTTAAGAACACACCTAAGAATATAAAAATGGGGGAAAAAAAGAACATACCTAAATCTCAGGGCATTCTTAACTTCTTACACAAAGTTTTAGAGGGTATTTGATAATGACATATATTTAGTGGTCAACTTGGAAGATAATGTTGGCTTTTCTAGTAATGGAATAGTTTGCACTGTGTTGTGAACATATGTGTGTATATGTACATTTCCTAACCAGTGCATTTCGAAGTATGTGGTTATACTTCCCTATGAAATTTTTATTTATTTTAAAATTGCTTCAGAAGCACAGGATATAGATTTGAACATGTGTGTTAGATGTAGCTAATTAGTGCTATGCATGCAAAGGCACTACTTTTTTGTGATTTTTACTGTAAAAAACAATATTTGCATATTGTCAGCCTCAATACTGAGCATCCAATTTCCCAATTTGGTAATATTTTGTGGGTGCATCCGGACTCAGTAAGTACAGGCAACATGTCAACCCCACATTCTGACATCGAAACGGTGCGTGCCTGGAATGGCAAGCATGAAGCCAGTGTTCAAGGGCACACGATGCAGTTTCCCTGTTCTCAGTATGAAAGTGGATCTGGCTGCAGCTCAGGACTACCTAAACTACACAAAATCTTAAGGGATCCTGCGCTCTCCCTTTATGTGGCTCAGTATCAAATAGCCTATTAGTTCCTAAGTAACAACGTATGAGTGAATCACAATGCAGTATTTGAAATTTGGAAACTATGAGCAGTTCTCCAACTGGTATGGCACCTCACCTGAATGTTTAGGAATCAGAAAGCTTTAGGTTTCCTGAAGCTCACCTTCTAATGCAGTGGAATTGTAAGAGCTGATGTTTGTAACCTCCCACCTCTGGTACAGAAGGAAAGCCAATGATATAGAATGCACACATTATAATATTGCTGTTAATTCTGGGCTTTTTGTGAAAAGCTGGATGCACTTCTTTCTCTACACAGCTGTGCTCCCACCATCCCTATAGAATGTGGTCTCCCACAATAAAATATTGCAAATCTAAACTTGACCAATCTTTCTCCAGTCTCAACACCCTTTACCTTTGTTTTTGGCTAACTTGCTCTTCTTCACTGGCAGTAAGTGAAATATACTTCACCTCCCCAGGACGGAGTAGCAGGATTATAACATTTTCCTCTCTCTCTTCCCTAATCTTTTAAGCCATAGGTAGGTTCAATAGCTGTTTCCAAACACAGTCTCACTGACCATCATCTAGAAAAACTCAATCCACCATGACCTTTAAATTGAGAACACACTTTAATTAAACAGCAAGCGGGAATAATTATTGAAAATCAATCTCTGGAATTTTCTAATTGTAGAACAATTTTCCATGTCAGGGTCTGTGTTTATATAGACTATTTCACATTTTTATTTTTCATTTTTATTAGTTCCCCCCCTCAGATTCTACAGTTATAGATTCATTCCCCACTAACAACTACCCTTATAGAATGTCCCAAGTATTCCTGTTCATCTCTTAGGCTATAATTCCATGCCCAGCACTTTAGCAAGGCACATGATTCATTACAAAACATATTAACATAGGTCAAAATCCAACCAAAGCTTCTAGTGTGAGACTAATTAAATCAAATTAAATTAATCACAATTGAATTAATTAAGTGAATCAATTAAAATAAGAATGTCCTTGTATATAAGACAGATAACAAGCAAGGACCTACTGTATAGCATGGGGAAGTATACACAATATTTTGTAATAACCTATAAGGGAAAAGGATCTGAAAAACAATATACATCTGAATCACTGTGCTATATACCTGAAACTAACACAACATTGTAAATAGACAATACTTCAATTTAAAAAAAAATTAAAAAAGAGAATGTCCTAAGTTTCAAATGTACGTTTAAAGATCTACATATTTAAAATTTCAGAGCAACATGCAAAAAATCACACCAAATGCAAGTATGTGTACAGAGAAGGGTCTAATAGTACAGTGGGTCTTATATACCAACAAATTTGAAATTTTTCAAGGGATTAAATAACAAACACGTAAAAATACTATACAAGTCAAACAAAGATCATTATTGATCTATTGAAACAAGTGTTTATTGAGGATGACTGGCAACTAAAGTTGTCTAAGAGAGCATAGTTGGTAGAATGCATCCCAGTTTAGGGATATGGTATATTTTTTATATTGAGCATTTACTGTATGATAGACAGTGTGTTAATCATTTTATTTCAGTACCCCATTTAGCTCTCACAACAACTCTGTGAAGCTCTTATGATTATACCTACTTTACTGAAAAAGTACCAGAGGCTTACATAGGTTGAGCAACTTGACAATGCCACAGTGCTAGGAAGTAATAGAGCTTGGAGGTAACTGAACTTTCCCTGAAGTCAGAATTGGGACTGACTTGTTACTTGGGTAAATTCAGGGACCAGCTTCCAGGAAAGAGTAAGAGCTAGTTAAATGAGTAATTAGGAAAAAATGTCAAATGAGGAGGGTCCTTCCAGCTCCAAAAACTGTGCTCTTCAACACTGTAGCAAAAATCCCCTGAAAGGAAGTTTCCTCCAAATCTCCAATTTTTCTTATCAAGCCATTTTACATCCTTCATGAATTTGAACACTACTTCTTAAAAATATTTTTTAATTCAAATCAGAAACTAGAGGAGAATACAGTGTTCAATTATGCCCAACCGAGCAGAAAGGTTAAGGAAGAGCAAGGATAAAGACCTTTGAAACTTTCTAGTCTTGCTGATGTCTCTTTGGGATTGTCATAACGCTCCCTTCATAGGCCTGACTCTTTCCAGTGGTCTACTTCTGTGGCTATCAATGTTATTCATGTCTACTACTTTAATTAAATTATATGCTCTCAGACTTCTGCTCCTGGTCAAGAGGAGGTAACAGGGACCAGATATAACCTCCCTCCTGAAAAAAACCAAACAGACAAAATAAATTTAAAAAATTGATTTTCAAGACACTATATTTCAAGTAATGTAAGGTAGTGATCCCTGAGAGATGTTCCGCAATTAGATGAGTCCTACTGGTGCCTGAGCTGGCTGCCTTGAGAGTTTCAAGGATGAAACTCAGGAAGGGGAAATCCATGTGGAAGCCAGATGACTCCTTGAATCAAGGAGATGGAGCTGAAAGTTTGGGGAGAACCAGGAGGCTAGAGTTCACAGAATGGAGTTCCAGTGAGGGGAGAACTACTTTGAGAGAGAACCCTTGAGAGTCCCCTTGGGTATTCAACCGTGTACTGACCAGCACATGCATGTGAGCAAACTACCAAAGAAAAGAGCCATTCAAAAGGATAAGGGAATAGTGCCTGATATTCACAGTGGGTCAGGAATAGTGCCCGTTTCCACCATCCAGACTGGAACAACTCTAGTAGTGGGGGATAACTGACCTTAGACTGAGCAACTACCCAGGACCCACCTAACAAATCGTAAAAGCAAGACGTGACAGGATCGAACTATTTCTAAATAAATGAATGGTATTCCAGGGAAAAAAACCTCAAGGATATTTATAGAAATACAAAAATATCTTAAAATTAACAATGTCTGGCATCCAATCAAAGATTACCAGGCATGTAAACAAGCAGGAAAACACAATCCATTATAAATTAAGCCATAAGTGACACATTAGAATTCAACAAAGACATTAAAATATTACTATGATAGGGCTTCCCTGGTGGCGCAGTGGTTGAGAATCTGCCTGCCAATGCAGGGGACATGGGTTCAAGCCCTGGTCTGGGAAGATCCCACATGCCGCGGAGCAACTGGGCCCGTGAGCCACAATTACTGAGCCTGCGCGTCTGGAGCCTGTGCTCCGCAACAAGAGAGGCCGCGACAGTGAGAGGCCCGCGCACCGCGATGAAGAGTGGCCCCCGCTCGCCGCAACTACTGAAAGCCCTCGCACAGAAACGAAGACCCAACACAGCCAAAAATAAATAAATAAATTAAAAAAAATATTACTATGATAACAAAGAATATCTTAATAAATGGAATAATATACCTTTTAGGTGGGTAAGGAGACTTGATATTGTGAGGATGTCAATTTTCCCCCAATTGATCTATGGGTTCAATGTGATCCCAATCAAAATCCCCACTGACTTTTTTTTTTTTTTTTTTTTGTTGGAGAAATTGACAGTTGATTCTAAAGTTTATATGAAAATGCAAAGTATCAAGAATAGGTAAAATATTTTAATAAAAGGACAAATTTGGATGACAAACACTTCTGCCTTCAGGATTTGCTATAAAGCCACAGTTATCAAAACAATGTCGTTTTGGTGCAAGGATAGACAAAAGAGATCAATGAAATAAGATAGAAACTTCACAAATAGACACTCACATGTGTGGCAAACTGCTTTTTGACAAAGGTACTAAGGCAATACAGTTGAGAAAGAATAGTCTATTCAACAAATGGTGCTCGAATAATTTGATATCCATATGCAAATAAACTTTGATCCATACCAATTAGCACAAAAGAGGTAATAGACCTAAACATAAAACTCTAACTTATAAAACTTCTAAAAGGAAAAAAGTAGAGAAAAACTCTGTGATCTTGGCTTAGGGAAAGATTTCTTAGCTATAACACCGAAAGCATAATCCACAATAAAAGAACAAACTGGGACTTCCCTGGTGGCGCAGTGGTTAAAAATCTGCCTGCCAATGCAGGCCACATGGGTTCGAGCCCTGGTCCGAGAAGATTCCACATGCCGCGGAGCAACTAAGCCTGTGCACCACAACTACTGAAGCCTGCATGCCTACAGCCCGTGCTCCGCAACAAGAGAAGCCACTGCAATGAGAAGCCCGTGCACCGCAATGAAGAGTAGCCCCCGCTCGCCGCAACTAGAGAAAGCCCGTGCGCAGCAACAAAGACCCAATGCAGCCAAAAATAAATAAATAAAAAATAAAAGGACAAATTAATGAATTGCACTTCATCAGATTTAAAATGGCTTCTCTCAGAAAGACACTTTAGAAAACTAAAAAGACAAGCTACACACTGAGAGAAAATATTTTTATAAATCTAATAAAGAACATGTAACCAGAATGTAGAAATAACTCAAAACTCAATAATAAAACAGTGCTATTAAAAATGCCAAAGATTTGAATGGATACTTTTATCAGAGAAGATATAAAGATAGAAAATAAGCACATGAAAAGATGCTTACCATCATCAGTCATTAGGGAAATGCAAATTAAAAATACAATGGGTACTGCCACACACCTGTTAGAATAGCTAAAATTTAAAACATTGACCATAC
Organism: Balaenoptera borealis; assembly: GCF_965194805.1. NCBI lineage: Eukaryota > Metazoa > Chordata > Mammalia > Artiodactyla > Balaenopteridae > Balaenoptera > Balaenoptera borealis. The sequence continues at coordinate 6,775,090 of NC_138873.1, read as the reverse complement.
TGTTGACAAAGATGTAGAGGAACTGGCATCTCATATACTGCTGATGATAATGTAAAATGGTACAACTGAGTTTGAAAAACATTTTGGCAGTTTCTTAAAAAGTTAAACATATATTTAACATAATACCTAGCTATAACATTCCTAAGTATTTACCCGATATATATTAAAGCATATATTCCTAAAGACTTATACATGAATACTTATAATAGTTTTATTTTTAATAGCCCCAAACAGGGAATGACCCAAATGTCCACCAACAGGTAAATGGATAACAGACTGTGATCTATCTATACAATGGGATGAATAAAAAGGAATGAACTATTGACGCATGTTACAACATGGATAACCTTAATAATTATGCCAGCAACATATACATCAATATAATTATGCCGAGTGTAAGAAGCCAGGCAAAAAATATATGTGCTATGTAATGCCATTACATAAAATTTTAGGAAGTGCAAAGTAATCTATATTAACAGAAAACATCAGTGGTTGCCTGCAGCCATGGGAAGGGAGAGAAGCACAGGAGAAAGGGATTACAGAGGGGAATAAGGAAACAGGTGGAGGTGATGGAGGTGTTCATTATCTTGACTGTGATGGTGGTTTCACAGGTGTGTACATATGTCAAAACTTATCAGATTGTATACTTTTAATATGTGCAGTTACCTCAATAAAGTTGTTTCAAAATTACACCATCTCTCAATTTTACTTCTCCATTATCTACAATTTTGAATTAGTTGGAAAGCTTTAGAAGCTGTTACTGGGTGGACACCATATTGCTTTGCCTGAGAGGTCTGCAGTCACGGGTCTTTCTAGTCTTCCATGGCCTGCCTTCTCTTCCTTTGGTTTCCATCCGTTTTGGCATTACAAGCTCCCAAGTCATTGCTGATCTCATCACTAAGACCCCACGTTTTGTATGGCCTGTCAACATTTTTTTCCATCTTCTTTTGTAATTACAGCACGGGTTCAGCTCCTGTTCACCTTCCCAGCTCTCCCCTGCACGCCAATGCCCAGCTATACTAACTCTTCTGAATTCCATCAATGCATCATATTCCGCTTTAGATATCTGGATCTTTTTATTAGAAATTCTCTATTTCTGAAAAACTTTTTTTCTACCCTCTTTCCCCCTGGCTAATTCCTATACATCCTTTGGGTCTCAGTTGCAAGTTATTTTCTTGGGAAAGTATTTCTCCCATCAAGGTTTCCCTTAAGTGACTCTGACATACGACCCCTGAACTTTTCCTACCAGCATTTGTCCCACTGAATTATACTTACCTGTTAACTTGCCAGTATTCCTGTAGGGTATAAGTTACCTTGATCTGATCTGGCTGGGGACTTGATACAAGAAGAGTAATGGATTTGACTGTTAGAGTCTACTAGTTCTCCATTTACCTGGAGAAAATTTAAGGATGTCTCTGACTAAAACCAAACCAAACATTCATTTACTGCCCTTGAGTATAATATAAAAAATTCAAAACGTGTGATCAACTCTCTTATTGAGCATTTGTACCAAAAGAGGATATTTTGGTCCTAAGAAATACTTCCCCGTAGGGTTTTAGGGTAAGGACATTTTGAAATTAAAATTGCCAAATACATGTGGTTTTCTCAAAGTTGGCATTAGTGTACCTTATCCAAGCAAAGATCAAACGGAAATCTCATCTAATTTGGGACCTCCCGAATAAATTCTAACAAGGTAACATTCCAAATGATGGAGGTTGGTTACATGATGAGTGTGCAGTAGCCGACTGCGTGGCAGTTTGTTTTGTTTGTCTGTATGGACACAGCATATCAAAGTAAGACTATTTTCCTTTTAAAGATTTGGGGGGAAAAACTCTTGAGATTTATTATGTAAATCTTGTACAGTTCTATCATTCTTGTAGGGGTACATGTTGATCTCTAAATGGTTAAGAGAGGTGACAGGAACTGAAGTAATCAAAGTAGAAAAGTGTCACGGCAAACTCTTCTTGATATTCTAACTGTCCCTACAATTTGCTCTCTGTGCAGGGAAGAGGTCTTCCTGTGGATTAAACTGTAGCATTATTCAGTCTCAAGTAGAGACGTCTGTCTTTTTCAAGTTTGAAACAGTTTCCGTTATTTGCAGCCCCTGCCATTTGCAGGCAATTGGGACGTGATGTCCTTATACTTTAGTTCTCCAAATATCTTGGAATAAATAAAACACAAAAATAAACTTGCTGGGTTTTTTACACTTAAGCTGTGGATTGCTGGCAAACATTTTATTTAAAGGTTATAACCTTTTCAAATAAATTAAAGAATAGCCATAAGACACGATCCCCCCTAGTTACACCATCCACAGTTTTTCTTCTTTTTAACCTATTATAAACTTATAAATCATTGAACTATATCTTAAGTAACCCCTGATAATTAGTGGTATGCATTAACTACTATTGATCAATGTGATCTGTATGCACAAAATATGTCTTAAATTTTTATCCAAGGTAATTACAATGATGATGGTTGCTGCATGAACATGCTTCAATTCAAAAGCCAGCATTCCAAGATATATTTCAAGTCATCGTGTTTATTCCACTTCTCAAACATATTATGGGAACAGAAATACCTTCATTTACAAACAGAATATATCCCAAAGAAACTATGGGAACCTTGAATATCAGTTGTTCAGGAACTTCATGTGGTTGCCAGTGCGAAATATGGGTATATGTTTTGTGCGGGGGAAATATATATTTGATAAGTTGCATAGGCTAAGGCCCACCATGGGAGTAGTGCCAAATCAGTGGTGCCACAACCCTTTTACTTGCTTAACTGTAAGTTACTGCAACAGTTAACTGGGAATAATTCTCTGTTATTTTCCCAGAATAATCTATTCATCAAAGGTGAATAGACCTCACCTTTATATTTTAAGCACTCCCTGTGAAAATGATTTTTCCTGGCTTCTCTTTTTTACTTTATCCATGAGTTCTATTACCCTGGGATTCCCTTCTCAGCCTTTTTATAGTCATGTCCTCTTAGGTCTCATCCACATCAGGGGCATTAACAGTCAACTATGAGCAGGAAATCTGCACATCCCAGGACATTCAGTTTCCAACCTAGGTTATAACTGCCTGACGACCAGCTACCTGCGTCTACATAGTAGCACACCCAAGCCAGTGTGCCTCATACAATCCTTTCTGACCGGTCCTGTGGCCTCACCTCCCCTGATTCGGGCCCCCTGTCTGTGCCCAAAAGATTCTCCCTATCACCCAGGCCTCAGACTTTGCAATTATCTCTGATTCTTCCTTCTCCATCATGCCTCACATTCGCTCAGGTACTAAGAGGATGGCCCAGGTCGCTCAGCACTGTGGTGTTTCTCAGGCCAGGATGTGCTTCAGACTCAATGGGAGACTTTTTAAAAATGTGGATGTCTGGGTTCCATCCCAAATATTCTGCTTTAAGTCCGTGGTTGGATCCAGGCCTTGGCAGTTCTTACAAGCTCCTCAGGGAATGATGGCATGAAGCCAAGGATGGAATCCACCAGGAGTGGAAGACTGTGGGATTTGGAGTCAGATACATCTGCGTGGCTGTTTAACCTGTGTGAGCCCCAGAACCTCAACTGTACACAGGATTCCAACATCAGCCTCAAAGGCTTACTGTGTAGATTAAAGAGATAAATATTTTAAGTTTTCTAAAAATAAATGATGGGTACTCAATGCATAATAATTACATATCTCTTTAGTTTTCTAATCTGTAAAATGGGAATAAAAGTATTTACTTTATAGGCTTCACTGAATAGAAGTAAAGTTCCAGCAAGACAGGCGTCCCTAACTCTTCTACTTTGCCAGGATGACGTTTAGATGCTGTAAACGGTCCTTCTCTCACTTATCCCATTTCCTTTTGCTTTTCTCCTGCTGCCATACTGGTGCCTGCCCCAGGACATTGAACCTGCTAGGCTTCTACTCCATTGCCAGATTCACATTGCCAGTGTTAATGCACAGTCCCAGCCATGCCATCATCTTGCTTAAAACTCTTCAATGGCTCTTCACTGATCACCAAATTATATGTTCCTTGTACCCTCCCTGGGATGGAACCAACCCAACAGCCATTCTAGCCTTGTCTCCAGAAGCCCCACCTCTACCCTAGGTACTAAATAATGTGAATCTTCGACGTTCCATAAACTGCTGGTACACTTTCCTCTTCCTCTCTGTCCCCACATCCTCAATTCTACCCATCAAGTCTACCCATTTTCAATCACCCTTTCTTAATGTGTTAATCTTTAATTGGATGATAAAATGGCTTTCGTGAGGTCATTTGAGGGCTATTAGGAAGGGCTTTTTCCATCTCAAGAAGCTCCCCTGGTCCATCATGGTAGTACAGTATCATCCTTCCTCAGTCTTTGCTTTACAACATTGAAACTCCTGAGTTCAAATGTTTCTGTGAGGACCGCTGAGCCGCCAAAGCAGTCTTCGATTTCTGAATTCTCATGAGTTTCCTGGCCCAGAACATAGTCTCCGTGGAATGGACGTGGGATGGAAGTGTGTCATTGGGGATGAAGGATCATCACTCACAGCACACCTCAGGGCCATTCTCCAGACTGCTTTCCTATCGTGCAAATCAGATCATTAGATGAAGCCTCTGCTGCACGCATTCTGAAGCCTTCTCAGAGCCTAAAGGATGGTACCTAAATTCACCTGGCTGTTATGCAAGCCTGCGAGCCTGGCCTGATTCCGCTCAACCCCTGCATCTCTGCAAGAGTGCCGCCTCCTTCTCTGGACTTCAGCCAATGGACCAATCTGCAGCTCCCCGGCCCTTCTCTCCGCCCTTCCTTTGCCCTGCAGGATCCTGTTCTTTCAGGACTTAGCTCAGGAGTCTCCTCTTTGAGGTCACTATCACTGACTGGCCTCAGAGGGTCACATGCCCACCAAGGTGCTCCCATCAACCCTGGATTCATTCCTCTCAAAATGCTTCTTAGTCACACAGTGAAGCCTCCTTGAGCTGCCACGTGCTTCTCAATTGCAGCAAGGCTGCCCTATTCATCTGTTCAAGGACTAGACAGGCACATAGGAAGAAATCGACAAAAGAAAGACACGTGGAGAAAAAGGAGCATTCTAATCTATACTTGTAGTATTCCAGGTGGCTCATTTATTCTATTCTTATACGTTAAAGAAATATTAAATCAGACAGAAAGAGAAAAGTTTTAAATGTTATTTCACAATAATTAGGAAACTATATCTTTAGAAAAGCTATAGTGAAAAATTATAGAAATTTTAACTCTCCAAACCATGGTTAGCATATATTTCTCATAAACCTTTAAACTTTTCATGTTTACTTGTTAGTCTTATAGATGTCTCTGGTAGCTACAAAGCAATAATAGTTAGTTTAGGTCTAAAAAATATCGACTTCAATATTGTGGTTAATTTCAGTGGGATGCTATACTACCTACTTAAACAAGAACCCTTGGAAATGTGGTTACTTGTCATTTACATATTTTAATGTTAGCAGTAAAATGGAAGGTGGTTAAGCTTAATGTGTATGCTCATAAGAGAAAGATGGAGATTAATTCTGAGTGGGTTGTGGCTGCTACAATCAATAGAGTATACCATATTTGTGCATTAAGGAACTGTCTGTATGGTAAGGTGAAAGAACAATAGTCACTAAATAAGTGGTCTCTCGGGAGCTGATGAAAAATCTCTTTCTCCAATAGGAAAGGAATGCTTTTTAAAATTTATAATACCATATGGACACCCAGGCATACGGATGGCTTGTAGATGCTCTACATTAAAGTGTTATTTTTACATTTTCAACATAACAAATATACTAAACAGGTGTTTTAAAATGTCATGCTTTGAACAGCAGTAATTTGATTAGCATTAAAAATTCACTGTTCTTAGTAGTATTGCTGAAATATTAGTGGATTAGAGATTTGTATATATAATATGATTCAACTATATATTTATAGGTGATTTTGGATTTTAACAGATATTTTTTCTCTTTTGTGAAATCAGAATCCCAATTTCAGTGATCTAATTACTCTGCAATAGGACAATGGATGGGTCTTTTTTATTTATGTCTTTGTCACAGGCTGCTGCTTTGTTTTATCCCAGTAAGCACTCTTCCTACTGGATTCAAACTGACAATAAATCAGAAAGGACTCTGCTGGCTACTTACTCTTACAATTGTAGATTAGAAGTTCTTTAAGAATAATGCTCTACCTAGAAAAGTCTAAAAATAATCTAAATATTCATAAACAAAAAATGGTTAAGTAAATACCATATATTTCATTTCTGGAATATTTTGCCTTCATACAATGATATAATATTTTTAAAGTGTCTAGAATTGTGCCTAGCATTTGTCAAAAAAGTGTCTGTTTCTAGCTATAAATGAGTAAATGATTTTTCCTAATAATGTAGAACAATTCTAATAATAGAATGGTTTAGTGAAAGGAACAGAATATGAAATTTTACTTAGAGCATACACAAGCTGTGTTTTAGCTTATAAATTAAAAAAAAAAAACTTTAAAATGACTGTGTCTGATGGGAGAGGGAGGGGAAGAAGGCCATTTATTTTATAATTCCTATCTAGCATTTTTATATTTTTCTTTAATGGAATTATGTAACTTTAAAATGAATTAGATATTCAAAATATCACAAATTTTTTTCATTTTATATATGCCTCAATTACTTAGTTTTGTTGAATATTTATTTTTTAGAATAAAAAAAAGTAACAGGAAGTTGGAAGACTCTGTGTGTATTGGGGCAGGGGGTGTTTCTGGACTTGTCAAATTGCACCAAGAACCATTCTTTCAACAAATACTAAGTTTTACAAACAATTGTAATAACAGTAATAGCTAGTGTCCAAAGAGCTCTTCCTATGCTTTAGATTTTAAGCCATGAATTATCTCATTTAACCGTTAGAACTGTGTTAGGCAGATATCAATTTCATTATAAAAGGGAAAATTAAGTCTGCTCATAAGTACTGGAGTCCACGGAACCCACACAACTATCAAGGATGCTGCCCTTCTGGAAAGGCCAAGGGCAGGGCTGGACGATGGAAGCTCTAAGTGAAGTCCAGTCGTGATGGAGCAGATGCTGCACATCTGCGCTGTCCCACACAGCAGCTGCTAGCCACGTGTGGCCCCTGAACACTGGAAATGGGACTTCTAAATTTTATTTAATTTTAATTAATTAATTTGCATTTAAATTTAAATAGCTAAATACGACTAGTGGCTACACTATTGGACATCTCATTTCTAAAGACTGAGGCAGAGAATTCCCCGGCCATCCAGTGGTTAGGACGTGGCATTTTCACTGCCGAGGGCCCAGGTTCGATCCCTGATCGGGGAACTAAGATCCCACAAGTCGAGTTGTGTGGCCAAAAAATAAAAAAAATTAAAATTAAAAAAAAAAAAAAGGTTGAGGCAGGGATAAAGTGGCCTTTATAAAACAACATTCCAAGAGCTAATAATATGTTTTAAAAATAAAATAGTAATCCAAATGCTCTTGGAAAAGGTAATCTCTGCTACTACTACAAGGTGTATACCCTGGCTTTCTGAGAATAATTTAGTTTCTCACCTTAACTGGAGACATAATTTTAACTATTTTAAATAAAAATAACTGGCATTCAAGTTGTCAGCCAGCATATATTTATTTCTGCTCTAAAGTAAACTTATTAGAATCAGTTATTTGAATTAATTTTAACTGTATGTGCATGGAAACTCTGTTGTTTAGAGAAAAAGTATATACAAACATTCTTGGTTTCTCCCTCAAAATACTTACCTCCTAATATACCAAGATGAGAACTAAGGCTCCGACTGGGAACTTTTTTACTAAATTAAGCCTTGGGGGTAAAATTCTAATCTTTGCTCTAAGTGTACAAATGCTGTATTTTAAAAGGAGCACCTTGGGTCAATAAGGCATGCATTTAGTTTGATTAATATTAAATCACAAGACTCAGTAATTTGAATGAAGAGTAAAGACTATAAAATCCTTAACTTCAGAAGCCAAACACTTCCCTGGTTATTTCTTTTAATTTATTGTATTTGATTTGCTGTCTCCATTAAAAGTCAAATTTTCTTCTAAAATCACTCAGGATTTCCATGCATTAAGTATTAAGCCTTTTACATGAATTCTCTATGTAAAATATCTAAGATAAAGTTTAAGGATGAATAAAAATCAACTCTAAAAACCAAAAATTACCAAGATACCTTTAAATTTCTCTGGGATAAAGTGCAACATAAATAATTTTGTGGAAAAGCAAATATATTAGAAAAGTTATCCCTTCCAAGTAAAATTATCATTCTTACTAAGCAGTCAATACTTTGTGGAGGTTATTAGATTTCAATTAGCTTTCTGGGTGGACTGCTGATTAAATGGCTCCCAGGATTAAGTGCAACCCAGTTCAGAAGACTGGTGTTTGCATATATTTTACACTAAAGATGACAGGTATTGAGATGATTCAAATCAAACACCTGAAAGAAAGGAAATACTCCCCCATGAAATTTCACCAATTGTTCAATTCCTTCATCACTTAAAAAAACCTAGCTAATCCCATCTCACCTTTAAAAATAAAACAATAGCTATATATTGTTGCCTCTTTTGCTTGATGTCCTCTCTGTCAAGCTAAGAACATGGGGTGTGTGTGTGTGTGTCTGTGTGTGTGTGTGCGCACGCATGTGCCTGCATGTGCCTGCATTGACAGTTCACTGTCCTATGAGAATTTAAACATCCCTAGAACAACTTATCATACAGGCTTCTGTTATGGTCCTAATCATACTCCACTTCTATGTAACTCTTCTAGGCAAGTCTGCCAAGAGGCCGAAGCTAGCTGCTGACCACCTATCTCCATCCACATGAGTCAGAGCAAGAAATAGGACATTTTCTTGCTTTCCATGGCTACAGAGATAATCTCTCTCTTTCTTTCTCTTTCTCTCTCTTTCTTTCTTTCTGGCATTTATTTCATCCAGCAGTAGATATGGAGAAAGAATATTTCTAACTGCCATTGTCTAAAAGACAAACAAGATAAGAAATTGAAAAACCTATCTTTTGGGACACAGAGAGACACAGGGGAAGGAAGTCAAATCACCTGTCTCTATCTCCGTCTCTCTCTATTATATATATATATATATGGTAGAGGACATATCAAAAGAGGACATATCATCATATGTGGAAATAAGAAGGTGTTTAACTTCCTTGAGAATATGAGGTTTTACCCAATGATGATGTGATGGGCGCCTAGAGCCCACGCTCCGCAACAAGAGAAGCCACCACAATGAGAAGCCCGCGCACGGCAACAAAGAGTAGCCCCTGCTTGCCGCAACTAGAGAAAGCCCGCACGCAGCAATGAAGACCCAACGTAGCCAAAAATAAATAAATAAATAAATTTATTTTTTTTAAAAAGCCAATCAAAAAAAAAAAAAGAAAACCATTCTACGGTATTTCTGAAATGTATCCATTCAGATTCTCAAAGAACCTTCCAATGACTGAGGGCTTACAATTTCCCTAGAAGTCCCATCCTATTTTCAGTAATACTGTTACCTAGCAGAGCCACCCCAGGGTCCCTAAGCCACACCTAAACCGTCTCTATAAAACACAAGTACACCTGCCTTAGGCAAGGAAGCCTGCACCCCCATTTCTGATAAAAACCACCCTCTGGGCAAATTTGCAGAAAACCAAAACTGACTGAATCTTCTAGATGTGTTTATATGACAGGAACAAGAAGACTTAACCACAAGAAACTGGTATAAACTGGCTGGACTTCAAAACTGGGACAAAGGTCACTCTACAGCTCATAATCATATCATTTTAATGGTAAAATCCCTGCCAGACAGCACCGTGTTGGTTTGATCTGCTTCTGACCCAAACCCCAAAGGACCGTAAAAGGGCAGAAAGGAGGTGCAGACCCCATTCCAGGAAATCGCCTCCCAATTCCACAAATCAGGAATGCAAAAGACACCCTCCCAATAACCTCCTTCACCTTTTTCTATAAAAACCTTGCCTCCCCTTGTAATGGGGAGAAGGTGCTTTCAGAGCATGAGCTCTCCTCCATTTCCCGGCCAACGATGAAAGTTTCTACTTGCTGCTACAAATGCAAAAGACTACTTCACCTTACTGATGCGAACAATAACTGGGTAGGGAAAGAGCCAAAGGAAGGATCGATAACAGGACTAATTCTAAGATTTGTTCTTATTTTGAATATAAATCTGTTCCTTATTACATTTATTTCCATATGGATCCAAGTTCTTCCCAAAGAAACGACACAGATGAACTCCATGCCTTCTTTGCAAGCTTCCACCATATCTACTCTTCTCCAGGCTAAACTTACAAATTTCTTCAGTTATTCTTCTTAGGGCCTCCCTGTTCATCACTATTCTGCTCACACTTGTTTGTTCATATTTACTTTGCTTTTAAAAGGAGAGACCAGGTTTGTGATACAATGATCCACCTGTGGCTTGCCCAGAGCAGAATATACTGAGGTCTGATTTTAGCAACAGGAGACCAGCAACTGTGGCCTTGGTGAATCACAGATTCTGAGGAGACGTGGGTAAAGAGAGCCCAGCCATCGCCTGGAGACTTTCAGAAGTGGAGGAGCGTCCACAGACTCCATTTTCAACGTCGAAAATCAAGGTAATGTAAGGTTAGACTCCAAACACAGAGAAGCGAAAAATAAAGGCAACCTCCTCACTTAGCTCACACCTACGAAATATTTCTCAAAGAAACACATAGATAAGTGAGCACATTATGAAAAAATGTAGGCAGTGAGCACTTCTGTTATTATTCCCAGTACAGAAGCAAGACAGATGCCCTGTTGGTTTTCAGCGGTGACTCCAAAGACATATCAGTGTTTCCATCTTTGAAACTGGTGTTTGCAGGTTTGGTAAATCCCCACAGTAGAGTAAATTTCCATGTGCCCTCATGTCTTTCAAATACAACACCCTTAGTGCCTAACTTTATTCGTTCCCGTTCCTTCACAGAACCCTTAGTAACCACAGATGATGACATTCCAGGCCCTTAATGAGGCTGAAGGTTTTAATGCCACAGTTATAAGCAGCCACATATCTGCTCAGTCACATTACTGGGTCCCTGTTATGAAAATACGCACATTAGATGTTTTTATAGTTTTGCCTTCTTGGAGGTGGAGTAGCTCCGAGACCTGTCATTCACTGATATGAGGACGTTGCCAATGGTAACACAGAATCCAATGTAGCAGATCACAAAAGGCAAAGAGAATTTGAATCAGAGAATTGCAGGGCTGGAAGACTCAACAGAATTAATTCTGTTGTCTTCCTAACCTTTAGAGTGCTTTGAAAGATCTGCAAATATCCAGTTACCTTTTCTTGGTAGTGGGATTATGTATATTTCTGCTTTTTTTTTTTGGCTGGGCCACGCGCGGAATGCAGGATCTTAGTCCCCCAACCAGGGAAGCTCAGTGTCTTTTTTTTCTTTTTTTAACTTTTTATTGGAGTATAGTTGCTTTACAGTGTTGTGTTAGTTTCTATGGTACAGCAAAGTGAATCAGCTAAAACGTATACATAAGCTTGGAGTCTTAACCACTGGACCGCCAGGCAAGTCCTATTTCTGGGTTTAGCTGTATTTTTATTCAATGGGTATGTACCACTTTTTAATATGAATAATATAAATTCTTTTTCATTTAGACATAGATGAGATTTGGTTAGTAATGATAGTTCTATGTTCACTGAAGGAAGGGTCTCCCACAAAGTTTTTACAGAAACAGGGGGAATTGCCTGGCTAGTTCCAAAGGAAAGTTGACACCGTTCCTTCTTAAGAAGGGGGTGACAAAGAGGTCACCCCATTGCCCAGGCCCTGGTCCGCCTCCAGTTGACTGGGCTGCTGCTCCCACATCGGAGCAGGTGGATGTGTGTACACAGCCTGCTGACAGGGACCAGTGCTTCTGGAGCTGACCCAGAGCACCCACTGCGAGGGGAGTGGCTGGGAGAGTTCCAGGCTTCCCGGGCCCTTCTGCACCCACCAGGACTTTCCGCTCTGCCACCCTTCCCAGCAGTGGTTCTCAAAGTGAGAGACCCACCTTGGCACTATCAGTGTCATCTAGAAATTTCTTAGAAATACAAATTACAAAGCTCTACCCTAGACCTGCTCAATCAAAAACTCTGGGTTTGGGGCCTAGTAATCTGTCTTTTAACAAGCTCTTCGGGAGATTTTGACCTGACCTAGAGATACGGCTGCAATGACTGGGTCCATCATGTAAACTCTTCTTTTAAACCGCTCGGAGGAGCCTGTGAGCATCACCGTGTCTCGAGCTCCCGGTGAGGCACAAACACACCCCGAGGAGACTGGGCTCATCTGATGGGAAAGCAACCTCGCCGCTGATGCTCGCCTTACATAACGGCTGTTGGAGTGAGATTCTATCGCCAGATGTCAGTGCTGACAGAGAATTCAGAAATGGGCAAGAACCAGAGGCATTTTCTGGGCCTCCCCTGTTTCTCTTTATTTCCAACATGCCACTGGCATGAAATATAGCTGGGGTGCATCGAAAGCAGCAGTGCCTTTTTTTTTTTTTTTTTTTTAATGTACAGAAATTCCTTTTCCTTGTGTGTAGGTGGCAACTTGCTGCTGGTCGCTTCAAAATCACGGCTGCACTATGAACAGAAAACGCTCTTGGAGGCCGAAGGCTGTTGACCTCTTCCTGCCAAACAAACAAATAAACCCAAACGCTGTGTCTAAGTCCATCTGTCAACAGACACTTGCTGACGCCGTGTTTAAGGGATTTTATGTACAAGGTGTCTCAAGAGGGAAAAAAACAAATACACAGTCTGTGTACCTAAAGGATTTTTACTCAGGCTGGGCAGCAAAGGCTTGAGGACAATCAGAAGGAAACGCATTGTTCCAACGACAGTGAAACGGAAACAGTGCAAAGTGAATCCCTGACGGCAGGACTGGGCAGCGGGAGGTGGCCTGGGAGCCAGAGAGGCGGTGGGGACTCCGGCCTGGATCAGGGGGCGGGCGCTCTGATCAAAGATCTGGCTGAGAAACTGTAGGCAACAGGCAGCCACTCTGGGTTCTTGAGCGAGGGAATGACAAGCTGAAAACCGTAGGCTGTAATCGGAGAAGGGCGCACCGGGGGTGCGTTACATCCCTAAGGAGCTCTAGACGCCGTGTGCCGAGGCTGTATTACAGGCCTGGCTGGCAAAGGCCCAGCTCTCAGGGATCTTTCGTCCTGGTAGGGGAAAGACCTTTAAATCACCATGGACATAAAAACACAGGATAATTTTGGATAATTATCAGGGCTGTAAGGCCAACAGCCCAGGAACGTGATAGCGGTGCTGTGTCAGGATCCATCTGGGTCCTGACGTCACAAGAGCCATCAGGGGACGAGACGGTGCATAGCAGGAACATAAAGAGGGACAGATGTGCTCATGGCCACAGCGAGGTGGGAGGGAGTGTCCTTCAGTGTCCCTAACCCACGGAGACTTGGATTCTTGTTCACAGCTTTTTGTTGGCAAATCAGTATTAGTGTCTGTGTCAGTGATAACATCTTAAATTTGAACAGTGCTTTGTGATAGCTACGATAACCCTGTGAGGTAGACAGAGAAACTCTTTTCACAAGATGCTTTAAGAGTCTAAGCCTTTATCTCTGCTCAGCGGCTGAAGAGGAGGTCTTATGTCCCTCAGACACTGTCCCCTGGAGGGACATTTGAGAATAACTGCTCTCATCCACTTTCTGATTAAAGGGCAGTGACGTGGCTCTGGCAGCACCTCACAATGTAAGATAAACTTCTCCTGGGACAGGCTAATTACATCTCGGGCCCTCCACTCATAGCTAAGACTGTTAACAATAAGCCCGACACTACTGCCTATTAGAAATCTGTCTTTTGTTATAATTATGTATTATTGTTACCTTTAGAACAACTTGTTATGCAGGCTGACTATTTTTAACCAGAGTTTTTGGGCTTGAGTTGTATTTATTTTTTGGAAGGAATCAAAAAATTTTCCCAATGGTCAGTAATCACACTTATATGTAGAACATGAAGATGTCAGATACCATTTGATCCATAGTCAAGAGATCCTTTGGATTTGGTAAAATTTCTCATTTTGAGATGTACAGTTCACTCTGGAACAACTCGAAGGTTGGGGGCACCACCCCCATAAAGTTGAAAAGCCACATATAACTTGTCGGCGCTTGAATCTGCGATTCCACATCTGTGGATTCAACCAACCTCGGCTCAAGTAGTACTGTAGTATTTACTGAAAAAAAGCCATGTGAGGGGACCCACACAGTTCAAACCTGGCTGTTCAAGAGTCAAATGTAAATTATTATTGTTTTTAATTAAAGAAAATAGTAAAAGTAAAATGAGATTTTTATCCAACTGTGTATGTGTTGGATAAAATAAAGGAATCTAACTGTTAAAGTATAAAATGGAGATATCCCTTGAAATAGGACTTGTAAATTGTATGACTTGTATGATGCGTAAAAGTCTATTTCATTAGAATCTGCAGAGTATGTTTAGTTTTTTTTCAAAATTTCCTTTTATAGTGAATTTAGCATATATATTCAGATATAGGATTTCCTAGAAGGGCAGCCTAACAGCATTGCCAACATCTTTTTCCTAGTGCCAGTATTTGAGCAATAGCCTACTCTCTCAGATAAAAATGGGGATTAAAATATACACAGAGGGCACTACAATTCTAAGACGAAGCAATGATTATTTACTTGTTAAAAAAAAATGAAAAGGAAAAATAAATTTTAAAAGGCTTCTAAGACCAGTTTTGCATGTAGAACAATAATACTAGACAACCTGTACATGGATTTTTTTACTCATGTGAGTGTTTCAGGCCCTAAGCAGTGGGCTCTGGGTACCCGTGTGCCCTGGGTCTGGGTGATGCCCGCTCAGCCCCTCCCTCCACTGTAACCTGCTGCCTTCTTTGTGTGCACTGCTTCCCTGGGTCATGGTGTCACCCCCGCTCGCTCAGTGGACAGGAAAAAGTTATAAGACTTAAAATCCAAATACAGTTCTTCCCCTTGGGCAGAGGCAGGTTCCACGTGAATCTCAGCTTTTACATATTAAGTGGAACTGCTCTGTCCTCCAGCTCTCAGCTAAGGATGAGATGAGAAGCTTTTGAAAGGGGATTAGAAAGAGACCTTAGAGGCACTTGGTCTGGAAGCTATTCTTTTCCACCCAAAATGATAGGGAGGGAATCTGTTCGAAGCACCAAACGATCACTACTTCCTTTTTAGTCTGGGACGCTTGCCTCTTGAGTCCATCCTTTGGTGGCACGGTGAGAGCTGGTCAACCTTTCTGAATCCCACCTAGTCCCCAGTTAAACCCTTAGCATCCACCCTCCCCCCACAAAAACCCAAGCCCCCCATAACTCTCTTCTGATTATGTAGAAAATTTGAAAACACAGGAAAGCACAGATACCCATAATGCTACCAGCATACAAATACCATAGTTAACCCATTTTCGTGCGTAGATTTTTACATAACTGTATTCATAATGTATATATTGTTTTCCAGTATCATTTCAGTTAATGTGTCCCATATGATTAGATACTTATCTACAGTAAGGGTTTTAGTAGCTGCAGAATATTCATCATAACAGTGTATCATAATCTGATGAGCCCAACACCTGTTGAACTTTTTCACAACTACAAAACATGCCTTAATAACAAAAATGAACATAATTCTGGTTATATATCTAGAATTTTCTTAGGATAAATTCCTAACAATATAATTGCTTGTCCAAATGTATGCACATTCTAAGGGTCTTGATATATTAGCACAGTTTTCCCCCGGAAAGTTGACCTAGTTTACACACCATTCAGTGGTGGTCCTGATTCCATGCATCCTTGAGAAAATGGAACATTCCATGCATTTTAATTTTGAATTTTTTAAAAAAAATTTTTTAAAGATTTTTTTTTTGATGTGGACCATTTTTAAAGTCTTTATTGAATTTGGTACAATATTGTTTCTGTTTCCTGTTTTGGTTTTTTGGCCCCGAGGCATGTGGGATCCTAGCTCCCCGACCAGGGATTGAACCCACACCCCCTGCATTGGAAGGCGAAGTCTTAACCACTGGACCGCCAGGGAAGTCTCCACACATTTTAAAAATACTTTGTAATTAGATAAAATGGTGTTCTATTATTCTTTTCATTTGGCATTGTCTAAATTTCCTGTTTAAGGAATTGTTTGGTGTTAGACTTTTCCAATGTTTCTATTAAAAAATTCTCTATCCGGGTTTTCTCTCCTGACTTTGGGAGATTTTCCTCTGCTTTTAGCTCTTAAAATATCTCTCTCAGAAGACCTTTGCCCAGTTCCTCTTTTCTCTTAAAAAACAATCCTCATTTAGGCATTTAGAATTGTATGTCTACACAACAGATCACTTTTAATGGCAAATCCTTCCATCATCATATTTTTTTAAATGCATGGTGTTACATTTATATTTTAACCCTAACCTATCTATTTGTCTCCTATTTCCACTGCTATTTAGAACAAGGATTTCAGGGTTGGAAGGCTCCATGAAGGCCCCCTAGTTGAATTACCGGAACTGGAAATTGTCCATGTATTCAGGAGCTATCTACCGAGGAACCAGTAGGTTCCAGACACAGTGCTGGACCACAGGGAGACAGTGACACCCAAGGTGCACGCACACATGCACACACGCACACACACACACACCTGATTGTAGTGTGGTTTAGCAGCTTTACCTAGCTTTAAGGCCGTAGGTATTTTTTTCCTGTAAATTTCTCATTCATGGCCTCTGCCTTTTTCCCATAAGGTCTCATGAGGCACATGGAGCACCTGTGTTCTAATCCTACTGTCCTAGGAAGAGCCTTTGCACACATTTTCTAGACTTTAGTTTCTCTCTAGATACATGGATTTACCCTGCCAGCTCCCGTGCATTTTGTCTCTTTCATTCTACTGTTTCCTCATCATGTCTATCTATGGATCTGTGTGGGAGGGGAAGCTACAGCTTATGCTGGGTTTGCCATCTTGAAGATACTGGCTTTCTAAGTACTGTCGTCGTTGGGGGTGAGGAGATTGACCTACGGGCTGTGGGCAGCCCCAGATCATGAAGTTCAAACTCAGTGATGAAGAGACTGAAGGACGAACACTTTTTCTCATGAGTGTGTGAACAGTGAATGGCCTGCAGGAGACCGAGTCTATCACTTTACACCAGGGCCTTTGGTCACCTTGGGAACTGACTCACATGCTCTCTGAACATCCAGTGCAGCCATCCATCTAGGCACAAACCTCCCCTTGCTCTAAACGCTGGGTCTCCTCTTCCTCCTCTCACCCGGCTTCCTTCTGGACACGACATCTCAGCGAAGACCTGCCCTTCCTCACTGCCTCAACACTGGAAAACGGAGAGTAGAAAGGGGCTCAGCCTACAAACACTTGGCCCGCGGTCTACTTCACCTTGGGCTCCCTGCGCTGTGACCGTGCACTGCAAAAAGTGTGGGAAGGCGGATTTTACAGCAGCATTTCTCTCTTCAGTGACGCTGGGGGAAGTGAAACTGTTTTCCTAGTGAGGTCGTATGTCTAGCTTCACGGGTGCCCCTTTACTGCCCGTAAGAAGGATGGGCTCAGGGGACAGTTCCCCATCTGCCAGGTCCTACCAATGTGACCACAGAGGGGAAGAGCTGCACAAATAATACCTCCCTTTCATGGGAAATCAAAAGCGATATAGGATGTTACCTTTGGATTCAAGCACACAGGAACTCTCTAAATTGACAAGCATACATATGCACAGATACCAAAAGACATACGTATGGACACACCACAAGCCATAGACATATACCTACATTTGTAGAAGGTCCTACTTGAGAATTTTTATAAGGATTCACACGTTCAGGAACTACCTATGTTCCAGGGACGGTGCTTCTGATGATAGAGCTAGAGGCCTGAAATATTATACTGAGTGTCTTGGTTACATTTCCAATTTCTATTCAGATTTTTACTTCCCCAAAACCTGACTTACTTTACCTACTCATTTGTTTTCTGGATGCTAGGCCTATAATAATTTTCACGGTGCCTGAACTAAAATGCTAGATTTTGTTTTTCCTCCATGTTTATCACATTGGCTGCAGAAATATGAGTTCTCCTCTATAATTCTGGGACCCGTTAAGTAGGTGGTGGAAGTCTAGATAGACTAGATGGATAGTCTAGATGGGTAGAATTCACCACCCATTATCTGAATAATAATATTAATAACTGAAGTTTAATTGTGAATAAATGTTCAGAGGATTAAAAATTTTATCCATAGACATTTCAACAGTCCAACAACCCAAGTCTCTGAAAATAAAGACAGTGGATATCGTAACCTCTGACTAGTTCACCAGATCCTAGATTGATTGAAGGAAGCAGGCTTAGGACAAATAAAGGTAAGAACTGCATTAGTTGGTGCCTGATAAAGTAAGGAATCGATTACCTTCAAAGATAGTATCAGCTAAATATTTAATGGGTTCACAGATGACAGATGCAAAACAGTTTGCTAAAGGGCAGGCAGGACAGAGCCTTAATCTGTCAAGGTACAATTAACAAAGACAACACCAGTGTTCACAGAATGTCCCTTGTAGCTCCCTATGGCCCACCACACGTCTACACTGCCTGTTTCACAGGCAACTGTATCATTATGCAACCAGTGCAATGAGCCTATGGGGCTCCAGCGGGGAGGCTGGAGCCCAGCCCAGTGTTAGGACTTCTGAGTCCAAGGTCTTAGGAAGATCAGTTATCTTTAAGTCTTAGTTTCCTCACCCACAACATAAAGCGAATTCTTCCATTTCAGGGTTGAAGTGAGCGTTGAATGAGATAATTTTGGCAAAGATCTCAGCATCATGCCTGGCACCTACTGTGACCTGCAGACAAGTCCCTCAGCTCCAATCCTCGGCTATTTCTCTTTATGTTCTGATCTACTATATCCTGTGAGAGGAGAAGGGTAACCACAGCAGCCCTGAGTTCTCTCCTTTCAAATGAAATACGCGCCAGGTTTATTTCAGCACATTCGACGACCATTATGCTAGAAGAAGGCAGCGCAGAATGCAGCTGGGATGAGGGCATTGACTGCACTTCACAAATCAGAGGGTGTAAAGTCAGGCTGAGGCTTCCGTCAATCTCCACCTTGTAAATCTGGGTCCCTGCTACGAGACACTCATTCCCGAGGAGAAGGATTGAAATAAAATTTAGTTCACTTCACGTAATAGAAATGACATTTATTCTATGTAAAAATAGCACCCAGGTGGATTCAAAGATGTGTCAGATCATTCAGTGCATCTCTGGAAACTGTGCTGTTAGGAATTCTGAGAACCAAAGGAAGGCATGGATAAATAAAGTGAACAAATGTGTAGAATACCGAAGATCGTTCATTCACTGCATGTGAAGAAAACTCTGTTGCCAAAGTAACTCGTGTGAAAGCACCTACCGTGTTACCTAGCACACAGCAGGTGCTTAATAAATGTAAGCGTCCCTTTTTGTTCCTTTTCCTAATGAAGGACTGATCCACATGGCCATCTTGACCTTGAATCCAAGAATGTCCTTCTGAGAGCATCATTCGAATACAGGTTTTAAGACAGATACTAAAACCGCCGTTCACAAGAAATCAGTTTTTAGCCAAATGACCCTCTTTTTAACAGCCCTACAGCAGTCACATTTCAAAATGATAATGCTGCCTCAGATTTGATTTAAGACGTAAAAATAAAGATGATAGTAGTAAAAGAGAAACACAGAAGGGAAAAGAGGTAGATAGATGCCAGATATTTCAGGTAGCTCTCCCAATCAGGAATCACAGCTCACTTTTCTGAAACTGTGAAAATAAAATCTAGGCTTATATTCTTTTCAGTTAAGTGAAGCTCTTTCAGTTCTAGATCTTTTGTTTGGCTCCTCCAAACTAGTGAGAACAGGAAACCATGTCTGAAAAGCTGGTTTCTTTTGTCCTGGGTATATTGTTGCTAGGTCGGAGGGAGGGAATTGTCCGGCCTTCTTGATTCTCTTCCTCACCTGTCAGTCCCTTGACTGAGTCTGATTCTGAGTGATGCTCAATGATCTTTTCACGGACCCAAGGAGAGCGGGAGAGGGATGCAGAAAGGAGACGGCAGATGGACATCAGGGCCACAAAGCCCACACACCCGCCAGCTAGTTACAACCTCCTCACAGTGGAAGCCCTATTTTCTCATCCTGAAGAAAGGCAGGTCCAAGGGACAATCTCCCACCTCAGTGGTTCACCTCCTGGTGCATGGATGCTTTAGTTTCCTGCTGTTACCCTGAAGATTGCCTTCTCCACAGAGGAGAGAGGTCGAGGGGGGGTGCTCAGTCTACACAGCGGCTGAAGCCCTTGACCTCTGTCCCCTTGAGCAACCACAAGTAACTGAAAGATCCCTGTCATAAATAAGAGGGTATGAGTTGCCCATGAGAGAGGAGACTGCTTTTAGATAATGAGGATAATCTGGGAGCAGCCCAAATGAAGAAATATGCAAATATTTAATTACTGATCAATAAACACAATCCAACTGATTGTAGAGAAAGTCTTAGCCTTGCTTACTTGGGTCCCTCATCTTACGGTCGTTTTAAGACGCTCACAGGGAATATGCTGTGTTGATGGTTCTCCTTCAAAGGGAAGGAGAGGTTGAAGTCCCTTTGTGACCTTCGCTGTCTTTCACACTCTGACACACAGGCGTCGGAACACGGGTCACAGTACTGGCTTTCCCTCCTAACAGACTTTGTGACATTGATAAAGGACACCAGTTGTTTCCCATAAGATTGGCTGACGCTGTAACTTACAAAGACCCAGAATGCTTTGCTTTTCTTTGTTTCTGTAAGATTTGGTTTATTGATTGTTATGTTTTACTGAGTACTCTTCTCTGCATAGCAAGAATTTTTAATAAGGGGAAAAAACACTTCTGCACCTCCCAAAATGACCCTAAACATATTATTTTGTTCAATGCAGATTTTAAAGATGGTTAAATACATTGAGAACTGGGGACTCAGCTATTCCAGAGGAAGATGCCTGTTACCACCCCTTTTTGCTGCACTGGTGGGAAGTTCAAAAGCAAAGGCCTTTGTCTCACCGTTAAAACTAGAGGCTGCTTGTTCGTTCAGTTGCTTTGTGCATGCTGAGAGATGCTGGGAGAGCTTTTGGCAATTTGGAAAATGTACATCTGTTTAAAATTCTCTTAGGTTTCAGCAGGTGGAGCTAAGAGAATGATTTTTTTTTCCCTATCAAAATGTAAGAAAAAGATAGAGGAACTTTAATCACAGAAAATTCGTTATTCCCAATTTGGGACAAATGATAGCAGCTCTTTCTTTAGCTGATCTTGCACCTGCATTTACCTCCTTTTTTCCTTCAAGGAGGTCCATCCACGTTGGCCTAACTGTCCTCTCTAAGCCCTGCCTTAGGGGTTCTAGCCACACCAGTGCTCTACCTGTCAAGGTTGAGAGGAGGTAAACTTTCTCATCTCTGCCCACCTGACTGAAAACAGAGCATACGTCAGGACAACCAGAATGCACATTTGCTGTACAAATTTCTGAGAAAAATATTCTAAATATTGCTTAAACTATCAACAAAGTAATAGATGCTCATGGCTAAAAACAGATAAAGAAACCCGTGAACCCGTGTCCCTTGCATTGGCAGGCGGATTCTTAACCACTGCGCCACCAGGGAAGTCCCTGTATCACTGATCTCTAATTAAGAAGGCGTAATAATTATTCATGGCGACTTTTGTACTTTTCTTTATGCTTGGATTCAGCAACTCTGATAAACCTACAAGGCAACACCAAACGGAAACCAAAGTTTTACATGAAACCTAAGGATTAAAATAATTAAAGGAAAATACCTACTTTTTAAGAAATTTAATGGATATAATTCTTCTCTCTTAATAATTAAAGAAGTGACAGATTTATTCTGTGTATTTGGGTAAAGTAATAGTTTAATCAATTGTATTTTTAAGCAGAACCATTATTACATTTGGGTATTACAGGTTGGATAAATGTCTCCAGGTAGAAAAATAACCAATTTAAAAACTGTCCTGAAATTTTATATCTGTAAGCTACTTTGCACCTTGGGACCATTTCTCATTCTTTATTTCATTTAACCCAGTTTAAAAACTCAGTGCAGTGCTTCTTTAACCTGATTCACTGAGATGTACAATTCAGATGTGATAAATGCCAAAAGGAGCTTGTAATTAATAATAAGGTACTAAAATTTGCAAATTAAAAAATACAGTAGATTGTGTAAGAGGTAAAACTCATAAAAACTTTAAGGCAGTTGCATTCTGGTATGTTTTCTTGTCGGGGAGATTAAAAACTGGAGCTGTGCTCAGGCTTACAGGAATAATGCACGGACAATGGGCATACCCATGGCTTGGGGTTGGACAAAACCCATTTGGTGGGTCAAAACAGAAAAAAAGAGTGTGAACTACTGGTGAGACCCACCACATGGTTGGTATCTTTCTTGCTGCTTGGAAATCTCTGTGAATGTTTATAATAACTATAGGCATTTCTAAACATCTAACCTTTTTCTGCAATTAAGCTAAGATTTTATACAGGTAACATTAAATGAATTCACTTCTTTTGAATTTAACGTAAGGCATACATATTTAAAAGTCAATGCACTCATTTTGAGCATACATTTCCTTGTGTTGTGTGCATTTTGTGCATCCTGAATGTTTGCTTTATCTTATAAAAGATTTAAAGGTTTTAGGAAATATAGAAGTGGCTGATCCACGTAAAGAACTCTGAACTGAAGAAATGCAAATGGCAAATTATAGGATGAACAGAATGGACTCTAAATCAGAGATTAAACTCTTTCAAAGATAAACAGAGATTGTTGAAGACAGAGAAGTGCAATTGGACATGAGGACCAATTAAAGTGAAACAACTGAATGTGAATAAGCAAGAAGCTAAAATTAGCATGGAAGAGAAACTGTGAGCGTAAAGTGCACTGTGACTATATACACATGAAATATACATGCTTATCTTATGTGAATAACCATGATGTTGGGTGCAGCTATTACATTTAAGGATACATGAGTCTTACGTGGCTATCTGAGTCTCAGTTATGTGTCCAGGGTGGTCTGTACTGTCTGGACCTCCTCATGCATGTTCTCCTCATGCAATCAATGTCTGGTCCCACCCTCACTTGTTGGTGGTGTGCAAATTTAATTAGCCTCATGTGGATTTTCCGGAGGACAAATGGTGATCTCTGATGTCACCCTCATGTCCCCCCTATGAAGAAGCAACAGCACAAGATCAGGCCATAACAACTTCTCAGTTAATACTGCCCTTCTACTTGAGAAAAATGATGCTTGTGGATCAAACAAATTGATTTTTATCAACTTGATAATAAGACAATTAATATGTCACTGAATATATGATTCATTGTTACCAGAAAGATATTCAACAGTTAATCTTTACCTCTACTAGCTATATAGGGAAAATATGTCCAAGTTTAATTTGATTTAGGGCAATGTGATTTTTTAAGTCTTAAAACGAATGGGAAAGTCTAAAGAATCTCCTTATATGGAAAAGTACAAAAATAAAAATAAAAGAACTCAGTAAAATGATCTCATGAATCCCTTCGTAGGTTTATAATTTTATTTTTTATTGTTAAAATGGCTGTGCTTTATGAATCCCAATTTTATACTCCTACTGTACCAGTCCTGTTGCACAAACAGTAACACCCAAGCAGAATAATTTTCAAACAGGAAAGGCAAATGCATATACATTTTGAGGGGATAATAAACCAGAATATCACAGGCAGTAAACTTTGGGAGTTATTACTAAACCTCCCAGAAGTTAAAAACTTCCTAAGCTTCTAGCCTGATGTTTGTTTGTAAAACTTGATATAATTGTCCAGAATTTAATATTAAAGGTAATTCACTTTGCTTAATTGAAACAAAGCTTTATCCCAAAGAGAGAAAATGTTCCATCCTTGGCAATACTGTTGAACTGGCTTCATTTCTTTTGGGTTATCACAATAGCCAAGACATGGAAACAACCTAAATGTCCATGGACAGATGAATGAATAAAAAAAGTGTGGTACATACATACAATGGAATATTATTCAGCCATATAAAAGGAAACCTTGTGACATGCTACACAACATGGATTAACCTTGAGGACATGATGCTAAGTGAAATAAGCCAGTTTCAAAAAGACAAATACTGTATGATTCCACTAATATGAGATACTTAGGGAACTCAGAGAGACAGAAAATAGAAGGGTGGTTGGCGGGGCTTGGGGAGGGGGAAATGGGGAGTTACCATTCAAGGGGTATAGTGTTTTGGTCAGGCAAATTGGAAAAGTTCTAGAGCTCTGCTGTCAAACACTATGCTGACAGCTAACAATGCTGTATTGTACAAGTAACACTTTGCTAAGAGAGTAGATCTCATGTAATGTGTTATTTGTCACAATAATAAAAAAAAGTTCACACAATGGATGGATAGATTAAATAAAGATCAACTCTAGCTTCTGGAAAAAAATGTATGATGTAAGCCACAAGTTCGTGGTCATTTGTTAGGCAGCAAGACTAACAAATGACTAATTTCTCTAGGAATTCAGGTAAATTTAGGTAAAAGTTCTTGGCATAGAGATTTTAATGCCTAAGTTTTAAAACAGTTGGTTCTTTCACGTGATGTTTCATAAATCACAGAGAATTGAATACACCTTCCAAGCTAATGATAAAATGGTGAGAGGGACTTGAATGACTAAAGTAATCACACTACTTACATTATCTATTGAATTGAACATATTTCATAGTTATCCTAAACTGTCACAAGAGTCCTTCCTATTTGCCTCTGTCACATGATGCACAGAACACAGTGATGCCTGAACACTGATATCACCAATATTATTTTCCTTTTAGAGCAGTTGTTTTAATTAAACTGAAGCTTGCAAACAGACTTCCCTTAGAAAAAATATTTTCTTGTACAATGCAGTGTAATTTGGGGAAACACAGATAAGCGAAGAGAAGGATGCACAAATCACCCCGAGACTCACCACCCAATGCCAGCCGATGCTTTCTTGTTATGGTGTGTTGTCTGGCTCTCCTTCCCCTTATAAATAAGTATTTTGAAAAGTGAGATAATAAAAATCTATCATGCACCCCTCTTTTTAAATTTTTTCCTTTAACAAAAAAATTTTGGCTCAATAAATATTTCTAGACCATCTGCTATATAAATGTAAGATAACACATCTTTGCCTTAAGTCACGGGAATAAAACAGTGCATCTGTTCACTCGTTTTTCACTAGCTCATTGATTCATTCATTCATTGATTCATTCATTCACTATTTACTGAGGTATAAGCCTGCACAATGGGGGACGTACAGAGTAAGACAGAATCCTACCCATCAAAAACTCACTCTAATGCCAACAGTCATATTCATATGAATAATAACCAAAGGGAAAGGGCTTTCGAATCATACAGACTTCTGCTGTAATCTGGCCACTCTTCTTTGTAGCTGTATAATCTTGGCAAATACCTCTTTGTGCACCTTTATTTATCTGTAAAACGAAGACTATAATATCTACCTTTTCAAGGAGCAGAGACGATTAGGAGAGATAATACATGTAAGGTGGGGCTTTAGGTGTCGGCAGCTAACTGGCTGCAGTATGATGAGATGAATTCTGTGACGGGGGTACTTCTGAAAGCAAGGGGTTAAAGCAGCCTGCTTTCATTCACTCCCTTTCCCAAGAGTCATCCCACGGGGCTGGCTCCCGGTCTAATCTCCTTGTCAATTGGAGTTGCTGGGATACCCTTAGCAGGATATCCCTGGGTAAGGATTACCTGTAAATAATAGAGCCCAGGATCTACAAGATGTGGCTTCCTGGAGAATGTCATGTAAGCTATATAACTTTCTGTGGGTACAAACTAGAGACACTTCGTGTCTCAGATGCGCTCGGCTTTAGGAGGAGTTAGACACCTCATCCACCCTGGGAAGCGGGGCAAGTCCAATGCGGAAGCAGGGACCCGGGGAGCGGCACCTGTTGCCCCGCATCTTTCTCTGTTTGTCTGAGGCTTTCCATTGCCTGCATCCTCTGCATCGTTTCATAAAGCTCGGTTGCGGGTAGGATCTCAGGTGTGTGTGAGTCAGAGTTAACAAGCCGCCTGGGCATAGATTAGTGGACCACTTGTGGACGAAGGGGCCTAGGGGAGGAAGACTCAGAGGGCATCAGCAAGCAGAAGACAGAGAAGTGAGGTGAGAGAGGCCTGGTGTGGAGTGAGAGGCCAAAGTTCAAGCTCAGCGGGGAGGGGAGAGGCTGATCGCGAGGGTCAGGTGCACCTGGTGAAGAAATAAGGCCATGAAGGCCAGGGAAAGCCACAAAATGCTTTTAATTAGGGGATTACTTGACCAGAACAATGGACCTTAAGAGGGGATTAGGATGGAGTGACTAGGGCAGAGATGGCCCTTGGGAAGACTGAGACACAGATGAGGGACGATATATGAATAAATGAAGAGCAAAGGCTGGGGACTGAAAGGAGAGAATAAAATTTGAAAGTTCTTTAGGAGTATACAGGACTTTCAAGAAGCCTTAATTTAATAAAGGAGTTAAAATATGGATAGAGATAAGTACAAAAAGAATAAGAATATTAGATCATATTTTTGAGCTCTTAAATTATACCAGTAAATGATGTATATGCTTCAAATACACTAACTCATTAAAACCTTATACTGACTCTTTGAGGTAAGCTCTGTTATTATTCCCATTTTAAAGATGTGGAAAGTGAGTCCCAGCAAGATTACATAGCTATGAAGTGGTGGGGCCTCAGACTGTAACCCAAGACAGTCCAGAATCCAAACTCTTAAACATTACAATATTAGAGTATTCCATAAACACGGCAGAAAACCACAGAGCCATAGGAGAGATGGCACCAAAAAAGAGGTAGCTGTTCAGGGCAGGATGTGATTTCTAGCAGCTTACATAAGGTCATTCTAGAAGAGAGGGACTCACGTGTCAGAACACTCTATATTATATCTGATATATCATATAAGAACACTCCTTATTACATCTGATGTATCACATATTAAATATAATCCATTAAGTTACTTTTATAATTTGGAAAGACCATATTTGCATGCCTCTAAAATAAATGATGTTTTTGAAAAAATACATTTAACAAGCCCTCCTATCTAAATCTGGCCTGTCTTCTTTGATAAGACTTCAACATCAAAAATAGCAGATGTGAGATTTGACTCCTGTTCAAAAGTGAGTTCAAAAGTGAGATTAGAAAGCAGATTTTTCTTAAATTGCAGCTGATTCCGCCTTTTAGCTTTTATTATTTAAAGAATAGAAAAGAAATCTTTAAATCTTTATTTCTTTGAAAAGTAACACCAAAGCTTCACCCAAAAAGATGGAATAACTCTTTACCAAGTGGGTGTGTCTTTCTCAGGAATTTAATTTTGGGAAAAATAACCTTTATCACTTTGAGGTGTACTCAAGCAAACAGATGATTATAATACTGACTGCTAAGAAGGACCAGGAATGCTTGCTTCATCTTTGCAATCTGCATTTCCGAACTCCATGTTCTTAATTCACATCTTACGACCTTTATCTTAATGGTGAGAGATTTAGCTTTTGTAAACCTGAAAATTCCCTGACACAGACCTAATGTTGAAGGAAAGAGAAGGACACGGTATTATTGTCTTTAATGTAACACAGCAAAGGGGAGAAGTGTCCCTGAAAAATGAAAGCACAAGGACCCCATGCTAATGGGGCCACAAGCTGTCACACACGCTGATGCTCTGGGGAAATGTGGACCCAGCGCCAAGCAGGGTTGATGGACAGCTAGGTGTGAGGCTGCCAGTCACAGAGGCTGCACCTGACCAACCCCTGGGGTGCAGCCTCCGTGAGATGTGTGTCTGCCGTTGCTGGAGCTCCACATCCACCTTCATCTTGCAGACGAGCTGTCCCAGCAGGCGGGCTGGCTGTGTCTGCAACCACCCGGCTGAATCCAAAGTAAAATGTGGGTGCTCATCCACATAAATATTTCAGTGGCTGCAAATGCCTAAGGTCAATCTTGCCAAGTATCTGGAGTAGAGAACCTAGTAAGTTGACTAAATATTGAAGAGGAGGAAACAGATGTAAGGAAAACTGTAGGAAGTAGGTGTATCATTGTCAGATGAGGAGGTCTGGGTTGGGGTAAACCGCCCGCTGGAAATAAGGAGAACTTGAGGGCCAGGACCCTCTGTGTGACTTAACTCATCTGACCTCACAGGGTCTGAATTTC
This sequence comes from Balaenoptera borealis, assembly GCF_965194805.1. Classification (NCBI taxonomy): domain Eukaryota; kingdom Metazoa; phylum Chordata; class Mammalia; order Artiodactyla; family Balaenopteridae; genus Balaenoptera; species Balaenoptera borealis. Next base: position 6,746,945 of record NC_138873.1, on the reverse strand, counting down.
TCCAATTGTAAATAAAGGGGGGTACATTATTATTTTAAGTTTCTTTCATTTGTGAAATTTACAGCTTTTATTTGAATCATAAAAATTAAAGAGGCATGGGCTTCCCTTGGTGGTGCAGTGGTTAAGAATTCGCCTGCCAATGCAGGGGACACGGGTTCTATTCTTGGCCCAGGAACATCCCACATGCCACAGAGCAACTGAGCCTGTGCTCCACAACTACTGAGCCTGCACTCTAGAGCCCGCGAGACACAACTACTGAGCCTGCACTCCACAACTACTGAAGCCCGCGCACCTAGAGCCTGTGCACCGCAACAAAGAGTAGCCCCGCTCGCCACAACTAGAGAAAGCCCATGTGCAGCAACAAAGATCCAATGCAGCCAAAAATAAATAAATTAATTAATTTAAAAAATTAAAGAGGTGTAATAGCTGTCCTATAATTCAATTAGTCTGGGAGAAAAGTCTACACCAGTTCTTTAAATCCTTTCAAAATCAACATTCCCTTTCACCACTTTTCAAACTGCTGCGTTTGAAAGTTGTCTGTCTGCCAAAGAAACAATATTTAAGTAATTTTCTCTAGTTCTCTTTCTCTTCTGTTTTCCTTTCTTCCTTTCATTTTCTAACTCAAAGACACATGTTACTATTAATGAGGATTCAGGTCAGCCTGAGTTAACTACTATTGTCAGACTGAGCTGATACAATTTCTGCCCAAAGCAACTTGACATTTCAGTTAAACTGTGCAGGCTTCTCAGCGGAAATTGGATACTTTCCTTTAAGCCCTTTTGCAGTATTAAGGTAGCACCTGGATGCCCACGGTCATCTTGTGGAGCCCAGAACTGGGGCTGTTCCTACGCACTCTGCTCCTTGCACTGGAGTGTGCGCATGTCGCTGGTGGTTCTGTTCTGTACCGACTATGTCCCACCAGGTGCAGCCCTTCCACTTCCCTTGTGTACACAGCTCATCATGGGTACCTGCCCTACCTCAGTTTCCCTTAGGCTGCAGGCTTATTTGTGGCTTCTCTGCCAGACCCTGGAAAGTCTCTGATCACCTGGTCCAGACAGAGAAGCACCTGGACAGCAGCTGTTCCTGCAGGTGGCCTGTATCAGTCCCAGGTTCTTGAGTGGTGATTCTGAATGGGTCTTTTGCAACGTCAGTGAACACACTTTAGAAACTGGATGTGGTAGTTGAATCAATGCCAGGCTTTACAACAAAAACAAATGGCTGAGGGGCTTCCCTGGTGGCACAGTGGTTGAGAATCTGCCTGCCAATGCAGGGGACACGGGTTCGAGCCCTGGTCTGGGAAGATCCCACATGCCGTGGAGCAGCTGGGCCTGTGAGCCACAATTACTGAGCCTGCGCGTCTGGAGCCTGTGCTCCGCAACAAGAGAGTCCGCGATAGTGAGAGGCCCGCGCACCGCGATGAAGAGTGGCCCCCACTTGCCACAACTAGAGAAAGCCGTCACACAGAAATGAAGACCCAACACAGCCAAAAATAAATAAATAAATAAATAACTTTAAAGTAATTCACTTGTAAAAAAAAAACAACAAAAAAACACAAATGGCTGACACTCAGGCAGGCAGCTTTGCTGTAAGACAATGTGGGGAACAGTCAGAGGGCCTGAGCTTTACAGCTGACTAAATGCGGAGGATCACATCAAGGCCTTTGACCTGTCGATCATTAAAGAAGAATTTATCAGTCAGTGCAGTAACTTTTGGTGAAACAGTGAAGAGGAAAGCCTATCAAAAAACAGATGATAGGCCTGTAGGATCAAGAAACAGACAAGGGAGATTGCATTCTGATCTCCAGGGAACAGGTAGAGTTTAGATTTGCAAAACATTGTCTCACTATCTCAACTGAATTGATAGTTCAAGGGCTCTAAAATACAGATAAGCCTAGTTTAAGAATAATTGGATAAATTTACAAATAATTGATGACTACCTTGTAAGTTCAGAATTTACCCAAATATATTTGCTAATGTGTCCACAGCCATGTATTTTCATTCTTAATTTAGCCTGTTCTCCAGGGTCCACGCTTGATTCCGAACTTCTGACATTATCTTTGAGAACATTCAGAAGCCTGTCTGTCTGCTCCAAGAAGTTTAAAAGCATCTGCCAAATCATTAGACAATTTCTCCAACAGCCTGTATTCATGTAAGGGTAATTCAACGGATTTATTCAGTGGCCATGACATCTAATTGTTTCTCTGAGGACCTGATTAAAACCCTTAAAACTCAAGCCTGGGAGCAGAAGCAGTCTCCAAAGGTAACAAGACATTTGAAATGAAAAATCTCAGAGACAGAGTAAGCAAACCGGAAGGAGGTGACTCAAAGGCTGAAAGCAGAGTCACAGGCGCACGGGGCATCAGAGGATGAGAGCGCCGTGTGGTCACATCAGCCTGGAGGCAGTGTTTGCGTGCCGGCAGCATGACCTCGAGGGGCTGCTGTCTCTCCAGAGCGACAATCCTGTGCATTTCACCTCGGAGGCAGCATGATCCCCACAGACCTGGGGGCACTGCTGGTTGCATATCACACTGAGCCCCGAGCATGAGGCCCGAGCAGTGAGATCCACCGCGATGGGAAAAATGCTCCGGGCGCCCTTGCTGTCGAGTGCACAGGGGGATTTGTCTAATTCAACCTCTCTGCCTTGGGAAGAACAAGACTTATGCCATCCCAAATTAACAAGAGCTATCCCCTAAATAATTCCTGTGTTTCACTTTCTCTAGTGCACATTTTATGGCATGTTTAAAACAATATTCTAGGGCTTCCCTGGTGGCGCAGTGGTTGAGAGTCTGCCTGCCAATGCAGGGGACACGGGTTCGAGCCCTGGTCTGGGAGGATCCCACATGCCGCGGAGCAACTAGGCCCGTGAGCCACAACTACTGAGCCTGCGCGTCTGGAGCCTGTGCTCCGCAACAAGAGAGGCCGCGACGGTGAGAGGCCCGCGCACCGCGATGAAGAGTGGCTCCCGCTCGCCGCAACTAGAGAAAGCCCTCGCACAGAAACGAAGACCCAACACAGCCATAAATAAATTAAAAAATTAAACAAACAAACAAACAAAAAAACCCCCCAAAATCCCTATCTAAGAGTAAAAGTTTAAAAGTTGAGAAGCAGCCCTATACCTCCTTGCCCCCTTCCCTTTAAAAAACAAACAAACAAACAAACAAACAAAACCAATATTCTAGCAATCTCCATGTGTGCCCTTGAACTACCCCTGAGGCCTTCACAAGTTCAACCTGGAAGCAAGCAGTGGGTACGTTCCTCAGCAAAGCTCTCACAGATTCAAGAAAATTTCAAGCTCCCAGGGCCCATGGTTATCAGTTTGTGTCCCTCCGCTCACTTTTCTCACGAGAAAACCAAAACTCTAGGAGGTAAAGAAAGGTGGTCTTTGTTGAGGTAAAGAAAGGTGGTCTCTGGAATTCTGCGAAGCGCCCTCAACAGGTTGGCCCGTTTAATTCTCACAGCCACCGGGAGAGACGGTGCCATCAATGGCATTTTGTACAGAGGAAGGGACAGAGGCTGGAGATGCAGAGGGAGGCTCTCATATCCTTTGTCTGACAACTAGGCCCACCTTCCTAAAGTCACAGAGGTTGTGAGAAGAGCCAGGATGAAAATCTGCCCTGGTTCAGAGGCTTTCCTGCTTCCGGTTGCAGAGTATTTAAGACTCCAAGACGCGTCTACAGCGTTTAACACTGAAACAAGCACGAGTCCCTCACTGCCTTCTTTAAAACAGCTTTCAGTAAGCTTCGGCTTCCTTCTTTAAATGGATTTTCTCTTCACAGATGCGGTGTGACCGAGACAGAGGAACATTCTGATTCCTCGTTAGCTGGCTGCATCGTTCTCCATCTTAGCCCATCATCAGAACTCCTCTCTGGCGCAGCGTGTGATTCCTGCCGCCCCTCCTGCCCACCTCCAGCAGCACGTGACCCCTCCAGGCAGGGCGCGGGCCGCTTCTTCACCCCACGTGCTGGCACACCACCGGCGCACAGGTGGGCAGCGTCTGCTGAGTGAAGCCATGACTGTGGGACAGAGGCTGGCGGAGGCCGCTGCACCGCATGGAAGACAGGTTTACTCATGGTGGAGTCCGGCTCTTCACTGTCTCTTTTTCTCCCCTTGAGGTAAACAGTGTTGTTGTTCAGATCGGCTTACGCGCATACGTCAGTGAGTATAACCAACAATGTCATTCGGAACAGAACACGATTCTGGCAGCAGTTCTAACAAAAGAAAGCATTGAGAAGTCTGGTAAATCCTGCTGCAGATGTGCCCACAGGAAATGAATATCATACGGACACGCACGCATTTCTTACTGCTGTCTCTCCGCTCTGAGCAAGCGGTTACCAAACTGTGTTTCACGGAGCCCTCTGGTTTGCTCATGACCTTGGAGGCCTCTGAGAGGGAGAACACGGAGGGGTCCCGGGGAGGTTGCTCTCACTCCCCACCCCCCACGCTGGTTTGTATGATTTCTGTTTCAGTTCATATGAAAGCATCATTACATGCTGGTTTTTGTTTGTTTATATGTACGTTTGTGCTTTTTAAAAAACTAATTTAAAACCATTCAATAACTTGGCTAATTTTATTTTGTTAATTATTATCTTTTTGTTTTTTTTTACAAACTGGGTGTAATAAGCCTCAAATTGTGATACTCATAAAAATTATTTTGTGTCTGAAACTTTCAGATCTCCATGCTAAAGTTTCCGAATAACCACACCTGGGACAATGATATGAATGGTGGGTAAAAACTGCTTGCCCTGGATTGAATCACAATGTGAATTATCACAAAAATTGAACAAAAACAGTAAGTGAGAGGCAATATTAGATACAGGACAGAGGAGCAACAGGGCCCATTTCTATAATAAAAACTACCACTTATTAAGCAGCCATTGTTAGCTTTGCATACCTTATTTCTAATTCTCATTATTCTCTACGGAATATATTAATGCATTAGGAATAATATTAATATTCTTAACATTAGGAATGATGACCAAGAGGATGATTCACATGGCCAGGCCACAAGCAGAAAGATCCCCCAAACAGCCTCTAATCCTGGTCTTTCTGTCTCTGAAGTCCATGGTCTTCCCATCACCATCCTCATGCCATCCTAGCTTCAAGAATGACGTGTGGCTTCAAGAATGACATGCAATCCGGGCTCCTGCGGTGACTGTGCATTGTTTCTCTAGCCCTCCTCTATACTTCAGTTTTGTCCACAGACTGGCTTCCACCATGGTCACAAAAGGGTTGTCACTTGTGAGGGGAGTGATGGAGACAAAGAGATTGCTCCTCCAACTACAGTGAAAAACGTTTCTTAAGTCTCCTTGGATCAACCTGTAGCAGTCCAGAGAAGAAATCATGCACGGATTGGCTTAAGGTTGGGCTTTCAAAGGATAAGTGGCAAAGGTGTGGAATCATCACCAGGACCCAGTACTACTCAGTCCAGGAGAGGGATCATGCCTAGGGTTGAGGTGGGTTGCTGAAGGAAAGTAGAGTTTTGTTATTAGTAAGGAGGAACTGAAACTGTGTGGGCGATCAACAATGTCTATCACACACTGCTAAAAAGGACCTGATATTTGTGTGATTGTTCTAAAGTCACTGCAGAGGCAGTCCATGACTCAATATGGACTTGGGGAGAATATCACAAAATGGGACATTGTAAAGTGAAATTTAGAACACGCATGATTTTTATCCTGACTGCATGCACTATTGTCTTTATCAGTTCAAACATGACTGGGAAGTATTAAATGAGCAAGTAAATATAAAACAAAGAAAAATGAAAGAATGACATGTGGGCAGGCATGTTTCATAAGGATTTGTCAAGTGACTAAATAAAATACGACTCTGAAAAGGCACCTTCCACAGGCGATTCTAGCTCAGTTTTTAACAAAAGCCAAGTCAATGGCATTTGACATCGCTCTTTTAATTGCGATGATAGTGACAATGACAGCAGCAGCCCACATGTGCTGAGAGCTGACCCCGTGCCAGACGCTGCTCCAAGCACCTTATTCTGTCTCAGTGAGCCCTAAGTGTAGATATTAGTATTGTGCCCACTTGATAGGTGGGAAAACTGAGGCACAGAAGGGTTAAGGAAGGTGCCCAATTTCACACAGCTGTGGAATGGTAGTTGTGTGGTATTTGAACATAGGAGTATTGGAACACAGTCAGTCTGGTTCCAGAGCTCAGATATTTAGTGCAGAGCTCCGATTTTAATGCATATGGAACCATGAAAGGATATCATTCATCATACAGAAGTTATATGATCTCTCCTTCTTCTCTGAAAGGAACTGATGATTTGATCAGGGAGACACAAAACAATGAAATGACTGTGTGCAGGATCAAGGCTGAGAGAGGGGACCCTCAGTGTGGACAGACGAAGTCAGGGCAGACTTCATGGAGGAGGTGGGTCTCCCAGGGTCCTGGAAGGATACCCAGTTCTGAGCAAGGCTGAAAGCATGCCTGACAGGGGAACCCAGGAGTGGAGTCACGGAAAGGAAGTCTGTGAGAGGATGCTGACCTGGCCAGGGGACCGGGTGGTATACAGGAAGCAAGGCTGGATGAAACTGACCAGCCAGCCAACGCAGCACAAAAGAGCACGCGGTGACCTGCGCTGAGGATGGAGTCACTTTTTTGCGTCGGAATGAGGATGCCTTTTGGTCAGTCCATGCACTCCCCAGTTGGCCACTGAGGACACTTGAGTTTGCAGACATATTGTGGCACCTTTTAGAAGCAGCAGAAGAGACAAAGACCAGAGGATTTCGGGGACGCAGTGGCAGTGATCACAAGCGATGGGGCAGCTGGTGCACAAGTGTGTAAAGTGGGGCAAAGGCCAGGGAAGGCACAGTCGGCCGCTGCCCTGAGAGGTGGCCACCCACACCGCGCTGCAGGCGGGAGCTGGGGTTGGCTCATTCTGTCCCAGTCTTGCCAGATTATCAAAACGAGTTCAGTGTGGATTCAGTGGCCTGTATTTTCCTACATAAACTTGCTGTTATAATTTCATTCTGTTTTCACAGGAGGAGTCAGATTAGAGGTGACCCTCTCTTAAAAAAAGGAGTGGGGATGAGATGCTTTCAAGATAAGTTCAGTAGGTAGCACCGTGGTGAAAATAATTTTGTGATTTTTAAAAAAAGTTGGTTTTCTGAATAATAAAATAAAGTGAGAGAGATACTAATTTGTGACTGAAGAAATCACTGCATCCCTCACTTCAAGGGACTGATCACCTGTGTTTGAAGGGAGCACAAAGCTTTCTGAGGTACATGTTGTAATTAAGCTTTCATTACTTGGGGTCCAAAGTAAAGAAGAAAAATCTAAATATCAACTATTATGTATTATTTTATTCACTTTTTCTTAGTTCACCACTTAAGAAAACAAAATACAACTTAATTGTCTTATAAGAATCTCCATTTTCTATTCTAAGGTATTATTTTTAACTACTGTTCAATATAAATACTATAATCTTCATTTTCAAAAAACTGATGACATGAAATACTTTAAGATGATTTGATGCTTAGCTTAGAAACATAAACAATGATTTTGGCTTGCAGAAAAATTTGGTGTCGATTCTTTAGTATTAAAAAAATTGACTTTGCAGTATTCTTGATTTTATAATATTAATAACATCTAGCCAAATGATTTCCATTTGGTGCCAGTGTGCTCTGGATAAAGAATAACACAAAGAAAAACTTTCGTGGGGGAGGGATAGATTGGGAGTTTGGGATTGACATGTACCCACCACTATATTTAAAATAAATAACCAACAAAGACCTACTGTATAGCACAAGGAACTCTGCTTAATACTCTGTAGTAGCCTAAATGGGAAAAGAATTTGAAAAAGAATAGAATCAGGTATATGTGTAACTGAATCACTTTGCTGTACACCTGAAACGAACACACAATTATTAATCAACTACACTCCAATATAAAATTTAAAAAAAGAAATAACTATTCTTTTCCACTGAATGGTCTTGGCACCCTTGTTGAAAACCAATTTACCATAAATAGGAGGATTTGTTTCTGAGCTCTCAGTTCTGTTCCATTGGTCTATATGTCTGTCTTTATTCCATTACCACATTGGCTAGATCACCATAGCTGGTAGTAAGTTTTGAAATTGGGATCTTTGAGTCCTCTAACTTTTTTTCTTCTTTTTCAAGTATGTTTTAGATATTCTGGATTACTTGCATTATCATGTGAAATTTAGGATCGGCTTGTCAATTTTTTTTGCAAAATAAAGCCAGCTTGGATTTTGATAGGGGGACAGAAAAGAAAAACTTTCCTTGTAAGAATTGTTTATTCAAAGTTTTATGCTTTGATAAATTGACCAGATATTCTCTTCCAGGGCCTGGTTTTAGATAAAGTAGTAGACTTAATTACTCAATATAATAGCGATCTACCTTTCTTTTCCATAAATCATGCCAATAAAAACACAGAAAACAGATATACATCTTATACATACATGGATATAGAAATATGGGACAAATAAGGAAAGAGGAGAATTGCCAGTAAAATGAAAATGGAGAGAAAATATGGGGATTCTTGGAGGAACACAGGTTTAGATCCTGCCTTGGGCAAATCTTGACTTTAGTAACCCAGGTTGCAGCAAAAAAACAGCATACGATTAATACTCTACTCAAAGGCTGTTATATGGAATGAGAATCTGCAATATCATGGACTTTCCAGGTGAGAGGGGAAGGTCTTGGGAGGGGGCTGGCAAGGGGAGGATTGCAGGTGGGCTCAGGGATGAGCTGATGTCTGTTGTCTCCATATAAGCCTGATGGGAAGAACAAGTGAGCATTATTTTCCAGTCAATTAGACATAAAGCATGATTGCTGCAGCCTGGTGTGTATTCAGTTAGGACTGTAATATGATTACGCTGAGGGTAGGCATATCATAAATTTCCCTGTGTCTGTGCCTGACAGCAAGGCTGAACCAGAGCCCCTGCTCCAGCCACAAGCTGAGTCTCAGGGTCACCTCCTTCTTCTAGGAGGGAAGAGAGGTTTTCATCAGGAGGGCCTTGACTAGCTAAAGGACAAGACATTCTGGGGCTGCAGTGCATAGAGAGAAACTTGCATTCATTAAGAACCTACTAAGATCCAGGCATGCCTCCTTGGATGTCACAATTCTCTCTGTGCACTAGGTATTATTATCCCAATTTTACTGATGAAATAATGGACTGAGATACCAAATAATTTCCTAAAGTGGTACCAAGATTCAAAAATAAATCTCTCTGCCAGCAAAACCCAGGATGTTTTCACTATGTCATACCACCTTCCCCATGTGCTATGATAGAAAGCTTTGGGAGAGGTTCTCCAAGAGCAGAGCTGCTAATTCATCATCGAAGACTCTGTGAAACCTAGTTATGGCGCAGAAAGAGACGCCTGGCTAAGAAGTCAAGTCCTTACTTTATAACTAGGTGGCGATTGGTTGGGTCTGTGTCCAGATTCTCTCCCAGCTTAATGCTCAAACACACACGTGGAGAAAAGACAAGGAGAAAGGCAGGAAGAGAGGGATGGAGGGAAATCAACCCAGTGAGCCAGTGAGTGGCAACTGCTGGGTAAAAGGAACTTATACCTGTGTGTGCAGGCGTGTGTGTGTGTGTATGTGTGTGTGTAATATTAAATCTGATATAAGTGACTGCCTTAACAAAGATCTTATCCATAAATATAATCATAACTCTAATCCTCAAATTTTATGTTGAGGTTTCTGTTTGTTATATTATTGTACAAGCATTTTCAGTTGATTTGGAAGCATTCATCAGACACTGACTGAGGGCTTCCTAGATAAAGCACTGGCAGAATAAGTGCATGTTGAGTCCATGGGCATTTATTGAGCACGTACTATGTTCTGGACTCTGAAGATTCGAACATAAAAAAACAAGGTCCCTGTCCTGTAAGCACATGCTGCTCGGAATAGCTAAGAAAAACTGTGACAAGAAGAAACCGTCATCAATTCTCATTCCTCTCTTTTGAGCTTTCCATAAGAGACGATGAAAGTTACAACCACTTTAGATGTCTACCTGCTTGCCTAGAGAGGAACTAAAGAGAAATCATCCCGAATTCACATAAAGAATATGTAATTGAAGTGATATGAGGTTCTTTTTTCTCATCAGGATATTGATTGCTGGGGGAAAAAAATTGCACAGAGAGAGAGGAAGTGATGGGGGTGGAGGGAATGTATTTGCTTCAGAGTTGACTCATGAAGTGTCACAGTGTATGCAGCTGCATGCATTTCTGTAGCGCCGCCAAAAATCAATGGAAACAATTAACTGCAGAAAACACATGGGCACAACAATATTAGTAGCGCATAATCCTTTCTAGTTAAGAGGTCCTTACTGGATTACTGCAGAAAAGCTCTGGTGTTCTAATTACCTGTGGAAGTCGCACAAGGTTACTGCAAAACATGGTAATTAGATGGTTGTAATATAAGGTGTTAGCAAGGGATTGAGGATTTGCTCTAAGTACTGTGGTGTTTTCATGGCTATTTACTGAGCGAAGTACCAGAATTTAATGGAATTTGGTGGAATTCTCCAATGACTCTTGTGAGTGTGTAGTTAACAAAAATGTATCTTACTTAATGAGTTCCCTGGTTTCTGTGGAAGGGCTGAAGACTCTGATCCTTAACTAATATACGGAAAGTATATAACCTGGATGAGGTAGATTATGTGGATTTCTTTTCGGGATTTATTGTTATCGTCTTCAGGAGGCACTTTATTGGGGGGTATTACATAGCTCTGAGAGAGTGACGTCGCTAGAAAGAACCCCGCGTTAGAGAGGAAACGGCGCAGAGCTTCCCTCAAGCCCGGCATTAACTGAGTCCGTTCTCTTCCGCAGTTCCTTTAATGAGGCGAAAGCGGAAGGAGGCTGCGGGGAAGGCGGGAAGGCGAGGCTGCCAAGTGCGCAGACAGCCGGACGCGGCTGCTGCTTGCGAGGCCCTCCACCCGGAAATAACCCCCCTTCTGCTGCGGCGGCCGTGAGAGCGCAAAGCCTCTCTGCAGCCTGTAAGCAGAGGAGGAGGGGACGGTGGCTCTGCTGAGGTGCCTCTTAGACACAAGCTTGAAGTGAAAGCTCTCTGTGGAGCTGCCCGCCCGGATGGAACGGCTACCACGTGAGACAAGACAGCCAGAAAGAATGAAACAAACAAGCAAACGTGCAAACCGCCCCAGGCAGCCGGGAAACACGCTCACTGGCGGAGAGATGGAGAGATGCAGGGTTTGGCAGGACCAAGGGAAGAGGGTGACTCTTCACCGCAGGTATCAGGAACAGGGGGCTGCCCGCCGTGAACCCTGATCATGTCTTGTTAACCCCGCAGGGTCGAACTGCTGGTGTAACATCACAAACCCAGCCTCGAGGGGCACAGCTTGTGTCTCTGACCACTGAGAAATCCGGAGGCCAGATGCCACGTCACATCTATCTCTGTAAACCACACAGCGACGAGCAGGGTGCCGCGCGTGGATGTATGCATGGCCGTGTGCGTGCGCATACAGTGGTTCCCTACTTATCTATAAATATGGTACTAGATATGCATGGCCGTGTGCGTGCGCATACAGTGGTTCCCTACTTATCTATAAATATGGTACTAGATATGCATGGCCGTGTGCGTGCGCATACAGTGGTTCCCTACTTATCTATAAATATGGTACTAGATACCATTTGTGTATGCTAAATTATACCTCGTTTTAGTGCTTTCAAGGTATTTTCAGGATGAATTTCTAAGAAGAAGAGGTGATACTTGGTATATTTTAATGCATTAAAATTTTCACTAAGTCTTCGACTCCAGCAATTTAAGTTTTATCAAGGGTCCCCGGTTTTGCTGCCCTCCTTCCCCTGCACCTCTTACTATCCCAAGGGAACAGGAAAAAAATCCCTTCCTTGTAGCGCTCTGGAATATTCTAGATCCTTCTGAGGAGACGCTGCACTGGATGAGGGGGATGCTTGTAGAAAGAAGGGCTGAGAGTCTCTCTAATCCATCGGCCTCCAGGCTGACCCACTTCAGATCCTGTCTCCACTGGGGACCCTCCTTGCATGAACAACTCGTGTGGGTGGGTCTATAAGTTCTCATCACCTGCGTCGTTCCCTCTTCACCATCCACTCACTCCCCTCCCTTTTCCTTTCATCTCTCACTTACAAGAACTGAAAATTAGAATGCTTCGGAAAACAAAAAAAAGAGAAACTCAACTGATTTTATCTTTTTAAAAGCCCACTGTTTCTACATATTTATATAAGTGCTGAATTTATATTCTTCTGTGTTTGTATTTCCTTTGTTATGGTAGCTAATTCCTTTCTATAAATATAAGGAGGGATAGCTTGGTTGAGGCAATATAATTTGACTGGCATATTTTAAATTAAGAGGACATTAACGATAATAGCACAAGTGTATGTTTTTTATATATATATGTATGTGTGTGTATATATATATATATACTTTTTAAAAAATAGGACAAACTTATTTTATCTTCTGACTTATAAAGCCTGGAACCCAACCCCCTCCCCCTGTGTCTTTTTTTCTTATTACATAGACATGTTAAGAGTTTTTATATCTTAGCAAAATATAGGCTGTAATTTAATTGACTTAGCAACCTTACCAAGTAACACATTTATTCCACAGGGAAATTTCTTTTCATGCTTTCTATTAGGACTTCTAATTGACTTCTATTTCTGAATAACTGTTGAAACTAATAAGTTGGAAGGGCTGGTGATTTCAAATAGCTATAAGTGAGGTATCAGAGGCTTTTTTTTCCTCCCTGCCAAATCCATAAGTGAGCTAATATATTAAAAGTCAGTATTGAAAATTCTGTCCTTTGAATTGATTTAATGGATGAATCAATATCTAGTATGACCATCATAATGCAAGAAGATTAAGATCCAGGTACACCAAATACGTAATTATGATAGAGTTAGTCATTCAAAAGGGGGTGCAATTGTGTTTCACTAGTCAGAGAAATAGCAATTATAAAAGAGTAAAAACTTTTAAGAAATTCAGATGAGTTTTTATTTGGAACTGTCACTCTCTGGGTAGGCATATTTGGTTTAAAATTAACCCCAGATCTCCCTAACATCATATATGTTATTTTTCATTTCATTGGTAATGAGCTATCAATGCCACAAATAATATATATTATTGAAATGTGTGAAAAAACAGTTCAACAGAACCAATTTACAAACAACGTAAAATATGTAGTTTTAGAATAATGTCATTTACAGGGGTCTATTTTCTTGCCCAAATTGTTAACTTTTCCTAATCTTGGTAAACACCTAAATGGACAAGATGAGTAAATCTCTCCTTAGGTCAGACCTCTTCTCTGTTTGGTTTCCTCCAAGAGGAAAGACAGAAATGATGCTCTCCTCACATTTCAGATCCATCATAATTCTATCAGCCTGCTCAATACTCTGGTACACTCAGTGCCTATCAAATATTAAAAGCCTCCCATTTTTAAAATTCAAATAACAGCTTTGTCTGTTATCTAGCACTGAATCTGTACTACATTACAAATTTATGATTACCTGTAAATTTCATGCTGATATTTAAGTTTTAAAATACGCTGATGCTTTTAAAAGTGTGTGAGAGCATAAACAAAATTATGCAATCATAAAATAAGTTAAGAATTATAGCAGCATTAATGCTAAAGTCTTAATTTTATCTGATATGTATTTGCATTAAATAACCCAACTGATATTTATTGTGTTCCTACTGTGTGCCTGTAGACACAGTGAAAAGCACTGAGAATTCAAGTGTGAGCAAGATGACATTGTTCCTGCCTTCTAAGAAATGACATCAAATAAACTAACAGATAACTGCAAATTGTTACAAGGAGTATCAAAAAAGCAAACAGGGAGCTGTGACCAGGTTACATGGTTATATGGTTAAGACTTTTAAAAGGTGAGACTTGAAGGATGAGAAGGAGCGATGAGCATAGCAGGGGAAAGGGTGGGGTGGTGGGTGGTAGGGAGAAGAGCATGTGCAAAGGCCCTGAACTGGAAGATCGCTTAGTTTGCTTGAGGACTGGAAAGGCAGCCAACGTGGCTATAGAAGGGCAGGAAACGGAGAGAGAGAGATAAAGAAAACTTTCAGGCCTTTGTAGAACATTATGAAAAATTTGTATTTTTTTCCCTAATGAAACAAGAAGCCACTTTTGGGACAGGGATATAATACATTCTGGCTTGTGTGTGGTAAATGGATTGTAACGTGCCTGACAGAGAGGAGAGAGACGTTAGTAGATTATCACAATATTTGAAGAAACAGATGGTAAAGGCTTGAACTAGGGTGGTGGCCCAGAGACCAGAGGGAAGTGAAAATATTTGACATACTTTGGGGATGGTAATCAACGGGAAGTGGTGATGGCTTATCAGGGCATCAGAAAGGGAGGAACCAAGAACGGTGCTGAGATTTCTGGTGTAAGCTTGGACGGGGTAACATTGGGGAAGGTTAGAGGAATAGGTCTGGCAGGTGTGTGTATGGGAAGGGTTGGAATCAAGACTGATTTTGAGATCAGCTGAGGCTGAGATGCTTTTGATGGCTTGGAGAATCTGTATGGGGCTTTTGTGGAGTCAGCTTAACATGAAATTCTGAAGGTCTGAGGAGAGCTTAGGATATAAATTTTAAAATGATGTGAATGGGAGGCAGAGGAGGAGAAGCCAAGAGAGGAGGCTGAGAAGGAGCTGCCCTCGAGGGAGAAGGGACCCCGAGACCGGCCGCCCACAGTGGGTGCTCATCAATAGTTCTGTTGTCATTAACTGGCTTAGTTTATTTAGAGAAATATTCCGGTGGAATGGAGGGACCAAAAGCCAGACTGAAGTTAGAGAAGAAGAAAAGGCAGGTAAATAAGTGGAGGGGGCAGATGACGAGCACACTTAGAGTGGGCGAGGCGGGTGTACTGATGCCCAGCTGGGCCCAGCTGCCCGCGTGCAGTCACAGGAGCGCAGGTTATACACGGGGGTTAGTTAAGTGTAGGGTCAGACTGCTCACCAGGAGTGAAGGCGGAGTCTGGGGAGCAGGCCAAGCTTCAATGAGCAGGAATGACCAGCAGACCCAATGTCACATGATGAGGAAGGAGAGAAGGTGGTTGAGATGAATGACATGAGCTGAGCCTCAGAGGCACTTGGGACTAAAGAGGGAGAAGAAACTGGGCTGAAAGGATGCTGGCTGTATCTCTGGTCCTGGGGCCGGTCAACAGGGAAGAGAAAGGCTGCCACTGAGAGGGAAGCTGAGGAAGAGGTGTCCTGGGGGGCTGGCCTGGTGCCAGTGGAGTCCCAAGGGGAGAGGCCATAGGCTAAAAGGCAGAGGAGACAGGAAAGCTCACTGGGCATGGGGGGAGGGTGGTGAGGGCCCAGGGTCAGGTTCAGGAGGGCGAGTAGGTGGGTATTTGTGGGAGGTTGGGGGGTATGGATTGGCGGTGGGTGAGAGTATGGAGGACAGTGGGGCCCAGATGGAGGAAGTAAGACCAGAGGGTCCCTGAGGTCTCTTGGACGGCTGGGCACACTGGATTCTAGCACTGCCCTCCCACGGTTAGACCACAGCTACTGTAGGTGGTAGTGACCAGCCCAGATTCCTTTTCTTTCCTTTCTTTTTGGCTCTTGTCGTCTTTTGTGCAGAGATGACAAATATTGTGCTAAAGAACTTCACAATATTCCTTACATCTAGTTCAATTATTTTAGACTCTCAACTTCTTACTTTAAAATAAAAATACAACTGTCTCAATTAGATCATGATGTTTAACACATCACAAATATTCTGTGTGTCACAGAATCTTTTACTGAGAATCTTATGAAGGCTGTGGACCTTTTCCCCTAAACAGTGTTGAAAATTGTCCCCCTTCTCAGGTTCCTGCTCTGGGGGAAAAGCTGTACCACTGTGTCACTGTCAATGGAATTAGCTTACCAGTGAAAATTTTTTTTTTCTTTTGAGTGGAGGTACAGCTAACAAAGTCCAAAACGCAAAGTATTTTATTGATCACTTTACCTGACTTAGATTTTTTTTTTCTTTTGAGTGGAGGTACAGCTAACAAAGTCCAAAACGCAAAGTATTTTATTGATCACTTTACCTGACTTAGATTTTTTTTTTCTTTTGAGTGGAGGTACAGCTAACAAAGTCCAAAACACAAAGTATTTTATTGATCACTTTACCTGACTTAGATTTTTTTTTTCTTTTGAGTGGAGGTACAGCTAACAAAGTCCAAAACGCAAAGTATTTTATTGATCACTTTACCTGACTTAGATTTTTTTTTTCTTTTGAGTGGAGGTACAGCTAGCAAAGTCCAAAACACAAAGTATGTTATTGATCACTTTACCTGACTTAGATTTTTTTTTTTGTTTATTCAGTAATAATACTGAGCACCCACAGTGTGGGAGGATTTTCTCAAGGGTCTGGGGATACTGTGGCCACAAGAGTGCCCACAAGGGACCCTACACGATGGAGGGAGTTTCTACTATTCTTATCATCTATGCTCTCTGCAACAATCCTCATGGGTAACACATTCTTCTCAAAATACTGCATCGTGTTACATCAGCAGATCCCTGTAAACAAGAAGGGAACCTTGGCAAAAAAGATGTGGAGGAAAAGAAAACCCCACAATAATCTCTGTCATTCTTGGTGACTTCTCATATGACAGTAATTAGCATCACTCACAAGTGGTTCTAAAATTGTCATGTTGGGAAGTTCTGATTACCATTAACACAAAGGGGACTTGATAAGAATATAGAAGGATTGTGCCTATATCTTCGTATGGTGGGAAAGAATATATTATACTCCTAACTAATAGTGGGTTATTGGTAGCATTTTTATACATAGGAGGGAACAGGTATTTCAAACAGTGTCTCATCTATGGCAAGGAGTATTTAAGTGATTGCTATCATCATCATAATGATAAAAATAGTTTATTGCTTTCATTATGAAACACATTGCAAAAATGGATACTAGAAAAACACTATTCATAACGATTCAAAAGGAAGCTACTGGAAGTAAAACAACATATCTATTATCCAGAATTTCATCATTTATTATAACATTTCATTAGTCAGGATTTAGGTGTATCATTGGCTGTCTATCTTCCTGGTGACCAGTTCATAGGGAATATCTTATAAAGCAAGTGAATGAGAAACAGACTTTCTCCCCAGAGGCCCGCAGAACTGGCGGTTGCCCTCTGTTGCCAGTAGATGGTGGCCATACATTGTTAGATAAGACACGGAGGACAATTACATGTGAGCCTTGAAAATGGACTCATCAGCAATTGAGAATGAATAATCAGCTGGGTTGAAACTGATAAATGAAGGAATTAAATTGATAAAAACTGACGAGACTGATTAAAGGCAAATTCGTAAAAAAGCTAATAGCTTTTACTTAGAAATCATAGTTCACAAAAATTAGTTGAACTAAACATTCTAATAAAGAAAACTTTCTATCAGCTTTTAATTTTTTATTGCTTAGTGTTCCCCAGTTCTTTCTTTAAAACTCTTTTTCATATGCAAGACCAAAAGAGCTGCCTTTTTAAAAACTGAGCTCTACATTTTACGCGGCAGAGTGAGGTTAGCACTGGCTAAAGACCCAAAGATACGGAGACAAGTCACAGCATCCTCGCTCAGACTTTGAGTCAAAAGACAACAACAACTAAAACCCAGAACAGTCTAGATGACTTTGCAAAGAAGGACAAAGTTGAAGAATTAACACTTTCTCATTTCAGTACTTATTATAAATCAACAATAGTCAAAACAGTATGCTGCTGGCATACAAATAGACAGATAGATGATAGAATGGAACACAGAGTAGAGAAGTAGATCCTTATGTTTATGGACAACTGATTGTCGACAAATGTGCAAAGTTAATTCAGTGAAGGAAAGGTATTCTCTTCAATGCATGGTGTTTGAACAACTGGATATCCATATTAAAAAAAGGAACTTTGATTCATACCTTGCACCACACACAAAAGGTAAATGAAAATATATCAGAGACCTTAATATAAAACATAAAACAAAGCTTCTGGAAGAAAATGAGTGACAAAACCTTTGTGACCATTAGTTAGGCAAAGATTTCATAGATATAACATGTTAAACACAATCCACAAAAGAATACATTGACACACTGGACTTCATCAAAATTAAAAACTTCTGTTTTTTGCAAGACATTGTTCAGAAAATGAAATGATAAGCTGCAGACAGGGAGACAATATTTGCAAATTTTATCTGATAATATACTTGCATCCAGAATACATAAAGGACTCAAATATTTATAACATGAAAATAACCCAAGTTTTTTAAATGGGCAAAAGATTTGGACAGACACTTCACCAAAGAAGATAAAGGAATGGTAAATAAACACATGAAAAGATGCTCAACATCATTAGTCACTAGGGAAATGTATCCTAAGACCATAATGAGATGCCACTACCCACGTGGTAGAGCATCAAAATTCAAAAGACTGATTATATCTAGTGTTGAAAAGGATATGGAGCAACTAGAACCCTCATACATTCCTGGTAGGAATGCAAAATGGTACAGTCACCTTGGAAAATAGTTTTGTAGTTTCTTAAAAAGAAGCTCTTAGGGCTTCCCTCGTGGCGCAGTGGTTGAGAGTCTGCCTGCCAATGCAGGGGACACGGGTTCGAGACCTGGTCTGGGAAGATCCCACATGCCGCAGAATGGCTGGGCCCGTGAGCCACAACTACTGAGCCTGCGCGTCTGGAGCCTGTGCTCCGCAACAAGAGAGGCCGCGATAGTGAGAGGTCCACGCACCGCGATGAAGAGTGGCCCCCGCTTGCCACAACTAGAGAAAGCCCTCGCATAGAAACGAAGTACCAACACAGCCAAAATAAATAAATAAATAAATAATTAATTAAAAAAAAAAAAAAGAAGCTCTTAAAATATGATCCGGTCATTCCACTTCTAGGTATTTACACACACAAAAAAGAAATATACGCACATACAAAGATTTGCATAAAATTTCACAGCAGCTTTGTTTGTAATAACCAGAAACTAGAAACAACACAAATGTTCATCAACAGTTGAATGGATAAGCAAATTGCGGTTGTATACATATGATAGGATACAATTCAGCAACAGAAAGGAATAAACTTTTGATAAACACCACAATGATAAAATCCCCCAATAATCTTGCTGTACAAAAGAAATCATACAAAAAAGAGTATATACTATGTAGTAGCATTTACACACAATTCTAGAAAGTGTAAACAGGAAATGAAAACAGACCAGTAGTTACTTGGGGAATGGGAAGGTGGGGCAGGGAGGTGTGGGAGAAACTGATGGGTATGTGCTTTATAATGGTCATGGTGATGGTTTCACTGGTGTATACATATGTATAATCTATCATTTATTTAAAATATAGGCCTCTTGTATCAGGCCCACTTAGAGAAGAATCTCTTTAATTGAAGATCAGGAAGCCAAATCTCAGAGAAGTGAAATAACGTGCCTGAGGTCACACAGGTTGAAAGAATTGAAATTCATTCTCATGTCTGTCTGAGTATAAACCCTGTCTTTTTCCCACTATACCACAGCCAGTTGCCTTAACCTTTCTAGGCCTCTGTTTCCTCATCTATGAAATATCCATGTGGGTAAAATAATCCCCAAGGTTGCTATCAAATTTAAAGTTCTAGGAGTCTATATGAAGCAAACTCATTTCATGAACAACTTCATTCATTAAAAAATCTCTTATTTCAGAAGACGCCAGATTTCCTCCAAAGTGTACAAGGAGGATAGCAAACATTTCAGGATGTGCTGATGGCACCCCTGCATTGTTTCCATCAGTAACTGATCTCTAGATTCCCTCTGGCACAGTCTTCATTGTAAAGGACGGTGAGAGCACTTCCTTGACCATCCGTTAGAGTGTGTTTGGTTGGAAAGATTGGCCATGACAGTAAGTGAATGCTTCAAAAAGCACCAAAAAGCCATTAAAAATGAGAGACTAATGAACCATTGTGTCCCATTTTCACTTCTAATAACCATGACTCCTTGTGCCTTCAGTACTTCTTAAGACACTAACCATTCTAATAAAGCTTAACAGCAATACAGATTTTTCATCACCGACCAGATTTAGGGAGCATTCATTTTCTACTTTTGTTTTAGTCTACATATGTTCTATGCCACTAATACATATCATGTTTCAATTATCTCTTTCTATTCACAGATTGAGATATATTTAACTTAATTGCTAGGTCCCTATATATTGCTTTTCCATTGTTTGGCTTATGTGACCTTACTTCTGTCATAGGTTATATACAATGGTCATGACATTTCAGACTGTATATCTCACCTTTCAAGTGTGTTTTGGGGTTCCCTGGATATAGAAATATATAAGCATAAAATGGGGTTCAGTTTTCTAAAGTGTGACCAGTTAGTTGACATGTGATAGTTCAACATAAAAGAAGCTTTGTGATAAAATTGAAGGATGCTGTGTACTTTCAATGAACAAGGCATCACAGCATAAATGTAATGGATTGAACTACAAATCATGTTTGTCAATCAAATGCCTTTTTGTCTTTCTTGTCTCTAAATATACCCTTTTACCACACAGCTCATTCTTGAAAAAAAATCCTGTGGTCATAATGTCAATTGCTAACTTTATTTTCTGTTTACATCATCCACTTATGAATACCCTTTTCTTCAATTTAATTAGTTAGTGTCACTCACACTTTAATTGGTAACAACATTAGACTGAGCTGAAGCTGAAAATGATGCCACAATGTCAGACCAAGTCACATCAATCTTATAACGACAGCCTGCAGTCAGAGCACTAGACAACCCTCCTGCATATATTTGTGTACTAGAATTGGATTTTTACATTTTTAGTTTACTAAAAATGATACATTAAAGAGAGTAAAACAACACCTTTAAAAAGGGGAAAGACCCACTTTTTTCCCCTCAATTTCATTTCTGATACCTTCAGTTCAGCAAAATCAAAACTCAAGGCAAAAGAATGTGAGGTGAAGCCTAAGTCCTCTAAGAGTATAAATCACCAAATATCTCTGATGTTTCCTAATATTTGTGGGTTTCCAGCCTGTCCCTGCACATATTCACATGGTTACTGATGACATGAGTAGTCAAATGTTCATTAAGGCAATAAGTGTTTCCATTCAAAACATATACTTTGGCCACAAAACAACAAAGTGCTTCTCCCTATGCCATGTTTTTAGCATTCAGCAATAATTTCAGGACAGACTCCTTTAAAATTGAGGCCAAATCCCACCCAAAGAAATTCTATAGCTTAAACAGATGTTCTAGAGAATTACTTAAACTTAATGTCCTGGTCACAAGATATCATGACCATTTTCATTAAGAACAAATAATACAATGAACCATTACGCTGCAACAAAATATAGTAGGTATTTGCCTCAACCCTTCATTGTCATATTTTTGTATGTCTGTTTCCAAATAAACTGGAAGCTCCCTGAAAGGAGAAATTATGTCTTTTTTAACTTTTTCATTACTATTACCAGCACAGTGCACCAAGCTCAGGAAAAATCTAATCTATGGGTGGTTGGATGGATGGATGGATTTGTGCCACGTAGCACAAAATAACAGGAGACCTTGGTAGAGGGTTGCAAAATGTTCACGTTCCAAATGGCAGTCATCAGATTCACCAGATGTATAAGTTAAAATCAGCAATATCTATCAGCTGACAGTATCAAGATATATGTACAAGGGGACCTAAAAGTAAAACAGATTAGAAGACTGACTTGACAAAACTGCAGAATTTTAAACTGATAGAACCATCAGCAACTGATAGAACCATCAGCAACGGACTAGCCCAACTTTACAAGTCAGGAATCTGTTCTGGAGTGAAGGCAGGGGCCCAGGCTCACACAGAGAGCTGGAAGCAGAGCTATCACCAGAAATCCAAGGCACTAACTTCGGTCCATGGCTTTTACGATCTCAGCAATTCAACTGATACGTACTTATGAAGCGGCTTTTCCTGTGGAGGTCAGCACTGAGCAAAATGGGGACTCCAAAGAGAGAACAAGGTTTGAAGGTTGTATCTGAGGTGCTTACAATTTAATTGGAGTTATCACACGTGATTTATATCAGGTAATTAAGGAGATTCCAAAATGGAAGAGGAGATGAGCATCTTGAGGACATGACCTTGGGCCTAGGGATGTCTAGGCAGGTGGAGGACACACTGAGGTCTCTGGAGTCACAGAGAGGAAGTGGGCAGGCACTCCAGGCAAGGGGACATAGATAGAAACAGGATTTCTCCAGGTGAGGATTCATAAGCAAAACAGCACTCACAAAGCAGGTGCAGAGAGTTCATGAGACAGGAATTCAGGGAGTCAAGGAAGAAATCTAGGCAGATGTGATACTAGATTTCAGGTGCAATATGAAGTCACAGTGGGCTTAACCAGAACAGTGATGTGGTGAAAATGGAATCTTGATTAGTGCAAAAAGAGTGAGCAAATGGACAGTACTGAGAGGACCTGGGAAAAAGGAAATGGATTTTGAGGTTCCTACAGAATTCAGGAATAGAGTAAGGTAGGTATGTTGATGGCTACAAAGCCAGAACAGAAGCAAACAAAAAAGACAAAAGCACCACAAATATGATTAAGAGAGAATCAGAAGGTGTAAGTTTGGGTCTTTTAATTCACAAGTTATTTTCAAGCTATTAATGAGGAAATTTCAGACTATGTGATGTCATGCTGTGCAATAGAAATTTCTGTGATGGTGAAATGTTCTATATCTGCTCTAATATGGTAGCTATTAGATATATTTAAGTTGTTTTGTGATCATGAGAAACTGAATTTTAATTTTATATAATTTAATTGATGTAAATTTAGATTTAAAGAAGCACATATGATCAGCAGCTACGTATTAGACTGTGCAGGTAATCCATTCAGTTTACTATAGAGCCATGGAATAAATGCCTAAAGAAGAAGGATAAAATTCAACAGGTAATGTGTTCTGTATTGTTACACTCTTGTTGCGTATCTGCTGTATTCTAGGCCACAATTGTTCTCAACCATTTTAGCACCAAGAAACTCTATTACTATTTTCAAATGGAATTTTTAATTTATCCATCTATTCATGCAACATCCAAGAAAGGATTTGAGACAGTTGTACAAATATAAATAAACAGTAAGATTAAAGTAGATAAACAACTGGAGAGAATGTAAAACAGTAAGAGACTACTAAGGACAAAGATTAAGGACAGCACACAAAAATCCATGCCATAAAATAGTACACTTGCTGAAAATACGCTTTGGAAGCTCTGATCTTTCTAGTGGCCAGAACAGAGGAGACATCGTCATCTCTAACAGTTATGTCATGGACATCATAGAAAGTATTCACGAAATTCAGGAGATCAGTGTTTTTCCTGCACTAAAGTCTGAATATCTTTGACACAGATAAGTCAGCTGACCAAGGCATATGACTCTGAATTTCAGTTTGTGAGCTAAGTAAGGATGGCATGTTCCTGCTCCAGAGACCCAGCAGCAGAGGAAACTGGTTTACAGCAAGGGAGGAAGAAAGCAGATAGGCAGAGGCGAAGGAGACGAAGGAGGAGGCTGTCCCACACCTGTCCTTCCGCGACGGGAGACACCCCATCCTTGACAATATGCTCCTCTCTCCTTGCACCAGCTTTAGGGGCTTCTCTTCCTGCAACCACAAGAGGCCTGGTTTGTGCAGGAGAGATTTCTTCCGCGAGTCGACGCTGCTAGTAGGCACAACCCTCCATGGTGGCCCTACAGGAAGAAGGTCTGAATTTGCCTCTTGCGTTGCCCTTCACTGTGATCTGAGAGCATAACTCTAAAGCAAGTTCAGCCAGGGTAATTCACAGAATTCCATGTCACTAGCCCTCTAAGTGGCTTGCTTCCTCCCTTACAAAGTGAAATGTACAATGTTACCTACATTACACTGAATAAAAATTAATTTGCTGTTCGTTTTTAGGATCCTATGATACTCTTCATGAGCGTTTGCAAGTTACAATCTGAAGATCACTCTGTCACCATGAGAGGAGCTGGCATCACGTCCAGAGTGCGATGCCCAGCCACCCCTTCCTGGCCTGTCCCCTCCACTCCCGCTTCTTTGAAACAGTTTTCCTTCCTCCCGCTTGACTGATCTTTTAAAAATGCAAATCTGCTCATGCCACTTCTCCTGTCTTAAGCTTCAATGCTTTCGACTTCTCCCAGGGTATTTAAAGAAAGACCAAAGTCTTCTCAGCAACTTGAGGTGAGGCCGACACGGCCCTGCCCACTCTCTGGTCTTTTCTCACCCTGATCCACTCTGGTCTGTGTTCCACTCCTCAAACCTCCTTGTTCCCGCCTGTCTCAAGGTTTTATCTAAGGATGTTCCTTTGGTCAGAACTCTTGCCCCTTTTCTGCCCCACTTCCTCCATTTCTTCTACCCCTTTCCTCAGTCAGTAATTGCATAACTCATGGTTTTTGATGAATGTCTGGAACCCCCTTGAGCTGTAAGCTCCAGGAGGGGAACAAGCTTATCTTTTCTGTGAACTGTTGTTTGTCCTTTGACTCAAACAGAGCCTGGGATGTAGTAGATGCTCTTCCCTATAAAATGGCCGTGACGGTAAGATCTGCTTTATCTGGGATTCGAAGGGCACACTTTATAAAATATAGAGGCCTATAAAGATGCCTTTGTTTTTACTCAGATGATATATATATAAATCGCATCTTATTATTCAATAAGATGCCATGGTTCAACATATTTCTTAAAGATGTGACCATGAAGATTTTTTTAATGGAAATTAAGGTCCACTTCTAAGGTAAGAGAACATTACTTTAAACTATTTGTATAACTTTTTAAAGATTCAGTAATTAAATTATCCACTTCTACATGAAATAAAGAGAGCAAAGTTATTAGGGTGCTTTCTGTAATATAAATAATTAATATTTGCAACTTAGAAATCTATCTCCTTACAATGTACCATCTCATCAGAAAAAATAACATTCTTAAAATAATAGCTAAATGCTTTCAAGTATACTTTGAATTAAATCCCTCAGGCATCAAAATAGCTCTGTAGACTTTTCTAGAATAATACGTCATTCTGAAACATATTTTATTGGCATCTGGAAAGCAACTGCAAATGTTTCTCTTATATTTAAAGTCCTTAAAAAAAAGACTCCATTGCTAAGCTCTGACAAATGTGCTTCCTACCAGCACACTGGGTTCCTTTGCAAACACACAAGTCACAATTATAAGCAATTTTGTAAAATGCACGCTATTTTCCCAGGAGACCAGAATGCCTTGGAGTGGTTAAATATGTAATTGGGTAATTTTCTGAAATGCTTATTATTTACTTGAGTCTCACTGCAGTCTCTCTGGTAAATAGAATATCCCTGTTAATGGTTATTATCCCCCCAAAAAGCTTCTGCAATTGTCAGTGTTCCTCTAACTTTCTCATAAACACATCATATGACTTGGGATGTAGATCATGAAAAACAGAGCTACCTGGGCCAGCCTCCTTATTTAAATGGCAAGGTGGGCCTCCTTTTCCTTGAACTGGGGTTTTCTGGATTTTAGGCACAGTGGAAAAAGAATAACAGGACTTTTAAACTTTCTCATGATTTAGATCGTGTCTTAGCTGGTTGCAAATCCCATTATCAGCTTTACAGCTGTTTTTCCACCTTGATTTATTTTTATTTTTTGGATCAGAAGGAAGAATGGCAAAATTGCAGCCTAGAGGTTTCTCTGGAAAATAAAGTTTGAATTTAGCTGTTGTTGATTTATAGCCTGTGTGCTACACTTAGCATGTAAGTACAGTTAAGCATACTTTATAGGTAATTACTCCTATTGAATATAAAGGTAGCTACAGAAGCTGTGCATAGCCTAGAATAACACCCAGTTCTTGAAACAGTACCTTCTAAAGTGGTATATTAGGTAAATACACTCTGATGATGGTGGTGGTATTTCATCAACAAGAAATCTTATTCCCTCTGAACCAACATCTTTTACTACTTGCCTAGGTATGTATGAATGATAAAAACTCACCAAGACCACTGATTTAACTGAAGTGAAAGTGAATAACAGTCTCTAACTGAAATGAGCACGTTCAAATTAAAACAAGGAGTAAGAAATCCAAAGGATAAATTGCTTTGAGTTGTTTTAGAGGGTGAAGTGCCCCAAATTCTTTTACTTTTGTTCCTACTAAAAATGTTCCGTAACACAATAGTAACAAACTCAAGTTTCCCCTCTATGTCAATTCTACAGGGCAATTAAAATTTAGTCTTGGCCACTTTTAAATTATGCTATTTTAATTCACAATACAAAGTGTGTAGTTCTTTTATTTTACTCTTCAAAAAATGTAATATAAAGAAAACTACACCACTGTAAACAAATTCTCTGCTATGACTTGAAGACTGTAGACCTATTTTGCCTGGTATAATCTTGGTAAGTATTGACATAGGACCACAGTTAACATAACAGGAATACTGTAGCTGTCCATCCATTTCCTTCTACATAAAATCATCCTTGATGTGCCATGTGGACAACCCCTCATGGTTCCATGGAACACAGTTTGATAACCACTGATCTAAAGACACCACAGAGAGAGTGAGATGTTAGTATATCTTGTACATCTATCAGTAGGTGCTTTCTTCACTTATTGAATTGATTTTGTTTTTTACTCTTAGTCTGATAAATTTCATAGAAGTAAAAAAGTAACTCCTGGTTTAGGGGCCAAGAGTCAAGGACCTTAGTATTTTTGAGGTGGCAGAGGTCCTGGAGATGAAATGAATTTCATGAATAAAAGGTGGAGAGGAAAACTTAGCTTTGGAGTCAGGCAGACTTGTGTTTGAATTTCACTTCTGAGAGCCTCAGTTTTCTCACTTGATAAACAGGATTATTAATGCTGACCACACAAAATCATTATGAAGTTTAAATAAGGTTACGTATACACAAGGCCTGCCCCAGTCCCCAGTTGCTAGCAGGTGATTTGACCTAAAGTTAACAAGGTGTTGATCTAACGGTAGAGTCAGGACTAGTGTGAGGACTTCTAGCTCAGCACTGTTTCTACAACAGTAGTCTAATTTGAGAAACAAATTCAACTTAACTAATGAATCCATCTTATTGCAGGTCCCAAAGAACAAATATCAAGCCTACTGTTACCATTTCCCTTAGAAGAATTAGCATGGCAGAAAAAATAACACTCGGAGACAAAGTTGTGAACATTAACCATTGTATTTCTGATGAATCTCTAACAGGGAATTTATTTATAAATTAAAACACAATGGAGAAGTAAATGCTATTAGAACTCATTACCTTTTAGGGTAGGAGAATATTTAAATTATATTTCTATAAAAGCTACTCTACTGGATGACAGTTATGAAGTTGTCTGGCTTGGGGGCGGCTGGGAGTGAAAGGAGGTGGGAGTCCTCTGGCCTCCTTATTGGAGGCCACAGCCTCCCACACCCACGTGTGAGTTGGGTGGGAGCTCCATCCAGGAATGTATTCCTAGAGTTTCCATGTTGTCTCTATCTTTGGTAACGGCATTCCTGAAAATTAAATGTATACCTAAAATGTGGTTTTTTATTAATTAAGTTGTGTCAAAATTTTACATGCTTTATCACATATTTTTTTAAGTGACTAGTTTATAAGAATGGATGGATGGCTTTGTTTTTCTACTTTGTTCAAACCTAGTCTATTTAATTAATTTTTTTTATTGCAGAGTAAGACATGAGCTGTGTTTTAAAATTACATAAAAATTATTTTTCAATATGGTACTTGAGTATATCTCTGGTACTTGAAATGCCTAAACACTAAAATGGGCGCCTAAGGGAAGTTGTGGTATTCCTTTGAAGGGTTAAGGCTTAAAATGAGCTGATTTAAAATACGGCTAACTTTTTACCTGTTTTGGATGCATCTGAAATGGGTTAAAACTGAAAATACCAGAGTGTGTCTAATATAGTAGGAAAATTTTGTTTTGTGAAGGTTTTTTTTCAATTACATATATGTGTATAATTTATATATTTACCCTATTATGATGTAAAATATATTTCTTTCTGTGGGTAGCAGTCAAAATGTTGGAAAGCCACTGGTCTAAATCAGTGCTCTCCAAAATTTTGGTTGGGAACCTCTACCAATTTTTGTAAGAAAACAAAAATTGAATATGAATCCCAATATTAATTTAATATAAACATTGCTACTATTTTATGTACATTTAAACACATACACAAATTAAAGGATGATATAAAAAGTAAATAGCGGCTGTAAAATTTTCTTCCTGCGTCACACAGTAGATTACTTCTTTTAGTGTGTCTCTCAATTCCTTTAGAATAATATGATTTGAATTTCAGACTACATACTTGTTCAATACTACACTTGATTATAGTCCAAAAGCACTTGAGGGAAATTTCCTCATTACTTATTGATGGCCTATTCAGAATAAAAAAGTTTTGAGGAAGGACTTGGAAGTTATACTAACAGTTAGTAAGACAGCATATTGATACTATAAGTAAAAGAAGAGAAATACCAAATAATGGTAGCCTTGTTAATGCAACTATTTATATTTCTACATATGTCCCCTATATAAAAGACTAATTTGGAAAATCTGGTTATATAGAGTGAATCTAATTTAATAATTTTAATAAGATCTTGTATCAATAACTTTTAGAGTTTTTTTTTACAGGATTATATTTAGGTAATGTTTTAAACTTCTTATGATGTTAATTCTTGATTCATAGGAATTAATTATCTCCATTAACTGTTAATGTGCTAACGTAGAAAATGTCAAAAAGAAATCATGTTTTCACTTTTTAGCCAGGAAACCTTAACTAAACCCAAGTTGCAGCTTCAAGTTTCCTGCTAGAATTGTAAGTATTTAGAAAACAATCTGAAATTGGGGGCTATAATTGGTCTTGACTGGAAAGCTGTCACATATAGAACACCTATGGTGTATCAGGAAGTGTGCCAGTCACTTTTACATACAATCCTATTTCATTCTCTCTGGGTTAAGACTTATTTTCATTTTAAATGAGGAAATCAGCTCAGCGTCTGGTAGAGCAGGTCAGAAATTGGATGAGCACCATCTGACTGCAAAGTCAGGACTTGGCCCACGATCCCTGAATCGTGGATGCAGCCACATCTACTGACTTGGAAGCTGAGCCCCCAACCCTCCAAAGGAAGACCTCTGACAGAGACTGCCAGGTGTCTACTCAAAGCCTTCTTCTCCGTACCCAGGTATTTCTCTAGACCTCATTTTCCAGGCTCTTTTGCAGCCCACAAGGCCAAATGGCAATGTCCTAGGCAATGAATGAAGAGTCATGTGCCGTTTCCAGGCCAGGGTTGATAAGAAAGATGCATGTCTCGTCTATTATTTCTTTCCCCTCTGCCAGCTGGACCCTGGATGTGGAGGCCAGTCTGACCATGAAGACAGCGATAAGTCCTAATGGGATGGCAGAGCCAGAAAACAGAAGCACCGCTTTGAAGAAAAGCACCCACCTCCCACCCCGGGCAAGAACTGAGCTGCATTTGCGTGTCCGCTGTGACATTCAGGGCCTGCTGGTTACAGCCCTCTAGACTACAGCATCCGGTAGAGCTTTCTCTAGGGGCCTCTGTTTGTGACAATCCATCTGGGGGAACCAAGGACTAAGGGCTGCAAATGCCATCCTAACCACCTCCACCTCAGAGATGATTATTATATTTTTATTTTCACAAAGGATGGAAAAGTTCAGAGGATCCTCCCTGAAATGTTTGTCAGTGAGCCCAGATTTTAAAATTAGATAATTGGCAAAAATTTCCTGTATTCCTCAGGCATATGGGTGTTGCTACCTGGGAAACCAGCCAATACTGAGTATGGGAGGGGGTGGGGGGAGAGGGAGGATGAAGAACAAGTCATGTCTTAGGAACAGGGGGAAGTTAAACCCTGTGGAGCAGAGCCTGTATGCAGGGCTCATGTCCAGGGGACCTTCTCAGAATTCGGGGTGCCAAGCATGTGCAAACTGTTTCAGAGTCTAGAAGGTGGCTATTATGGATGGAATTGTGTCCCTCAAAATGAGGGACACAATTGAATATCGTGAATACATACGAATAATTCATATGTTGAAGCCCCAGCCTCAGAGTGTGGCTGTGTTTGGAGATGGGGCCTTAAAGAGGTACCTAAATTAAAATGAGACCATTAGGGTGGGCTCTACTCTAATCTGACTAGTGTCCTTATGAGAGGAGATGAGCACACACAGAGCGACACCAGGGCTGCACATACAGTGAGATGACCATGTGAAGAGGCAGTACGAGGGCAGCCATCCCCAAGCCAAGGAGAGAGTCCTCAGAGGAAACCAAACCTGCTGGCACCTTGACCTTGGAGTGCCAGCCTCTTCTTACTTGTGAGAAAATAAATTTCTGTTATTTAAGCCTCCCAGTCTGTAGTATTTTGTTATGGCAGCCCTAGAAAACTAATACAGTGACCAATTACAAAAGCCTTCTTACATGTGAGCCATAAGAAAGAGCCGTTTCTGGCAGCAAGAGGGGCAGAGAAGAGAGTTTCAGAGCGAAGTCAGACAGAATGATACCATTTCCTTGAACACTATTACCATCCCCCCTCCTTTCAATATTGCAACTCCTTTCACACAATGTTTCCCTCTATAAATATATAATTCCAAGGTAGATGATTTCTAGTAAAGGCTTGAAAAGCTGAAAATATAAGAAATATTCATTTTCCAAACTCCTAAGTGGAGTCAATAATAGAGCATATAAGATGGTCTGAAAGATGTTCGGATTTTACTGGGAATATATACTATAATTACTTGATTCAGATATTATATATTTATATCCATCTTGACATTAAAATATTAAACCACTCCTCCTCTTGCTAAATTGGTCTGCATTTAAAACATTAAATTGTTTTACTGTCCTCCTTAGGAACCAAGTGATATAAACTCGCATGAATATGTAGATCAACTCCTCTAAGCACATTATTAATTATTTCAAAGATAGCTGGAGGTCACTGGCTCATAGCAATTTCTGTGCATGAAGTCTCATTAATACAAGACATCACACAGTAAGGACGAAAGTTTTATCACAGTTACTGCGTGTGTGTGTGTGTGTGTGCGCGCGCACGTGTGTTTCAAGTGGCCAACATATAGAACTAAACACAGAACCAGCAGGCACTGAATACAGCCTGTGGATGATGATGCGGAAGGAGAAGTAGTAAAGGAAAACATTCTGCAATTAGAACAATTTTTAAAAAGCAACATCTGTCCAAATCAGGAAATGTGGACTTAAAATCCAAAGCAATTTCTGTCTCAAATAAACTTAAATTTTCTTGACCTAGAGGCCACAGATGGCCGTGATTTGTTTGGAATAAAGCTGCGACTAGCTCCAGAAGTGTGTGGCTCATGAAGGTACAACACACTTCTCCTCTCCTGAGACGCTGGCGGGATGAACAGAGCGTCTGGCCCGCCGCGTCTTTCATGTCACACCCTGCCGAGAGCCTCTTTGGCAGCTGTACGCCGCAGCCGGAATGCCCTGATATAAACTGTGCAACAGCTGCCGTGGAACCCCCCACAAATTGAATGCAAAACTGTCGATAGTATCACCTAGAATTACCCACAAACGAAGGAGCGTATTTAACATTGTTGGTGAGCTGTGCTTTTTAAAATTCATAATCTGAGTGTAAGATTCTTATTTTCACCAAATTGTGATAAAATTGATCTTCTTGTCCAAGTAACTCTTCAGGGTCCCTACTACAGTTTGCTTTTATACCTCTGAATGTAAACTCAAATTTACCTGTTGAAAAAGCTAGTTAAAAAACTGTTTTCACACACGACAGCACCTGAGATGAGGAAGATAAGCATAAACAAAGCCATTCTCTAGCGTGATTAACACAATACACATAACAAAAATAATACTGAAAATCCTGAATAGTGGAAGACTTTGCACACGTGTTCAGAGTTTTCTGACGAGGGGTGTGACTGGAATTGAGATTGCTTCTGGTCGGGGAAATTTGGCAAAACCTTTCAAGCAACAATTTGAAAGTTAAAAGCAGGCAAATATCTGTATTATTTAGGGATGTACAGACATAGGTGGTGATGCTATGAGGAAAAGCAAGGTAATGAATATCACGAAAGTCAAGATCATAGTTGCATCAAGGCAAGAGGGAGGAGGCTGGGGTTGAGGAGGGGACATGGAGGGCGTCCGGGATGCTGGCGATGCTGCCTTTCTGGACCTGGGTGGCGGTGCCAGAGGTCCTCTGTAACTATACAAATCTATATAACACTATCTTGACCTGGGTGGCGGTGCCAGAGGTCCTCTGTAACTATACAAATCTATATAACACTATCTTGACCTGGGTGGCAGTGCCAGAGGTCCTCTGTAACTGTACAAATCTATATAACACTATCTTGACCTGGGTGGCGGTGCCAGAGGGCCTCTGTAACTGTACAAATCTATATAACACTATCTTGACCTGGGTGGCGGTGCCAGAGGTCCTCTGTAACTGTACAAATCTATATAACACTATCTTGACCTGGGTGGCGGTGCCAGAGGTCCTCTGTAACTGTACAAATCTATATAACACTATCTTGACCTGGGTGGCGGTGCCAGAGGTCCTCTGTAACTATACAAATCTATATAACACTATCTTGACCTGGGTGGCGGTACCAGAGGTCCTCTGTAACTATACAAATCTATATAACACTATCTTGACCTGGGTGGCGGTACCAGAGGTCCTCTGTAACTATGCAAATCTATATAACACTATCTTGACCTGGGTGGCGGTGCCAGAGGTCCTCTGTAACTGTACAAATCTATATAACACTATCTTGACCTGGGTGGCGGTGCCAGAGGTCCTCTGTAACTGTACAAATCTATATAACACTATCTTGACCTGGGTGGCGGTGCCAGAGGTCCTCTGTAACTGTACAAATCTATATAACACTATCTTGACCTGGGTGGCGGTACCAGAGGTCCTCTGTAACTATACAAATCTATATAACACTATCTTGACCGGGGTGGCGGTGCCAGAGGTCCTCTGTAACTATACAAATCTATATAACACTATCTTGACCTGGGTGGCGGTACCAGAGGTCCTCTGTAACTATGCAAATCTATATAACACTATCTTGACCTGGGTGGCGGTGCCAGAGGTCCTCTGTAACTATACAAATCTATATAACACTATCTTGACCTGGGTGGCGGTACCAGAGGTCCTCTGTAACTATACAAATCTATATAACACTATGAATGTATTTAAACACTGGTGTGTATGTATGGTATGTCTCATAATAAATTTAGGAATGCATCAAGCCATTTAAAATGATACACTTACAGGTCAATTAATATTCCATTGACTATGATTATAATCCTTCCCGCCTCAGGAGGACACCCTCTCCACTGACAATGCCAAGTGTACAGACTCCAAAATCATGCTGGCTGCCAAGAAGGCCAGGGAGAGGAACGTGGTTACGCACATTTTAATAAACGAAGAGGAAAGCCTAGAGACAGCTGTTTTGAACAACTCTTGGAGCTGTCTTAAGGACTTACAAGCATCTTTCTAGAACTCTTTGGATAAGTAATACATTTATACTTAAAACTGGTCTGTTTCCGCCCTTATAAAACAAAGGTAGAATGCTCTTCTTAAGAGTTCAGGGCAGAAGTAGGTGGAAAGAAATTATTTTTGCCTTCTCCGCTAGCTATTCAAGGCATGCCCGCCTTACTTCTGCTATTTAAAATGTTACTGTATTTTTAACTACTTAATAAGATGCAAGAGAAGATGAAAGGCAGTTTGGAAGGTAGAAACGCAGGCAAAGTAAGAATCAGGGGCGCAGTTTACTGGGACATGGGCTCCTCCGAAAGATAAACAGAGCAGCGCTGCTGCTGGTACCACTTCAAACAGACGCATTGAGTCACTTCGTTTGTAAAACGCTAAAGACACACGCGACAGCATCAAACAAACGTTCAAGCCCTTTGTCCCCTGTGAAGCCGGATTCCACAAAGGCAGCGTTTCCAAGGCCAAACAGACGAGTGCACAGACAGAGCCTATCGATCTAGCTAGAACGAGCTCCTGGACACCATCAATTCTGTCCTACAGCTCTTTTTCTGGTCCTTGTCCGTGTACAAGTCACTCCTTATAATGAAGCTACTTGATGGAGTGTTGTTCCGATCGCAGGCGGGGCGGGGGGGAGGAGAGCTAAAAATACATTCAAGAAATTTCCCATCCATCCTCCTCTGCGCAGCGTGAGAGAGGGCTGCGCGCCTGCAGGCCTGTCTGCTCCCTTGCGGGTGCACAGCCAGACCACAGCCCCCTCTGCCGGTCCCCCTGCCCACACCCCGTGCGGTTGGGAGGGGCTGCGGGGATGAGTTCCGGAATACGGAACGTGGGAAGAAGTGATGCGCTCCGTTTCCAGGCTTGGTCTCAACCCGCCCGCCCCTCCATGATGCCCCTGCTCTGGCTTCCTGGTCCGGTCGGCCTGGGTGAAGAGGACCCAGTGGGGACTCCGAGGTCACTGAGGATGGCAAAACCACTAGGTAACAGAAGGCTGAGTCCGAGTCCCTGAATGATGGGGTGCGGCAGAGGCCGCAGAGCCAAGGCGCATCGGAGCCTGGATGGGTGAAAATCACCCTTGCTTCTGTGATTTCAGTGTTGCTTCTGCTAGAGAAGTTAGATTACTATCCTGATTTTACACTGCCTCATACATCCAAACCACAGCAAAACTGCCAAAATTGCTAAACCACCCCCAAAATAAGACAAAAAGTTTAGCATTACCCTCAGAAAATTAGGAAGTTTGATTTCATTTCAAATAATTTTGAGGTAGAAAGAACATTGACTGAACTGGAAGCCCTTCAGCTGCTTGAATCCTGCTGCCGCCATTTTCATGGTGACTGTCACAATTTTTCAAGATCTAGGAGCTGGGAAGAGAATAGGCTGTATATTTCAGAGACAGAGACACATAGAGAATGTGTGTATGGACAGGCTTCTAAGCAGCTTGCTACTATTTTAAAGCTAATAATATGAATTGCCAAATTGCTTTCCAGAAATATTTAAATTTATATTTTTACCTCTTTTGAATATATGTCTATCACATTATATTTTATGCTTTAAAATTAGCTATTCTTTAGTAACTAATTACACTGAGCTTTCAATAAGTGTACTGGCCATTTGCACATCTTCTTTGGTGATCTATTTTTTAATATATTTCCTACTTTTCAATGTGGTTTTAGGAATTATATGGACTTGGATTATTTGTGTGTATTTGGGAAAGCATTGTTCTAAAGCCAAAATGATGATTTATGTTGGGTTTTATGCTTAGCTCCCTGAAAAGCTGACTAGAAACCAGCCTTCTTGACTCTCCAGGCATCAAGAATATCTCTGTTTCTCAAAAGGGCCAGAACTATCTGCCTCGTGGTTAATATTGCCAACTAAGACACTTGGGACACTACTGGACTGTAGTTGGTGAGTGGACTTATTCCATAGAAAGGAAATGGTTTTCTATGTTATATGAAAATGGGAATTACATGAAAAGTGACCTGGGAGGAGAAGTGTTAAAAAAAAGTGAAGCACTGAAGGCGGGGATGCACTTGGATGGCACCAGTGGCGATGCCAGTGGCATATTATAGGGAAGGTGGGAACTATTCCCTCGGACACCCCATTGCTATAGGAAATCTGTGTTACCAGGACTCTTAATGGACTAAACACATTTTGCATAGTCTTCATCATATAAATTTTATTTTTATTTTAGCTACACTCTAAAGTAAATCTACCTAAATTCCTGAGGCTCCACTGAGGTGGGTGAGTGACACTCAGTGTTAAGAGAAGATACACAAAATGCTTTGGCATTTCAAATTAATCCCTAGCATAGGATGTGATAACAGTAGGTACAGCAAAAAGACAGCCAATATTTCAAAATAATTATGAAGTTTTTCCCAAAGCCCTTAACTTCATGCAAGAGTTTGTTAGAAGCTCTGGAAATAGGCCATTTTGGCTGTGTTTGCCCATCTTTTTTTCAAATCCGTCAACGTTTATTGAAAAACCTATGCTGGTTAGCAAGTCAAATCACTCGTGGACAAAATAGATAAGGGGAGAGGGAGTATTTTCACACTTGCTAATGCTACAGTCTCCCATGGAAAATACCTGTTGCCTGTAGAATGTTCACCCCGGAAGTAGTGCTCAAACTTTCAAACCTGGGGCCTTTAACAAATACTGAGGGCTGCCCCCAGAGGCATGGCCTAGGCATTGGGACTTTTAAAAACTGCCATGTTATTGAAATGTGCATTACGGTGGAGAACCCTGGCCAGAGAGAAGTGGGATGGGAGGGTGGGGGGAACACAGAGCTCTGGAGCAACCACACATGGGTTGAAGTCTCAGCTCTACCCTTCCTGACTCTGTGATGCTGGGTACTCAGTCCTACTGAGCCTTTACTTCTTCCTCTGAGAAATATGAATAATTCCTAGTTTTGAAGTTTGCTGCTGGTTTAAATATGGAAAAAGTGCCCCAAAATTAGAGATACTTTTCCCTTGACCTTCCTTTCCATATAACTTTTAGAGGTATAGTACTTTTTTGTTTACAGGCTTATCTACTCATATAGTGATTAAGAGTCCAAGTTCTAGAGCCACCACTAGCTGGCTCTGAATACCAGCTCTATTACTTACCAGCTGTAATACCATGTGCAGTTTAATTAAATTCTGTGAGCCTCAAACACTTCATCCATAAAATGGGAAGAATGACAACATCCATTCCGATAGGGCTTTGTGGGGATTAAATGGATGTACGTATGTAAGCATCCCAGTGGTACCTTATATACGGTAAGTACTCAGTAACGGCTCTAATCATTGCTTATTTTTTACTCTCAGGGAAATAAAGTTCAGCATCCCACTCTTACAAAGCATAACAAAATTTCTGGTCAAATGAGGAGCTCACACAAAGGAAGCAGAGTTTGTATTTGAAAGGTGTTTTGAACCAGTTTTAATTGTTCATCATAAAAATTATGCGAATGGAAAAAGTTGGTTCACTGTTGACTAGTCACACCTTGAAGAATACATATGTCTAAAATTGAGCTTTGAAGGCATTTAGCTTAAGGTGGTTGAGAAAGGTTTGAAAGACTAGGTTTGGAAAAAAGAACATCTTATTACATATGTTTTGGGGGTAAGAGGTATCAGACTTTTATACAGAAATGGTGAACTTATATGGACACTGTTAGCAAGACATTTAGCATGTGAGTCATACAGCAATAGAAACAAATGCTTTATACCACTCTTTTGTGGCTTCTGTGGGGCCAGTGTTATTGGAAAAATAGTTCGCTAATTCTACACACAGCCTCTATTTTTTGATATACAGTTAATAGTCCCAGAAGACTGAGCTCAGTTTTTTTTTCTCATAACGTCACTATTCAAACACTAATGAAGGGTTTGTTTCCCAGGCTCTGGAGATATTAAATAATGAATTTTGGGGAAAGGGCTGTTTTGTATGGATCTGGGGAAGTGTGAGGGTTAAACAGCTGCATTTACCACCAAGCGAGGAAGAACAATCTCAAACAGGGCTGCGCAAGAGATAGATACCTACTTCACAACGTACCCATGCCACCCTAGCAGAATAACTCATTCTAGTTTGTGAGCATCAGAATATCCTTTGGCCTATGCCAAAGTAGAAATACAACCACCAAGGACATTCAAATCTTATTTACCAGTGAGTCTCCCGTTTACAGCTTCATGCAAACCCCATGGTCAGAAAAGTGAACGAGTGGATTCAAGCTGTGAGTTCCATTGCAAGAGTATCCATCACTTGTGGTTAGATATGGACTTTGTCATTAAAAGGAAGTGATAAATTGGGAGTGTGGGATTGACATTTACACACTGCTATATTTAAAACAGATAACCAACAAGTACCTACTCTGCTAAGGGAACAAGCACACGGACCTACAAGCACAGGGAACTCTGCTCAATATTCTGTAATAACCTAAATGTAAAAAGAATTTGAAAAAGAATAGATACATGTATATATAACTGAATCACTGTGGTGTACACCTGAAACTAACACATTTTTAATCAACTATACTCCAATATAAAATAAAAATTAAAAAAGGAAGTGATGGTTCTAGAAATAAATGCCCCTTGCTTGCATAAACTAATCTTGCTTTAATTTTCTTGCCTAGCAATGTTCAAACAGATATCTGAATTTTCAGCCCCTCAGTAGGGATTGGGTACATCTAAGATAGTTTTATTTCAGTAATTTTCCTCTTTCTGTTCTTAATCAGAATTAGAAATGGAAGGAAAAGTGCTAGACTTACCCACACAAGGCAGAGAGTAACCAAGCTGAGGGTCGTGGACAAACTGCCGATCGTTGAGTCTCGTCACACAGTACAGGTGGAAACAGTCTAGGCAAATCACGTGGCGGTAGTTGCACTGGAAAACCAGGACGGGGCTTCTGGTGGAGGTAAAGAAAGACATTTCCTGTAGTCCTTCTAAGGCTGGCAGGCAACGTGTGGTTTAGAACACTTTCTGTAATCTCGTAGGGGTGCTTAGGGCATGCTCTATGTAAAGACCTGCGCTGCTAATCATTGAGCTCATATATATCAATGCTACATCTTAAAAGTTGGAAACACCTTGTGAGCTATAAAGAAGATTGATTTTCTTAATTTTATATTTTTTATGTGACCATATTTACCAATCAGCTATTTAAACCCAAGCTCAGATACAAGCTCTTCCTAGAAGCCTTCCTTGACTTATAATTCCCAGTTAACCTACTTGTCATTCCATCCACTTACATATATTTCGATTGATCCATTATTACATTGTAGTATTGATATGTTTCTCTTCTCTTGTAGACTGTGATCTCCTTGAAAATAGAACTGTCTTCTTTACATTGATATTCTCATAGCACCAGGCATTATAAGTTTTTAAATAAATGTTCCTTGAATTTAGTTATAATAATATATAGGATCTGAACTTCCCCAAAGTCGAAAGAAAAATTACTACTGCATCAAAGTAAATGTGTTAAACAGTCATTCACATTTCATTGGCAAATGGAAAAGTAGAATTTAGAAATAAAAGGTTATCTAGCAGAGATCCTTCTACTGCAAGATTTTGTCTATTGTGCTACCCCCATCCACCCAAATACTCAATTTCTTAAATTAAAGTTAGGGGATCACTAACAAATCAATATACACAAGTCCTAAAAATTCTGAACTTTCTTAAAACACTTTGTAGAAAAAAATATCTCCTGAATAACCACGTTTTTGCTAGTAAATGAACCACATGATTTTATGACAAAAAGGAGACAAAATGAATATATTAACTTGAGATCAGCCCTAAGGCAATTTTAATAGTAAGAAAGTCATTGGATTTTATTTAGATAAACCTATTTTCTATGTAATGATAACAAGATACAAAGTATTTGTCATTTCATACCCAATTCTTAACAGATATAAGAGCTCTTCAAAAGCCCTTTCCCTAAAAAAACTGATATTAACATTAATATTAGTAGAAGATAACTCCTTAACAATTACAAGATTTTCAAAATTCTGTTTTCCCACTTATTTCAACACAATATATAACACAAAATAAAATGGAAAAAAAACGTTGGTATTTTAATGTCTTGGATCTACAGGATGATAGTCAATTTCATCTACGCATCCCTGAGGTTTTTATGTGTTTTCATTTCCCATCTCTGAACCTATTGATGTCCCTTCAGGGCCATTTCCATTCCCAGGACCTTTTTCAATTAGGTGTTGACTGTGTTCTGAACTTTCAGCCTCTTTCCTTCTAACAACTTCCCCCTTGAAGATGATGAAATATAACGCGTTCCTATATCTAACAGGAGAGTCAGGCACACACGCACACGAGCGCATACACACCTCATTCCCTCTGTGTGACCCTACAGAGCTGCTATATTTTGCCTCCTTTCAGAGCTAAGTTCTATGAAAAATGTTCTTCATTCTGATTTTAGCAACATGGTCGACTCAACCTTTATGGACTCTTGATCTGTTACCAATACACAGAAACACTGGAGAAACTATGAGAACATTTATAAAAATGTTCCTATATATAACAAGGTTAAAAAGAAAGCTTGGCAATTACCCTGTAGAAAATATAAAAAGAAAACTTATATAAAAGCCAAAGCAGTCAGTATGGACTGTGGACTCTGCCACAGTGTCCCAGAGAGATGTTAAGATGCATGGCATGTAGCCATTGATCTAGCAAATGTGTCCTTTTCCATCCCTATTAATAGAAGGAAGAATAGAAAGAGTTCTCTTTCATGTATGGACAACAGTACACATTTATAGTTTTGCCCTTCAGTTAAAATATGGTCAAAAAGAACTTAATACTATCTAGACAATTCAAAGAAACGTCAGTTGCTCTGGTTTATTGATTACATCCTGCTATTTGGAACAGATTAGCAAGAAATGGTAAATATATTGGAGGCCATGGTGTGAGATAAACTCTATGCAGATTCAGGGGTCACCTACATTAGAGAAGGTTTTTAGAGGTCTAATATTTGGGGCATGGAGGGACACACCTAACAAAATAAAGGACACAGTAGTCACCTTGCCCCTCCCCTACTAAGAATGAAGTACAGGTAATCACAGGCTCCCTAGGACCAGAGGTTGTGGTTCCCACAGAGTGAAGCACATGCTCCTGGGGACACAGGAAACATCTCGCTGAAAATTAAGCTCCAGTGGTACCGCTTCCCTTCAGCCTCCTTAAACTGGAATACAGGCAGGAAGGAACATTGACCATACTGGCAGGGGTAATTGATCCTAATCATCAGGAAGAGCAAGAGCTGCTGTCACACATGGGGGCGGGGAAAATTCACATGGCATCTAGGTGGTTCCATGGGACATCTCCTGATACTCTCCTATGCAATTTTAATGGCAAATGGACAAGGGCAGCAGTTATGGCTTAAGAAATGCATGGTGACCAGGATTTGAGACCCTTTAGGATATATATTATATATATACATATGTGCATACATATGTGTGCATATATGTGCGCATATGTATGTACATATGCACGTATGTATATATGCATACATATACATATTTTTATATGTAGATATATAGAGATAGAACAGATATATGTATATGTTGATAGATAACAGATAATGATAGAGATAGAGGTAGTATATGCACATATTTCAGATAGAATTATCAGTCAGTTGGATTTCTTGATATAGTTATGAGGTAAGACTGCTCATCTCTTAAGAATATTCTTAGTATTTATGAAAAAGTTAGGTAAGTGATAAACATGACACCCATAAAAGGTTATTAGATTAATCATCTGAGAAAATGAAATGAGTAAAAATCATATCATGGTTAGAGGGACTACATGATTAATTTCTCAAGAGCTAGATGAAACAGGAAAGGGGGCAATACTGGTATTTATGAGCACCTACTTTGGGTTAGGGACTTTGCTAGGAACTTCACACATGTTTTTTTCCATTTCACTCCCCTAAAGTCAACTCCCCTGACTCTACTATTCATCTTGTTCCTTTCTCCACCTCCACCCTCCTGTGGGCATGGTCCTTACCTATCCTAGCATACTTCTAGCTCCTTTACTGCTAGACCCATGCTCCTTATCATGCATTCCTATAGTACAATATATTCAGATATATTTATATTGAAATCAAAACTCCAAATTTCAAGGTCCAGTTCAAGTGTGAAGACCTCCAAGGGACTTTCTCTGGAGCCCCATTCTTTATTAATTCTTCCCTTTCTCTTTACCTTTTATCCGTAAGGTCTATTCTCAATGTGTTTCAGATATTACCTCTTCACTTCTATTCAAGGTGAATACTGTCAACATTAAATGAAAAGTCATGAAACAACAGAGGCCATTCTTGTTTAACCCTTTCATGACCCAAGCATCACCATATACAGCATTGAGCCCATGGTAGTTACATTATCAATAGTTACTGATTGTACCAGTGGATAAATGAATGGAATGTTTTTACTTTATAATTTCTCTGCTCCCCATTTGTACATTTTTCACTCAATTAATTATTGAGCATCTACTTGGCTAAAGAAGGCACTTAATAAATACGTGTGGAATATGGCACTGAGTGAATGAGTAAACACTTTATAGTCAGAATTGGTTTAAGCATTGGGAAACACACACACATACACAATCCGAAGGCATAGTTGGGTGACACAAAATGCATGTGGAACAAGTATTACAAGGAAACATATGCAGTCACCAAACTCTGTTGCCACAGAAGCAGGGAGAGGAGGGAAGTAAGACTCAGGATGGTACCATTAGGGAACCTGAGCTGAATTTAAAAGGATGGGAAAACTGACATTGGGCCACTGGAGAGAAACATGGCTTCTGGGCAAGGGAGGAAACCCAGACATAGAAAAGAATTCTTGGAACAAAAATGTAACAAGTTGGGCTGATTGAGAGGATGTATCAGGAAAAGAGTGAGAGGAGAGATGACAAAGTTGGACACAGAGCAGATTCTGGGCAGGGACAGTGGCATAGGGATTCTAGAAGACAAACCTAGTAGATAACCTCTAGATAGTGAAATTTGCTGAAGACATCTAAGCATGGGAAGGGAGTGATTTTTTAGTAAGTTTAATTCCAAGGAAAGCTTGGAGGGAAAGAAATTAGAAGTTGTGAAAAGTCTTTGGAGGTCATTTTAATAATTCAGACATGAGTTACTTAGGAATTAGACCATGGTGTGCTGGTAGTTCTAGGAATGGAAATAAGAAGATTGATAAGAGTGACATTTCTGAGGAGGACCTGCCAGGACCTGCCATCTCGTGGATCTTTTTTTCCTTCTGACATTCCTCTGTGCCCTTTGCTCCGATTATACATGTTAATTGACCATTCTAGAAAATGATTTTACCCCAGTGAGCCAGGTTATAGAGCAGTTAATCAAAGGTTAAATAAAGTTCTCAGTCATATGTAAAAGGAATTATAAATGCTGTACTTGACATTACTTCAGAGTTATTTGTAAGCAATGATTTCCCTGCTTTTATTAAAGGAGTGATCCAAAGACCCTTTATTCACAAAGTATTAGGCATAATTGAAGGAGTCTTAGTAAAATATATGGCGAGCCATTCACATACATGACACAAAGTAGAATATTGTTCTGCAGTAGTTCAAACATTTAAACTCTTGTAAAATTAGTTCTCTAGCAACCTACAAAATAGTATCAATTTTTTCATATTTGTCTGATAAAATGTGCAGTTTGCTCTCTACCTCATTTGTTCTCTCTCTCTCTCTCTCTCACACACACACACACACACACACACACACACACACACACACACACATTTGCTCTCCTTTACATGCCCTCTCTCTGCCTAAGTCTATTTCTCTGTCTCTGTCTGATTCTTTCCCACACGTACATTTTCATTTATACCCATTAAGAGAGGGGCTGTGGTTCCAAATTCTCACCTGAATGTGACACATACTGAACACAATGTGCCAAAAATTTCAAGATATGTAAAGCTAAGGAAGCAAGTCTAAACTCTAAAGAAAATAAAAACTAATAGCATGGGTAGGAAAGGGACACACATAATTGTAATACAGAGCAGGATATTTTAAGTTATGTTAGAGATGTAGGAAATGGTAAGCAGCCTCTAAGATGCTCCCCAATGATCCCCACCCTCTGGTATTCATGCTTTTGTGTAGTTTCCTTCCACATTATGTGAGGTGACCTGCTTAATCTGTGGGGAAAATGCAGAAGTACCAATATGCAACTTCCAGGACTAGACCAGAAAAGACACTACAGCTTCTGTCTGTGCTCTTTCCTGGGTTACCTGCTCTGAAGAAAGTGAACAGCCACATTGTGAGGACACTCAAGCAGTCTATGGAGAAGTCCACAGGGCAAGGAACTGAGGCCTCCTGCCAACAGCCAGCACTGACATGGCAGCCACCTAAGATAATCATCTCTGAGGCAGATCCTCCAGCCCAAGACAAGCCCTCAGGTGACTACAGACCTGGCTGAATCTTGACTATAACTTCATGAGATACCATAAGCAAAAACCATGCAGATAAGCTGCTCCCAAATTCCTGGCCCACTGAAATCGTGCAAGATAACACTGTTGTCTTAAGATACTTGGCTTTGGGATATTTTTTTATGCAGTAACATGTAACTGACACAGGCTCAGAGGAGGAAGAGATCATGTTAAGATAGCAGATCAGAAAAGAATTCATAAAAGTGGCATTTGAAGGAGGATCAAGATTCCAGTGCATGGAGATAGAGAAGACATTCCAGGTCAAGAGAAGACACAAAGTTGCAAAAGTACAGACCATGGAAGAGGGATGCTGAGTTATGTAGTAGAGCTGGTTTCTTCATTTCCCCCAGTGAAAAGCAAAATTAAATATAAATATTATATTTAGGGATAGTAGAATCTGAAATACAATGAAAAGCAATGACAATTAGAATAGAAATGTTAAGTACAAAATCATTGAGGAGATATAAAATACAATTTCCTCACTGGAGGGGGAAAGTTAGCTCTTAAATTTAGCTAACACTTGACCCTTGAAACTTCACATGTTGTTTTTACAGAATTTAGTTTGTGCTGCAGTAACATAGATGTTATGCCCCAGTTAGCAATCTTTCGAAGCTCTCTTCAAACTCCCTGTGCATGAACAACTATGACTCCTGGGAATTTAATAAAGCATTTGATTAGATAAAAATAATTAGAGGGAGAGAGCTGCACCATTAAATAACTTGAATTTATCTTCTTAACAACTGTCACTTTAAATCCCTTTTAGTTTGAGATAGCTTATAAACAATAAGTAAATAAATGACTGAAATCTCAGAAACCAAATGCATTTTCATTTCATCTG
Source organism: Balaenoptera borealis (assembly GCF_965194805.1). Lineage (NCBI taxonomy): Eukaryota > Metazoa > Chordata > Mammalia > Artiodactyla > Balaenopteridae > Balaenoptera > Balaenoptera borealis. The sequence continues at coordinate 6,702,304 of NC_138873.1, read as the reverse complement.
TATTTAGCCACATTACCTACTAATTGCCCAAATGCACTACCTACAAAGAAGTATCCAACCAGGCGCCTGCCTGCGGACAAGCCAGAGATAACATTTTCGCCCACATATGTCATGTGAGTTCATTATCTGAGTTAGCCAAGTGAGCAGTCCCCCGTCACTGGAGAGGCCCCTGATCCAAGATACTAATTGACAGACCCAACCTTTAGAAATTAAAATAAGCTTCAACAGTTGAATGACCTTCAAAATTCCTTCCAGCAGCCAAGTTAAAATCCTGAAGTAAGTTCGTTTGCCCATTAGTCACCTTGGAATCAGAATCCTATTAAGGCCCTGGCAGATCCCGAACTAGCTCATTAACTGCCTCTTCCAATTTCTCCTTGCCTCCTCTGCTCATGTCCTCATGGCTTTATCTGGTCCGCTTTGCTGCACACACACACACACACACACACACACAATCATGAGCTGGCTCCAGCTCTGTAAGCTTAATTGCAGAGGTCCCAGTATTTCAGCATACACAACATACCCAGGATGAAGACCCTTTATGTTTACACTTTTGAATCACTTTCATTCATCCATCCTGCCAATACTTTAGAACAACCACTACATGCCAGGCACTGTACTGTTGATGTCACGTAAAAGTAAACAAGGCATGGTCCTTCCCCTCAGGGTCCTATAGGATTGAAGACAAAAAAGTAATTGTCTCAGTGTAGTAAGTGCTACCATAGGGATGAGTTTAGAGACCACCTAACTTGTCGCTGGGGTCAGTGGAAAGGCTTCCAAGAAGGCTTACGCCTCAGAGCATTCAGTCCCTGTAGAGACAAGACACTGAACAAACTAAATGGCTTCCCTTGTTGATAAAGGCTTTGAATAAAATATATAGAATGATACAGTAAATATGTTATAGCAGTATTATTATAAAGTAGCTTTCATCATGGCAGGTCTTGGCCAAAATTATGAATTAATTACCCAGTGCCAATGTATTAAGACCCCAGGTTTTCCTTTTGTCTTTCAGAGCCCTCTGTAGGTTAGATTCACCACACAATATGTATCTCCCATATTGTCAATCACAAATCTTTCTGTTTCTCTCAGGTCAGTCTCTTTGCAGCTTCTGGACCACCTTTTTCTTTATGCTCTTATCTCTATGGGTAAGGTTCTTCTATTTGTCTTCATTTTCCAAAAAAAAAAAAATTGTCAAGGTTCAGCTCCAACCTCTTTTAGGAAGCTTTTATCAATAAAAGACTCTAGCTAACGTGGATTCTCCCACTCACTTCCTAATTTCCTGTAAGGCTTCCGTTTATAAAGCGTCATTTTGTATTCCATTTAGTATTTTGCTGCATATCATTCCTGTTCTTCTGTATCACTTTTATGAGCCCATGTCAGGTCCCCCAACTCAAGTTCAACACATAGTAATTGAGAAGCTCCTATGTACTGGTTCTTTTGCTCAACATGGGGAGGGGGAGATACAGTTCTCCTCCTCAAGGAATTCTATTTGCTGGTGAGATAAATAAGTCTGGGGCACTTTGGGAGACTAATGAGAGGCAACTTAATCCAAAGTTGGTCAGGCAGAGAACGTTTCCTAAAAAAGGACAATATAAACTAAGACCTAAGAGGCAAGAATGAGGTAGCCTGACCAAGAAACTAGAGGGCAGTGAGAAAATATGTAAAAAACACTTAAAATGGAATAAAATTAATCAAGGTTAGGGAACCATGTTGTATAATTTCATATCACCCCCTCAGCCTCTATCAAAGTTCTGAATTCCTCCAGAAATTAAAAACGAAACTAAAAAGTAAACATACTGCTTCTACAAGCCACATAATACAAGTCTATGTTTTAGGTTTATATGCTACCTTAAGTGTAGCTGAGTTAGGTTGTTTTTGAACTGTCAACAATAAGCAGGCTATGCAAAATAAAAATATGAAGCCATGGTTACAAGAGGGAATTCATGGATTGTTAATTTCCTCCAGATGATATCAATTTTTGAGAATACTATTTGACTTTAGTATAGCTTGTATATTGTATTTTTAAATATAACTATTGACAGGTTGAACCCAAATATAAACTATTAACTTATAGAAATTTTAGATTGCAAACACTTCAATATACTAACACGTATTACAATTAAAAAATAAACACCTTTTCTTTCTTTAAAAGTATCAATAAGTTAAATTTTTTAAAAGCAAAGCGGTCAACCCTCTGTTGTAGTAATTCATTAAAATGATTTGATTTCCCAGCAACACTCCAACTTTTCTCATTAAGGCATTTTATACTACGAAACAGATGCTGATAAATAATTGTAAATAGCAGGTAAATTATAATAAAATAATTGTTGCATGTGACAAAATGAAATTACAAATTCCAAAGGGTATTGGCCTATGGGACGAAAATGTATCTCATGAAAAATTATCATATTTCTTTCCTATCCTCCAACTAACAGAATTAATTTCAATTCTCAAAATTATATTTATGGGTTAAGTGCTTCTGAGTTATAATCTCAGAGCACACTCTATTCAGACTGTCAGTGTGTATAGTTAAAGAAAGCCGGAACCAGATTCAACATAAAATACTTTTGGGGTCACATCGTTTGCATAGAGCTGTCGCGTGGCACAACTATGTAGCCACTGGAGATGCCATCTGTAACACGTACCAATCATGCATATATCTTGTTTTTGTTTTTTCTTTTGTGAAAAACAGCTAGGAGTGGCTAGGAGCTGCAGTAGCATTCTGCTAAATTGAGAAAGATGTGAGGACAGATCTTGTTTAGATAAGAACCCCACTGTGAAATAAATTATTCTAGTGTATCCCCAAATCTCATGACAGGAAATATTAATGTGCTAAGAATCAGTCCAGTGGCTGTGAATATTAGGAGGTATTTAACATAAGAAATTATTACTGACACAGAGTGGTTTAAAAAGATACGTTTTTTTTTTTGCAACTAGTTCACAAAAACCTTCCACAGAGGATTTCTCACTGGTCTTTCATTCATTCCTTTTTTTTTTTTAATTTTTATTTTATATTGGAGCATAGTTGATTAACAATGCTGTGTTAGTTTCAAGTGTACAGCAAAGTGATTCAGTTATACATATACATGTATCTATTCTTTTTCAAATTCTTTTTCCATTTAGGTTATTACAGAATATTGAGCAGAGTTCCCTGTACTATACAGTAGGTACTTGTTGATTATCTATTTTATATATAGCAGCATGTAGATGTTAATCCCAAACTCCCAATTTATCCCTTCCCCCGCACCTTTCCCCTTCGGTAACCATAAGTTTGTTTTCTAAGTCTGTGAGTCTGTTTCTGTTTTGTAAATAAGTTCGTTTGTATCTTTATTTTTTTTTTTTTTAGATTCTGCATATAAGCGATATCATATGATTTTTGCCTTTCTCTGCCTGACTTAGTTCACTTAGTATGATAATCTCCAGGTCCATCTATGTTGCAAATGGCATTATTTCACTCTTTTTAATGGCTGAGTAAAATTCCATTCGTCCTTAAAATGAGTGAATGCATGAATGTTAGTAGAACGCTGGGTCTTTCATTCTTTTTATCAGAGAAACATTATGAACCAGGTCCTCTGAAGTAGAATCGTTTGAAATGAAGAACCCATCTAATAAAAGACTGTAGACATCTTAAAACAGTTCTACCATGAAGGTGTTTAACAATGAGGAGGTACTGTGAAATTTCTGAGGTACCATTAGATGGATTCAGCATTAAAATATTAATAATTTAAGAATTTGTGGTGCATAGTAGATAAAATTATTCTCCTGAGTTTTTTTTTGTTTTACATGTAGCCAGGAAAGCAGTGTATAGCATGATAAAGTGTTTCCCTAAAAATAATAAAAATCAACATGATATAGCCATACACTTCCAAACGGATTCACATATAAAACCTAGAAAAGGAATTCTGCAAAGGGGCATCCCAAGATATCAGAGGTCGGGGAGGTCGGAGAGAACCCTGGGAGGTTGCGAGTGGCTGCACCACAAGCTGGCCTGTGAACCCAGTTTTGTAAATGGGGATCTGTGAATTGGCAGGTTCGCTCTGGCAATCCCTGAAGACCTTTCGGATACTGAGATGTTAAAATCTTCAGCCTACCTGATCACATTTCTTCCTTCTGGTAAACTTGTGGAACTTAAACCTTACTTGAAATTATGTACAAAAGACACTTAGAATTCCAGCTTTACACCTCGTGAATGAAGGAACACACACATGCTGCTGGCAAGGCTAAAATCTGGGGATTTCTGGGATTCACTTCCTGGAAGATGTGTTGGGAGAAAGGCCCTAAGCCAGAATACTGAAGGAAAATCAGAAAAGGTATCTGGGTATTTTTTTTAAAAAAGCAACAAAATATCTCATATAGCTTTCAACAACTAGCAATTTAATTTTAAAGCGCTTTTTCCTTCTTTTTTTTCTAGTAAGTTAGCTGGAGCTTGGAGTCAGCAAGAGACAGAGTGGCAGGTGCCTCGGTGGTGCTCCCTGCTCCCACATGCCTCTCCGAGCCTCTCTCCTACCCCAGAGCAGTCAGTTATTTGTTTAACTGTCTACCTTCTCACTAAACCAGAGGTCAGCAAACCCCAGCTGGGGGCCAAATCTGCCCCCCCACCTGCTTTTGTAAATAAAGTTTAATTAGAACACAGCCATTTTTATCGTCTATGGCTCTATAAAGGCAGAGGAGGGTAGCTGTGACAGAGACTGTACAGACCACAAAGGCTCAACTACTATCTGGCTCTTTTTAGAAAGGGTTTCCTGCTCGAGGACTTTCCTCCACTAACACAAGGGCTGTCTTCTGGTATCCCTAGTGCCTGGCCTGTGGCTGGTGTTAATAAGGCATGTGTTCTGAATGACTCCCTAGCTGTCTGACTGGATGAATGAATGACTATGAAGGAACAGGGACACACAGGGAAGGCAAACAGGAAAAGCCCCAGCGAGCCAGAGGTCAGCGATGCTGCAGTGTTAAGAGGTGTGCAGTAGGTAGCTGGATTTGCGCTAAGCCTTCGATACTGCTTTTCAAGGCTGCAAACATCATCTTCCTTCATCCAGGCCACTTCTTTTGATTAAGCTGATCTGGTCTCATCCAGAGGGTGTCCAACGCTTGCAACACCGACGTGATAGAAAGGAAAAGGGAAATGGACTTTGATTAGCTATGGAAAGTGATTGCAAGAAAACAGGATGGAACCATGTGATGGTGGCTGTTGCTGGTGCAGACTGGGTGGTCAGGGAAGGCCTGGGGAGAGGACATTTACACTGATCCCTGAATGGCCCGCCACGCACAGATCAGATGCAAGAGGCTCCGGGGAAGGAGCAGCTGGTGAAAGGCCCCCTTTAGGCGGGAACACCTGGGCATCTTTGAAGAATTAAAGGAAAGGTCAGTGTGATGGGAACACAGTAAACAAGGGGGAGTGGAGCGAGGTGAGGTTAGAGGAGGTGGGAACAGCGCGTGAAGCCTTTGTCTAAACAGGATTCGACTCTTGGACCATGTGAAGCCACACAAAATTTAAAGCAGGGATGCAACACGATGTCATCTGTGTTTAAGAAAATCCCTCTAACTTTGCGTAATGAATGGATTACAGTGAGGCAGGCAAGAACGGGAGAGAGTCCCATGAACATTGTGACGTCCTCCTGGGAGAGAAGATGGTGGTTTGCACTAAGTGGTGCGGCCAGAGAGACGTGGACGGATGGAGGACACGTTTGGGACGACATAGCATTTGAATCTCCTACCGAGCTCTTTTCCTTTTTTTATTAACATTTGTGAATTTCTCCATTTTTAGGAAACCTCAGGATCATGTCCCCAAATCCAAGGGACCACTGTTATAAAATTAACACCTTTCAAATTACCTTATATGGAGATGGAGATTTTTCCAGTGGTTTCTAAACAAATTTCATTCAAAATCTTCACTTAGGGCCTAACTTAAATGATAGTGAACCTGATAATCAAATAGCACATTAATAAAATTTTAAAACTATAATTCCATTATTCATCGATCTCCTGTAATGTGCCAGGCAGTGGGCATAGTGTGGGGCATAGATCAAGGGACAAGAGATGCCCTGATGACCCACCGTGGGCTGTGTCAGCGCCGCCCACGTCAGTGAGGCTGTGGGGATCGGAGTCTGCAAACAGGGCACTGATACCGTCGATACCAGAGATACGCGTGAAGTAAAGCTGAGAAGATTCGGAGGTTAATTAACCCGAGGCAGAAAGGAGATTCAAGCACTTTGTCTAGCTTCTCCTTTTAAACATTTATTGGATGCCTCTACTATGCCAGGTTCCCTGCTAAGTGCTTTTTCTGCATTATTTATTTAATCCACTGAACCATACAGCCTTAGGAGGGCAGGGCCCACGTCTGTGTTTTCTCTTCTGCAGTCTCACTGTCTAACACTTGTTTGTAGGGGGAGTTCAGAAATATTTGTTGCGTGAATGGATGGAGGATTCCCCTGTCCCTCTCATGACAGCAGCAGCAGTGAAATACCTCAGCACAGAGCGGGGGCCGGTGAGGGCACTGAGGCTGAGAGAGTTAGTAAGTGACCAAGTGGCTACCAGACTCGACTTTCCTTACACTCCTCAATGCCACGTGACCCGGCCTTAGTCCAGGCCCTGACAGTCTCCCTTCACCCATCTCTAGTTTCAGGTTCCTCATCCATCGAATGAGAATAATGTCCCCGGCTGCATAGGGTCATAGACAGGTGACAAGATCATCTGTGGAAAGCTTCTAACACACTGCTTGGCTCATGGATGGTTCTACTTCTCCTTCCTCTCTTATTCAAGGGAAAGAAAAAAAAATCCATATGACTTTCTATAATTTGCAAGGTAAATTCATCAATTTGTGGAAAAATTGCATTGGAAAACTCTGGTGATATTTCCCCTTTGCCTCTACAGCCTGGCCGCATATGGCCTGGGTGCAATTATCCTCTGCCCTTCTAGGAGCCTGCTCTGTGTCCCAGAAAGCTGAACCCTCAGGGTTTATCAGTGAGGCTCCCTTGCTCTCTGGTTGCCAGCTCCGCACTCCCCCAAGCTCTGGACCACGTTTTCTGACAGTGACTTTATCCCTCCAGGACTGTAAGTCCTTTTGGGCATCCTCTCTTCCTCCACAACTCACAGGGCTTAAGTAGGGCTAATTACCTCCCTGTTCCTTCCAGACTCTGGGTGATGAGGGAATTGCCTTTTTGGGTGCCTCCCTATTTGTGTCACACCTCTGTACAAACCCATCTCTTCATTAAAGCATCTAGAATGATTTGCTTTGATTCTTTTTGCTGCTCAGGCCATAATTCAAAAAGTCTCAAAAGGTAAAATGGACAGAGGTGGAGCAAGTATATCAACTAGAAGAGGATCCTTTATCTCATGCTTAGAAACTGGCTGACAGAAGGTAGGGTCTCTGGTGAGTGCTAGAATGTCCCTTCTCTGGGAGCAAACATCAAAGCAGCACTAACTACCTGTCTTCAGTGGCAGTGAGCAAGGCTGGCCACATAGTTTTCTACTCTTACTACATTTATTATCCTATGAAAGAATTAATACGGTGCTATTCTCCATTCCTGTTTCCATCCTTGTTAAAGCACAGTGCAAATACTAATGCCCAGACCAGAACAACTCTGCTATTTGAGGCATAACTCTTGGAAGGCAAATGTGCTATGACTTAACAGGGTTCTGAAAAAACACATTTTCTTCTCTAAAAATTACATCGTGTAGGGGTCTGTGAGGAACTTGTGTGAAAATGAGAAATATTCTCTTTAGGTGGGTGCAACCACATACCAGGGCACTAAGTTTAGAGAGCAGAGTATGAGATGGATTTCAGCCCAATTCATCTTCAAAGCCAGCCCTGCTTGTGCAGTACACAACTTGCATAACTGCAAGTGGCAGCCCTTACTTCCTGTGATTCTAGGACAGCCACAGTGACTCTTTGGACACCAACTTCCACGTTTATAAGATGATTAATACTACACATTTTCCACCTAGCTCTATACAACCGGAGATGATATACTTGAGTTCAAAGAACTATGTATTTATGTAATAATGTTCAGTTGAGTCTGCTATACAAAGCAAAATTATCATTCCTTTATGGATTGATTACAGGTTATTTAACAGATGACTTTTTTTCCCCTGCTGATTAACTTATCAGCTATTAATATCCAATTAGTTACTTAGTCAACTTTCAAAACTTCTTTATCAGAATCCACTTCTGGCCAAGATGGATTAACAGGTGCTGGATTTATCCTCCTGCCCCCGGCAACCTGATTATCTGGACAAAATATTGGAAGCAATGGTTTTCAAGATACTGGATGGCAATGAAGGACAGCATCTCATGAGAGGCAGGAAACGAATGAGCTGAGTCCTATGCCCACCTCAGCTTACTGTCCTAAGAGAGTTTCCAGGCCCTGGATTGGAGAGGGAGAACCCAGGAAAAGCCCAGGGGACTCACAGAACTGAGGGGACAAACCTGGGTTTCTTGGGAGGACCATGCAGCTAGAGTGTACAGGACTGAATAAGGAGAGGAGAGAGCTGCACAGTCAGAGAACATCAGAGAACTCCACGGGGGGCTGCTCTCAAGTGTAAACATAAAATTGTGCAACCACTCTGGAAAATGGCTGGGCAGTTTCTTTAAAAGGTAAACATATACCCAATACAAGATCCAGCCAATCCTCTCCTAAATATTTAACCAGTGGAAGGGAAAGTATATGTCCACACAGAAACTTGTACATGCATATTCACAGCAACTTTATAATAGCCCCAAACTGGAAACAACCAAGTGTTCCTCAACTGGTGAATGATAAACTGTGGTATATCCATACAATGGAATACTGCTTGGCAATAAAAAGGAATGAACTATTGATAGATGAAACAACATGCATGAATCTCAAAATAATTCTGCTGTGTGAAAGAAGCCGAAAACCAAAATAAAGTACATACTGTATGATTCCATTAAAAAATTCTAAAACATGGAAACTAATCTAGAGTGACAGAGCAGATTAGTGGTTTACAGGGGATGGGAAGGGGGAACAGGGAGGGGTGAGAGGGAGAAAATACAAAGAAACACGAGCAAATTTTTGGGGGTGATGGAGATGTTCATTATCCTGATTGTGGTGGTAGTTTCACAGGTGTGTACATGTGTCATAACTAATCAAATTGCACATTTTCAATATGTGTGTTTTATCACATGTCAATTATACCTCAAAAAATTTAATGAAAAGAGAATTAAGAATGAAATGGTTTCTTTAACAAAAGGTTTTTCATACATGGCTACCTTCTCACAATCTAGTTAGAGGGAAGCAGCAACTAGAATCTGTTCATACATGGTTGCTTTCTTAATTCCATTGTAGTTACTGAGCAGTATATAAAAGAATTGTTACCATGCTTCATTTGAAAGCATGCTCTATTTCAGATGCCCCAAATAGCGACAGGGTTTTTCACAAAGAGAGCAGAGTAGCGATAATCTGCCATATGTCTTGATTCCTATCCTCCCAAAGGGGGCACACAAATCAGCCCTCCCTACAAAACAGAACTAAAGAAATAAGGTCTTGCTTTAAGCTTTAATTATATTCCTCACACACACATATATCACATGCATATATGTATATACATTTATGTGCATAGATATATATTTTTGTTCTGTTCTGTTACTGTAATTTCTGCTTTCATTTTCTCAAGGGGAGATACTGGGTCATAGGATTTGAGCAATTCCATTTCTGAAATGTGTTCCCAGTGCATTGGAAGAGAATTAATATGGAATCACATAAAAAGTCCTGACATCCCACCACTGCCACTTCTGGAGGAAATGAATAGGAAGAAAAAAATCACTGTGCTTTGTGTGTCCTTGTGTCTTCACAGACTTCTAATGCTCTCTGGGCATCAATCTTGCTTCAGTTTTAAGAGGCTCCAAACGATGGTGGATCTTGAGTCTTCCAGGTGGAGTGAAGCGGCCCCTTCCATCGGCAGAGTAAACAGGGCAGCGCGTGCTTCCTCAAGCCCCGTCCACAGGGTATGTGGCTTTCACCCGACTAGTGATGAAGCCAACTTTTCCGTTTAAAAGAAACTCCTTTATTTGGAGGTTATGTTGTCTACTTATGTGGAAATACTTTCCTTATAATGAATGATATTGAGAGTAGACACTTTTGTTACTGTGTTATTAAACACCCTCACCTGGTAAAATAAAACATCACAAACTTATACTGCTCTCTCCTCTTTTTTTTTTGAACACTACTTTGTTTGTAAAGCCCCAAAGTCCTAGCTTTATCACTACTTTTCAGGACATATGAAAAATTTTATTGACATTTTGGTTTTGGTCTATATAGGCTAAGTTGTAACAAAAACAAAGAAGTTTGAACACAATTGCACATGGTCACAAATAACAATGCTAGTTCTACAGTGTAAGAAATCTCATCTTTAATTTCCTCAATGCAATATCTTCAAAAAGAGCTTGACCCATCCAGCTTTCAGACAAAACAAACAAGGAATCAGGATAATCACTGTTGCTCTGAGGAGACCATTGAATGTCTGGTGATGCAGAGCTCTGATAAAGGAACTAATAATTCCTTTGAAAGCATCCTGGAGACGGGGCCATGGAAGCAGAGAACAACACTGGCAATAATGAAGGATAAGCTTGGATCATAATACAGACATACATTTTATTAGTAAGACTGCATATAGCAATACAAGATTATCAAGTATCGACAAACCTAATAAGGTTGTGCAGGGAGGGAAAGAAGGAAACAGACAACAGTCCAGTGGCTGTTTCTACCCCCGCCCCCCGCAACCAAGAGACCAGGTCTGAGTTACCATAAGGAAAGTGTGTGTAGATGAAAGCTCAGGGGCCATTTTTTGATACGGAAGGTCCTCGTGAGACTCAGAGCAGAAAAAGTGTGATATTGGAGTCATGCTGACAGAAGTTTAAAACAAAGTGGGAAAGACTGTGCATCCTCTTCGCTCTTAAGCAGAATTTAGCAAGGAAAAACATTTGCACAGAGGGCACTGAAACTGTAGCCGTGGTGTAATAGTTTCCCTCAGATAACTAGAAGGCAGCTGACTTCCAAAAGCAGGGGCTTTGTACTTAAGCATACTTACTTCTGCATACTCTGTGGAGTTGCAAACAACTGAGGAAGGCTTATAGTGATGGGTGAGATGTGGTAGGTACAGTTATACAGGTGGGAACTGAGAGCCAGCAGAAGCGGGTGTACAGGTTAAAATGGTCTTATTTGTCTAACACTCTGGTTGGGCATGCAGACATTCGATGCAAAGCATCTAACTCTCTAAATGCTTTAAACCCTCAATTCACTGGGGTTATGTTCTTGAAAATGTACATTTTATTCATAAATAAATCATAGCAATATTTTTTGAATCTTTCTCCTAAAGCAATGGAAACAAAAGCTAAAACAAACAAATGGGACCTAATTAAACTTAAAAGCTTTTGCAAAGCAAAGAAAACCATAAGCAAAACGAAAAGACAACCTACCTAAGGGGAAAAACTATTTGCAAATGATATGAGCAATAAGGGATTAATATCCAACATATATAAACAGCTCATACAACTCAACATCAAAAAAACAAACAACCTGATTAAAAAATGGGAAGAAGACCTGAATAGACATTTTTCCAAAAGGATTTGCAGATGGCCAACAGGCACATGAAAAGATACTCAACATCATTAATCATCAGAGAAATGCAAATTAAAATCACAAGATATCGGGGGGCTTCCCTGGTGGCGCAGTGGTTGAGAATCTGCCTGCTAATGCAGCGGACACGGGTTCGAGCCCTGGTCTGGGAAGATCCCACATGCCGCGGAGCAACTGGGCCCGTGAGCCACAACTACTGAGCCTGAGCGTCTGGAGCCTGTGCTCCACAACAAGAGAGGCCACGATACTGAGAGGCCCGCACACCGCGATGAAGAGTGGCTCCCACTTGCCGCAACTAGAGAAAGCCCTCACAGAAACGAAGAGCCAACACAGCCAAAAATAAATAAATAAATAAATAAATTAATTAAAAAAAAAATCACAAGATATCACCTCACACCTGTCAGAATGGCTATCATCAAAAAGAACACAAATAACAAAAGTTGGTGAGGATGTGGAGGAAAGGGAACTCTTGTACATTATGGGAGGGAATGTAAATTGGTGCAGCCACTGTGGAAAACAGTATGGAAGTTTCTCAAAAAACTCAAAATAGAACTACCATATGACCCAGCATTTCTACTCCCGGGTATATATCTGAAAAAAATGAAAACACTATCAAAAGGTATATGCACCCCAATGTTCATGGCAGCATTATTAACAATTGCCAGGATATGGAAGCAACCTAAGTGTCCATTAACAGAAGAATGGTTAAAGAAGCTGTGTTTTATATATATATATATATGTATGTGTGTGTGTGTGTGTGTGTATATATATACACACACACACACACACACACACACACACACACACACACACACACACATACTAGAATACTACTCAGCCATAAAAAAGAATGGACCTTTGCCATTTGCAACAACATGAATGGACTTAGAGGGTATTATGCTAAGTGAAATAAGTCAGACAGAGAAAGAAAAATACTGTATAATATGTGGAATCTAAAAAATAAAACAAATTAGTCAGTATAACAAAAAAGAAACATACTCAGATATAGAGAACAAACTAGTGATTACCAGTGGGGAGAGGGAATGGGGGAGGGGCACAATACGGGTAGGGGATTAAGAGGTACAAACTATTACGTATAAAGTAAATAAGCTACAAGGACGTATTGTACAACACAGGGAATATAGCCAGTATTTTGTAGTAACTATTAATGGAATATAACCTTTAAAAATTGTGAATCACTATGTTGTACACCTGTAACTTATGTAATACTGTACACCAATTACACTTCAATAAAAAAATGAAAAAAACAGTAACTAGGTAAGTAAAAGTTGAAGAAATATGAACAACAAATAACACTGAAAACATTATTATTCTCGATATATAAAGAGCTCTTATAACTCAGTAAAAAATAGTATCATACAGTTATAGAAAAAAAACCAATGACATACACAGATCTTTCCCAGTAAATACTCAAAACTGTTCGTTCAACCTTATTATTAACAGTAATTTAAACTTAACAATAAGATATAATTTTGCCTATCAAATATATAAGCTTTTCAAAAATAAATTCAATGGCTGTTAGTTTTGTAAGATGGGCTCAGTCATACGCTGCTAGTGACAGTATTAACTAGCAAAATCTTTATGAAAAACAAATTAGTAATATGGTTTATATCAAGAGTTTTAAAAACACAACTCTACTTCTAGCAATCTCTCCTACGACAACAATCTGAGATAGAGACAGACACTGTGTATAAATATGTTCATCACAACATTATTTATAAATAATTTTAAAAACTGCAAATAATTTAAATTTCCAAGATTTGGAAGTGATTAAATAAATATAGTATTTGTATTTTAAATATACTATACTGTAGAAAAACATTAAAATAAACCATTTGAAGTGTAAATGACTTTGAAAGATGCTCCTAGCATGATGCTTGTACTAAAATCAACATCAGAATATAAAACTCTCTATATGGCATGATTCTATCTTGTTAATATAACAATACACAAACACAGACATGTATTTATACACAGACACACATGTTTGTACAGGTAAAAAATATGGACAAAAATACCAAAATATTAATGATATATTTTCTCTTTAAAAAGTTTTAAAATATATGATATGATAAAAATATAAATATTGAAAGACTATATGAAACAAAAAGTAAAAGTCCCCAATTACCAAAATTCCCAATAATCTACTCACTTTCCAACCCTCCACCATACCCACTGATGTCAGTGTGAAGTGTAGAATATATTTAAATATATAACTTTA